>NC_052138.2:30579221-31261585 GCF_016086655.4 Lepeophtheirus salmonis | reverse complement strand
TATAAGCAATTTCTACAAGTTAAAAGTCATTTTTACTTCTGTAATTATAGGAATCCAATTAGTAGAATTGATATATTTGTACGGGAAAAACAAAGTTTAGGAATTGTTAAAGCAAAAACGGTTGATGAATGTGCTCTTTCTTCGATTTTGTTCATTATTTAATTAGTCCTCGTGGTGTTAACTTCTCCCTCTGAAGAACTCATTCTCCCCTATCTTGGGTGTAAATTGTTCCGAAATCCATAATAAAATGATATTTTAAATGTTGAAGGTTCTCCTCTTTATAACAGTAACTCATTTTCTCCCTCTCCTCATAGGCAGTTAAAACTAACAGGGGTCTTAATTACGTTGTACTATATGTCTCCTTCCTGCCTTCATCTAACTCTCTTTTTTTTCTTACAAAAATGTCAACTTTAAACATAAGATAGGTCTAGCTTTCATCAATATCCTTAACAGCCTCAGATACAGCAGATCTCTTCCTCGGTTGGTCGCAAAAAATTTTAAATCCAGGTAAAATAAATACAGCATCTGTTCAATAACGTTTATGTGTGGATGGGCCCTAAGTCGGAATTGCTACTTGAGTCAAATGATTTGATTAAGCAACGAATACTAGGAAATTATTTCTTTTAAATTCCTAGGATTTAAATAACTCTCAAATCCTATCAAGTCAGATAAAAAAGTCACTTACCCATCATTCTCAAGTTACCCTTGACAGTGGATCCCTTCATCCACTAATTATAAAACAATAGCAGTGGAAAATTACGTGGCTTTGGTATATGACGTCATTTTTATCATACTGACCCTCACTTATGAATTGGATTTGGTGGCTTTACGCAAGGCAAGGGTGTTGCTAGCTTTCGTCATTTGGGGTGTTAGCCCAAAAAAAATTATCAGGACCTTTATATGTATAATTACTTATATATATGTTTTATATATCTATGATACAAATTTTAGGAGACTAAAAAGGGTGGTTCAAACCCCTCCTCTCCCCAGGGGCTAGTGATTCCCCCTGTGCACGAGTCACATAAAATAAGTCACATCTAAGAGCAATTTGTTTATACTAAGAGCCACATTAATAAGATCATTTCTTCGACGACTTGAGTCACTAGTTGGAATGTCCGGCTCGAGTACACATGTCTGATTTGTTATAAGGTTTATAAATATGTGTATTGAACAATTTTTAGAGGATATCATTATTCTTTGCTAAAACAATATACAAAATAGAGATATAATATGCAATACCTATATTTATATGAAAGAATTAATCTTACTAGAATTTCGTAGCAACAATTGCACAAATAACATATAAAATATTTTGACATATACTGCAATAAATAAATCAGAAAATATAAAGTTGTGTTGAAATATTTAATTAATTACTAAATTTCCAAAATGTATTCTCTTTGAAGATGAATCTTGGAAAATTGGATGTATATTTGTTAAAAAAGTATTCAAAAGGAATATAAGCAATGAAATCACGGAACCTCTCCCCCCCCTCTCTTTATATCTATTCTTTGACAGTTCCCAACAAATATTGAATATGTAATAACTAGTGATGGGACGATTAGTAAAAATCATAAAATCGGGTGTTTTTCCGGAATAGGGATCAGGAAAATAATGTTTAATTATTATGATTCCGATTCTTATTTATTACTGGTATTTAACCATTTATTAAAAAAGTTATGAAAAAATAACCCCCCACCGCAAAATTAGGCATTTCTGCTTTTTACTAGAAAATTTAATATTATTATTAATTTTTTTTTTTAATAATATTTATAATTTAATTAAATTTTTCTCCAAAAATGTAAAATTTGATTTTTTTTCAAAAAATTTGTATTCAAAATTTAATTTTTAAAATTTGTTTAAAAGAAAAGATATTCTTTGGAGAACAGATGGGATTTCGGAAATTTTTTAGCAAAATTAAATTTGTGAAATTATTTTCCGAATTTTTTTTTTTTTGTGAACAGCCCAGTGGATTTTGGAATTTTTTTTCAATGAAAAGAATTCCAAAAAATTTAATTTTTTGAGAATAACCATAGGTGGTGTTCAAATTTTTTCCAAATAAAAATAAATATCAAATTGTATATTTGCAATTTTTTAAATTATTTTTCCAAAAATAATATTTGAATTTTTACTAGAATTGTATCGGGATTTTTTTACCATCCCATCACTAATAATAATTCAATAGTTGAGAATAATTTACTAACTACCAACTTATTTTGTGCATTTCTTCTGTTTTTTCCACCTAACATATTAAAGATGCTATAAAAATTATATTATTATGACAAATTAATCTTTCCCAAACACATATTTAATGCTAATACTCTTAACAAATTAAAACAGTCAGAGGAAAAACCCCTACTTATAAATTTATTGATATAATGGAGTCGCGAAAATTATATTTCATGTTACTGCGAGTATATATTGTATAATTTGTATTAATACTTAAAGGGCAATTAATGCTATTGTTAAAATTACAGAATTGATTTCTTAGACAATTTCCACTATCGGGCGTTTTGGATATTTAAATATTGTGCCACAATTTCTAATTAATCTTGAATAAAACAAAACTTAACTGCAAGGACTAGCATTGATCTTTTAAACATATATGTGTATATGTTAAATTACTAAATAAATTACATTATCTGTACATTTAAGCTCATTTGGCACATCGAGATTTCTTGTTTTTAGTTTAAAAGTCTATCAGTATTTATGCTTAATTTAATCAAGTCTAACATTTTGTTATTCCCTCAGAAAAATTACTTTGCATTAATACATATTTAATAATTAATTATATCTGAACAGGGACACAAATAGCATTTTTATAAGCGGAGACACAGGAAATAATATATATTATCACGTCGTAACCTTTAGAGTATATCGCAACCTCTCATTTACTAAAAGAAATACTTAGGGGGAATGAGCAGAAATGAATTGGTTAGTTAGTCGATTCTTTCCAACTATGGAGATATTATTCAATAATTTATTGTTGGGAATTGTTCATAGCTTAATAAAAGTGCACACAATTTGAAGGAATCAACGTTCAGAACTCTGATATGGGCGAAAATAAAGTGTAAAAATGGATGGATAAAGGGTAATGAATGTGTTTTTGAAATTGGGTAATTTATAAGGAATCGGGATTAACGAAATGTGTACCAAATACGATATTGAGAGGCATAAAAAACCAAAAACTTGCGTACATAAATTGTACATGGCCCTAACAACAAAATACATATGTATATTGTTGTTAATACGAAAAAAAAAAAAAAGATATTAATAAGTGAATTCCATGATAGGACTTATCTTAAGTGCCAACGTTATCCAAGTATCATGAATTATTTTAAGCATTTCTACATCAAATTTCTTAGCAAAGCCATGAATAAGTTAAGAAAAAAACAAAATGTACTTCTTCTTATTACAGAAATGTAATATATTCATTATTCACGCCTTGCAATATTGACGTAGTAGCTTTACCTCTGCCTTCTTAAAATAAAGGACTAAATACACAATATAATTAGCTTATAATACAAACATAAATTATTGGGATTAAAGACATTTATTATCGACTATGGTATGAGAGTGTCTCTTAAAATAATAGTAATTACTTATTTATTAACAATAATTATTAATCGGAGGGATTTTTCTAGATCCCCTTGTTTGTGCATACCTCAGTGATTTCTTCTTTGTATTTAACCTCTCTTCTAAGTTCACCAAACCTCACCTTTCTGGCTAATCTTATTACTGTATGAGTCTGCGGTGGAATTAGAAAATGAGTGTGCCCATATTCTTCTGATGAGTAAGGAGATGTGTTTGTTCCTAAGATTATGTCCAGGTAGCAAACAATTTTACCTGTTGTGAGTACTATGAGACTTTGATCCAATTGTTTTTTTCAAAATGATAATTAAACAGTGTAGTTCTATTTCAATATTTTTATTCAAATTATATAGATTAAACAAAAACATTTTTAATAATACTTGAGGTTTCTACTCCCGGACAATAAAAACTGATAAAATCTTTCATTTACATGAAAATAAACCATTTTTTTAATTTTTTTGAACTCAAGGAAGTGTTAGGAAATTTAGGAATCATGGGATACAACACTTGAAGTAGTTGTCACTACTACAAAACAAACAATAAATTAAAAAATAAAGTAACTTCTACATTAATAAAAAATCTATATTGAAGGAAATTTCTTGATTTTTTTTCTTTTTTGTCTTTTGACACGTTTATAAATTTATATATAACTATCGAAGTACATTAATCTTTTGCAAAATAATCGAACAAATGAGAGAAATTTTAGAGGTACATAATTAAGACAAATGAGGTGAGAGGAATTTTGCCATACCAAAAGCCCGGATGCGATCCTCACCGAAAACCTGTAAAAAAAACATAAACATTAGCATCAATACTGAATTGTAAGTAAATTTTGTAGGAGAGAGAGAGAGAGAGAGAGAGAGAGAGAGAGAGAGAGAATTAAGTAACATAGAAGAGAGGAATGAATGGGAGGAGCTAAGTTACTTTCTCCCCCCTTTTCAAATTCAAATGTTTTGGCGGGAGAGGGCCATAAACGAAGGCGCGTCAGAATGCATGTAATTAATTATATTACCTTGGCCATTTTTTTGTCTGGAGTAAAGTACTGCTTATTCTCAGGATCTTGAGATCATGTTTCTTAATATAGGCCCAAAGCTGTTTAATGCATTCGGCACGAGAAGCTTCCTTCTTTCCAACAATGTCTCCGAGCTCATTGGAGAGCTTCATTGATTTCGTAAGTCCGGCTCCTTTAGGCATATTGACTGATTTAAATCTATGAATGGAAAAATAAATTAGGATATTTATGACAAGTTAAACCATAATTGAAAGAAGGGGGAATTGATTTTCAGTCATTTAAAATAAAAATGACTTATCAAGTCATCCCCCACACGTACAAAGATAAGTAATAACTCTGCTAAGAAATGACGGACTCCCGTACAGAAAATCTAGGACTTACTTATATGTAGAGTCAAAAAAGTTAAGTGCAAAATTTCCAAGTTTCGAAACTATGTGAACGGATCGAGCTCTGACAGAACAATGAAAAAGAATTAAAGTGGAATATGAAATAAAGATATAAGGAATCCAATTCTTTTTTAGTAGGCGGCAGTATTAAAAATGGTGCAGCGCCCCCTGGTTCCCCGCCCGTTTTTATTATTAAATAAGAAAAAAGCAACTCTCTATGGTGATACATTTATAACTCACGCACGTAAATAAAAGCTCCTCCGCTTATATAAAAGGTAAGCCCATTAACATACATTGAAGTGGAGTGCTCTGTAGTAATAAATTTTTGTAACGAAATAGTAAAGAAGGTTATATTCCTATGATAGACAATGATCTTACTTCAAAAATTATTCGTCTAGGAGTGATTTTTGCAAAAATTAAAGGAAATAATATCATCGCTATAAGAGACTCTTTACTTATAAGTTGTCGTCCGAGATTCTGGCTTTGTTACAAGCGGACGCTCCGATTCAAAAGAAGACCAACATAGGGACGGAGCGGTACATCTGAAAAGAGAAGTTAGATGGCTGGATTGGCAGTTATATTACGCTCTATACTTACTCTTCCCAAGGCTAGCTTGGCAGTAAAAAAAAAATAAACGCAATAGAAAGAGATCGGTATTATTTTATATATGTATATACTAACTTATTATATATACATACATACTATAATGTATGTATATAATACGTACATATATATTATATATATATATATATATGTATACTCATAATATATATAATGATTATTACTTTGTACAAAATAAACTTTTCCCTTCATACAACTCATAAAATAGAATATATACTTTTCTAGAAGAAAACGCTTTTAAGAGATCTATTCATTACCAAGGTGATTGGATGCCATTTGCATCTAATGACTCGGGTTTCAAGCCCAATTATATGCAAAATAAATGAAAGGCATACCTACTCTAAATCTCATAGAGCTCCAAATAAGGGACATTCACCCCTTAGATTGCAAATTTAGCACTCAGAAAATGGTTTATAAAAGAGGCTTTCCTTTTAATTCTTAGTGACAACCATCACGCAACCTAGACGATTAGGAATTGGAATAAGGAATCAAATTTAGTTAGGCACAGTGGTGTCGCTTGAACCTTTTAGTGGGGGAGGGGGCTCAAGTTTCTGAAGCCGTAAGGCCTCCACCCTCCAAAATGATCAAATCCTGGTTACATATTAAGTACTGTTTGGGTCGTAATTAATTTAGGAAAGATTACAATCCAGTCCAGGATTTTGTTCCGGTAAAAACAGAGAAAATGATGACGTCATGAGTAATTGTTCTTGTCTTATTTTCATAATAATCATTGTTTATCTAAATTTCAATTGTTACTTCAGTGATCAATTTTGAATTTTGGTCCTTTTTAAAGGGTTCCTTTTTTCATTTATTATATACTTAATTCAGTTTAAGATTGTTTTAAAAAAAGGACTGGGTCTCAGTGATATTCATTGCTGATTATTATCAGTGGTAGTGATGAATACTTTATAGAACACCAAAAGTTAAATGGGACTCCCCAATCGGATTTTGAAAGAAAGAAATTTATATCCTTCCTAAAAATAGTTCAAAAAAAGGCCCCACACTTAATTCTCGAAGAACAATTATTCTAAAAATAGAAAAAATACAAAATTTATTTTAAAAAAAACTCAAAAGGGTGCCAAATCGAAAAAAAGATTTAACATTTATTTCCTAAGAAAATACAAGATCTGAAATTACCCTGTCATAGAACTATTTTTTTAACTACACTTTTGTAAATATGTAGCATATAGGCGTTAAAATTTACACATGTCTTCTTCTGTGAAAATTGGGTCACTCTATCACTGATTAGTATCAGTATAAAATTACTATTTAGTTAAACGATTAGTGTCATAAATCTTATGAGGTGGGTTTCGAATTGCCAGTCTATTAATATTACAACCAAAAGTTAAATAATTAATATAGCTGCCCTCGGAATCGACAGATATAACAATTGGATTTCACTGGCATAAAATTAGTTCAATCTATTATGATATTACAAATTTTTATATTTTTTGCTACTATAATAGACTCTAGAACACGCCTGATAAGGATTTTTTTGGACGGATACCACTTGTTTAGGTATAGAAACCCTATTACCGATTAATTGGTAGATTTAATTCAAATTATGATGCTAGTTCTTTCTATAAATTTTTCTTTTGGATAGTGTTATGTCGGTCTTATTCCGAACTGAGACTGAACATCCAGTTCAGTCACAGTCCGGTCAAGTGCAGTCTTAAAACTTTTAAAATTCACTCCTGGATGATGACGTTACTCTAATTTATTTCTTTTTCAAAACTAGTTCTTATACCAAATAGGAGTCCAAATACAAAGTCAAAACGAATCAGAGTCGGTCTGCTGTCCCCCAGTTGAGTTGCTCTACGTAGCATAGCATATTTGCAAAAATAAAATTTAAAAAAACACTTAGGTCAGCCTATTTCAATGTTTTTTAATCCATATTATGACTCATCAGGAAGGTATAAAAAGGGATATCATTTTAGGAGGCGTTGATTTTATTCTTGTAAATAGTATCCCAAAAACGGGTTCAAAATATTACATATCAACTATTACTGTTCATTTGAAGTATCGGTTTCATTGGTACTCATTTTTAATGTTTTGTTATATAATAATATGTTCCAAAGTCAATTAATCTTTTTTTTATTATAATCCTCTGAGATAGAAATATAAAATACAAAATGAAATTAAAAAAGGTTTTATTTACATATGGGCTAAAAATACATTAACTTATAAAAATGATACTATTTTTATAAATTAAAGTTATATGGTCAACTATTCTCAAAGGTCCAAAAACCGGCTCGCTGGTACATTATGTACGCAAAATGTTTATAGCTATGTATATCCATAGTAAGTCCCTTTAATCGACATCGGCTCTCGAAGTATGTACAACTTAATTGAATTAGATATTTACTAGTATTTGATATCACGAAGTGATTCAAACACTTATGCAAGTGCATGCGTAAGAAACTTATGGCAGCCTATGATACAAAATAGAAAATACATAATAATATGAGGAAGCCGATTTGACGCTGACAATAATAAACCTGCAAACATAACTTCCCGCGTTTTGAACCTTTGTCTCAATAGCACTACCAGTCTAGTAATAATAATAGTACGTTAACTGTTAAGTACACTATATACTGTCCATTTCTCTTAAAAGAGAAGCTAAAGAGACGCTATTTTCTCCTTTTCTTATTTTTCTTTTCGCGGGCGCTCAGCTCAAGCAATCAGCAACAACAAAAGAGGAGTAAAAATTTGTGTGTTGTTTTGATTCCAATATTATTTATAGTAAAAAGAGACAGGGGAGCCATCCGTGCTTGTTTACCTCTCATCCGGATATTTATAGCCCAGTGTTGTAATTACCAACTCTTTGGCTTTAGTTCGATCAGTGACTCAATCTCGGGAGCATCATCATCTGAAATTTCCTTCAAATAAGTGGTAAGCGTCTTTTGTAATATTAATAAATAATATCCATTCGCTTGACTCCCAAAATCCAAAATGGCGGGCTTAATTGAAAAACAAGAGCCGGAATGTTTCGTGGATGTAGAAATATCTCATTCCTGATCTATATACATGACGCATATATCATATGCTCGAAAGACTTTATCATACGCGATTGTCGGCATGTGGATGCCGCCGGAATGGCTCTTGCGTCAGAAACGTATACAAACATTGTTATTGAGGTGCTGACATCTATTGGATTTCTTATCAACTAATGTTTTTCTCTCTCTCTCTCTCGTCACTTGCTTTCTATTTCCTTTTTCGTATCGCATCATGTCTTGTCCTTCACATGCAAGCTCAATTCTAGAATATGGGCCTTGATTATATTTTTTAATTCAAATACCATGAGAACGGACCCCTTATATAAAATGAGCAGCTTTAATTCTGAGATGTGATATGATTGGGCTTAAGGGATTGACAGCTCGTCAGAAGAGCACTCAGTTATATGTAAGGCCATTGATACTTAGTAGAGAACGCCGTTTTTTTCAGGTAGATATATATAGATGTGGTTGTTGTTACTCTTATGAAAAACAAACATGGGTGAGGTACTCTATGACCTTGGTTTATTGAGTATATCCTGATATTAATTATGGTTGATATGATTAATTATTAACTCACTAACAGATGAATTTTAACAAGATTTAATTTAAATTATTTCATTACATATGATATAGGCATTTATTGATAACTATCTCTTTGTTATCAATCCAGCTATTGATGATGAGCATCGTAATACTATTAAACAAAGTCAAAATTTCCCTTGAACAAGGCTGAAATTTTATCCGTATTTTTAGTTGTTGATGCTTTTTTTGTTTTATTTCAATTATGTACTACAATATATATATATATTATTTTTCTTTGTTTGTTACGAAGAATGGAAAATTAAGAATAGTTTGTGTTGAAATGAAGCTTTAATATTGTTGTTCTATTTATACAGTTTCTTGATGTATTAATATCCTTCAAAGAAGTCTTTTTAAAATTTAAAGTTCATTCTTGCCATGACAATGCCTTGTTTCAATCCTTTTTTTCAGGCATTCCAAATTTCGTTCTTCTTCTTGAATACCAATTATTGTATTTGATGGTGCATTTCTAATTACCTTTAGGGTCTAATTATAGTGATTATGTAATTAGTTTCCTTCCTGTTCGATAAATTCTCTAAAGAATTAGGTTTATGGTTCATTGTACAAATAATCTGTTGGATTTTTCGATAGAAAACTGGGAAATTTAAAGAAAAAAATGTTATAATTCAATGTAAGATGTAGCTAAAATTCTTACTAGTATAGAACTAAAGGCTTCGTATAGACAATTCCACATATTTTCCACACTTTAATTGCCCTATTGACGTACATTTCTCCTTTTGAAACTTGATACACGTTCAAATGTCCTGGTTAGTCATATAAAACTTATTTGAAGCATACAAGATTTGCGTTTTTATAAGGTATGTTCGCTCTACATAATCTTTACCCCCACTTAAATGTCTCTTAGTATTAGTCAAATCAAAATACTTTGTTATCTTTTCTCGAATGCAACTACTGCTAACTTTGTTTCTATGCTGCATACGCTACTGTCCCCATTATATTTGATTCTCTTTCATTAGTCAAGTTTGTCTCCTAAAAGTAGCGACCAAATCATTAAGATTCTTGACCCCTTTTCTTTTTAAATATAGAATTTATTTTAAGTTAATTATGTTGTATTTATAAACTTAGAAATTTAGAAATGAGTTACTAAGAATATTGAAATATATTAATTATGAATGATACATTTCATTAATTTGTATGCACATAAAAATTACAAAATGCAGTTGCACTTTGATCTAACTGCCTGTTGTAATATTTTATTATTGTTATTAAGCTTATATATTTGCCAATTTCTTAACTTTTCTTTTGTTTTTTTCAAGAAAGAAACTGCCTTTGTAATTTTATGAACGAACACCAAGGGTCTATGTATAAACACATAGGTTTTTTCCTGAAAAAAATAAAATAAAATGAAAACCTCCTGTCTCGTGCTTTCTTTGTTCCCTAATATACTGAGCGAGTACTGTAACAAATTGCTGCGGATTAGTAATGGGGGTTGAGGAAACAAACGCAATTTTTTTTTGACTGGGAATGTGATTTACTTTGTTGTGTTATGAAAATATTTATTTTGTTAGAAACATTGTTTAATTGTGATAGGTTAGTCAAATTTTAGTCGTTCAATAAATATGAGAATATCAAAAGGATATGGAGACTGCTCAAATATGAAGATGCATTGTTTTACTGCACTTGTTCAAGAGTGTCAGCTATCTGCACCCGGCTATAAGTTATCTGATTCTCTTAAAAAGAAAATCGAAGTGTTTGATAAAAGTGACCGGAAAGGTGTTGTAGATCAAACCTCGGAATTTGGGTGTACGCCTCTTTTTTGGCTTGTAAAAATGGCAGTGCTGAAGTTGTAGAATATTTGCTGACGGAGTGTGAAGCGGATATTGAACAAAGAGGGATTTTCCAAGTTCTTGATGAAGGAGTCAGTCATAGTGTTACTCCTCTTTGGTGTGCTGCTGTTTCTGGGAGACTATCTGTGGTTAGAGTGCTTATCGATAATGGTGCTGATGTGAATGCTGCTTCCGATTCTGGTTCAACTCCAGTGAGGTCAGCTTGCTATATTGTTAGAAATGAGATGCCCACTTCTCATTTTGATATAATACAGGCATTAGTGAAGGCTGGTGCCAATATACAGACTCCAAATCATTTTGGAGGAACCTGTCTCATTAACTCTATTCAAAGTACCAAACTTGTAAAGTTTCTAATTGAGAATGATGTCGATATAAATGCTGAAGATGTACAGCAAAAACTGCTTTGCATTATGCAGTTCAAGAGAATAGATTTGCAACTGCCAAACTTCTTATGCAAAATGGTGCAGATCCTATGAAAGTCTCTAAATATGGAGATGATATTTTGCAAACCGCATGTTTAAAAGGAAATATTATGGTTTTTAATTATTTAATCGATAAAGTCAAATATGACCCTTATCGAATTGCCAATGCTTTTGAGTTAATAGGGAGTACCTTTCTATTGGATCTGTATGACTTAGGATCTACTCTTTTTTCTGGAAAAGAGCTCTTGAGATACGATACTCTGGGGTTGCGTCATACCCTAAAGAAGATTTGAAAGTCCATCCAAATCTTAAAGTCTCTGAAATTAATTCACTAGAAGAATTGGACTCATCTTTAACGGATTTACAAGGGTTAAAATTTCAGGCTCTCATTATGTCAGAGAGGATTCTTGGAGAAGACCATAAAGATACTATATTTCGCTATATGTATTGTGGTGCCTCACATGCTGATGTAAATCAATATAATGAATGTGTACATTTATGGAATTATGCATTGAAACTAAAAATAAGAAAGGATACTTTGCTTTCATACGACTCCAGTTTTACAGCAAGAGCTATTGTTCAGCTCTATGTTAACATACTCCGGAGTGTGTTCAGAAGTGATAATGAAAATATGTCTATGTCAGAAATTCGTGAAGAATGTGAAGTGTCATTCAAAGATGTATTAAGTACCACAATATTTATTAATGAAGGTCTCGTTAAGGCACTTCAGCTTCTAAAAGTAAATCCGGTGTTTCAAGTCCAATTGGACAATTTGGATATTATTCTCACATCATGGATTCATTTAATACATATTTTATTGAAAATGGCTATCTCAGAAGAGGAAATGAGGCAAATTTATCTGATAGTGAAGGAAGTTCTGAGTATTGATCCTAAAACAAGTAATGGAGGGGATTCAGTTTTTCATTTGGCAGTGTCTTCTTCTTCCACATTGAAAAGTAATAGTTTTCTAGATGAAGAGAATGCTCCACTGTTTCCCAGTCTGGAATTGACCAAGTTTATTCTTAAATGCGATTTTGATGTTCATAAGCGCAACAATCTTGGTGAAACTCCGCTTCATATTGCGTCTAAGCCTGCTAACTATTCTAAGGAGGTCATTGAATTGCTGTTATCTCACCAATGCCACGCGGATGTTCCAGATTCTAATGGGCTTCGAGCGTTAGATTTACTCGTCCAACAGACATACAACCTTTCATTAGTTTCACATATTTCACTCAAGTGTTTAGCCGCTCAAGTTCTACGTAGAAACCGAATGTCAGAGAAAGTTCCTATATTTTTAAGAAGTTTTGTTGATGTTCATTAATTTAAAAAAATTAATTGATAATGCCTTTATTTTTGTACGTTTCACCCTTTTGTATATTACTGGGATGTAAGATCAAAGATGAACTTATTATGCCACCTCTTTATTTGAAATAACTTAAGTTTGGCAATTCTGTGGCCTATATTGATTAATTCAATTTTTCACTTACATTGTTGTATCTTCCGTTAGTATAATTTATACTTTAATCCTGTTAATCAATACAAATTTATTTGCGATTCTCTATTTTAAGTTATATTTCCTGAAATATAATTGCCTTATTTTATATCTACATACATAATAATTTTTTCTACTGCAGTGAATCAACAAAAACATAGAAGTATTTGCCCCAATTGTAACTCATCTCTATTGTAGTATATAAATATTAAAGAGTACTATATTGGTCTTTATTTTTGGGTTCTTAATTCTCTTTTTAATGATATTTGTATTTTATTTAAAAAAAATTTTTTTTCTTTTAAATACCACTTTTATGTTTTAAATTTATGATTTCACCAGACAATGCCGCTTCGCAACGCTACTACTAGACGAAAAAGTCCTGCTAGGACGATGACTCGACAAAGATCTTCTCTGTCTAGAGTCGTAAGTACGTCTACCAATACCTCATACAAGGAAGATGAAGTATATGAAATGCTGTATAAAAAAAATGCGAATGTTCTTGCTCGATGGCCTGGTACAAGTTTATATTACAAGGCTGTTGTCACATATGTTCGTGACGAAGATAATGAATATGATGTTAAATATGAGGATGGAACGGTTTTTTCACCATAAAGGCCAAAGACGTAATGAAACCCTCAGCCAATACACGTCGTGTTAGTCGTGGTAGATCTAAAAGTCGAACAAGAGACTCTGGTGCCAAAAAAGTTGAACCCAAAGACGAAAAACCCCAAGAAGAAAAACCCAATAGGAAAGGGCGAAGATCCGTGCCTAGAGCAACAAAAGTAGTGGCTAATAGTGAAACAGATGAGAAAGAAGACGAGGAGATAAAAACTAAAACTAAATCAAAGAGCACCATGAAGATTTCAATTCTCTTAAATCGTTAAGAACCTCCGTAGTCGGGAAAAGTGAGGATATTGATATACAAATAAAGGATATTGGTGTAAAAAAACTATGAATCATAAAAATTCCATTAAATCGAGAATGTCTCTCAGCGAAGCTAAAGCTGTTAATAACATAAGTGACTCTGATGACGAATCCGATGTTGTTACTTTAAATACATTTCGATCAAGAAAATCTTTACTGTCCCTTGACACTCCAACATTGTCTAATCATGTCATGAAGAATAGCGACATTGACACTTTGGCTGAGAAAATATACCAGAGGACATCTGCTAGAATTGCCTCCAAATTAGTTGAGGTAAGGTTATTCTGTATGTAAAAAATATATTTAGTAAATATTTCCCTTTTATTTACAGTTGAGTAGTGATGATGAACGACCTAAATTGGTTCCTAATCCTGACATCCCTCTGAGACGAAAACCGAAGACCTCAATATGGAGTAAAATAAGCTTCGAATGGTTAACTTGTTTATTCTTTATGATTCTGGGGGCTTTCATATTGTTTTCCCTTCATTTGCTTTGCAAATCGGGTTCCTGTAAACCAGCAATACCCAAGGTACCTCAAAAGTTAAAATCGTATTGGGACCCATATAGTGTTGGTCTTATCGTTGCTGAGATTTTGGTTATTTCACTTTTATCCTTGATACCGATTGGCCCTCTTATGACCAATGTTAATGGCCAAGAAATTCGAAAAAACGGTGAGATTTTTAAATCATATTATATCGAACCAATCTTTATTTATAACTCATTTTTAGGTTTTTTAACTATATTGGCTTGCTTTGCTCTTCTTCCGATCTTGGTTATGAAGGAAGTGGATCTGGAATTAGTAAATAGAAGATATTTTCGTCTTATGATCTCATCCTTTTCCTTGGGAATTATTGCCTCGATTTTCTCATATGCTATTTCGTATTTTTTCCCTGGACCGAAAACTAACAAAAACTCGAGGGGCAATACAGGAAATATAATCGTTGATTTATTTCATGGAAGAGAACTAAACCCAACTATTTGGAAATTTGATCTTAAACTTCAAACCTTTCGTTTTTCTATGATCTCTCTTGCCTTAATAAACGCCGTTCTTATTGGCAACTATGTTATGAAGAATAATGAAAATGCAAGTCCTTTAGTTATATGTGCGGCAGTGTTTCAGATTATTTATGCATTTGACGCATTGTTTTTTGAGGATTTCTATTTCTTTTCTCATGACGCAATGAATAACGGTTACGGCTACTCGATGATAGTATCTTATTACACCCTTCCATTTTTACCCACATTGATCGTGCGATATTTGCTTGCCAAAGCGTAAGTTCTTTATTTTTAAAATGGTGAATCAATATGTATGCTTTATCGATATATCTTTTGCAGTCCAATTGAAGCTCCTTGGTATGTCGTAGCTGGAATTGTAATTGTCAACATGGTCGGATATATTATCTTTCGTGCATCTGAAAATCAACGTTGTCTATTTAAAAGGAATCCAGATGATGAAGGAATTAAGCGTAAGTTCACTGTCAAAATTAGAGTTGCATGTCAGTGATAACTTGATTAATTTTAGATTTGGAAAGAATAACATCAGGAGCTAACAAGAAAATTTTGTCGGGAAGTTGGTGGTCTCTTGTTCGATACCCTAATTATCTTGGAGAAGTTTTAATTCAGTGGTCTTGGGTATTGCCAGCTGGTAAGTGTATTCGTAATTGTATTGCCTTGTTTAATCATATATTTTCTTTTTTAATTAGTTGCAACGGCTGGAAAGACTGATCTATTAATATATTACTTACCTATGTTCATCACGTTAGTTTTGTTGGTTCGTTGCTCAGAACAAAACGCACGGAATCGTCAAATGTATGGAAATGCTTGGGATAAATATTGCCAAAAAGTTAGATCTAATATATTTCCCAAAATCTATTAGATACTTAACGACATATTTTTTTTACAAAATCGTACCTGAATTCTATCGTGAAAATTTTTTTTATGGGTAGATTTTGATATTAATTTTTCTCTTGCTTTCTTTTTCGCCAAGGCGTTGTATAAATAAATCATAAATAGTTATATTACCTCAAAAGTACAATATAATCTAAAGACTTTCAGTAATCAACTTAGTGCAAATGTATGTGAGACTGTTTTTTTTTCATATTATTCAATTATCTTAAATATGACAAAATATCTGTATTGAACTAAATCGATTTTATGAAGTAGTGCTTCGGTAGTGAAGTGTGGGAAAAATATGAATAAACCCCTCAGTACCCTGTACAATTAGTTTATCAAATGATATGTTAATTTATTATAATGCAATTATATGAATATATATTTATAAATATATATTACTTACATGTTGGAGCCATCTACTTTATTTCAAATATTAAAGATTGACTATAAATTGCCTTGATTAATTAAATATGGTTAAATGGAATTGGGTTTTGATGAAAAGAGATGACTTTACAAAGTGACTTATAGGACCTATTCGGATTGGGGCGATCTCACTGACGGTATTATGATTTTTTTTTGTGGGTTCGACCAGAGTATTTAATTTGGTTAATTTTAGAAGTTATTGATACAACTTTTTTTAAGTACAATATAATTTAAAATTTGACAGTCATAGTTGACACTGCTTTTTAGGCTGACTTTTTCATATATGCTAAATTTTTTATTTTTGTCAAAAAATTATAAATTTGATTACATAATTTCGTTTTTGACAATTTATAAAGCTATGGGGTGGATGTGGCACGTGACACTATTTTTTGTTGGTTGTCCTTTTTCTCTCTAATCAGTATTCTGAACGTTGATTGGTTGTATTCGAATTAGCTTTTGTTAAGCTGCGAACAATTCCCAATAACCATTCCATACTTGGGAGTAATTTCCCAACCGATATAAGTAGGTTTTCTTTTTAAAAGAAAGGTTGGGGGATACAATAAATGTTAAGACCATAGCGGAAGAAATACATAGATGTGTGAATAGTTGGTTGAGCCAGGGAGCACAAAATTATATACTTTATACGTAACTTATATTTCAGTCTCGTTGAACATTGTTAGTATAATTATTTCTTATCAGAATAAATTAAAACTTAATTGTATGCGATGCAAATTTGAATTAAGTTTCCAAAAATACTAGAAAGTCTACGAGGTACTAGATTTTTACCAAAATTTTATGTAAAAAATAGTTTGTTCTCCGCCTCTCTGGTACTCCCTTTTTAAGCAAAATTATCTGCTGACAAAAGGGGTATCATATGTGAATCACACTGGGACTAATAAAAGTCTTGTTAGTCCAGAATTACATTTCTTTGTTTTTCTTGCATCAATAATCTACACGTTTCATGGATGTTGCCGTTGTTGATTCGGCCATTTTGGGAGCCGAAACATGCAAGGAGTATTATAACAATAACACTTTTCCCATGAATATTGAAAAAAATTACTGAACTACTTAATGTCAAAATGGGACCAGCAAATAAAAAGACTTAAAACTTACTGTCTATTAATGCATTTCTATTAACCTTGCTGTCTATCAAAAATCCATCCCACTATTGTATAGTGCTATTAATTATAAGACCCTCATATGTATTAAAAATATGTTATTATATAGTTATACAATCTTATTTCTATATTGTAAACTATTACAATGGTTAGAATAAGATATTTTTCTTATTTCTTGATATTTGATTGCTTAGGTCCACGAGATGGCGGATATCAATAATCCTGACGTCAAATGAATATGCTTCATCTACATAATAAATATTTAAAAAGAAATACACTGATAAAAATTTACGCAACAATAGTGCATTATGCTCCAACTCAACCTCTACGATTCATAACTTATACATAAAATCGTAGCTAAAGCGTATATACAGATACATTAATACACATTATAGTTTAAATTTTTAGCTTCGGGTTGAATTTAAATCAAAATTCTAGGTTTTGTTCATTTAAATACATTTGAAAGTAAAATCTGAATAAAGATAAAAAATCAATTTGTTTGTGAAAATTGAACAAACTTCATATCCCAATTTAAAATTAAAATTTCAGCCACACATTAAAAAGAACAAAACATAAATGGGTTTGTTAAATTTTTTTAAAATTTCTTTATATTGTTATGGTATTGCAGAGGGAGAGTTGGAAGTAACTTATCTCTCTCCCAGCCATCGCTGCAGCTTCCAGTAAAATACTCCTCTATTCGTGGGGCTGTAGTGGTTCGTAGTTGTCATCTTCTGTGCAATAAGAAGATTTGCATTGATAAATGCTAACTCTGTTGCCTTAGCATCTGAGGTAGTCCCTCGACCTCCGAGTTCAAAATGGGTAATACCCTTCCAAGCATTCGACGTACATTTTGAAAAGTCTTTCAGATTATATATTATTAAACATTTTAAAATGCTGACTGCTTGGCATTCCACAAACGCATGTACTGTCGAATGGAAGATTTTGCCACAGTCTTTACACGGTCTTGTGAATCTGATATAGTCTGTAGAGATCTGGAGTTGAGCTGTAAACTTCCTTCCATGATTGATTTTTGCTAAGGGCCCAACAATCCTTTTCTTCCAATTTTGAGGGAGACTAAGTCTTATTTTCATATCCTATCAACTTCGGAACTGTTGAAGGGCTTCGACAACTTATGCTCTTTCAGAGATCTTCATAGAGGGTATCTGAATCTACCATCAAGAAAAGGTACAGGTTGTTCAAAATCATTTAAGGTAAAAACTTTTTCCTGATGGCACTAACTTCTAGATCTTCTGGGTTTGTTAGATTTTCGAAGAAAAACTTTCGCTCTCATATACTGGAACGCAATTCCAAAGGATTCTTTGCCCTGCCCCCCAAACTTGGGATATCCTGGAAGTGGTATCGTTCGTCAAGTGCGACCCAAACATGATCCACCAATAGATCTCACTATGAGTCACAGTTGGGTGCCATTCAGTGTTAGGGTTTCTTGTTATATCTATCAAAATTCCAATTTTTAGGAATGCCAATGGAAAGTCTAGGAATGCCTCTTTCAAGTTGACTTTTCGGTCTTTTAATCACAGGAATGTGACTTTTATGAAATAGAGTGCTGAACCATCTTTCTTCTCCAATAATGGCTCTTTCACATATAAGAGGGCAATATGTGGCTTTGTATAGAACCCTATGTAACACGAATGTGTTGTACAGATCTACTCGTTCCTGAAGATTGAAGGATCTCAATTTACATAATCTTGGAGGAACAACTGAGCAAATATCCTTCCAGTTTTTTTTATCCTCACCGTCTCTATTACAAACGATGCCCAAGAACCCTATCTTCCTTTTTATTTCACTGGAGGCAACTCTTCGACCTTGAGAAGGGTTCCACAGTCCATTGGTAAGATAATAGTTATTTTTCTGTTGACAGAAAGGCTCGAAACCTTGTCATCCTTTCAAAAATAAAATTTAAATACTTTCCACAAGTTATGGCTCAGAATTACTCTCTATTGTTAAAGTTACATCGTCAGCGTAGAGATATATCATGTGACTCGATCCTTCTAGCTTTATACCAAATCCACCAAATTTACTAAAATTTGGTCTTGACGAGGTCCAACGAAAAGCAGTGTGGCTGAAGGACAGCCCTGGTTGCAATTTTTCCTTAGTGTAATTGGTTCACTTTCCACTCCATTAATTGATCCTGGGTAGGAGCTTTTAATAGCTCTTAATATTTATTTGAGTGTAATAGAATCGAACCCTTTAGTAGAAGTCGATTCCAATTATAGCTCAAAATTTTTGCCTTTCTCCAACCGAGTCAATACAAGCACGAATATTTCGAGAGACGTATACTTTCCTCTTCTTTAAAAGAAACATTCTGTTTAACCTCAACCCTTTTATTGAGCATTTCCTCCACTTGTTCAGCCATGACCCCGGACAGAATTCTGGATGAATCGTTGAGTACCGTAATGGGGCTCCTGTGGCTAAAATCGGAACCGTCTCCTTCTTCGGAATTAGAGCTATTCTTCCCATTGTCAGTGAACTGGGCTTCTTGCCTTTATTTTCCATCGTTTTACCGATTTTTAAAAGAAAAGGAACAATATCACATGGAAACATTGAGTAAACTCATCTGGACCTGGAGCTTTACTATCTGTATATTTTTGAGTAATATATCGAGTGATATTCTCCATAGTAAACACATTTTGTTCATGATTCAGCGCCATTTTTCGCCTTTTTGGAAAAATAAGTCTTCCAGACACAACAATTGCCTGGAGTCTAGAATAGAAGTAGCTTATAATGTCTTCAGTTTTAGTTAGGATTTTTCCATAAGAAACTATTTTCTTGATATTAGGTGCTGAGCTTTTTTATTTTAGAGAGATAATTTTAATCTTCTCGACGAGTTGTTTTCTACAATGACTTTGGCCTCAAATTCAGCTTCCACAAACACTGCCACTCGAAAAAAAATTAATTGAGTTGGCCATAATCAAACTAACAAAATTGAATTGCTATCAAGAATGTTTTAGATTTGAACTTGGTTAATCTTGGAGTTCCTTCGTTTTTCGTATAAGACTTGTGATGTTACTGTCCGGATTATTTTTGTCAAAACATCGACTGACGCTTCTGAAGAGTAGGTGGAAGAATATCCCTTTCTCAAATTGCTTTTCATTCTCTTCCTGAATTCTACATCCTCTATAATACATTTCGGACTCCTAAAACAAAGGCTTCGAGGCTGACACCGAAATTTAATTTATATCATTCTATGATCTGAAGAGGTTTCTGATCGAATAAGTGCGTTCTTAGCTAGGTACAGAAGTTCCGGAGAGATAAAAGCCAAATAAATCATCGATCTTTGTTCTCCTCTTCACCAAGAGTAGCTCCTGGGACAAAAAAATTTCATTATATCTTCCAAATTCAGTTTGTGAATCGTCTCCTTTAAGATACAACTGTTACGGTTGGTATTATTAACCGACTGCAAAGAGTTGACACTCAAAACAAGGAAGGTAGGGTTTAGTAGTTCTCAATTCTGATTAGGGGGGGGAGTGAGCCCCCCCCCCTAGTGAAAAGAGAAGAATAAGGGTGACTACGTTAGGAACATATTCTTCCCTGTCTTTTGGATTGAATTGTTTATTTTTCCCTTGACCGCTCTTTCCCTATAGTCCTTTGGTATTCGGATCTTTGGCAACGACAACTTTGATATCACCGATCAATATAAGTGGTATAGAACCATCCACGTGGTCATCGATAATTTTTCTTGATGGAAGGGAATACATCTTTCATTGGGCCCATACGCATTAATTAAATACAATACCACATCACCTTTGCAAATACGAATGCTGTGCAACTTGCTAAGAAAAGAACATTCATTGAGATGAATATTTTATATCCTGTAAGCAGTTATATCGGCGTCAAATGATAAAATGTGTTTGATTAATGCATGTCTTTCTCACGAGTCCCTTCCTCCCCGATTTATGGATAAGTTCATTTTTAATGATGAATGACTTTATGGTTTGGGCTGCTTTGATGGAGTTTTATCTTTGTCCCGCGAATATTCGGAGTCTGGTTGATTTCTTTTCTTTCACATGCAGTTTTTCCTGCCTGTGAGAGAACCCATACGGGGTTCAGGGTAAGACGATCAGGGAGCCTGTTCATACTCGTAAGTTTTTAATCTTTTTCCAGGTTTGTGAATCGTCTCCTTTAAAGATACAACTGTTACGGTTAGTATTATTAACGAGGACTGCAAAGTTGACACTCAAAACAAGGAAGGTGGGGTTTAGTAGTTCTCAATTCTGATTAGGGAGGGGGGAGAGGGGGAGTCTCCCCCTAGTGAAAAAGAAGAATAGGGGACTACGTTAGGAACATATTCTTCCCTGTCTTTTGGATTGAATTGTTTATTTTTCCCTTGACCGCTCTTTCCCTATAGTCCTTCTGGTATTCGGATCTTTGGCAACGACAACTTTGATATCACCGATCAATATAAGTGGTATAGAACCATCCACGTGGTCATCGATAATTTTTCTTGATGGAAGGGAATACATCTTTCATTGGGCCCATACGCATTAATTAAATACAATACCACATCACCTTTGCAAATACGAATGCTGTGCAACTTGCTAGGAAAAGAACATTCATTGAGATGAATATTTTATATCCTATAAGCAGTTATATCGGCGTCAAATGATAAAATGTGTTTGATTAATGCATGTCTTTCTCACGAGTCCCTTCCTCCCCTGACGTTGACGTATAATATTGTTTCATATATCCAAAGTTGAAGCATTCTTCATACTGAAGTTTGACTCCAGAAAAATCTTGGTTTTTATTAGGTATCTTTGAATGGGTAAAATCTGTAGTATGGTTGAGGGATTAGCAATTACCTCCACAACATAGTCGCTGTCACGCCATAGTTCCTTATAACTTCCATGTTTTCCTTCAGCCTTAGCATCAGAAGGGTTCTTCTTTGGGTAATGATCAACGACTTCCCCAAATTGCTTCATCCACTTAACCGTTTTTTCCTCATTGACCCTCTTTTAAGTATTGATCAATGTTATTGCCATATGTTTCCTATTTATCCACTGCCTGCTGATTTTGAGGGTATAACGAATGTATTTATAAGCAAAATGTTTGAAGAAGATATACTGTATAAGATTCGACGTTTTTACCATAGATTTGACCTTCTTTACATTTAATATTAGAATTTTTTATGATCATTTAAAAAGGATCCTTAAAAAATAAACCATTAAACTTTAAGACAAATCAATTAAAATCATATAACTATTAATAATAATAAAATTATAAATACAAATATTGAAATAATAGATTGATCCAGATAATTTTTCTTGTTTTAACATCGATTCAATTAAATATGTCATAACTTTAGGTTTTACACTTTGATAATCCAACTTCCAATTGTGACAGGATAGATATATCTGCTAGATCTAACTAATTATTAATAATAAAGTAAATGTACAATAGACAATAAATATACTAATAAAAAATTTTTATAAATAAATTCATGTTTAGAGCAAAAGCTAATTATGTAGTAATGTCCGGCGATGTTTCCTATTAAGAGCATCAAAAAGGTTCATATAACAACACTATTATCATGATGGATATACAATTGTTAATTATAATGCAACACCCAATGTAACTACCCTCGTTATTTGTGACCATTTAAACAGTTGTTTTTGCCTTTTTTAGTTTTTCTGAACACCATTTCTTGGGCCATCAACCATAGCTAAATACCATAGCTATTTGGAAGGCCTAATTTCATACCCAAGTTTTGAAGTGACTTTGCCTGAATCCCATCCGTTGTTGTGACTTTTTTTTTGGAGTTGTGTATCATAATTCTTGATATGTTTGGCAAAATAGAATCATATTTTATGGTTAGATTTGAAAAATTGAATACCACAGATAGTACAAATGTTCCGTTTCAATAAATACCTTTTACTCGATGAATACTTTTTATATGTATTTCTATATATGACATCATACAACTCTTAAGATGAAGGAGGAATGATGATTAGAATGGATAAGATATTACATGAAAAGAAAGTCTGACTTGATGTATTCTGGACGCTATACATAAACATACGTCACAAATACCTTCATATTATGTTCATTCTGTGAAAATAAAGAAGTACCGGGAATTATTACGTAAAACACAAATCATTAAAGTTTATTTTTCGCCTTCAAAGTAATTTCCATTGGATGTAGTACACATATACCAACGTTTTTCCAGTCCGTGAAACATTTTTATATACATTTTTTTGCGTGGTCTTTAGCTACTTCCACAAATTTTGTTTCATGGATTCAATATACTTAGAAAGGATTTTACAGGAGTGGAAATTTAAGTTTGGGGAACAAAAAAATTAAACACAATCGTGACTCTGTGAGATGGTGTGTTATCGTTGTGTAAAACGCACGAATTTTTCTTCCATAATACTGACCGTTTTGACGGATTTTATCACGCAAAATACGCCCAAATAGTACTCCTTATTGACCGTTTGTCCCTTGGGATGAATTCATGATGCACCAGACAGCAGATATTGAGCATCACGCGGCGTGTCTTCGACCCACCGTGAGCGCTTTGTACCACTCATATGCAAGGGTTTTTGATAAAACTGATTCACCAAAATCTTTTTCTAATATTTTCAACGCATTAGCATATGAAATTGTGTTCGCAACACAAAATTTAAAGCAAACTCTTTTTCCAATAATGTCGTTCATTGTAAAAATCGTGGTGTACTAGTAAGGTAGACTGCCAAATCTAGCTATTGCAAACCGGTCTACAGTTCATCCTCAAACTTGGCATCACGATGAAAGACAGTACTGCCGACCAAGAAAAAAAAAATGTTTTTTAAATCCCTTCAGCGCAGGCTATATAAATTAACAATTCCCAGTACTTTTTGACAGAATGTATATCGAGTGGTCCATTAAAATCTAAACACTGAATTTTAAACTTCAACAAGATATAATTAACAGCAGGAAAATTTGGCTGATGATGTAGCCGATTTGTAGTGATTTTGGAAAAATAAATAACAAGTTATGGGTTTGATTTTGGGTGTGAAAATAATGTGTTCATTAATTATAAAAATTGTCTCTTTTAAAAAGAGAACCGCACTGTTTTATACAGAATTGCAATTTTTGTAGGGGTGTGTTGGAATCTGAGTTTTATCTTATCAGGCCATATAATTACCAATTGGCAACCCTGATTATATTCAACTGTTTTTTCCTCCATAAAGGGAGGCGGTTTTTTCTGTTCTTTTTATTATATAATTCATTCGAAATATAGAATTCATTGATATAACTTCATACCAAATATATGTGTGTTGTTATTGTCCAGTATTTTATTACAGAGTAAGTAATATAGTCCATTAGTTTTATCATTCTTGGTTATTGAGAGATGCCTAAATCCCCACAGGGTGAATGAGCCTACAATTGCTATTTGGTTTCATTTTATGAGTTATCTTGTTATCGATAATGAATAATAGGGCTGAATTACTGGAACCCTTGGAACTAATTATCGTACAAGTACCAACTGTTATTTTTCTTTTTTTTTCCTTAAACTTTTTAACCAACCCTAGTTTTATATCGTAATAATTTTTAACAGTAATATCAAAATTATCCATACATACATGACCAAAAAAGAAGCAAAAAAAAAAAATATATATATATATTAACATTAAAGTTCAGTTGTAACTGTCGTATATGTAAAAAATATATTTGCATAAATATTAAATAGTAATGATGGCGAAGTGACACACGATTACAGCTGGACTTTGATGTGATTTTAAGATATTATTTTGCTCTTTGAGTATTGTCCAAAGTATGCATAGATGGAAGTTTTTGCCGGGTTCGGTTTTCTGTACACATAATGTGCAAACTTTATTATAGCTGGAATTTACAAAGTGGCATGTTAAAAAAACATATTATCCGCAAGGTGATGTCACAGTCTGTAGCTTAGAGGTACAATATAAGTTTTCGCATTGGTCTCTATGTGACTAACATTCCTAATTATATTTCATATTAAAGTACGTTATCCTTCAGAAAGTTGTATTATTTTGCCACAATACGGCGCCACTATCTTTTGCTTTGTTTACACAGTAATGTAATTAAACCATATAATACTATAAACCTGCAATCGAAGGCTCAAGCACGCCCGCTTCCAAGGGAGTAAAAGAACTGAGAAGTTATTACAATGATATACCATAAGTTCATTAGTCAACCATTTACCATATTTTTATGAAAAAAACCCCATACATTTATTGGAGGCAAATAGTCGAATGTACAGCTATACTTTAGACAGAGGACTATGATAGGCTTGATATTGGAGTTATTAGGAATTTAACGGGCTGGATATTTTTATATATGTTTCCCTATTTAAATCTAAAAATATTTTTTTAAATAAAAATATGACGAATGACCTTAGGGCCTTATGTTATGTCATTGTAGTAATTTCTCAGTTATTCTATCCCATTTGTTGTGACAAGTTTGTAGTTCTATATACAGTGATGAAAATTCAGTGTATATAAATGGCATGTTAAAAAAAAGAAAACAAAAATATGAGGAATCTTTTAGAGGAGATTAGCTGCAATCAGCTGTGATAGGGGGGAAGGGGAGAAGGAAATAAACAACGATATTGGGAAGAATGACTCCGAATTCGACCCCCAACTCTACTCTGAGTTGAGTCCAACAAAGACTTACAATTATAACTCCGTAACAAATCTCAGGGTTAATGCTCTGTCCTTTATGAGGACACACATGTTCAACCAGAGGTTGAATATAATTGAATCTATTTAGGAAAGGATATTCACTAATCAGGAATTCAATAATAATAACAACTGCTAAGGAAAAGAAAATCCATTCTTCAGATTACCAATTCTCAAAAAACCGAGCATCTAAAAAATTCAGGATTTGCATGACTAATTATATGATTAAACAAGGTTCATGCCACAATTGAAAACCCATCCTACCTGCTTGTGTATTTTGTACATGAGCACCTCATTTTCAAACTTTACATTGTTCGTGTTTTCAATAATAGATCAAAATCTTTGATTTATATATAAAAAATATATTTAACTTATTTTTGGCGTTTGTTGATGAAACTAGCTAATTTTAAGCCGTTTTTAGAGGTAGATATAGCTGATTTTCCTTAAACCCATTTGGTAATAATGGTCAAGATATATATGTGGTACTTTTGTAAGACCACAAAAAAAGAAAAAGGACTCTTCTAACAAATCAGCTGACATATTTTGAACACAATGGAAATTATATTATAATCACTATTGTCTATACTCTTTTTATGTATCTCGGATCCCAGGAAATCCCCCATATCATTATTTCGTAATATAAGTTTCATTGATTAGATTAAACGTTAAATAATCGTTCATATTGAAGAATCTCTATCAATAAAGCCAAGTTTGTCAATTCTATGAGTATATATATTAATATTTGTATGACGGATGAAGACTCATATACTACAAAAAATTATAAAACGATAACACAATGAATGTGACTTTATATGAGTTTTAATAACGAGCGTGTGTAGGTAAAGCAAAGACTGTGAGCGTTCTAGAGACGTAAGCACTCCTTGGCTCATCACATCCTTTTCTTTCCCCCCCCCCATTATTATTTTTTATTCTTGAGGGGAGAACATCTGAGTATTGAGTAACTACGTTTGAGTGTGCTTATGAAAAAGGGAGAGAAACACTGATGATTTCTTGTGAGTGATCTCATATACTATTAAAGCAATACTGGATACTACGGCTAGTTCACTATAAAACTGATTCATAGCCGCACAAAAGTTCCGTATTTTAGATATGAATTGTGACAAACCAGATGGCTCATATTTTTTATAAGAAGAATTACATGGATTCTAGTGGTGCGCTAGTAAAGTTTAGACCGCGACTCAAGGTGTGTATTTCATAATTATGCGCCAAACTGTTCCACCAAAAATTAGTTTATTTATAACTTTCTATTTTTTTTTTGCGGGTGGGATCGGGTAAAATATGTGGAACAAAATAATTGTACCCGTGAGCTCAAAAAACAACAACAAAAACTGTGGAACTATTAAACATAAGGCTAGATAGAGATAATAGGATCATTAATAATATATTATGAGTAGCAAAGTTAATAGAAATACAAGGTTATAATGTTTTTCCGACTGAGGTTTGTCTTCCATTAAACTTTTTAATAGTGACATCAAAGAGTATAACTATTACCAAAAGTAGCTATATATCGCCTTCCTTGACTGTACCGCTGTTATACTCTAAGACGTCATATCGGTACGCTACATGAAAATGAAGATTCTGACAAGTCTGATAACATAATGGCATAGCATTATATTTTTATTAACCTTGTGTAGGACTAGCTTAAAATGAATTATTTATAATTAAAATATACATATACAAAAATAGATCAATTCCATAGTATTTATTATTTAATAACGGGATCCCCAAATTTGAACATTCGTTTCTTAGGATTCAGGCTCAATGACAATTTCCCATTAAGTGAGAAACTATAATACTTAAATATCTATTTGATTGAAGATTCGCTTTGCTTTTAAAGTGTTTTTGAAAGGTATAATGGAAGTATATTTTTAGCACATAAAACTAACATAACATTGTTTTATTAATCGATTTATAATAATAAATAGTAAAGACCACACTATTCATTGTAACAGGTACAAAATAATTAATTATGAGTAGGTATACAAACATATACTAACAAATTACCCCCCTCTATGTTCAAATACAAGACGAACAAAATCCATGACTAAAGAGTAAAAAACTAAAATTAATTTTAGTTAAGATTTATATATTAGCATTTTTCATTTATCATTTTTTTTTGTTTATAAAATTTAGTTTGTTGTAAGATAAAATCATCAAATGTTTGAAATAAAAGTGCAATATGAGCTGCTTTAACTCCCATATGGGTCATCAGTAGTGTTGTATTGGTCCTTTATTAAGACTGAAGTCTACAGTCCCGTCCAGTTCAGTCTCGGTCCGGTTCAGCTCAGTTCTGCAAATAGTACTTATTAGTTCGATCCTTGATGACGTCACTCAACTATATTTATTTTCTTTTTTAAATATAGTTCATGTACTTGGGCCAATTGGTCTTAACGATCTGTTCCTTAGGACTGATAGGAGTGGTCCTAAGACTGGAGTGGACTAGTCGAATACCTAAGGACTGACACACAAAGTCACATTACTATAATAGGCAGAGATGTAAAAATGCGCGCATATATTCTTATATTGGTTGTACTATGTAGGTTTGATTGATGATAACCTCGACAAAAATTGGAACTTTTCATGCCTTAGACGATACTACAGGTAGATCCAGACATTATTTATTTTCTCATGTACCCGGAGCATGATAACTTGGACTCAGAACCAGAAAGACGCAGAGTATGAGAACTCAGCCTTTACTTGAACACTGAAAAGTGGACTCAAATACAGCTCTGAATATTGGATCTTGTGGATCTTTACTCTTTTCTTTAATTATATTTAGTATCTTCTATTTAGAATGAGTAATTTATAATTATTTATGGAATATGAAGAGGATCTATAGTGAGGATTCAAAATAACTATTATGAATATACAGGAAGCGGGGATCAAATTTTCGCCTACTTTAAACCTTGATAACTTGAGGACGACATAATCAAATAAAAAACCGGTTACCAAATAGGAAAGCTATTCTCGTCAGCTGACGATACGTAGTTCAGTTAGCATCATGCCTTCATCATATGAGGAGATAAAGAGCTATAAGTGGAACGAGGAGCTTTCGAGGTCCGCCGTAGTCATGGCATTGGTTAATAATGGAGGTGAAATCTCCAATTCAACGATTGTTTCAACCTTAGGAGTGAATTTACGGACTGTTCAGCGTATCTGTAAGAAGCTAGAGGACACCTGGGATGTTGATGCCACGATAAAGAGGGCACCCAAGGAGGAGAGCGCCGACAGGAAGGTCAGGGACACTGACTTTGTCGACAAGGTGAAGAAGATGGTTGAGGATGAACCTACCAGGTCCATGAAGGCCGGAGACAGGCCCTGGGTGTGGCAACATGACTCAGCACCCTGCCATGTGTCCAAAATCTCCATGCAGTGGTTAACCGAGAACTATTATGACGTCGTAACCAAGGATTTGTGGCCTCTAACTCTCCCGACCTTAATCCTTTGGACTATTTTGTCTGGGGCTATGTCGAGAGACATACCAACAGACATCCCCATAGCACCAAGGCCAGCCTGATGGACTCCATCAAGGAAGTAGTCGGCAACATGGACAATGAGATGGTCAGAAGAGCCTGTGGTTGATTCAGAGGCCGTATTGAGGCTGTTATTGATGCCAACGGTGATTATATGGAATGAATGGCTACTCTATATCTATATGTTTGTCATAGTTTTGATTTTCAATAAAAAAGTTAAAAAATGTATATTTTGTGTTGTTTTTTGTATAAAAATATTTTGGCGACAATTTGATCCCCGCTCCCTTTAGGTAGATATGATTATAGTATTGTATCTTAATATTTGTTTTGTTATATTGATTGTACTCTGTCGGTTTTATTGATAAAAACCTCGACGAAAATGTGTAGTGGCCTCATTCATCAGTATACATTAAAGTTGAGTCTACAAATTTCCCTATAACGTTGATTGTTGGGTTTCTTTTTATTTTAGCAAACCGGCGGATAGCATTTTGAATATCTTAGGTCATAAGTGTAAGTCCTTGTAGTACTAAAATGAAGTAATTCCTGCCTATATCCTTACATGATACGGAGAGGGACGAAGGGTCATTTCCTTCACCTCATTGATGCTTGTAGCTAATATAATTTCTTGTATTAATAAAGCAATCCTTTTTGTTAAAAAAAATAAATGCTTTAGAAGCCATGGTTTGATAAACATTATTCGGACTCTGCACCAGGGAAATCAACCGTCGAAAAATGGTTTTCTAAATTGAATTTTGAATGATTGTCGATTGAAGATGACTCTACCGCTATCAAAGGAACGTGTTGGACATGTGAAAGCTGTATGCAAAGTGAGTGCCGCACGAGCTCATAATCCATCAAAGTCAATCATTCTTGAAATTGTCCGTTTATTTTTGGATGTTTTTATAAACGAAAAATCCTCCCAATTTACAACTCTAATTATTTTCTTATAAAATTAAAATGAGAGGTTGAAACTCATGATGTGAAATAGAGATTTAATTTATGAAATGATGGATTTGAAATTTCTTCTACGCATGCATAACTTATGAAATATACGTATCGTAGTGTGTAATATAAAATATATCAATTCAATACAAAAATATATTAATTATAATTATTATCTACTTTGTAAGATACTAACAAGAGAGATAGAAGGAGAGAGTAATTAAATAATAGTTTAAACACATAAATGCAAAGAATGAATCGATATACATTATAACATGGACAGGTAATAGGTATATACCTAGAGCAATACAATACAAATGGGATCATAAAAATTAGATGACGTTCAGAGTTGTTTATGTATCCTTAGTTACATTAATTCTTCACAGGTCATTAGATAGAAACAACAGTATGAATGGTTATAACTATGTCATTACGGAATGGTTTAGGAAAAAATGTCATGATGCAAAATAGTTTAAGAAAAAGGATCAATCACAAAAAAGAGGCCTATGATTGGTTTGATATTGGAATTAAATAATTTCGTAAAAACTATGCTTTTTGTGTATGTCTGGGCTGTATCACTGCGGTCCACAGACTCATCATACCGAATATATAACCATTTACACCTATTTATGTCCGTTTATGTTTTTTACCGCATCCACAAACAGCTCAGATACTATCCTTACTATGGTATTGGCACTAAGCTGTACATTGGCAATATCAGACAAAATTTCGTTTTTATTTTTGAGATCCCTGAACAGCGTTTCAGCCATTGCGGCCTCATATACGATTCCACCATCAGTTGATGGCTTTTCCCCCTTTAAATGAAGCCTTTGTTGCTAAATGGGCCTTCTTCGCCGGCTTGGTAAACAGAGATTGTTACCGTTGAAGCGATGCCTTCAGCTCCGCTATCTAGTCTTTTCGTAGACTGCCTCCCGCAGGAAAGGCCCGTGAAAATTTGCCGTAGACTTAGGTGAAATTACACCTTTTACCGACCGACACGCTGCCCCACAGATCAGATGCACATATTTGTTGCCAACGTTAGTAAAACAAAATGATGTCTCCCATTCTTGGTGAACGTTTTAATCCGCCTGATAGTTTCGACACTTATCGCCATCTTAACCCATTAATGCCAAAGGTTTAACCTTTTTCCGAATTTGAGCAACTCTTCCTATTGAAATGACATTTTTCAAATAAATAATGAATCTATAAGTCTCAAAATTCCCTCATATATTCACTCACCATTACTTAACTATTAAGTATTAACACGCAAAAAAGGTATGGCAGATTTTTTTTTTTACGAAAGAAACTCTTTAATTGTTGTTCAATAATGCCTACGTCATATGATATTTTCACAAAAAAAGGACTTAGAAGTCTCTAAATTCGCACATACATCCCACTCTTATTTTTCTAACATATTGTAACAAAATAAAATAAAAATGTCGCTATACTTCGTTGAAAATGTGAGGTGCACCATTTTTGAACTTGCTTTTATGAATACAGCTACAAATATTTTTATTAAAAGTACTTCATTTCTAAAAGATATAAAAATAAAGTATTATCTAGCCAAGGCCCTTTGTAACGTCTCAAAGTCCATTAAAGGTTTCAGGTCCCGAGTGGAGGCTTTCCTTAAAGCAGGAGGAAGGCATATCAAATAAAAAATATTCAAAATTGTCTTATGCTAAGTTTTTGTAAAATAAAGTATTCTCCAGAACCATTCATTATGGATCTTGGTGGCCTTAACCTAGGTTCAAATTTATATATATATTTTGTCACCGGCATGAATATAGTGAAGGGGAAAAAATACTTCACTATTTATCCAATTTTAATTTAAAAAGGCCCGATTTTCTAAGCAATAACTGAGTCATGGAATCTAGATATTTGGAAAAAGTACGGCATTTTTCTTTTTCCCAAATGAGTCAATTTTTCTTTTTTGTTCCTAAGTGAAGTGGGATTTACTGAACCCAAAATTATGTGAAACTCTTTCCTAATTCTGTTAAAACTACATTTTATCACCTTAACTTTTTAATTTGTTCTTGAAGCATCTTAGGACTTATTGCTGGAAACTGTTATTTTCCAGATGAAAAGTTGACTATATCCAGATTTTTCATTTATTCGAAATACATATAAAAAATCAAAAATACTTCGGATAATTATGTAAATAAGTAATTTTGAAAGTTCTTATTTCGAGACAATCCTTGTTTGATTAGATCCTATTATTAAGAGAGTATCGATAACTTTTAGCTTATCTTTCAGTGATTGAGTTTTTTGGGGGCACTCATCGTATGTATCCGTATTGATTAAAAGGCAATGCCAAATGTATTTAAAAATAAATATACATAGCAAAAATGTCGACCCCAGCTTACGATTTGTACCTATAAAAAGGATAAATCCACATGGGATTTCGTCATCCGCATGAAGTCCTATGTGCATTAATACCAAAAAAGGGGGGAAAAGTTGACATTATGCAGACTTTCAACTTCATATTTCTTCTATGCAAAGTAATTTATGCAATTTGAATCTTATTGAAACTAATAAGCCTAATTTGCTTGTATCCGAATTTATTATACCTATTTGGATTTGACTGTATAAATGTTACGGCAATGTGGAAAATCGGGCATTTTGAAAAAGACTCCGGCAATGTGCTACATGTCCAGTCAATTTACACTCAATTTCCAATAGAGTGGTCATTTTACGTTCATTTACAATGTCAGGTAACATAATTATGGCTTATTCGATTATTCAACAATTCAATGCTAGCAATTTGATCATTAAGGATTTGAATATGATACAATTTCCTTGCAAGCAATTTGATAATCTTGTGCATTTTCACTCCAATTTATATTGTATTCAGAAAATCAAACTATTGAATGATAAAAAATTGTCACGAGATACTCTATTTTATTTGCAAAATATACCTCAGCCATCAGGTTGTGCAGGTAGACAACTGGTCCCTAAGGGGGATCAAAACTTATCATTACCACTATCCTGTGCATCAAGGACCCCTTTTAATATATTATAATACACCCTAGAATGAAAGCTTTTTGCAGATTGCCCGTAACAAATACAATATTAATGTGGCTTTTATTTAATCATGTAAACAAAGGCGTCAAATGGACGCAAGTCCTACAGAATTGGGTCCATCTATTCGTATCACTACATAGGCTAAAAAATAACTAATTATTTACCTCGAATATCGTTAAATATGTTTATTTCCTTAGGATTGCAAATAAAAATTTATTTAAATACAAATGATGTACTAAGCACTTTTTTGTTGTTTTGTTTTAAAGAAGAAGGATCTATAACTCAATTAGGAACAAAAGGAAACCAGAAATGACTCTAATATACTTTCATTTATCTATAATTCCATGACTGAATGTTATCAGCTTATAGATACATATTCAAATACAGGAGAGCAAAAAATATTGACTAAGGAAACTTGTTAGGTAATGTACAGGTCGAATTTAAAATGTGTGCTGTAGAGGAGGAAAGAGTTTGAAATTTGTACAAGAGTCCGAGCCTATTTGTTATTATTTATTTACTGGGTATATATTATATTATACTGCGTGGACCAGAATTAGTGGCCCATTAACATTAACGCAATTAAACTGAAAGTACTTTGTTCAGAGATTTTGTTAACCAAATAAAGGTATGAGAATAGTGTAAAGACAATTTCGAGGACGTTTCAACACCTAATCTTAGTTTTCTTGACTTTTGTCACTCCATAGTTAGGAAGAATGGGCTACCAAACAACTTGTTTTGTGACTAATTTTCGTATGAAAGGTTGTGCAAGTCTATAGAAAACAACTTATTTCGTGGGACAAAAATTCCGGTAGAAGTTGTGCGTACTAGCTGTAAGTCAGAGACAAAACATCTCCACCATGTTGTTTAGAACAAGGACATTCACATTGAATGGGATATTGGCCAATTGTTGGACAATATTTAACCTGTAAAAAAAGTATTGATACATAATAGGTATAGTAAAAAGGAATACATTATTTTTCCAATGGATGACTTTTGTAATGTGTATCCCGCGTTGTATAAGTACAGTCAGTCTAAGCTAGATGGTGTTAAAAAGATAAGATTTTCGATTAAAAAATTTGGAATCATTATTAATTTTGGCGGTCGTCAAAGATGGACACCAACAATAAGAAAATACCCCACATTTAACAGGTTTTTTTGGGTTTTTTTTACTACAATTTATAAAGGTACAACTTTTTTTCAAACTTCAAAAACTCCTATGTGAAATATTAAGAATATATATATGTATATCAAAGAAACAAGAGGGAAAGCACGACCAAGCTATCGTGTGTATGTAAAATAAATAATATAAAATTAATCAGATAATAAAACAGACGCTGTGTATCAAAGAAGGATCATCATGTTAATATAATTTTCTAATATTTTTACTAAGAGTAGCGTGGAACAGTTACTTCTCTGTTTATGTTCAGAAATTAATAGTAGGAAGTCAAATATGATACACCATCATTATGAGCCAGTCGCACTCCAAAAGTGCTGAACACTAAGCATTCTGCTGCCTAACAGAGAGGGCCTACCCTAGGGCAAGTATATCACAGAATAGACGGCGAGATGACTCTACTTGGATTTTATTTCTCAAGTGGGTTTGAGGTCTTATTATTTATAAATAAGGACCCTGATGCTAATTTAAAGCGAAACTACTTTTGTTTCGAGTTTGTGTAGGGGTCTTGCAGAATGCTTCCTGCATTATTTAGAAGAGAATTTGTACAGGATATTACCAAATTACACATCTGGGATGTATGGCTCCTGGATTCTTCCAAGATCATGTTCAATGTAGCCCTGGGATGTGATTTTTGCCGTTGCTTGATTGCACGACCTCTTACCAAGAAGTTGTGGATAATTAAGGAGGGTTTCCTAACCTCTAGTTGTCCGAATGAGGTGAAGTGATCAGATTTTTAAGGTTCTTCATTACTACGTAACCTTATATTATTATTTAACGGGCTCGTATGAGCCTAATAAAGGAAGGACCGACGGGAAAGTGGAATTCCAAGAGAGCACCCTTTCGGCCTACAAGGAGTCTAAAGTCTTTATTGTTTTTGTGAGTTCTACAGGACCAATATGAGTTCTTTCATTCAGCTGATCTCCTGTCTATAGAAAGAAGTAATCATTTGTCCTTATAGTCAAAACGTCACGTAAGCATTATTTTGATTGTCAAGGAGATTAAAATGAATACAATAAAAAAAATCAATAAAAAATAATGGATTTTTTTTACTGTACCTATTTTTATTAAAAACCTTAATTTTTGAGTAATTTTTTTTTTTTGGATGGCACTCTCATTTTGGACCACTCTATATCATAAACCTTGAGAGGCACAAGAGTTTGCTCTACCTTAAACTCCGTTTATGCCTTTAAATTATTTATTTGTGCTCAATGCAAATACAAATTATTACATACAGTATCTATCATGCAATATAGTTTCATAGTTAAAATAATTAGTTAGTTTTTCTTTCAATGAAGTTTCTACTTTGATCGAATCCTTTTTCTATTAACAATTTATTTTTAAATGTATTTGTTTACTTTTGAATACAAATATTGAATGGTTTTGAAATGCGGATGATTTGAATTAAGGGGATTTGTATTTGTTAGGATGTAGGGAGTTAAAAATATTTGGTAATATCCTGTACAAATGTATTCTCAACCAGTGTTGTGTCGGTCCTTATTTAGGACTGAAGACTACAGTCCCGTCCAGTTCAGTCTGGGTTCAGTAAAGTTCAGTCTTGCATATCATATTAGTCCTAAAACTTATAAAGTGTGTTCCTTCATGACGTCACTGAACTTTATTTCTTCTTCTTTTCATCAGTTCATGTACTGACCGTTCAAAGGACTGGTCCCGAGATCTGATCAAACCAGTCCTAAGACTAAGCCCAAATTGACTAAAATGTCGTTTTCAAATTGTCTAAAAGACCTCGTTTTCGGCAAAAAAGGAATATTTTTGTCAAAATTTGGTTGCTAACATTCTGTTATAATTATCAACAACAAACCTTCCCCCCTTCCCCTCAAATTCTAGAGATGGTCTTGCACATACATTGATGACACCAGTGAGCTTGTGTATAATGTGCATGTTAAAAAAAGAAACCGAAAATCAACATGGTAACCCTGACAATTTGAGGAATGTCTGGAAGAAATAAGCTATAATTAGCATTAATAGGGGAAGACACAGCCTTAATTCACTAACACATAAATAATTTTTTTGTCAGCTGTCTATTCCCTCGTCTCGCTTGATACGTCATGGCTATTTCATAATTTATTCTTTTTTATAAATAAACAAAGTAATATGTTATTCCATACATATGCTCCATTTCAAAAAGGACAGGAATTACATTTTTTCTTGATCCCTCGTCGTTTATGTAATATTTTGGGTAGGGTAGCAAAGCGTGGACTCAAGAAATGGATTTAAAAATACATCAATAGTTTTATATTTTCAATTATAAGCAAAAATAATACTGTTAACAAAAGATGTAAACAAAGTTTTGGCAAAACTTTTTTCACTCAATATGGCACCCTTAATTATCAATCACAGTCAATTGTCATTGTGTATCCTGGAGATGTCTTCTCCATTTTTTTTCCCTCTTGGCCTACTTAAAATGCAGGCTCCCAGAACACTTAACAATGTCCTTAATCTTCATAATATCAACTCCAGCATCTAGGAGAACTGAGAACTTGCTTGCTCATGATGACTAAATGATTAGTATAGTTTGTTTATGACGTCTAAAACAGAATATCAAAAAATAATCACTAAATCTTTTCATAGTAATGAGAATATAAACATTAATTAACAGTACCTGTTTTGCTGCCCGAACCTAGTTATTCTATGAAGAAATTTTTGCTATCATACACAAATGCTAAGGTATAGCTGCATTTTTAATCAAATATTAGCAAACAATATTATTTATAATATATTTTCAAATAAAATACTATGTAAGATTTTAATGTTAGGGAATATATATCCGTGTATGTAATTCATTTAATACAACAGTTATAGTCTGGGAGTACTTAAGAAATAAATAGCAGTTGGTATGATTGACTTATTTGGCTAACTACCTGATAATTTCTTGCTTTTTTTCCTGTTTCTTTGTTGATGGAACGTTGCGTGGTGCAATAAGGGTAACAACGTGAGGAGGAGAGAAGGAAATACGCAAGGACAATGGCAATAATTACTACGATGTCGATTACCAAGTCTACCCAGAGTACAGCAAGGATTTGCAATTAAAACTCCTGATTAAGTAAAAGTAAACAGTATAGTATTACATTTACACCATCTGACAAATGAAATGTCTATGAAGTCCAATCACAAAGAGTATTTTACTTCTCTAGGAACGACCGAGCGCAAATAGAGAAAATCATATTCCTATCGTGTTATCCATTGAGCAACTTCGTTCCACTATTTAAAATAAAAAAAAAGTCTTCAGTGGAGTCCCCACGGTGTGGGCTGGAGGGGCTGCAGCCCCTCCCCCAAAATTTATGAATTTTTTCTTTTGAATAGGTACTTTAATATTTGATTTTTAAATTTTTCAAATTTTTTGGAAAAAAATCAAATATTCTGTGAATGGTTATGGATTTTTGAATTATAAATTTAATTATTTTTTTCCTAAAAATGTTATATTGGAATATTAATTTTAATTTTTTAGAACAGCTGTGAATTTTTTTTTAAAAGCTTAAGTTTTGAAATGTATCATTTTAGCCTGCTTAACAAAAAATTAATTTTATTGTGAACAGCTGTGGATTTTTGAAATTTTTTCCCAAAAAATTTAACTTTTTCACCCTAGCTATGAATTTTTTAAATTCTTTAGCAAACAATTTATTTTTATTAGTAGCTGTGAATTTTTGAATTTTCTTTTTCTAAAATGTAATATTTGAAATTCTTTAGCAAACAATTTATTTTTATTAGTAGCTGTGAATTTTTGAATTTTTTTTTCCAAAAATGTAATATTTGAAATTCTTTAGCAAACAATTTATTTTTATTAGTAGCTGTGAATTTTTGAATTTTTTTTTTCCAAAAATGTAATATTTGAAATTTAATTTTTCTAATTTTGTTTCCAAATTTTTTTCTTTTTTTAATTCCAAAAACTCCCTTCCCCCCTCCTCTTCAAAAATAAATAAATAATAATAATATATAATCCTGTGGACGGCCCTGTTGTTCTGCCAGAATCAAATGTTTCCATAAATATTATCGATATATCCATAATATATTTGAAATATTGATGACTGTTCATGTATATATCTATTAAGACGACTTATGAAAATGGATTAACGATAAAAAATAATTTAACTTGTTGTTTAAACTAATAAAAATAGATCAAAATGGACATAAGCGCATTATATATACCTGGAAATAATGCCTATTTATGTAGAATTTAAATTATGCCTACCAACATATACTCCTACAACTAAAGCTAGAAGTGAATATATATGTTCAGTTTGTATGTCAAAAATAAACCGAAAAGTAACGTGGTAATCCTGACGTTCTAAAATTTGTTTGGAAGGAGAGCCGCTTAGCTGTAATGACCATAGAGGACAAATATACTATCCACCGGTATATTAAAAAAAAAAAAAAACTAAGCTTAATATGGGGTCCTTTAAATTTATGAAGTTTATACATATCTTTCTTGATTATTGTTCAAGATTGCTTTTGAGATGATGCAGCAATGCATACTCCTTAATCAAATTTTTACTTACTTATGTACATAAATACTAGTATCTGCCTGACCGTTCCACGGACAAATGGGGGGTCGCATTTGGACACAAAATCCTGGTAGCGTATATTCTTCTCTATTAAATAATTTAAAAATTCAAATAAATAATGTTATGTATAACTTATATTTATCCATTTAAATCGAATGTAAAAGTACCTAATTTATTCTAGAAAAATGATTAAAAAACCCAAATATATTTATCAATAAAATAAGCAAATCCAAGTTAAAATTTTTTGGAGGTAGCCTCCTGGGTTTGATATAAAAAAGTTGAAGTTTGTCAGAATTACTCCTCAAGGAGTATTGCGGGGAGTGATACTCCCACAGTTAGGCCTGCTTTGAAGAAAAAACAAACAAATTTTAAAGATACCAATTGCTAAAGTTCGGCAAATCACAAACAGTAAACTATTAACAGATCTCTACGTAACGATACTCGCAGTATGTAGCTAAAACAAATTTATGATTCATAATTTTTTTATATTTTTTGTATATGTTTTTTTTTATCACAAATAAATTTTTTATTATAATACCCTTTGTAAATTAACCCTTTTCACCCCCATGTCAATAAACTGACCAACTCCTAACTTGGCTAAAGTGAAGATCGCTTAAAATTTTATCCTGCATAATATCCAATGCTTCAATATAATACTTATGGGCTATAGGTACTTCAAAATATGACCAAAGTAATATGTCAAATTAGTTATATAATGTCACTTATTTGGCTTTATTTGAACAGATTAAATTCTTATAAGTGTTCATTTGAATTGCTGCAATCCAAGACAAATTAACTGGATAATGTAATCTCCCTTTCATGTTCCTACTTGAAAAATTAATGGACATATTGGACTCTCATAAGTATTTATTTTAATTGCAGCAATCCCAGACGAATCATACATGTATGCTTTTATTTATGTATTTTATCAGAGTTTTTGATAAATTTGATAATTATCCAAACTCCCAATTCCTTTCTTGCTCATCAATTTTATGTTCAGAGTAGGGATTCTAATTCCTGTATGCTTTTTGTATAGCATGTGAGAATTTATAGGGGAGATATAAAGGATGAAGGGATTTTTTTTTTAGAAACAATAGGGATTCATAAATTTATGACGTCAAAACCCGGTTAAACAAAAGCAAAGTCTTTTCAACCATTTTGGGTTGTTCATTTTCTTCCCCGAAAATGAAGGTGAAAGCTATTGAAGTTTGTCTCGGAGAGTATCTGTCCAGCTAGCCTAACCCTTTGGCTAGCAATCCCTTTGCACTCAATATGATGTTCAGTCGATCTCGAAGCAACTTTAAATTCACTACAATCAATATGCATGAGTTCTTCAAAATGTTCTTATCCAAATCTCATTGATTTCCCGTTACAATTTGGAATGGGATATTCCTTGTTAAAAGTTTGGATTTGGGCTAGTTTAACAAGTGTAGGACATCTGGAAATACAAAATTTGTCCGACTTGGGTCATGTGTGCTTGGAAAAGCAAACGGACCATATTTGAGGTGCCTCAGCTGACTGAGTAATAGTCTTATTTCCGAGATAAAAAATGATGACAATGATCTAGATGCCACATACTTCAATTTCATGGATTATCTTGAATAGTCTCTCTTTTGTCATTGGTGCTTGAAAATTGAAATATACAAGCTGTTTCCAAGACTTGAAAATACCTTGAACCCTTTCAGTTAGAATTGTCTTGTAGTCACAATAAATGGTTAAAGTTTTAGTTGTAATTTAAAAAAATTCTTGATAGTAACCTCATCAAAAGAGATAGCTCCAATGCCGTCATCTTCATTTCAAAATTAAGACACATTCTTTGAATAATTTGCAAGCAGCCTTTTTGAATTTTATGGAGTACATTTACACCTGTGGTCCATACATCAAAAATGTACAAGAACAATTTGAGTTCTTCTCAAGTACTCAAAAGTTTTACTGTTTATAGTCTTCAAAACTAAAGCTTTTATAACATCCTCTTTATCATAATGAAAACTGAGAAGTTTTTTGTCTTGACCTGGAGTTTGAGCTGCAGGAAATATCAAAGGCAATATTTTTTCAACTGCAAACGTTTTACCTCTTTCTTCAGATTTGAAGTCTCCACCTTTGAAAATTTTAGTTCTTCCTGTAATGTGCTAATTTTTTCTTTCAGGGCTAGTGCTTCTTTTTTCTCGTAGAACATGTCACATTCAACACACACACTGACATTTAGGACTTAAACTTGAAGAATTTATACAACTTGAGGGATTATTTCACTAGAAAAAATAGATGCTCCACTGCCAATAAAGATTGAATAGTTTGGTAGATCTCCCTTTTCCAAGACCTCTTTGTTCGCTCAGAATGTATAGTTAAGCTTAAAATGCTGGAGGTATATAAATTTTTTTATATCTTTCGTAATATTAGTCCAAATAACTCATTACGGAGATCTCTTTCATAACAGTCTTGGCTGAAATGGTTGCTGTAGATGTAAGATGGTTTTGGCTTGAACTTGTCTTTTCTTTTGCAGGGCTTCACCCAATTTTGAGCCATGAAGGATCCTTTGAAAAATTGTGATATAATTTATTATATGGTGAGCCATGAAGGACTACTAAGATGTCGTTTCTTTGACCAAAAAATTCAATTTCCTGACAAAAATAATAGAAATAACTTACTGTGGAATATATAAAAACTTAATATATTAAGTCTTATGAATAAATCTAAACACCTTGTTGGTGAAAAGCCATTTTTGTGGCATTAGTTAACCTACGGAATTAGCCCATTGTTTGCCGAAAATGGAGTTTCAGACAAGAAGTAAATTGTAAGAGTAGATGACGGCACGGATGAGGACATCGATGCAGACAAAACTGTAGAAGCAGCAAAGGAGGTCATAAAAGTGGATAGAGAAGACACTGCATATTAGGGTACTGATTAATACACGGATGACTTTCCCATGTTATAGGCCTAACTGTGTTTTGATTTTGTTGAATGAAAAGGGTTTATAAACTATCAACTTACATTCTTATAATATTTTTTTTCATTTCTGAGTGACTAGTACATTTGTGACATCACTTAGTTCAGTAAATCAGAATGCAGAATCTAAGCGACGCACCCCCTTGGGATGACCCGAATGATTTTTGATATTTACCATAACTCAGTGAAAAATTTACTCTTTAGCCTTGATATCCTTATAATTAACTTCAAATAATGAAAGCCAGCTTCTCCTCACGTTGACATTGTCCTTGACAATTTTGAACATATGAAAGTATTTATTATGCATATAACTTGGATCCTTCAAGGTCCAGATTTATTTATAATTAAGTCACTGGCATTTAGCAAAAGATTAGTTTAAGGGTACGACTTTTACGTTCGATTCGGACGCGTCCTTGACATATAGGACAAATAAGAGAGATAATCCACTAGCAATAATCAAGGAGCAACATTTGTAATGGATTTCATACCTTTATTACAAAGAATCCATGCTTTTTAAATGCTTTTTACTTGTGTATATTTGTGTTGACATAAATTGAAAGAGCAAATGTTGGATAAAAACCATTTAAAGTTAACTTTAGTATCAGTTTCAAATTATTAGACATTGGAAATTGTCTCTTATAATAAGGCACACCTATATAATTTTAGCACTTAACTAATCAAAGAGCAACATTTAGATTGTTGTTTTAAAATATAATAGGTAAAGTAAAAAGTTTTGAGCGTTTTTCGATTGATTTTGACAATAATATTAACATAGTTAGGATTATCCGATTTAGATCAAATAGGCACGCTTTTTTTGATTAATTTTTGTCCATTTTGACGGCAATTTCATAATTCCGCGATTGAAACAGTCTTTGTCTCTATTGGTAAAAAAACTTGACCAGCTCATTTTCACAAGACTCTCTTGAGATCAGTTTTGTACCATCAAATTTTTTTTGCAAATGCTTGAAAAGATAATAATCACTTGTTACCAGGTATGGACTATACGGCGGACACAGTAGAATGGCACGGTGTTGCCTGGCCTTGTTTTGATGGAAAACAACCCCCTTTTATCGACCAATTCTGGCCAATCGCCTGCTTCAATCTGGTAGTTGTTGGTCCGAATTGAGTGTTTTGCCCGATGGGAGCGGTTCATAGTAAATGAGTCCCTCCCAATCGCACCAAACACAAAGTATAACCGTCTTGGCCGTTAATTCGTGCTGGGTGATCATTTGAGCTACTTCATCGTACTTTGAACACAATCAATGTCTTGTAAGATTCTTGTATGTGACCTATTTTTTTTATCAACAGTCACCATAGGCTCCAAAAATGGATTTATTTCGTTACGTTTCAGCAAAGAGTCGCAAACATCAATTCGATCAAAAGTTTTCTTTTGCGTCAATTTGTGTGGCATCCATACAGCGAGCTTCTTCTCAATACCATCCTTATGTAAATGGTTCCAAATGATTTTCTGGCTTACCTTCAGGTCCTGGACAATGGAATAAACGCTTTCATGCCGGTCCAACACAATGACTTCTATTATTTTATCGACATTTTTGATGATTGGCGTACTATAGCGTACCTCATCTCCGATCAGAATCGTTGGTGCCACTGCTTTGCTGTTACATTCGATAATGTATTAGTTCCATTCACGAAATTTTATTTTTGGCCGCCTGTGCAGCCGTTTCACCTTGGTCGTAGAGATACTGAAGAATGTATCGAATTTTCTCGTTTTTTACTTCTATATTGGAACTCTGTAATACAAAACTACCTTCATCAAAAACAGAACTGCAAATGAACTTTTTCAAGTGTACGCTTAACCTTTAATCATACTTCATATTAATCAAAATGGTTTACACAGCTTACTTTATAGAATAAATAAATATACAATGTATTTTCTCTTCAGTTATTTTTGTCAGTTAACCCTTCAAAAGGGTAAAAATAATTGTAGATCATTATCCTTTGAATATTTCAATATCCGGAAAAATCCAAACGGAGGAGAAACCTTAAAAGATTGAATATTAATGATTCAGTCATATCCCGTGAAGAGAGCCTACAAACATTTTTTTTAAACATTGTATTTAATATTTTCGACTATATTTTGACACTTATGTAGATTACTGCAATTAAACAGATTTTTTTGTCTTTTACTGATTATGTTCGACAATTATTTAGTTTTTTGTTGCATATCATTTGAGGTTAAGGTACAAAAAAATATATTTACACTTGTTAAAATTTCATTTTTTTTTGTAACAATTGTTTACTTGTATTTGATACATTAATTGCATTCTAATTTTTTTGACAAAATTATCTCTGAGAAAACACTTAAAAAATCCGATTTAAAGGAAATAAGCGCTCCAATCTACAAAGCCATCTACAGGATCGAACTTATAAAAAATAATTATAATTTGTTCTTCATCCTTTATATGTAAATATATGGCAAAAGTTACAACAATATACTGATATTGTTTGAGTCTATTTAGAACTTATATTAGTCAGTAGTTTTTCCAAAAATTGCATTTGAGTACGAAATATTGTGTCCGTTTCCGTAGCCGTATTTAACAATTAGAGTTAGAAAATTAGACTAAAAAATATTTTTTAAGGAATAATTAACTATATTTTTGAAGGTGTTGAACTATTAACTTTCAAATATACTATGAGAGATTAAGATATGACAATATTTATATTATATATACTGAGCAGTGTTAAACATTTCCGATCTCTTTCCTTGCTCACAAATATACAGGTGCCCGACAACATAACCTCCTTTTTCGAAAGGAAATAAAACAAGTTTTATAAGTCAAGAAAATTTTATTTTCGTTTCATAATGATTGAGCACATTTAAAGTTTTGTTTTACATACACAATGTTAAAAATCACATGACGTTTTCCATTGTCCATATTCTGATTAAAATGAATTATCAGTATTTCAACAGCCAATTATATTTATTTTGTGTGTCTTTTTAAATAAATTTTCATAAATATATTTTATATGGATATTATACAAAAAAAAAAAAAAAGCAATTTCTATTTCAACATATTTTATTTTATAAATGTGGATGATTAATTGATTAAATAATTAGTTATTGGGGATTTTGTAAAGGTATTCGAAATGTCGAGTTTTCCAAAATAAATCTAGTATCAATTACCTGATTTATACAAATTACCAAAATTTAAAATTCTTGGATAGCACTGGATCTTACAGTTTCAACTTAAGCTCTCTAAAATTCTTATTCGAGGAGTTATTTGTGTTCAAAAAATTTCCCACTTTGCTACTACTTTTACAGCCTGATTTCCACGCATTATAAAAAAAGAAATTATTTAGGTGCCCGTTGTATCATAAATCGGAGAAATTCCCTCTCACAAACCTCTTTGCACTAACAAATATAATTGCTGTGAAGCGTTTATAAACAAAATATGATAGATTAATACAAAGAAAACTGCACCAGTTTCTGCAACTGACCCCATTGCAATGAACATTACAATATCTCAAATTTATCCTCAATGAGGGATTTCCGAATAATATAAAATTATTTGGATCCGACTATTAAAAAAAAAATTGTAATACAAATTCCGTTTTTAATTCTTGCAAAATTTCCTGATTCCAATATCGATTTGGCATCCGATTCATCTGGTTAGAGCGTAATAAGTACACATGCGCACTTGTAGGTCAACCAATATTACAGACCTACTCGTGAGTTTAACAAGAAAGCCGGTAAAATACAATGATCTAAAATAATATAAGAATTACTTCACCGACCATATGTGTTTAGAACACGTTTGTTTTCAATTTGTTTCTTCTCAGTGTTCGATCATTTTTTGATTATAAATGATTATATTACAATAATTTATAAAATTATAAGACTAAAGTCATAAATTTATATGAGCTTTTGTTATACCTTGACAGAAATATTGCATATTTTTTTCATAACTTAGAATAGTAGTAAATAATAATACATTATAATCGGAATTGAAGAATGATAAATTACACCTTATTTTTCCTATGCCAATTCAAGAAAAAGCACCCAATGCTCGGATTCCTATTAATTGTCCCATCACTACACATTATATTGACTCATGTAAATCGAACCAATAATTCAAAAGATACATTTTACGACAAAAACAATGTAAAACTGACTGCAAAAATTATTACAAAAATTATGCTCCTTTAAAAAATTACTTTTACCACTCAAAATCAATCTTTATCCTATACTTCGAGGACAAGTTGACAAAAAAAGATTGATTTTGCAACACATTATACTGTTTCTAATTTAAATTTTTTGGCTCCATCAGAAAATAGGGCCATTGTAACTGTCTCGGATAATATATACTTTTAAAACTATTTTAAACGTAACATATCATAACTTTTGTTAAGAGCAATTTTAACATTTGGAAAGCAAAGTTCAATATATGTAAAATATAGTGTCGTTCAGGTAAATCCAGACTACCTTTAACTGCATCCTCATCAATATGGGAAGCAAGTAAAGCTTTGAAATTTTATTGAGAAGTTTTAATAATTCAAAAGAAAAAAATAATTGAATGTATTTGATATTTTCGCTCATCATTTGCTCGAATCGAGGCCTAAAGGATTTGCAGTTCTTGACCACGTCCACGGGCGGCCACTTTGTTCCAGTACTTGATGATTGAGGGTTTAAAGAGTTGTTGCTGCTGGTTGAATTAGCAGAGACCTTCCTCTCTAACTATACCTAAAAGAAGTTATTCGTGGGATTCATATCGGGGGAATTCGAAGGCAAGGTGCGGAGTCCCGAAATTACACATTCTCTTCTTTAAATAAGTTTTAAGTCTTGTAGGCCTTGGGAGAGGGGGTCAAGCCTTGTTGAAACAGGAAATCGACACCGGTTGCCTCAGCTTTCATCCAAGGTATCACTTGGTCTGTCAGGACTTCAAAGTACCTGCAGGCACCCACCCCCTCCTTTGGCTCTAAGAAGATGGGGTAAGGGAATGACACTTCTGTTGCTCAAAATGAGCCCCACAGTCAGGATGCTAGGCGGAAACTTGGCTGTAAAGACGTAAATGACATAAGCTGTCTCTGTGGCTAGCCATCTGTTGTTCTAGATGTCGTGGGATCCGTCGACAGTCCTTTGTTTTTTATTCGAATAAAAGATGATTTGGTTACTAAGGTACTTCAAATCTTTCAGCAATTTACTTCCGTGGGTACCTTTTGTTTGTCTTTAAGAATATTTCTTTTGTAGAGGGGGTATGACTTTATCCTAATGTCTGTGTTTATGGCGTTGGAGACTGTTGCACGGCTTACTAAGGGCTTTTTGGTAGGAGTGTTAGTAGGAGTCCCAGGAGAGGACTTCAAGGAACGTTTTTGGCCTAGGAGGAATATGGGAGCTCTTTTTTTTTATCACTACAGGACATTTGGGCTTTCCTTTTATACGCCCTCCTCCTTCCATTGGTTGTAGATGTCGTAAAGTATCCTCTTTGGATATCGAAGTATCTTCTTGATGTACTGTGTACTACACAAGCCAATTCAATGATGGTATTCCTCCAGGTCTTCTATATCCTACATACTAGTTTTGAATTAAAAATTTGAAACTATCTTAATGCTAAGTCTCTACCGCTCACTTTACAATTGAAATAACCAAGTTAAATGCTTTCCTTATTGTTCTGGATGCATTAAAAGATGGTGGTCCTGATTTACCTGAACGACCCTGTATAAACTACCATTCGGCAATTAGCATTGATCGATTTAAATAATTAATTAAAGGTTATTGCGCTAATTAAGTAATTGTATATATGATCATTATCGTAAGTATACTTAAGTAATTGTAACTAACACCATGAATATTTTATATCAATAATAAGGAAAGTTACCTACATATACATGCATATTAGGTTGTCAAAAATTGAGCCAAGAGGTCATATTGGAAGGGAGTAAGGCAATAAAAATATTTCTATCTATATGCATCAGATAGTTTTTTCTCTCTTTATTGGTCTAGGGAAGTTACATACGCAAAAAATATATAAATACACATTATAGTTTATAATTAAATCCGTAAACTAAAAAGACGTGATTACTATAAATAAACATGATAAACAGATAATGTTCATTATTATATGTATTTTGTCTAAAATATGTCCATAGGTATAAAGACAACATTAAAATAATCCTAAGAATTCATATTTAGATATTAACAATACAAAAAAAGAGAAACAAAGGCTAAACTTTAATGCCAATATAAATATAAACTTTTGAGGCGCAGAACTTCTTAAACAGTCTATGGATGCGTATTAGGCGACGAAGAAACACTTCCTACTGTTATTCAAACTTGAAGGGTAGTAGTGAATAAGATCCCCCTTCATATTTCCACGATAGACCATCCAGATCAGGGTCACATAAATATATTTAATTTGGCACAAAATTACTTAGTGAAATGAATTTATGTCTTAAATCATTTGAATTTGTTTAAATTATATGTGAAAATAATAAGAGAATAAATTTAATTTGAAGATATCAAGAATAGAGGTTCACATTGTCTTTGAGAGTCTAAGTCCATTGCCCCCCTACTGTTTAAAATTTTTTATAGTTATCACGATAAAAAAATATACTCGAAATTTTTCAATTTCCTGACGTTCGATACTCGTTCGTTCCTAGAGAAAAAAAAAATATAATCAATGGGACTAATTAAAGATAATTTGTCAGTCGGGTTGTGTGAATTTAATTCCATAATGTTTTCTTATAACTAATCTGTTAAACTCTATCTCTCCAATTAGGAGGAAAACTCAATAATAAAAAAATTATCATAATTTTGAGGAATAATTTAAAAATGCCATTAGTTTAAAATTTTGAAAAAATTATTTTAAAATAAGAAATATGTATTTAGTCTCTTCTAAAAATATTATTTGGGATTTATGTATTAAAAAAAATATCTACAAAAAAATCTAATTGCCATGCCCCTCCCCCCCAAACGTGCATACACCCCTAATGACGTCACCACTGTATAACCACTCCCCACTTGAAAATACATTAGGCGCCATTGGTCTATACTCTCAATCGTAATTTCTAATGTGATTCTTCTAATCTGAGAGAAGACAGACTAGACAGAACAACGGTTTTGAAACGAACTGCAGGATCTTACAATGATTAACAAACACCAAGGGTATCCACAGGTTTTTTTTGAGAGGGGGAATAAGGGGGGGAGATCTCTGTCTGAGATCACCATACGATTAAATAATAGTATAACTAATTTATCTGCCATTCACTAGATATTATTTACGAATCTAATCATCAATCTAATATTTTAAAAAAATCCTTACAATTGACAGAAGTTAAGGAATAATAATTTTAACTATAATATTTATAAATACATTAAAGTTTGTATGTCTTTTTATGGACGCTTTATTTTTGAGTGTGCTCTTAATATCTTAGAACTACGTGACTACTTTATTAAGAGAATAAAATGTAGCAACGAGCGTGTGTAATATTAGAAAAGAAAAAGGGAATATATATGTATATTATAATTAATGCAAAATATGACTGTCTTTTTTTCTATCTGTAATGACCTAATAACTCAGAGCAACACGGACTACTCCCACTAGTAATATATTTTTATAATTGACATAGTCTTAATAAAATAGTAAATTGCATAATTAAAAAAAAAAAAATATATATATATAGATATGTATATATCGGTTTTTTCCTTTTACACGTAAAAACCAAAAGTTATGCATTTTTTCTTATGAGTATCAATTGCAATTGGAAAAATGTACATCAAAATAATGTGGAATAATGCTCTTGTTAATTTTTTCCATAATTAGTAAGCATTCACCAAAAACATAATTTATAAAAACAGAATATTTAAAAATTTGAATTTGTTAGATAGAAAAAAACAAACAAAACTTTCAAACCTGCTATAAAAATCACCGGATGTATATGTATATGTTAAATATACAAAATTTAAGAATTAGAATCAGATAACTAGTAATTACAATAAATTATAAATACAGAATATTGAAATAATAGATTGATCCATATAATATTTTCTTGTTCTGACATCGAAATCCGGTTAAATATGTCATAACTTTAGGTTGCAAAATACAAGCCAGACATGGAGTTTAACCAAAAAGATCATCAATCCTTTTTCTTCATGTGGAAGTTGCTATATACAATTGCGCACAGGATATATATATCTCTACCGATACAATCTAAATGATTATTAATAAGAAAGTAAATGTCAAAATCATAAAATTAGACAATAAATAAACTAATAAAATTTTTTTAGAACTAAATCCATTGTAAAGATTTAGTACTCAAGCTAATTATGTAGTAATGCCTGGCGATATTACTCCTTATTAAGGGCATCAAAAAAGATTTAGGTTATTTATGCTTGTATAACGGCATACTATTATCATGAAGGATTCACACAATTGCTAATTATAACACTACACCCAATGTAACTACCCCCGTTGTTGTGACCATTTAAGCTGTTGTTTTTCCTTTTATGAGTTTTCTGAACCCCTTTTCTTGGAGCTTATCAACAATAGCTAATCCTTAAGTGATAAAAAGTAATATTTATTGACTATGTAATACTGGAAAACCTAATGATCATACCCAACTCTTTAAGTGAAGGAACTAATGTCAGACAAACTAGTTGCGAACCATCCATAGCTACTACCCCTGTTGTTGTGACCATTTAAGCACTTTTTTTTGGCATTGAATGAGTTGTGTATAATAATTCTTGATAATTTTAACTAAAATAGAATCATATTTTATGATTAGATTTAAAAAAAAATGAATACTTACTTTTAGATGGTACAAAGTTCAGAGTTCTATTTCGTAATTTGGTGTGGATGACTTTAAACATGCTGAAAATCATCTTAACTTCACAATTTACAATGGGGTATTTCTATAAATGACATCATTACCAACATCCTCCATTAATTTAATGATGGTTCCTCGGGAAGGGAAGAATTTACCCTTGTATTTCTCCATAAATTTTTTGAACGTAGGGTGATTAGCAATGAATAAGGGTATATTACATGCAATAAGCATCTTTGTGAGATCAAAGTTAAAGTCTGACTTGATGTATTCATCGTTAACTTGATTTTATAGATGAATATCCATGCTCTTGTTATGAGATGAGGATAATGAGGGGCGTGTAATTCTAGACAGGGGACCAAAGGGACAATTGATCAATAAATCCGCCAATCCATCTGTTTTTCATCTGGTAAGTATTTTTCAAATTCCTGGGCCTCCATTTTCAGAAATCCAGACAGAAGGCGACGTTATTTTAGGCATTTTATTCAGTTCTCTATCGACTATCAGCATCTAATATTATATTAATATTGAATAATAAAGGCGGGAATTGATAACGTTCTTGATAAAAGATGTTTATTATTTAATCAATAATGCCATAAGTATTTCTTCTCTTCTCCTCGCACGCTTTTGTATCCTTACCAAAATTATTAACCTTAGACATATGGTACACCTAAATTAAGACCTTCCTCAATATAAGCGGCCTGTAATATGATTTAAAGGGAGAAAATGAATTTCTTTTATAAAGAGGAGAACCTTCTACATTTAAAATAGTATTTGCGCAGGACAAATACTTTAATTATATTTCAATTCATATTTATTATATTAAATGTATTTTTAAAATAATTAACACCAAATATTAGCAATAATGCATACCTCAGAGGGAAAAGTTAACACCACGACGATCGATTAAATAAAGAACAAAAAAACAAAATTAAGAAAGAGCACACGGGCCAACCGTCTCTTTTTTTTTAAAGGTTTTTTTTTATTTTTAGTCAACTCTAGCTACTACATAGGTTGATAAATTAATCTGATTTTAACTATGACTTTTTAAAACATACATAGGCTGTTGATCGCAAGACAAGAAAGATTAGAGACACTCTTTTGACCAGTGAATAAATAATACATGCATGCAGGCACATAAGTGAACGTTTTTCCCGACATTTCTATCTTTCTCTCCCTCTCTATTTGAGAATGAAGGCCATCCCATTGGCCATTACTACCTAGACGTAAATTTTATCCCATATTCAATTCTTTTATCTACTATTTTTAACTTTAACTTTTTCCAAATTAAGATACTTGCTTTTAAAATGAATGTCACCTGTACTAAGCAGTCATTTTTTCAGTCTCCCTTGTCTGACCGTTTAATACAGGTTACACTACAAATTTATTATAAATAAGGAAAATGTACCTTGCACATATACCATTCCGTCTTTGTCAATTTGTTTAATTAATTCTTGCTTAATTAATTTTTTAACGTAATAAAAAAATCACAACTGTCATAATTAAAAACCAGTAACTACACTTTAAGAAGTAAATGAATAATTAATTCAAAAACTCTTCATTCTTTCAATTAATTCTTATTGATTAATTTTTCTATTTGATTATATTTATATGTTGAGCCTAAACCTTTTAGTTCTTTATGGGCATTTGGATCCAATTGACTCATATTTGAGAATTAGTTTGATATAATTTATACTAATATTAATAGGTAAACTATGGAATTTTATTTATTTTGACTTTTACGTGGATTATTGATTTTTTTTCATGTTCAAAAGTAGGCTCAAATATACAAAAATGATATACGAAAGCGAAAACTCTCGAATCCCAGATTTTATACAAAATAATTAATTACAGATTTGTGATCCGCTCGTGAGGTAGTATGGCTATAATTAAATATCGAGTTGCAAATAATTTTTTTGGTTGATTCGTGTTATAAATCCATAATTCTTTTTCGAAAGATTATAAAATAAAAATATATGTTTTGTTAAACTAATCAACCCTAGAAATGAAGGATAAATAAAATGTCCTATTTTAAGAATTTAAAAGGCTATTAAATGGTAAATAGTAATATTAGGATTTCTTATTTCGCATAAATGAACTTCAGAAGTATATTTCATAATATATTATATAATCAGCATCGAGATTTCAGTAGTAAAAATGAAGAGAAAGATCAAAATATGTGTGCGTAATAGGCGATCCCAAAAGAGTATATTTATTTACTAGAAATTTCTTTAGCCATGGCAAGATATTGTACCTTAGCACCTTATAGTAGGCCTCCTGGGTGATTTTCTGTCCAGCCTTAAAAATGAATGGAGGCATTTCTTTCCATCAGAGGCCACAACAACCAGGACCATTGTTTGGGGCGGGTATTTGGTGTGGTAAACCCCTTGGATCTCTTTTTTTGTTGCTGCATGCCAGCGGTCGTTCTGGCGTTTGTGAAATTGAGCAACACTGAAAATCTTCTGTTCAAGAAAATTTTCTCAATTTACGTATTTGCCTCGATCCATATGAGGATTTATTTGCACCTCTCGAGCCTCCTGGATTTCATAGCCTCTGTCAGAAGGTTGTGTGGAGTCCTTGTGAAAGAAATTAATCCCAAATTATGCATTTATCCCCCTTCTGATGGTCCTAGGAGCCACAGAGAAGTCGTTGGCGAGGCAATTCATCGATTTGGCGGGGATGATCCTTGATCATCTTCTCCAAAGTTATGAAAAACTTAGTATCTCTCTTTATATTATACCCTCCACTTCCTGACATCCTGGAGAGGTCTTCTACATCTTTTTTCTTATTCATCTTGGCCAACTTAAAAACCAGGCTCCTAGAACACTTACCAATGTTCGTAATCTTCATAACATCAACTCCAGCACGCAGGGGTTCTGAGATCCGCTGCTTTTTTTCTTATTGCTCGCCCATTATGATGAAATAACTAAATAATTAGTATAGTTGGTTTATGCAAAAAAGATGGCTGAAACAGAATATCAAAAAATAATCACTAAACCTTTTCATTGTAATGAGAAAATAAACATTAATTAACAGCCCACGTTTTGCTGCCCTACCCTGAAGACATAGGTATGACCTGTGTTTAGTTGTAATTTCTGTGCAAGTTGTAACTTGTATAAGCTGACTGTACAAGTTACAATTTCTATGTTTAATTAAGCTATATTTAATTACAACGTTAGTCATTTTATTTGGCAATATTCAATAGATCTTTCCTATCTTTGCAAATTAATTGAAATTTGAAATTAATTTATATTTCTCTATATTAATGAATAAACAATTAGTTACAAAAATACAAACAAACCTGAGTTCTCTAGCTTGCATACATGTAAAGAAAATGACACTTAATCGTGATAAATGAATTTCCTTTTGTACACTCCAAGCGGTTGGCTGTGTACAGGACCACCGTCTACGCTGTCAGCAAGTTGGAAACGTTGAAGAGGAAGAATGGATCTTTCATAAAGGCCAAACTGGACCCAGGAAAATTTAAAGAAAACAGCTTAGTCCAAGCCCCTCAAGCGCATGAGGGACCATGCAAAAGATCTCGGGGTTTCATACAATACTATCTAGAGAGCTATAAAAAAAGGGGTTGGAAAGAGCATTGTGAGTTGGGGAGTCCACTTTTGACACGAGCAATGAAAGAAACCCATCTCCTTTGAACTCTTTTTCGACCCTTTTGGCCCCCTACAGCCCTGATGACAACCCCTTCGACCATACCTTTTGTGTGGTGCATGAGGCCTGCAGTGTCTGTCATCCAAACACCAAAGGCCTCAAAGTCACTATCAGTTAGAACTGGGACGCCAAACCAGAGGACTACATCAGAAGGGGTGCCAGGCCTTCCTCCGCCACCTGGAAATCATCATTGCCGCTAAGGGTGGCTATATTAATAATTTAGACAGCTCACAAATCTATTTATAGTATTAATTTCGTAGAAATTCTATCGTTCAAAAATAACTTCTATCTTGTTGAAATTTAAAATTCAAAATTTTCAGTTTTTAATGGACCACTTGGTATGACAATGTGCTGAATCCTGTTGAATGACGAAAGGCTTCCCCTGAGGCTTATACTTCATCTCGGGAATAACTTTGGATTGCGAAACTTGACCATAGACCTGGGTATTCACATTTTCTTTGTGGTTGAAGAGGTGATGAGGCATCAAAAATCCCAATTTCGTATATAACTTGGAGCACCATGACATGAGCTGATTATTATTATTTTTGTTGAGCCATGATTTTAGCTTTGGAACTAGCAATATATCAATCGTTTTCATATTGATATGAAATTATTAATTATATCGATGACACAATTTTTTATTTATCAAAGTGAAAAAAACATGCTATTGACCATCTTCATTTGGGAGACTAAATACCGATTGGTAGATCAACTCCCTAAATAAATTAAATTAAATAATAATAGTAATATCTTAATAATTATATTATTGTGGCTCACCAAGTCTCTGCCGCCTACCTGTTGAATAAATTAGTAATACTTTTGTACCTATTTAATAATGAAATAAAGGATAATAAAACTCTTTATTTAAACCACTAGTAGAATTATACATGCGTAATATGCCTTGTCACGAAAAATTTGTTCTAATTAAATAATATTTGTCTTTGTTTCCATGACGTTTATCCACAAAACATAAAATTAATTAATTTTCTCCGCGAATATATGTAATATATTTAGAACTACAAAGATCCAACATTCCACTCTCCATACATATAATATTATATTATAACGTCTTGTACCCAGCCATACTGTAATAATTAAAAGCATACGATACTGTATACGAGTATATGTACATTCTATGACAGATGGAAATTAAAATCCCTGATTAATGATCCCTTAATTTTGCAGAATATTACAATATCTACACGCTTTGTGTATCTCTCAAAATACGAAATGTAACATTTCATAGCTAGTACGTATGTACATTTAATACCACCTTTAACTACATTCTGATCTATAAGGAATGGTTATAACTTGCTTATTTACATTTTAATATGAGAGGTAGATCCTTATTAGCTTTTGGACAATAGAAAGTCAAGGAAAATGCTTTGCTAATGTTTTTTTTTTGCCTCCTTTTTTCTTTTTATAACAATGACACCATAAACAATTTACAATTAATATAAAAATTAATCCTTCGGAACAATTTTATAAATCAATGAAACCTCAAATCTATTAAATGTGTCTGGCGATAACATAAAAGCAAGCTGATATACTTTTTTTTTTTTGCAACAATATGATAAACATATCTGTTGATTTGAGTACTATAACTTATATTGATTTAAAAAGGAATAAAGTCCTTAGGAGCCGCAGTTTTTAATGTAGATGAACCGGATAAAAATTGATTATTTGGTAACATAGATCATAAATGATACTGAGACGTCATGACGTGAAAATTATATTTAAAGAAAAGTTTATTAGTATTCACGTTGTGATAATAATAAAAAGAAGACAGGGATTAGCTGTTGGTTAAGAACATCCCTCATCACCTCAAATTGATTATATTAATGATATCAAAATTCGATTTAAAGTTCAAATACCGGACGATCAAATTGACTGAACTTGTATATAATATGTTCATGTAAAAATTGAAACAAATATCCATCATATGAATAACTTGTTGGAGAGCTTTCCTGTGGCTTAATACTGTATTTGACTCTTTAAAAAATCCTCTTTGGCTTTTCATTGAAGTAAAAAACTTATAATGCGTTTTTCTCCGTTTCATCAAAAAATACCGGCTTGCTTTAATGTTATCGCCATATATGTATTGCCGTATACTGCATAATGCACATGGTACTACTGAAGGGCTCAAGGGAAAGAGTGGACACTCATAGGGTTGTGAGAATCAGGACTTTGCGCAAGTGCGCCCGCAAATACAACTTCAACTATCTGGTTCCTCTGTTTTCTTTCGGAAATAAACAAACCTTTATTCATAAATCATACTTTATGGCCGATGGATAATTTCGAACATACTTATAAGATATCTCAATTATGATTTTTTTAACAATACAACTTATCTGAAAATTCACTACACATAGAAGCTTTCCTTCACCAAAATATAGCTTTACTTGGTACTATATAATCAAAATAATATTATCAAGAAAATGTGTTAATGTTAGTTATAATTTATTGTATGATACAATTAATATTAAATATTAATTGTCAAAATACAAAACTTTGGTTACGAATATCAATATACAAGGGGGATATACCAAATCGTAAATTGCATGTGTGTAAATTAAATGTCAACTATATTAATTTTTGTATGACCCTGTAGTTGTTCATTTCTTACATGTTGACGTAAAACCATAGAGATAAAGAAAAATCTGTCTCGAGAATCTAAGTCTAAGGGAGAAATAGTCTTAAATTTGGTCGAAATACTAATACTTCGCGAGGAAGTTACTTCGTGGTAAGAGAGGCCACAATGCAAGAGTATGCAGGTGTCTAAAAGAAAACTCTATTTCGATCATCAATTCTATTCTAAAATTTGAACTGAATAAATTAACCATCGATGCATTGGATGCCCATGGATATTACTTCAAAAATGTAATAGTTGCGCAATTGTATCTGTCGCTGGATCAAGAGTTCAAAGTAAATATCGATTCCAACCCAATTAAAAGAGTATCGTTTAGATTATATCATTAACTTAAATTATTTATTTATTTAGACATGAAGGAAGAGGGATTGTTGTATATTATTAATATATAACTTCCCTATAAATAACTTTATAAATGTATATTATATTCTGTAAATTTATGGAAGACAAAATATTTTGTTAGTTTGATAACATCAAACCCATCATTACAGGAAGTGTAGTCATAACTTCTTAGTGACCACTGAACATAAAGGATGAATAGATAACTTTGGTATGAAATCTAAAGAATACAAATGAGGCAATAAAGTAACAAATTATTTAAAAAATATTGTTAATATTTACGTGTTGACAATTAAATGATAAATTAAAGGAGAAATTGGGATGATCCAGAACATTTAAGAGGATGTTACACGTCACAAAGAACTCGGCTACGTCCAAATTGAATGATGAACCGTTTAATTCTTCTTCGTCTCCTTGAATTTCGTGTTTCTTGAAGACTTTTAAGTTGATGATGTGATGAGGGGTTTTGGAGTGGTGGATTACTTGCCATAAAGAACGAGATGGGCACGAGAAAACGCAAAAACGGCAAAATATAATTTTATTTTCCCATCATAATGTGAGGAAAAGTTGCCATGCTGATGATTAGCCCCATACTGAGGAAAAGTTGTTTAGAAGATGCAAGGATACCAACGTGTTTTATTCCTTTTTTTTATATAATCTCTTTCAACCAATCAAATTCGTTCTTTTTCAACGATTCCAACAACCCTAAACGCTCAGTAAATAAAAAGTATGGGTTTTCCTCCTCTTTACTGATTGGCTTAAAATTGTCCACTGCCATAATGTCTATTTGAAAGGTATAGAAAGCAATTTATGTACTACATTGTGGGCTTAATTTAATCATTTATCATAATTAGCCAACACTTATTTATTGCAATGTACTTAATAATATATCAATTTCGTGTAAAAATTATCCAGTCTTATCACCTATGAAAATGTTTAATTCTCCAAAAGACATCCACCAAATATATAAAAGATTTTCATTCATTTTAACTCGAAGATTTACTTAAGATGCCGCAGGAAAATTATTCAGTACAATAGCCCAACTCCAACATCATTAGAGGCTATAGGATGAAGATCTATCTCCTCGGCTATATAAATATACTCTGTCGTTTGAACAACAACCTGATACTTTATATTATATTCTGGGTATATTTTAAACCAAATGAAGACCTATCGGTCTGTTTGTTGGGACTGTCTTAGTTTGCTATTTTAGACACAAGTGATATTGGCCCATATACAAAACTCCTTCATTTAAAAGTTTATACCAGTCAATTTTTATGGTATCAAGGAAGTCTTCGAAAATATATTAATTAAAGCCGAGAAGCGATTTTGCAACCTTATGGAAATTCAAAAATTTTAAAAAAGTAAGCAAAATTCTGTAATATCTAGATTAAAAAGATACAACAAATATATCCTTAACTGATTGTCATAATATTAAGGCAAATGTTATTACAAAATATTACTATGTTCGTGTTAAGATGCGCGCAAAATTTTCTCGAAAGAGACCATCCGAGAAAGGAGGAATGAAGAACAATGTTCGGGCTAGTAAAAATGAAATTGTGCAACACATGTCTTGATTATTTGCCATATTTAATTATAATTAATTATTTAAATGTATTATTTTTTAATATTATTCATGTTTTTAGGATAAAATTTTCTAAAGTTTTTAATATTTAAAAAGTAAATTCAGTTCTATTTTAACTTTATATTTTAAAATATAAAAATTAAATTTTTAATTGCATTCTTTCATAAAGATAATAAAACAAAATATTAACAACTACTTTATAAAAAAATAAATATTTTGGTGCAATAGTTGTAGATGAAGACCTTATTTCTTCCCCTGATATTTTTGTTATTGTAGATTTTTTTGTTTGTCCACTCTTTTCCTCGAGTCCTTTGGGTACTGGCAAGGTTAATAGAAATACAAGGTTAGACCATCATGTAATCGGGCTTGCTACAATCTGATGTATTATACCGACTGCTGGGCAAGACAGGCAAATTTTGACAAAACGCCCAATCCCTCACAATCTATGACGTCACTATAGCTAATATTTTCAATTTAATGTATCGTACCGACTGTTGGGAAAGAAAAACAGATATTGACCAATCACACAGCCACTTATCTACTATGACGTCAATATTAAAAGCGTGGTGGATGTCAAACATCAGTTGTACACGCGTTAGGGTATAACCTTGTATTTTTAGTAACCTTGGGTACTTGGTTTGCAATAAATGAAGATTTAAAAAAATAGTGCTCTCATTATTGTTCAGGATTTACCTGAACAACCTTGTTGAAAAGGTTGATATTATAATCGGTACATGCAGCCCCACAATCTCATAGAAAAACTGATGACGTAATCCCTGGAAATTTTATTCTAACTAATTTTAATCATGAGGTTTCGTTACACAACCGAACGACAGCTGAAACACCAAATACACAAGTATTATCTTTATCTCATGTTTCTAACTATACAAATGTAAGAGCTACAATGTGTTGTGGGTGCAATCTCATCTGCATCATTGTTAGTGCAGACAAGGCTGGTACAAATGTTGGCATCTCCATGTGGACTGCCTACAAAAGACCCTTCCCACACATTCTAGAAAAACATGCAGGTCCCACTCTGTATTCTGCTACAATGTACTGAAACCCCTTTCAGCTCATGTCAAATACACTTTATGACATTTTTCTTTTGTACTTTCAATCGAAAATATTGAAATACTGATACTCATTTTTGATAATGAAACCAGTCCAAAATATTGGTATCGTAACCACACAGGTATCAAACATATTTCCACGATAATTTTTATACTTTCTCGACTAATAGTAATCCTTTGAAGACACATTCAAATGGTACATGAAGTATCTAAAATTCATGGTCACAATGGAAGAATTAGTAATTGATAGATTCTTTTTGAAAGGGGTCATTTTATTGAATATACTAAATACATTTAGTTTCATAAATCAATTGAAGGTTTTAAATTATAGTAAACATCCCAACTCTCTCTTAACTCATCCCAATGCTTGAATACAAAGCCTATAATTGAACAAAATATGTTTTAGAAATATATTGAGCTGTATATATACTCTATGTAAATAAGAATTACCATGAAATTGAAGTATTTATTTGTATATTTTAAGTAGAAATAATTCATTTCTAGCGTGTCCTATTATTCTCAAGTTCTTCATTTTTATCATTTTCACTAATAATGCAAGGGTTCTCTTATTTTAAGAGCTCGTGGATCCAGTTTTTTTAAAATTCCGTAACCTGATTCAATTTGCTACAAAAAACTGAAATATACCGGGGCGACACTGAAATTTGACCTCTACGCTATGGTTGAATTGAGTGGTTCTGGTGAGTTTTTCAGAGACGGACATACATAAAGTCAGGAACGTTGAACATTTTATAACACTGTGTAGAAATATTTATTTATCATATTTAAGTTATCAAGAAAATTGCATCTGAACAAAACACTCGTGCCCAGGAAATAAAATATGGAGGCTGACTTGTTTTTGTGGGGTTTTGGCTAACATCCTAGATGATAATTTGGTCCTGCAGCAAGACAGGGCTCCTACCTACACTGCCAATGCTGCTCAAAGAGGGTTGAGCAGTAAAATCATTTTCTGACCAAAAGAAATATGCCACCCGTATTACACCACACCTTTGAACCACGCCTTCTGGTTGCATAGAGAGTCCAGTGACTGTACCCTTAGACGCAAAAACATCATGCACTTGAAAGCGACCATAAACGAACACTGTGCAGATATATCCATAGAATACATAAGAAAGAAGTACAAATCCTTCAGAAGGCGTCTTGGGGCATCATGAACACTAGAGGTGTTATACCAATGATTAGAGGACACAAATTAGAGCCTCAGATGGTCTCTAAACATTTTTGTACATGTCTAGTAGATACGGAAATATATTTGGCTCAAGTTAAAATTATTGATTCTTGAGATTTTGATTAAGTGATGAACGAGCTAAATTTAAGTGGAGCTAGGGGTTGTTTTATTTTCAATACACAGCCCATACCATGGGTTAAAATTCAACATGCCCATCACTAGAATAATTAATTTAGTATTTTCCTATGTATTTTCCGTAGGTGTAAAACTATGGGGAAATCTTGGAATAATGTGATCATGGAAACCCTAGTATGTATATAACTTGGACATTTTCTCCTTTTCTTGATTTTTTTTTCAAGATTGTTTTTGTTTTGATGTACCACATATATAGTCAAGTATTATTTCTTTTTTTTTCTTTTTTGAGTATAACCATTTTTGGTTCCTATGCAACCATTCTATTAATATTTAATCCACTTCGTAAGCGCTCTTAATTGTAGGAACAAAATAACATTTAAAAAAAGTTCTAAGTAATCATTGTTTATTGAGTTTTTTGAGGCCAAAGACTCACTAGGTGTTTGTATTCATGATTGAGTGAAATATCCCTAGATTTATTGGTTATATTTTGTTCAACATCTTCAAAAAAAGTATCAAAGAAATTCGGATATAGTGTGAAGGAAAAAAATCATGTTAAATCCATCTGAACTAGCTGATGGTGTAAAAATACCAAAGTCTCAACCCCCTAACCCTGCATCAAATAGTGTGTTATTGTTTGATGAAGTGCCATCCAACCTAGCTTCGAATGAAATCGATAAAAATTCCCTATCTGGGTCTATTTGGACAGTATCAAATGGAACCAAGAATCCCTCTAGACTCACAACATCGACTGTAATGGATGATGATAGAAGCACGATTGAAGATGAGAAAGATCCAGTTGAGGGCAATGAGTTCTATGATGATGACGATGATGATGAAAGTGTTCCGGATACTAAAATCATATTTGATAAGGAATTTGAGGATTATTTTGAAGATCGGATTCATAAGAGTGGAAGTTCCATGATTTTCATGTCGAAAACACTTGGGCTACTCCCCGTAATATGGACGGAAGAGGATTTGGAAGGGGAATGCAAAACCTACTTGAACTTTTACACATTTATACTTTATATTTGTAAGTGCTTTCTCCAGTCCATATTCAAATAGGTAAAAAGTCAAGTGCCTAGGGAGGTCAAATATGTTGATATTCAGCATTTAAAAAAAAAAAAAACTTTTCTCATCTTGAGGCATGTGTGATCCTAGATAGTGAATAATTTGAATCTTTAATATTACATATAGTTTTGGATAACTATAGTAAAAATTTGTGATATCCTTTCAAGTTTTATCGTAATTCATTTTATAATAAGTAATTTTCAGAAATAATTTGTGAGAGTCTGGATTTTTGGTTATAAACACTGTGCGATGGTAATGTAGAAATGGTATTTTTCTTACAAGCTTATGATTTTGAGTGTCAGGAATAAAAATTTGTGCTTAATGTCTTCTTTTTTTTTCTTTTCCTAGGTTGGGTGGCACTATTTGTCCTAACATTTATCAAATTAAATGTCAGCACTGAATGGCCAAGTGATACAGCATTTCAACACTATATGAACAAAACAAACAATGGATGCGTAGTTCTGTCCAGTGCAACGTTCCAAGCTAACTTGGGTGGACAATGGATCTCTGCTATACTGATTGTTAGTTGTGGAATATTAAACTCCCGTTCATTGGCTGATGTATTCTACTCCTTATCCGGCGTGGATTCCTCTTAGATTTAAAAGAAAAGCAATACTCCAAACTTAATCGAAAGATTATATGGTGGTGTATTTTTTATATTTTCCTCTGGGCTGGCCATGGAGTAACTGTTTATTATTTGCTGGAACAGTCTAAATTTTGGCATTTGCTCTATTTCTTCTCTGATGTGGCGTCCTACGGCATACCCATTGCATATGATTTGCAGTATATTTTTTTGTGTCTGTCTCTAAGAAAACGATACAGAACCCTGAACAAACAACTCTGTACAAAAACAAAGATTTGGAGACTTCCTGTAAAACCCAGCGGGAATATTAATGTTCTACAGAACATACTCCAGTATCGGTTCGACCAAATATTCGAGCCAAAACAGGAAGACTTAATGAAAACAGATATAGACAAACAAAATGTACCCATGGACCTTTGGTTAAAAGATGAGCCAGGGCCTAATTATAAAATGATGGATGGGGTAGAGTCAAAGCCAACCAAAGAAGAAGAACAGAGCCTAATTGCTCAAGTATAACTTTCCTCTTTCATATTTAATATAGGTATATATAAGCAACCAATGTTGTATTTCAGCTTGAATCATTGAGATGCGCATATGTTGACTTGGGAGATATCATTCAAGAGATGAATAACATGTTTTCAACAGCTCTGTTCTCACATTTAATTGCTCTTTCTATCTCCTTCATCGTATGGGCCTACTTAAACCTCTTCGCCATCAAACATTTTGAAATAGTTTATACATTTATTGGCCTTTGTGTTTTAGCTTTTATAAGAATTTTCTTAGTTTGCTGTCATGCACAAAATCTCAAACATGAGGTAAAAAGTCGTACACCTTCTTTTTCATTCAAATCGATTTTGCTACCCATTTCTTTCCTTTTAGTCGCGAAAGCCATTAGCTGGAGTTTGCCAAATAACATCTGTTGATGGAAGTCCAAAATTAGAACGACTTCTCGTCAAAATGACCTCACAAATGTACTACAATCAACCCACTCTTTCATGCGGGGATTATTTCCCACTTGGACAAAGATCTTTGTTAGTGGTAAGTACTCATATAAATCACACAAATAAAGCCATTTGACCCATTTTTGCTTAACACAGATTTTTTCGGTATCGATCATTATCGCATATATCCTTTTTCGAATACACGGATTTCAATTCAACTACTTGAAAGAAGAGTCAATATTGATGAGTATACAGGAGCTTCTCAAAAAATTAGATAAAAATTAAATTGGATCAAGTAGCTGTAAGTGGTACACAATCAGAGATGTGAAAATGTGCGCATTTTTAAGCTTAAACATACTGTAAACATACATTTTAACAGAGTTCTCTATATGAGAAACATACAATGTTATTTCATATTAAATAATACAATCATTCAGAGAGTTGTATTATTTTGCTGCAAGATGGCGCCACTCTCTTGTCCAATGGTTCAATTTGCATATACAAATTATTATATCTAAGTAGTATCCTCGCACACTTAAAAAATGCCCATTTTCCCATCTTTATTAATAACAAGTACGAGTATTTACCTAAATTATTCCCCTTTCGTTTTCAACTGTTCAACCAACTTATATTTTTCCCCTCATTGATAAATTATATAACTCCTCTTTATTAATTTATAAATTATATATATATATTTTTTGTGGATTGGAGAAATTAATATTTTTGAAATATATTTGTTATATTTATTAATTAAGTTTGGTAAATTAAAACTACTTATAATAATCAAACAAGTCCATAAATATCCGTCATCAATCATCTCCCTGGCCGACTGCCCATAGCCCAGGTCACACTCTACAATAAGTTTTAACATGTGTAGAAACATTAACTGTACGATGCCACTAAATATCCCTCTTCAAAGTTGGAATGAAATATCCCGTGATGAATTTTATAGGGAATGAAATTACCTAGCATCGTAAAATGCACAAATGTAGTAAATTATAAATTGATAATTTCTCAATTTCTTGATTTATGTTCAAGATTGTTTTTATTTTGACTCACCACATATGCACATTATACTTATAATCTATATAAGAAAAATCTTAAGTTATAATTATATTTTAAATTCGTGAAAAAATATTAGAAATAGGAATATTTTCAGAGCTAATTTAAAAATAATTTAAACATAATCACATTATATCCAACCAATAGCAATCAGATCCTGCTTTTTAAATAAGCGATGCCTGTTTATTTATGAAATTTACTATTATAATATTCTAAATCTTGAGGGTACGTGGCCCTATTATTACATTTAAGGGTAATACGAGATTTCTTCTTTCAACCTTTTTTCCTAATCTAATTTTTAAAGGTAGTTTTTTTTCCATTACAATCTACTCAAATCTACTTATAAAATAAGATCTGCCAAGATACACTTAATATTGATATAAACTGCATTGAATGAAAACAATGCCTCTATACACTTTTCGTTTCCCTTTATTGGAGCCCTGTACATTTGAGGATCCTTGGGTTTTCTTTTTTTGTTTTTAGTAAGCTACGCCCTTGAGGCTCATTTTTATGTATTGAGAAACAAAAAGGCCTTTATATTAATGATAATTTCGTAGGTTGAACTTTTATATTTAATAAATATTAAATGAATAAATAAATAATTCAAAAATGAACGAGAAAAAAATGAAGGAATGAACGGCGAACAGAATGTTTTTACAAAATGAACGATTGAAAGGTAAAAGGGTGGACGGATACAAGCCAGCCAATTAGTACTCGTCTTTTTTCTCAAGAAAATATTTGTTTTTGGCTCAATTACTTCGAGTTGGATTGACTTAGACGTGTCAAATTTTAACACAAAATTTTAGAGCCTAAAATATTTACCATTCTCGCCGATGTTTTTGTTCCGTTTCTTTTAAAGTTTGGAGTTTCGATGGAGAAGTATGAAAATTACCTCCTTGTAAGACTAAGAAAGGATATAGTACTTAGTTTGGTCATTGGAGGCCAATACCATTTTTGAACGAAACATATAGAATCCTAGAAGGAGTAATTTCAAAACAAATTGAGCCTATCCTGAACCAAAAGATAGGGAACCATCGAAAAGGATTTCTAAGAAATAGGAAAATAACGGATATATTTAGAAATATTAAAGCATTTGTTCACTCTTAGAAGGAGAATAAAAAAATTGAGGCAATCATTGTGGTGGATTTCCACAAGGCATTTGATTCTATTAAATACAGCCATATACTTTGGGGTGTTAAAAAGCTATTGCCTAAGCGGTTTTTTTTTCAATCCTATAAGAGCCTTGCCGTATAATGGATCATCTACGATCGATATCGATGGTTGTGTAAGTGAACCTTTTCTTCTCAAAAGGAGTATTGCACCACCTTTTTTATTTATTGCCACAATTAACGAATTTTGTATATCTGTGCTAAGGAAATATACGGCTTGTGGAATTTCATCAGGCAATTCTAAACATTTACTTGGTACTTATGCAGATGATGTCACATTATTTGTGGACTAACTCTACTATCTTCTATTATCCCCAAGATATACCAGAAGATTTTGATTGACATAACGAAAAATCCCCTCTTGGAATGGAGAGATACTGTAGCAGTTACTCCTCTATACATTCTTCTGATGATGGGTACTATTTTATCAAACAAATTAGTGGAGAAAATCTCATTTTCATGGGGTACTGCTCAGCGTTTTTTATGGTATGGAATTCCAACATATGAGTCGAACACTACCATGGATATAGTTCATCAAGACCTAGCAAAAAAACTTTCTTTTTTCAACAATACAGAGAATCCAAGCTGCCTAAGAAGTATGGCTATACATACATCTATTTTGACTGTTCATGATCTTCCAAAACAACTTGATTCGGTATTTGTGAAGAATAATTTTGTTTTCCGATTTTTAAAACAACTAAGAACCACATTCCTCCAACACCACGGTATTTGAAAATGTTATTTTGGAGATGTTTTAAGAGTAATGTTACTATGATATGTGAATTTTTATAAAAAGCTTTAGATCTCACGAAATCTTGGGATACAAAAAATAGAGATACTACATATTTATGACGACAAAACATTTACTACACAGTATCTAATCCCGGCTAGCCTTATTTTTTATAATGCTCCATGTAAAGACTGTGGAACAACTTTTAACTCCTCCATACACGCTTTCGTAGATTGTCCCAGTGTTCGAATTCTAAAAGTATTTATTTCCTTAAATATAAAGGCACTAGATGACTAAGAATCAAAATTCACACAAGCAGTGGTTTTGTTTGGGCTTCCAAAACGAAAGGGATCCGCGGGAAAGACAAAGGCGTTGGAATTAGCAGTATTGAATTCCAAAGTTCCTATTGCCTGCAAAATTACAAATTATGAAGCCTTAGCTGCTGGAGAGATATGACCTGTAATCATCTCAGCTATTGCAAGGTATGCTCCATTCTTATTGATGGTTCCTGGATACCTCTGGATCTGGATGGAAATATGGAGGCGATGATATTAGGCATTACCCCTCGATGACCGCAAAATATTGAGACTCTTTAAAGATGATTGTAAGATCTTACAAAGCTTTTAAAGAGAAATAGTCTAACTATGGAGTCTGTTTGTATTTTTAATGGTAGATTGATTCTTATATAATTCTTATTTGCTCCTTTTTTGGTATTAGTTATATGCTTGTATGTGATTTCTAAATTCTGTATGTTGAGGGGTTTTATTTAGGTGTTTTTGATTGGTAATATGTATATAGGTAGTGTTTAGGTAGGTTTTTTTTTTTTTTTGAAAGGGATACTTTTAAACTAAAATGTTTATTTATCTAATCTTTTTACGTGATCCTTCTTCCTTCATTTATTTCTTATGTAATTTGTGCATATAAAATAAAAAACAAGATGCTATATGTCAGCTATTGGTTGAATCTATTTAAAGGTTACACTCAAATAAATATATATATTTAATGAGAGCTGAATTCTCAATTTTGTCAATTTTCACAAAAACACTCACATCAAATCACTCAATCCGCTGTTTACATAAAAACTGAAAGTCCAAAATGACTGAAACTTGAGTGAGTAACTATCAACAGAATGGTGCTAAATAGATGTGACTATGTTTACGGTAAGTTCGGTAACGTTTCAAAAGTTATGGTCATAATAAACGAAAGTAACTTATAATATTTCTGATTATATTTACAGAAGGAAAAACAAATTTTAAGCGTGTCCTTAGCTATTGTTTTGTCAATCTTTTATTATTTGGTCCAGTACATTATTAGGATTGGTCCCATAAGTCCTTAAGGTCTGGTATTCAGACTGTCCGTAGTAAAACTGATTAAAAAAAGAAGATATTTAGCTGAATGACGTCAAAAAGGAAATAACTTTATAAGTTTTAGGACTTATGTGTCGGTCTGAACTGGACGGGACACCAGTCTTCAGTCCTAAATAGAGATTAGGACAACACTAAATAACCATAAAATATGCTCAATTCTTATGTTCTTTATTTACCGTCGGTATAAAACCAAAAAAGTATGGGGATCCCGAGAGATAAATCCTCGTACATACGTATTGTTTGTAATGAAATTATCTACCTACTTGCAGTGGGGGAAATGACTTCACTCCATGTACTCCATTTCTAATCAATAATATTTAGACTAAAATACACTTATGTAGTTAGGAACATAAGATTAAATGATAAGATGGATCAACATTTTCTCAGATCCGGGTCAGTTAGGATATTTAGACGTAAATATTGAATACATTTTGTGTATTAAGATAGTTACTGTTCAGATTTAGAAAAATTTATGACCCTCATTAAAAACAAGGAAATAAAGAAAAAAAAACTGTCTTTTAATACATAAATTTAAGAACTTGTATGTGTTTGAAAAAAAATAATTTCAAATTTTTTCTATTTTTAATGTTATATTTTTTAATGTCAAGATTACATTTATATTTTGAGTGACTTTATCAATAACCTATATAAATAAAGTTTTTCTCCAATGACTTTCTTTTAAGAAAGGCATTTTGAAGGGCCCCTATTTCTTATAACAAAAATGTGCTTATAAGATAAAACACTACTTATAAGACCGGTACTGCTGATGAATATTTTTTTATATATACATACATGAAAAATAAATAATTTTGAAAAACATCGGCCCTTCCACTATGTATCCTATTACTGTGAAAATATAGCACATGTAAATCAGTTGAAAAAATCAAGACCGTCAACGAGAATACTTAAAAAGGGATGAATGTATCATTACATATTCAAATTCCGTATAATTGACATAGTTCAAGTATTTTTATTCTTAATATTGGGTAGAAAATAGCATTCATTATTCTTCCTCTGTCGATCTAAGCCCACACAAAGTCCGAATTTAATAAAGAATTTATCATTTTAGAGTTTTAGAGAACTCCCCAGAGAGTGAAAGAAATTAAATATTTTTAAAATGCTCCGCTAGGTGGGTAATATACTCGGATTGGGTACTGAGATAATCAAATTTATCTTATGTAACCACTACATGGGGTACCGTCATTTCAGTCCCTGTTAAAGTAGTGAAAGGAGAGATTTTATTATCGTTAGGTGATAATGTAATTCATAGAAGAACAAGGGAAGAGAAGAATAACACTCTTGTCCACGGACACGTAGAGCAGGTATTATCACACGGTGAGATCTTTCAACCAGTCACTTTGTCAGGATGGGAGGATGTTGACGAAGTCAGCGAAAACCAACAAACGGAGATAAATTATAAAATAACTCTGATTCAAATTGAGAGCCTCGACCCATAATACTATATAGGGGTACACCAAAACGCCAAATCCATATACTCACAAACGTATGAGCAAGTCACGGAGGAAATATTTGTAATTGGGGCTGCTTCGCTCCAATAGATAGCTCTATTGATGCATGTTAAAATGTATCAACATGGTTCTGATGAGGCTTGACCGAGTATATCTACAGGAGGCAAAGATCCTACAATGTCTATATGAACAGTTTGAAAACGGCCACCTGAGTAAAAAGTTTCGATTTCCGTCTTTGTATGTCGATTTACCTTCGCTCTTTGACAACCAACACAACGTTGAATTAGTTTTTGAGGTATTTTTCCAAGTCTGGGCAAAAATAACAAGACTAAATTATGTTAATCAAAGATAATACCAGGATAAGATAATGAGTAAAACATAAAGAAAAAATCATTGCGTGAAGATTTTGCTACATAAGGTTGAGATGAAGGGGGGATGGGACATCTCACAAAGAAGTTGAAGATCTTATAATAACTTAACATACCTGAAATTGTTGTTATGATCGTTGAAATAATCTTTGAAACTGCTATCCTCATCCTAATCACACTTTTGTGTTTCTGTAATAGCTGGGAGGTCTAACAGTATTGAGTTTACTGAAGATACAGAGCAAGATGAACAGTCAGCTACAATCTTATCTTGCCTCGTATGTACTGATCATCTTAGACAAATTCAGTTATAAGTCCAATATGGCACTGATCAGGATCAGACTTTGATATCTTACCACTGTGAAATGCAGACTCCAAAGGCTTGTGATCGGTAAAATTCGTGACAGATTGACCCTCAAGTAAGTGCTTAAAGTATATGAAAGACAAATAAGCCACCAATAGCTCATGATCAAACGTAGAATATCGTTGTTGCGATCCATTGAATTTCTTTGAGACGAATGCAAACGCAATAGGTGATCCATCCACCATTTGATGAGGAGCTGCTCTGGCACCATCCTGCAAAGCGTCTGTCATTAAATGCAAATAATAGATGATAGATTTAAGAAAAAAAAGTGCCCGACTATTTTTTAAGGAAAGTTTGATTCTATAAAAGGATTTATCTTGGTCTTCGGACCAAGTTAATTTTGTCTTCATGTTAACCTCATCATTTTGGCAAAAGGAAAAATGATTTGAGCAAAGTTGGGGAAAAGATTTCGATAATAACCAACCATTTCAAGGAATCTAGGAAGAGTTTTGGGGTCCTCTGGTTTAATTTCCGATTGTAGATATTTTTGAATGAGGAGGTTTGATTCTTTCATGGGAAATTTTAATGCCTAGAAATTCAATTTCGACCCAATTAAATTCATATTTCTCAGTTACAAATCTGAGGTTATACTTGGCTAAATGTTCTATAACTTGATCAACGTGATGGTTGTGCTCAGATTCAGATGGACTAAAAATGTCCAAATAACGAATACTAATGGACAGTCACGAAATAATGAATCGTTGAAAAGTTGTACCGATATTTTGCAGGCACAAAGGCATGGCACGGAATTCAAAGAGTCCGAAAGGAGTTGTAACAGCCGTCTTATGTTTGTGATCATTTCTGACGAGATTATTATAATACACTCGGCACAAATCAATTTTCGTAAATACTTTTCATGTTATGTAGTTTGTAAGAAGTTACTTGTATTAATTGAAGTTGATATTTATGAGGGATAGTTTTAGAATTCAGTGGCCGAAAATCACCTACCATTCTCCACTCTGTAGACTTCTTTTTTTCAACAAAATGAATAGGTACCGCCAAGGTGGATTTTGATGGGCTGTCATTTGCTGATGTTAGCTTTAGAGGTGAAGGAACGATAAGAGAGTGAGCTAGACGCCGTCCAATTAACCTGCCTATCTAGTTTCCCGAATGACTGTTAGGTTTAAGGTTACTGATATTAGTAGTTAAAGAAGAGCGAAGACGTGACAAGGAACGTGATGATATTTGAATGTCGATGCCAGAGTTATATGGAAAGTGACAGCACAGTTTGCGATATTTTGCATTTCTTCCAAAGAAAAGTAAGGCCTGCATATTTTTTGTCTCTGTTCACTATGAAAGGGTACAGTTGCCATTATTAAGAAAAGAGATGTATATCCACCGATATTGATGCAATCCCGACACAATTGAAAAATGAGGCTACCACCAATAAAGGATTACTTAATTATGCTGATAAACTACGAAGGCGTATTCAGGTTCAATAATTGATGAATAAATAGATGTATTAATTATTGTAAGGAGGAAGGCAAATTTTTAGTAAACGTGTAACGTATTGTCTGTATTATCTTTCCCTATTGTTCAAAGACTGAACTAGTAAAAATAAAATAACAAGTAATATATAACATACATATACAGAAGTAAGTCCCCACAGTTGAAGCCGGAGGTGGTTTCTTTGAGTAATTGACTTCACTATGAATCCCGTCATGTTAGAGAAAAAGTTTATCTTACGATTAATCTGTTGAGGTGTCTCTGAGACCTATTTGACACCTGTGAAACTTAATATTTTTTATAATTCTTCGCCTTTCCATTTTTTGACATTCAGTTAGATTAATCCCACTATTTAAGATCTCTCCAACGAGCTCTAGATTCCCTTTGATGGACGTACCAGCCAATTAAATAAACCTTCGATTTTTCTGCACAGGTTCTTGTCAATTCATAAGTGGGAGGACTTTCGAAGATATGCCTTTGCTTATGGTAACAACGTTAGCCCAGAACGGATTAATCGTCTTCAGCGTTTCAATAATTTCATTGGGACCTTCTCCTCTCATTAAATCAATTTAACTTCCCATTTTTTCCACTAGGTTATATTTCATTATCATTTTCCGAAAGAAGCATCTGTCAAACAGTGTTCTCTACCATGAAAAAAGCAATGATTTCCTAAAGTATTGGATCAGAAGCAGTCCCGATCCTCTGTAATTCCTCGTCGGACAAGTAGTTCTCTTCCAGATTATCTTTCTATCTTTCTCTCCTGTTCTCAGAAATTTGATACATATTTCGTCTATTCTGTTTGCGAGTCCCTCATTGAATGGTTAGATTTTCAACAAGTGAACTGTCTTGGGAAGAATTACATACATGTATGCGGCTCGCTAGGGTCGTCTCTATAAAGTACGTATATCTGGATGTGTTTTTTTCAAATTGTTTCCTCAATTTCTTTCATGCTATTAGACATAATGTCCACTTTGATAGATATACGGGTCCTCAGTATTTTTATTTCTGGAACCACTTCAATCTTTTCCACCTTCTTGGTACACGGCAGGTTTGTGAGAACTTTTGTTTTCTGGATATTAACTCCAGTTCTGATTCCTTCTTGTATGCCTTAATTACGAGAACGTACAATTAAAACTAGTATTGCGTCGATCCTTATTTAGGACCGAGTACCATAGTCCAGTTCCGTTCCACTTTTTGGTCCTTAAAGAAGATAAAATCGATCCTCATGACGTTATGAAGGGTGTATTAATTTGTAAGATTATTCCGTTTTACAGGTGTGTGCGTCTAAAACTGAAACCTCCTTTAAATTTTATGGCTGGAGGGCTTGTCCAGGGATACCTTGTAGACCTTAAGGCCAAGATCTTTCTTATCTAGCAGGTCCATGGTCCTTCTGCTGACTTTGAACTCCCTGGAGAGGCCGCTGACGGTGACCTTACCTCTCTTGTCCTCGACAGACTTTTTCATGGCAGCAACCATTTCGTCCAACCTTTGAGGCCTTGACTTAGATCTTGTGGTCGCCTCAGGAGTCCCTTTAGCTACCACGCTGTAAACGGTGGTGCGGTTGCATTTCAGAACCTTAGCAATTTCAGTGGGAGTTTTTCCTTGCGTGGAAAGTTCCAAAATTGCAATTCGACGTCTCTCCATATTATCGGCTGTTGTTTCACTGTTGCTATTTAGATTTTGCTGGAGTTTTGTTTATAACTAGTCAAGACCCTTGCATCGAAGTATAAACCGGTTTCTACTCAATAAAATCACGAATACGTGCATGGCGTAAAATTTACGCGTTTTTATCTGTAAAAAGTGTACAAGGACTTATGACGCATATGGTAGATAAAGTATATTTCTTTCTCTAGGAATCACCGGGGCGCAAACGTAAACACATTGAATTCAAAGGAATAACTTTTCCCGAGCGCATTGTCCATGAGCTACAGCGATTCCATTTGACATCTTTGAACTATATGAGTGAAACAATAGAATCATAATATTTCTTAGAACAATTAGGCCTCTGTCCTTTGATCGTAGATTGAATATCTTTCTGGAAACATATTAAATTGTCTTCGGGTACTGTAAAAGTTTTATCATTGTGAATTATAATTTAAGTATCTTCAAAGATCAATTTCTATAATTTGCTTCAGTTTCTTATATCTCAGACTATTTAGAGTAGCAATATTTTTTCCTTCTCTCTTCTTTAACTATATCATTTTCCTTCAAAGTATTTGATTATACCTAAAGTGAAAAATCTGCAAAATACTAATCAACAAAATTTTCCATGAGTTTTTTTAAGATCCTCATGACTTTTTACAGCACCTCCGAACATTTTTTTTACTCGTTTGAATTGTGTAAAGCTTAAGAACAGTCTGAAAGTGATGTTTTGGAACAAGATCTTGCTGAAAATTTCTTTTGATGTGTCATTATTTATATTTAGAAAAAATGTTCATTTTCTTAACAGACAAATTTTTTTGCTCCTTTTTGAAATGGAAATTCCCGATTTATCTTCATTTTTATATATGAAGTTTTCCTTGAATATTTTAGAAGTTATTATCGATGATCCTTATAAAAATACCCCAAAAAAGTAAAATAAGGGTAATTTACTCACTCAAAGGAGATTACAAACTACAAAACTTCTTTCGACTTTTTTTTTTTAACTATTCAATAAACATTAAAAATTAATAGCTGTAATTATTACATAATCATCTAAAAATAATGTCATACAGAATTAAGCAACACGCTTGACGCTTAAAAAAATGATTGTATACTAGACATAAATTCATAAATAAATGCAAACAGATGAACTTGGCTTTATTATTAAATATATAAACTTAATAAAAGGGCCCTGTTAACTTTTGAATTTATTGCATATATGTTTTATATGTTTTCAATTTACAAATATATAACACATTTTTAGATATGCTCGAAATCTTGACGTTTGTATCCACCTCGTTTGACAATTTAATTTTTTCATGCCTTTCACATATTCTACAAAAATCTAATGGTCAAAAACTAATGTGTCCGAGATATAATAATAAAAAATAAAAGGATATAATCTCATTATATATGTTTAAGAACCAATGAAAAAGAATAATAAAAGGTACTCAAATCAATATTAATTTGAATAAAAGGACCCATAAGTGAGATACAGGGTGGCCAATTTATTGTGTTTATCTTGATAAGTCATAACTTTACCTTAAAGTACTTTCTGTAGACAATAACTTTTGTTTTTATACTTAATCTGTTCAGTTTCACCATGAATGTGCAAAAGGACAAACCTAAAGTCATTGCAGAATTGTTTGAGGCCGGCAACGACGCTAAGGCAATCATAAAAGTAACAAAATATGTCAGGAGTACTATCTATGACGTTTGTAAATAAATGGAGGGATATAAGGGGATTTTCCATTCCTCGTGTCGTTCACAAAAAGGCCAAAAGCGGACTGGTCACTTCCTGGCTGGGATTTAGAGATCCATCAAAGCAAATCCTGGAGGAGCCCATTGCTATTAATGACTACATTGACTTGAAGGCGTCACTTTCTTACCACAGAGATGAAGGACATCAGGTTGCAAATAGATAAGAAACTTCGCCAAATATGTAAATCAAATCTAGACATTGTACAAATATTCAGTGATGAGCCAAACTTCTCATTGGATGCAACCTACAATCCAAAGAATGACCACTGGCTGGCAGGGGACAATAATAATGTTCTTCCTGTGATGAACACCAAGTTCCCGTCAGAAATAATGGTGTTTGGCTTGATCACCAGTGATGAAAATGTCATCCCGGCTCACATTTTTGGAATCAGTATCAAGTTGTCCTGCTCAGCATACTTAGACCTTATTAAGAATATTGTGATGCCACGGTTGGAAGCCACATATCCTCCAGATACAATGATCATGTAGATTCAAGACCCAGTGCCATGTCATGTTACCAAAACTGTCATGTCAGTTCCATCAAAGATGATCTTACAACAGTCCTGACCTTAACCCGTGTGATTTGTAGTTGTGATCTGTGCTGAGAAGGAAGGAAAACGAACATCTCCATAGCTCTTTGAGATCCCCTAATCCCTTTGTGAGGAGTAACATGTCAAACTTCCACAAACAAAAATGTAATAAGGGCCTGATGAGCCTTTATGTCTCGTTTAAAGTAGGTGATCAATGCCGAGGGTGATCATATTAAATGATAAAAGAGCTTATTGTTCAATTTAAATTTTATAAGTTATAAATTTTGTCTTAAAACTCCATCTACTATTATTTAAACTTTCTTAAAGATAATGTTTGGATACTTCAGCCCATTATCTTAAATGGATTAACCCATCCCTTCAAATACTTGTAAACTATACAATATAATGTAATATTAATGAAACAAAAAAAAGAAGCAGATTAGTGATTAGATGAATACCAAAATTGTACAAACGCTAATCACTAACTTTCATTGTTTCAACTCTCAATACTTTGAGTTTGTGATGACCAAATGAAAAATCTATTTTATGTAAGAGAATATTTTTCCTAGCTCATTTGGAACAAAACTAAAAAGTATTTTTCGTAAAGAGCAAGAAAATAAATGATGCTCAAAATTTGGACATCAATAATTTAATTAAGATAGATAGGGTGTGGTATTATTTATGTACAGAATACAGAGGCATACAATAGTGTATATAGTGCATAAGTATCCTCCAACCTTTATTTATACCTAACGAAAATCCTGTGTATCTTTTAGTTGGCCCGTTTTTTTTGGAATTGGTAGTCTAAAAATTGAATTATTGCACATACGGAAAAAGGGAGAACGTATATTGAATACGAATTAAAAAAGGGAATGAGGTATATGAAGGAAGAATAAGATAAGCAGGTTAGTCTTTGAAAGTATTTCCATTATGGTTGAAGGAGGAACATATTTATAATTATTCTAATTGTAATGCTATTGGAATGGAAGAACTTCAAATGCCGTCTATGGATAAATTTTACTAAATTCTTGAGTATTAATAAAATATTTCGAAATACAAGATATTACAATTAAAAACTGGCGCGTTGTCCTTATTCTATATAAATTAATATACAAGTCAAAGTTTAAACCACACAAGTGTCTACTGAAAAAAACACCTGAACGGAAAATTCATTGAATCTTTGTTTATTACAAAAAGTGACTGGTGTACTTTACTGTTTCAAATTACCCTTCAATAAAATATCTTTTAGGTTAAATGAAGCAATACTCAATCATAAAATGCATTGATTTTTTACACATTTAGTTGACGATTCGGAAAGAGCGTTAAGGCGATGTATTCAGGATCTGAATCCGTTTTTCCCATAACAAATAACTAAAAACAGATGAATCTGATCTCAAACATAAAATTTTGACTTTAACGTTGCCTTTTTTAAGCAAAAAGTTGAGAGAAATACGAGTATATATAAATATATATGTCATAACACGAAAATTTTTAAGAGTAAACGGAGTTGTATCAAAGATAGAAGGTTGTATTTTTGAAAGTAGTATTACTCAGAAATGAAATATTGGATCTCTAACTCAATCCAATTTTGAGTTTTGAGGTCTTCAATATGAAGAATTTAGATTTTTGATGATTTTTTCTCTAGTGATTTATCATAAGCCCACGCGAATGATAGGCAAGTTTAATGCATTGTTGACAAGCTACTCAATAGCAGAAAAACTTATGATTTAATGTACAAAACATTCTTTAACTTTTTTAAAATTCATTTTGACCAGCGACGATAAACAAAACATTTAAAGGTCGACTAATATTTAATGCTTATATAAAATAAAAAATATGATTCTTAATAAAGGTGAATCATTTGAAGTACAAATAACGAAAATCTTTTAAAATAACGTGACAGCGCAAAGAAGAAGAAAAAAATAATTCAGTAAGACACATATGTAAAGAATATATATATACGTGTCACACAAAAAAAGAATTAACCAAAAATTCCTTGAGGTCAGCCTCACTTCCCTGGCAAAAGTGACAAGGTATTGTATTCCAAAGACTTGTCGATCTGTAATAAAAACTATGTTTAAAGATGCCAATCTTTCGTTTTTGGTACGTAGATGGTATTGTGAGTGGAGAGTCGTGTTTTGTGGAAGAGATAGCCTTATAAAAAAGTACCTTAGTTTTTGATCTTAAATATTTTAAAGTTTGATTAAACTGTAATTTAATAGCTTTAAAAATGGAATACTTATAAATCTTTAAATAAATAAGTGTAGAGTTGTAAAATAATGGAATTAAAAGTAATTGTGTGATTTGTAAAATCCATAGTTGCATTTATATAGTAAAATATTAAATAAATAATGATTTATCCCAAATACCCTCTTATATTAAAATAGAAAACATATATAAATATACTACAGGGTCGTACGCTACAATTGGAATCGACTTTGACTGCATGACGGTCAAGTTTCTCCTTTTCTCGTATATAGAGTAATGTAACTCATAAAATAATTTTCGTTTGTTTTCCTTCTTAGTCATTTGTCAAGATGGAGAAACAGGATCACTCATCAGTTAGTGTTTTTCTAATTTTGAAACTTTAAAAATTATTTGAGCCCAAATAACTTCTGAGTAAATTTTGCTAAAGAACAAGAATGGATGAAATTTGATCTTCCATCATTTAGGAATTCCAAATTGGTGCAATTAGTTCAGATCAGGTAATTAGAAGCACTCTAGGACCATTGATGGAATATTAATTTTTTATTTTTGAAGTAAAATGATTACGATCGTGTTTACTTCATAAATTCATAAAGATGTAAATATTGATATGTAAGAGTTAAAATAGGATAACTCATCAGTAATACCAATAACATACGGATTAATACAGATTTGAATTTTTTTCAGTAAGAGTCTATTCCTTATATTTCCCCAACTCTGAGACCATTTATGCAAGATTAATATTTTTCTTTATGTAGTAAAATTGTTGCTCCGTGGAGGATTGAGGCCCATGGAGGTCATATTGAAAATTAACATGCTATTAAATAAGATCAAAACAATGCATTTCTTCAGGATCTAGAGGAAGTCAAATTTTGTGCCAAAGTGTGGTGCAGAGCCCTGTAGATAAAGTATGTTTTTTGAATTAATAACAAAGAAAGCTAGCGTACTAACAGGAATTCAATGGATTTTAACTCAAAAGAAACTATCAAAGAGGAGTGTATATAAGAGCGTACTACATGTTAAAAAAAAGGTAAGGCATAGGTACATAATATGCATGTCCTAATCAACAAACTGTAACGAAATTCACATTCGAGTTAAAATAATTGCTTGCTTTTCCTTATTTTTGCATTGATTATATAATCAGAATAAGTATATGTACAATATTACATGCAATAATATTAATTCTTTCAGGGTAAACTTATGCTTTAAAAAGTAGGGGCCTACATGCATCACTCTCTATTTCCTTTTCTTAAGTAAGCCATGGATTACTTATCAACTGGATATACAATTTGCTTTTAAAATCAAACAACCTTTTTAATAATACCTTAAGTTTTTCCATCGAATTATAAAAATCAGGCGTGCAGGAAGTGTTTTCATATTGGGGCTCACATTTCTCGCCTTTTATTTATAATGTATACAAGCAGAGGGAGTCCACGTCACATTGAGGGAAATAGGTTTCTACAAGAATGAAGACAGAAGAAAAGAAAAAAAAGGAAGAAGAGAAGAGGGGAGAGACAAAGATATAGAAAGAGAGAAGGGAAATGAGGTTGTATTTCGGTCAAAAGAAGCTTCTTAATCAACTCCGAAGCCCAAAAAGTATCATAGGAACATGCTTAGTTATTTTATCAGCCTACTTGCTTAACTTCAGACTGGGTTGATTTATTGCGGAGTTATAATTGTAAATCCTTGTTGGACTTAGAATATAATTGAGGATCGACAACCGATTTTTTTGAGGATCAACCGATAGTTCTTACTAATGACCTTGTTTATTTCCTTCTCCCACGCCTTTCTAGTCACGACTGATTGTAGATGATTTAATGAGACATCTTAACAGCTAGACTGCCATCCTTTCTGTAGGAATAATTGTTCATATAAAAAAGTCGCTTAGTCCTCAGATGAGAGATTCAGACACTGAAGGAAATTATTTAGTAATCGAAATGGACTTTCTAGGAAGAAAATCATTATTGTATGCGTTGTATGGACCAGACTTGGAATCCAAGCATTATTTCTCTAACATAATGAAAAAGTTTCACCCTAATTCGAAGAATGAGTGTCTAATAATAGGTGACCTCAACAGGGATTACAAGATCTGGTAACAAAATATTAGGTCGACATGATTATGTTTTGTCTTCATTTAGATTAACGAATCTTTTGGGAGAGTTTATGGTGGTCCCTATGTTCATTTCTGACAATTCTCCAGCCTTGAATATCTTTCTAGATCTGAATGTGTCTCTTCTAGAAGCAGAAGGAATTTGTAACGAGATATCTGCAATAATTAAAAGGAACATTTATTAGTAGATGATGAATAATCTCTTTATAGGATTGCCTAAGAAATATGGAAAATTCGCCATGGAAAATATTCAGGCATGAAAGAAAAGAGGTTGTCTTAAAAAGAAAAGAAAAACCAAGAGGCCTATATAATATGAAAATATGGAAACACTGATAAGAAAAATGGATAAAATAGTGGAGTTGAATTAAAAAGAAAATCTTCCTTCAAACATCTGGAGAAGTTCCTTCCCGGTGGAAAATTCCATAAAACTTTCCTCATGCGAAAGATCGGAGAATTGGGGGAAAGTAGTCGCAGAAACATTAAGATTTTCTTCCAAAATATATTGTTTTAAGGTCTGCAAGTTTAACAGACTATGTGACTCCTATTTGAATTGGAGGATTTTGAAAGATTAAAGAAAATGGAAATCTTTGTTGTTTTAAAACTTGGAATCCTGGAAAAACTGATAAAAATGATCTAAATTGTGATATATTCTTATATATAGACTTGTTCATCGCTGAAAAATAAATTATGAAGTTGATCCGAGGTTATGACAAAAAATTTAAGAGACCTGGACCGTTTAAAAATTACTTTCTCCAATTATCAAAGTTTTTAAGCAAATATTCAAGAATATACATAAGTTCCTGACTTCATGAGCACTGGATCCTTAACTTTAGTCCTAAAGAAGAACAAGTCAAAGTATGATAGTAAAAATTACAGATCAATTTCCCTACCTCATATATCAACCGGAATATTGAATTGAAGACTTTCCATAATTATTTTATACATTATATCAACAGATAAGGAATCACCTTTTTACTTTTGTACAGTGAACATACGTAAATGTGCTAGGAATTTAATTCTTTTAAGAGGTTATAGCGCTTTTTGACCTGTTTATTCAATTAAAGAGTGTTGTAAGAGTGTTTCAGCATCTTCTTCAGTACAAGGATCTTTCTTCAGTCGTCGTGGGGTCGACTTTTCAGGGATTGAAAACTGAATACTCACTAAAGATAGGTCCTTTGTATTTTTATTTTGTCCCTCCTCTTCACCTTGTAAAGAGTATTTCATCATCAAGATAATTTAGCGGAACTTTTTTTTATTAAAGTCGCTTAACCTCACGCTTTTTTGATTGTGTTGAGATCTGAGAAAATTGCTTTCGATGAATATGGGAGACCGATCAAACTAGGATCCCAAACTCTATAAAGAGGAACCCCCCTACAGTTATGAAATGGGAAACTGTAACATATAACAAATGGGGTAAAAGAGTTAGAGCTAAATTAAGACTCTCCTAAACTAAACACTAATTAACTTAAAAAGAACCCCAAAATGGAAGGTGAAAAACCCTCCAAAAATGAAAAAAGAAAAACACTCTCAATGCAAGCTAAGGTAGTCGATGAGCAACATGAAACGCCTCGAGGCGCAAAACGAGAGAGAGAGGGTCACTCCAAAGAGGCTCCTTCGTCGAAGAGATCTCAAAATCCCCAAGAACCTGAAAAAGGTATAAAGGACAAACAGAAAAGAAATTTTTTATATGTAGATATTCCGAAAGACTCGAATAAAGTCATAATCGTTCGAAGGAACGGCAACCACATTTCCCTCGTAGAAAGTGAATAAGGTAATAATTTTTTTGACACGGATTACGTTGGTCGTTTATCTATTCCAGGAGGGGACAGCGCCCCTAACTACGAAGGACGTAGATATACTAACAAGAGAGCAGTGATCTATCTCAACGATGATTTTTCGGGTAACTATGTTCGAAAAATCATTTCATCATGCCCACCTCTCTGGCCAACCTTATGGGCAGAGGCAGAGAGAAAAAGAGAAGAAAGAAAAGGCACTGGATTTATCCGCGGAGGCATAGGTGACATCGGGGACGAAATACTTGATAAAATAATAAAACATCAATAAGGCACCTTAGTATAGAGGGAAAGTTGAGATATAGTAAGGTCCAAGTTAAACAAATTAGGCAAAGTACTACACATCAGTGCTGATCCTTTGGCGTTTAAAAATCTGCAACCACACAGTTTCACTTTTTGAATGGCCTCAGCTGGCAGGGCGCAGTTCCAAGATCCTCGAAGTGCACCTATTATCGAGGAAGAGGAAGAAGAAGCAGAAAAAGATATCGAGCAAGAGACAAAAAGTAATGAACAACAACGGATAACTTGAAACAACAACGATTGTTCCTGGGGAGGATGATGTCATCAATGATGAAAATACTACTTCTGAAAATACTGATGAGGTCGACAAGAATATTGTGGAATCAGTAGAGACAAAGAGGACAAACAAGATCATAATAGAACCTCAATAACAAAAGAATCCTATCCAAAAGATACGGAAAAGAGAAACGAAAATAAAACACCAAATCTTGCATCTGGGACATCAAGCCTGGCTGAAAAAGACGCTAAATCGAAGATAACTTCCAAAAATCAGATAGAAATAGACACGTTCTTTGAAATGGTGGGTGAAGTTATATTTGGTTCACCACAAAATCCTAAAAATTCTTGGCACAGAGAACTCCTTAAAAGGCAAACAGTGACAGCTGAACTTAAGGGAAAAAAAGTTAGCATGAACCTAACACGGTGTAGTCCCCAAGGAGGTGTGCTTTCACCTATGATATGGAACATAATCATGGACACTAGGGGGTATCACGGGAGCCCAAAATTTAGCTATCATGTATTCTGACCCTCAAAAGTTGCAAATGGTAAATAAAAATCCGTTTTACTAAAAAACATCCCGGAGAAAAAAATTAACCCCCCCCCTTTTGTCCGGAAAGGTTTCTGTATGAAGTAAAATAAAATTTATGAAATAAACTTTTTTTATCTTATTTATCAAAAAGCTTTATGTGCTTTAAAAAATGATTTTGATAAAGTCAAACCCCTTACTTCTACAGCGAAATAAACGTGGGGCACCCCCGGATTTAGTGCGATAATAGACGAAAAAGTTAAAATTATTATGAAAAAGAGAAAATTCTGCCAATATCTTATTTTTTTAATTCTATATAAGTTAGTATATAATAATGGGGAGAATTCTCCTTAATCTTTGCTGAATGCTATTTTTGAACATATTATATGTTAATATATCAAACTGGGTACTGACACTTAGTTTTAAATTTCCTTAGTATATCTCTTGATTTAAAAGTTGACAAAATGTGTCCGTGTCTTTGGTTATATCCGTAAACCTTACAGGAAGCCTCTGAAACTAGTTTCACTTCCCTTTCTACAGATTGGGAATGACTTGGATATTTCTCTACTTTCAAAGGCTCCTTCTTTGCTTTCATAAGTTCTTTAACTGACCAATATTGTAAGATTAGAGGAACTAAAATTACTATCTTAGACCAACCAATCATATTCATGAAATAATTTGATTCATAGTTTATTTTATTTGGAATTATGGATTGCCTATGGGGGTCATATGAAATTTTTGCATTCAAGACTTTGTTTAATGCAAATTTACAAACTTCTGAATCTATATATATTTTCATAATGAGCGAAGAAAGAATTTCGGATATAATTTTTTGTACAATAGGGGCAGATCTTGATCAATACCTCTTCATAGTGAAATTGCAAACTGAAAATTCGGTTGACATTTAATCGCAAACCACATTGGAGCGTAATAGTGTAAGATAAATGCTACCAATTTTAAGAAGTTTTTGTTAGGCTTTTTATTCGTTATATAATATCGCAAAATAGGATTAGCTTTGGTAAGCCATCTAGACCCGTGCAAGGTTCTTGGAGACTTAAAAGGTAATTGGGAACCAGGAGGAATTACGAAAACAATGTTGTAAATGTAGCGTTAGTCATTACTAAAGCTGGCCAAAATATCCTCATTAATTATTTTATTTTTTCCTACAACAGGCCTGAAATTTACGACTGACAGTTTTTGTAAATCTTCATTTCTTGATTTTTCGATTAATCCCCTATAAATACTTGGGTCTTACAGACCACTATCAATTTTTTGAATGCCTCCTCAATGTCAATACATTCATGTGAAGTGGACACACCAGCCATTGATGGGGTCTTTGGAGGGAAAGTTCAAGCCTTCTTACAATGCCAGACCAAATTCCTACATTTGTGTTGGAACCATCACATATGATAGCGACTATGGATTCTAAGCTTTCATGATCTTCTAGAACCGATAGTATTTCTCAAGCTTGATCCTCCGCTTTCCCACTTCTTGGTAAAACATGGTCAATGTATTCATATTGGGGTTCTAAAATGGAGGCAAGACCAACATTAATTTGTTTGTATAATTTTAAATTTCAAAAAAGAATGAGAAAGTTTATTCCTGTTAATTTAAATTTTTAGTTTCAAACCATGAAAGTTACAATTCCCCATCCCTATATATTTTGTACAAAGAAAAATTAAAACAATTTCATGTTAGAGTACCTTTAATAATGACTATATGCTCCTCTTTTTCTGTAAGAAATATGTTTTTGATAGGAAGCTGCCATTGCTTCTCTCTTGATGTTCAACAATTTTAACCATTTTGGTACGGTCAATCTTGCCATCAAAACCAATGCATTTGATTTTCATTGATTCTTCTTTTGAAGATTTTGCATGAATTTTCCTGTACTTCTGCCTTTCCCTTTTAACTTTTTGCTTATCTAGTATATTTGAAGGCCATATATTCTAAAAGAGAATTATATACTGCTGTATATGACGACCGAAATCTGTCCGCCATTATTGCAAGATTAGGGTAACTCCCCTTATTATGGTCCGATTTTTTGAATTCCCTCACAGATTCTTCTTCAAAGTCCAAGTTCTCATCAGCATTTTCAGGCACATGGAAACCTTCCACATCTGAAACATTCGCTAAGGACTGATTATAAGAATTTTGGTCCATTAGCCGTTTCTCTTCGTTATTTTCACGCTCAATTTGACATTCTCTTCTGCTGGCAGTATCCAAATTATTTCTGATAGTAATACAATCAATAGGTACTAACCTCCCCACCCTATTTTTTTTATCAATATATGCATGTCACTCTTGAAGGGGATCTTTCTTTGACATTTGCATTTATCTCTTGGAATTTTATTATCATAGCATTGACATGAAGCCATATCAAACATTTACTCACATTCATTACTTTCCCTTTTTGACCAAAGGCTTATCAGTTTTCATCCCATTTTTAGAAATCCTGTCAACTTTTTTGTCTATTTTTTTAATTTTACCAGCAACAAAGTATTTGATCCTTGCAGGAATGCTGAATTGCTCCCATATTGACAAAACTAAATCAGCAGTTATTAAATAAGCCTCTCTTTTAACCCATTTACATGGACGAGGTTGGTTTAAGTCTTGCTTTACAATTAAAAGGGATTTATAGATGGGAGAATTGCTGGATTTAGATCACTGGGCTGACCTAAAAGGAAATGCAAAGTTAAACTTCTTGTAGCCATTGTTGTTTCTGTTTGAATACTACTTTGTGAAAAATCACTGTCATCGTATTTATAATTAAGTATTCTTGAACAATGGTTCAATTTGAAGTTGTTTTATAAAAGAAATATGTTAATAAGTCTATTTTTGATAATAGAAAGAGGTAATAATAAAGAATGTTAAATTTTAATTTCTTTGTTCCAAATGTACAAAGTACTTTACAAACATTGAGCATTTATACTATCCACATTATTATATACTAACTTATGTAGAATAAAAAAAAAAAAAATATATTGACAGACTTTTCTCCTTTTCAAAAGTAATTTTTATCTTTTTCGTCTATTTTCGCACTAAATCCGGGGGCGTGCAACGTTTATCTCGCTGTAGAAGTAAGGGATTTAACTTTAGCAAAAAAAAACATTTCGTTCAATATCATTTTTTTACGCTATTGGTATTGAAAGATTGGTAACTACAGAAGTGCTAGAAGTATTACAGTGAAGTAAATGGCTTCTTATTTCTTCAATACAGTATAAACATTAAACATACTTTTATCCAATCAAAAATAAATTGTTATGGGACCATTTGGTAGTAGATATAAAAATGTACAGCTTTTGCATTACAAACTAGCTGTCATACATGTAAGACGTCCGAAAAAGTACAAAACCCTTCTCACCCTGTCTGGCGTTGTCCAAAAATTGATACCCCTCTTTCTATGATATAAACATAAATTATATTTCATATAATATATATACTTATATTTTTTTTTCTTTAAATAATTAATAACAATATTTATACATATGAGGATTGTTTGAAAAGTTAGTGCAAAGTCCGACAGATAGTAACTACTGGTGCGTATCGAGGTTGTGTTAGTAGCATCTTTTGTAGGAACACACACCAACTTTCTGCCAGATCGGTCTATTTTTTTTTTTTTGGCAGTCGGTTGAATCTAGAAATCGGCCGGAAAGGTAATGGGATTGTTTTTTGAATTAGCAAGGAATAATCCTCGTCGACTATTTGGAAAAGGGTAAAACTATTACAAGTGCATATTATTCATCATTATTGGACAGTTTGGAAACCGAGATGCAAGAAAAACGTTCACGATTGACCCACAAAAAGTCCTTCTTCATCACGACAATGCACTAGCTAATAAATAAGCAGTTGTGGTCGCGAAATTAAGGAAATAGGGTTCAAATTCAAGATACCCCTAGTACTAGCAGTCTCAAGCACCTTCATTCTTCTATCATCCATCACCACTCACCATATCATAGATTTTATCAATGATTCCTGAAGTAGTAACCTCAGCATGGCGTCCATAACGTTCAGTGTCACTTGTACCCGTAAAATTGTTTCAGTCAAATACTAAAAATAAACATAAAATGAAAGTATCCTATAGGCCAAGAAAATACCATCTGAACTTGGCCAACGAATTTCGTTCTGCACACTTTTGGAAGCTGGCAAGAAACCAACGTAGGAGAAGGTGTTAGTATGGGTTCAAACCAGCTCCCTGGACATGGACGTGGTGTTCCAGCAGGATGGTGCGCCTACAAACACGTCCCAAAAGGCCCAGAAGGGGTTGGAAGACAAAGGACACCGTCAACCAACACTGGGATGCCATGTCTGAGGACCATATCTGCAATGGATGCAAGACCTTTTGTGGCTGCCTGGAATCCATCATTCCTGCCAAGGGGCTACATCGATGATTAGGGTAGCCAAGAAATACATGAAATACGTCTTGATAAAGTTCTAGATTGAAGATGTAAAGATTTTTCGCCCCACCAGTAATAGAAATTGAATCAATTAACAGATTTTCCTAAATGGCACCAATATAAAATCAGCAGCTAAATTGCATTTAGTGGAATTTAATTAAATATTCAATGAACCCATTTTTGGCAATATTTCATTTGGACAGCAAACCTGCGTTTACCGTCCAAATAAAATGGGGTTATTCGTTGTTAAATATAATTTAAATAAATACTTAATGTGACAGTTTTGGATATTTACTAAACCTGAAATTTATTTCCTGGTAAATGAAAAATTCTTATACATACATACAATTATGAAGAGGTCGAATCAAAGCACTGACTCCAAAATGAATCATTTTGTTGGAAGTTGCTCTATATTTTCAAGGACAGTAGTCATTTTAATCAAAGGAATTTAAAAAAAAGAAAGAACTTCCACATTTTGAATAAAAATAGTAGCATTTACATTGGGTATTATGTAGATTCATTTACAAGGAGTAACATAATAATTGGGAACCTGAAGCATATCCTAGAAGCACTCTAGACATTTAAATTAGGGAGTTTTGTTTTTAAAATTTTTTGGATTTCGATTACAACTAGTTCAGAAAGTTTTCATCTAATAAAACAAATTATCTAATTTTCTTTTCATTGACCTACAGTATCATCTTTAGGCCAGATATCTAGTTCAAAGTTTAAAAGGACCCAAAAGTTATTTATTTGATCAATAAATTAAGATTAAAATACAGCATTAATCATTATTTTGCATTTATTAACTATGATACGTACTATACGCGGATGATCCAATTTTCCTAACTTTTTCTCTTTTTTTTGTTCCAAAGGAGCATTTAAAAAAACATGATCCATGAATATCAAAATTATTTTAAAGAAATTAACAAATAATCTATGTTTAGTATCTATATCGCCTAAGTAACGAGTTAGTGCCTTTTTCATGTGCCAATTAAATATGAACTTGTTGGACAATTAAATTTTACATTGGTCATTTTCAAAGTATATGACAACTTTTCCGTACTAGCTGCAATCAAGATTTGAAAAAAGTTGAGTATCAAACCACTCTAAAGTAAATATCATTATGTAATCCTCAAATTGGTATCACTGATGTTATGTATGACAAAGGTACTAGGGTTTTTCTTTCGGGATCTAGGGGGTTCGTGGGGTTTACACCTTCGAAAAATTCATGGTATATCCTGCATTGAATTATATATAATCCACATAAAATTAACTTGTTTATCCCTAACTATTTACTCACTTTTTTATGGGTCGGATCGGCTTACATAATTCCAAAAAGTGTAACCCGCAGGCTCTAAAAACAACCTTTGCACTATTAGTGGTAATAATAAATTGAAAAATAAGATAATTGAAAATATATGTATCCTTTCTTCTAAACGTATAAAATGAAATACTTACATTTTCGCATTTATGTATTAAAGAGATCCCGCAATTTAAAATTTGCTTCCTGGGATCCTGCTCAAAGATAATTTCTTGAAAATGATAAATCCTACTAGGTTTGATGAAATAAATTGACATACTTCACACAAATATATCTAGTTTACCTAATTAAGAGCACCACCGAAAAAGAAAATAAATATATGATTGTTATTGATGATCTCTTTTATATTGGAAGTTCTATTGAACATCTGTCAAACACTCTCAGAGAAATTGAACCAAATACGAAAAAGTGTTGCAACTGTCCCCAGTCTTCCTCTACTATTAATTATGTTATGAAATTGGCGCCAAAAGTTGCATATTATATTGTTTTGAAATTGTATCTACGCAGAAATAAATCTTATCTCTTCTACAAGTGTGTCTCTGGGAATAGTAAAAGAATTATCCCGAGCTCAATTTTATCAAGACTCTCAAAAAGTACACGTAGTAACACAATGATATATTATTTTATTTGGTATGGATAATTAAATCTCAAAGTGGCTTCCCTGGGACTCTACTATGGCCTTGATCCTAGGCCTGAAAGGCCTTGCAGGTCTTCTTCATTTATTCCTCGACATGTCAGTCCATTCCTTCTCAGCGGCAGTATTTATGGGCATCCACATTCCTCTGGATGACGCACCAGATACCATAGTCAAGAATGTTGTAGTCTTGTAAGGACGGAAGTCACATGACCAAAGCAAGCAATTCACCAATTTGTCTTCACTCTATTCTTGATTATTTTTGTCCTTGTGGCTTCCAGACTTCCTCTCTAAGGTCTTGTTGTTCTAAGGTCTTGTTGTTAACTCCCCCCCCCCAGAAACGCTGACAACAATTTCGCAATTGTTTTAGTGAGTGAATGAAACCTTCTGAAAGTTTCATTCAAAATGCTCTGGGACACACAAAATAAGCTGAGTTACATGCTAAAAGTGAAGAATGAGTTAACTAACCCCAATACAGTTATAATCAATGGAATAAATCAAAAATTAATAATTCAATACCTGACAAGGTCAGTTTATTTATTCTTCAAAATATATCTTGAAGTTTAATTATATTAATTTCTAGCTCAAATTCGATTTTTTAACTATTTGAACTGTCCGTAGCTATTAGGAGAGTAACAACACTTGACTGACCGCATTTTAATGCAATTGCTTTAAACTCTACATAGATTAAAACAAGGATGTCCAACACATGGGCCTCGGCCGCATAGTGGCCTGCTAAATGTTTAAATGCGGCACACATCTCATTCACACTTCAAGTAGTATTTTAAAATAAAATATCGCTCTATAAAAGAAAAATATAATAAGAAAACAGAGAATACAATTTTTTTTAAATTTAATCCTGTGGAACCTCTTGAGCAGGGTTGCCATATTGCCTTTGATAAAACTAGATTTGACCTAAATTTAAAATAAATGTATATTTAATAGTTTTGTTATATTAACCCATTTTTCATGAAATTTAATTTAATAGTTTCTAAGGCCCATTACAATATATTTCAAGTGGCAATGCGGCTGATTATATTAAAAAGTTGGACATCCCTAGATTAAAACAATAGTAAACAGATGTTGTTACGTTTTCCCCCCGCATTATTGGCATCTCTATGTCAAACATCCCAAGAGGAATTGAACCAAACAGATAAAGTGTTGCAATTCTCCCCGGCCTCTCCTTATTATATGTTGAATTAATGTAAGCACATTAATAACCTATAACCTAAACCATATTGAATCCTAATTATTTATTTTGGACGCTGAATGATATTAAGATACTGAAAATGTGTATCTATAATATGAGAAAGTCATTAACTGAAAGCTAGAGTATATAGGATGGGCTAAGGATAATTTTGGAAGCTTTCCAAGAAATAATAATAAAGTTATATGAACATTCCTATGGATTTCATTATTTTTTTAGTTCATATAATAACTATGCCGTTTCTTTCCAATAAAAGTTGATAAAATCCGATGAAAAAATCTTGAGTGGGGGAGTAAATATGAATCCATTTATGGGGCTTTCAACTACGATCAACTGTAGCACATCCAATGCCAAAGTAATTCTAGTACGATGCTTAGTCCTTTGCTTCATAAATATTACTTTGGTGCTTTTTGGTGGACTTTTATTTCAATGCATTGAGGGATCCTACGAGTTGGCTTATAAGTGTGGTAAGGAATTTATTCTGCTGATTCTAACGTCACAGTCAATAATTGAAGTATTTAGTTGCCATGTTATTACTTTTTGCAATTGCAAATTATAATTAACCAGTTACTCACATATATTATTAGAAATTATGCATTTTTTAGCCTTTTTTATAATGATACATTAATTGAGTATAACATAGGTCAAAGTGTTAACAATATTTTCGTACCGGTTTCGATATCAACGTTTGTATGTTTATTTTCTTACTTAAAATTTGAAGTTACCTAATCATAAGTTCATCATTGTTATTTGATTATAACGCTGCAAATTCGTTTTTCAATATTAATTTTGAACAGAGTGAGGACAGACAACTTGAGGTAGCATTTGATTACGATTTTATACCAGTTATTTTGACTACAAGGTCAATAATGCATAATGCAGACAAAATGACATCCGAGTTTTGTTTTCATCAAATGATTTTTTTTTTGTATCATCAATAAAAAATTGCAATGCGTTTGCATCCCGGCATAAGAGATGGTTCAGTACGTCATCGACAGTAACTGGAAGAAGATACAGCTGTATTTTTTCAAGGCTGAAGTTTTGAGGTACACAATCTTGCCGTGGCTAAAGAACACCTATCCTGAGGAAAATTATGTCTGGGGTAAGATAGCTCCCCCTAGCTATACAGCCAAGAAGAACCAAAAATTATACAGGAACAATATGGCTGACTTTTGAACTGCTTCTATATGACACCACTACAGACCTGATCTCAATTCCCTGGACTTTGCAGTTTGAGTGTCTTGGATAAGAATGTCTGCTGCATTTCTCATCCAAATTTGGATTCGCTCCGAGCTGTCATCATGACCGCAATGCACGCCTAGGACACTTCCTTCATAGTCAAGGACTGTCAGTTTGTTCACTGGAGTGTTGAGGCTGGTATATGTAGGTTAGGAGGAGAACATATTGAATAAAAATATTGCTAAATATAATATTTAAATATATCACAAATTGATTTTGAGTTGCTTTTCTTGATTCCCTAAGAATCATATTTTTCCTACTTAAGTCATGCTACTGCAAGTTTTGTGTCCACATTCTATATGATAAATTTTGTAAAGCTAAGGAGCCTGTTTTAACTATGGTACCGGTTTATCGAACAACACTACATCATATTCTAACATAATTGTTTTGAGATCTCGGCGATTAAATTTTTTTTAAATCAAAATAATATTGAAAAACCCTAAATACCTTTCATGTTTGTGCCTCAGATTTCACATAAGATATTGAAAATATTCCTCTACATTATTTGTCAAATACATATGCAAACAATTATCATAGTATTTGAATCTGAGATTATAATAACTAATTGGGACAGTTGCCCTCTAAGCACATAATACTAATAACCTGTTGTACCCTTTACAAATTAGTACAAAATCTCAGTTATTACATCAATTTTTTTATTTTTTTTAGGTGTCAAACGTGTTCATAGAGATTTCATAGATAATCTCTGGAACGAAACAACCTCATTAGATGAAATAGATTGGAAGAGCTCTGCTCGCAATAAGTTGATGAACTTTGAAAATGAGTTGCATGAAGCTGTTGAAGCCGGTGTTTATTCATATTCGGGACAAAAATCATGGACTCTAGCCAATTCTATTTTATATACATTTTCTGTGATAAGTACCATGGGTAAGGAATACAATTATTATTTTTTTTCGTTTGTAGTGTTGCATCCACTTTACTTACTCATTACATACATAATAACGAGACAAAAAAAAGAGGATACAAGATGGTTGAAATAAGAAGTAAACAAAACTATGTATTTGAATTATGTTTAGGATTCACTTAATCTCAATCAAAAAATATGAAATATAAATACTCTTCGTAGATGATTCAAGTTATGTATTTTCCTTTACAATAACTTTTATAATTTTTTAGAGCATAATTATAATTCAAATACTATCAACTATTGATTGATACACATGAAGCCTCTTTACCTTATAGTCTCTTTAATACATATAAAAGTGTTTACTATATTGCATTGTTGACCAAATCAAAATTATTATGGATCACGAGAAGTGTTTAGGTGCGCGTGAGGACCTCCTCTTTTTTTTTCTGTGCCATCAAAAACCGTTACTCTATATCTTGTCAAAGTTTCAGTATACCGGAGGTACTTCAAAATGAAGTCAAATTAAAAAAAGAAAAATATCTTATTATAATTAAGGCATAAGAATAGAAAAAATTATTTTATAATTTTTTGAAATTGTTATTTTTTTATGATTATATAGTCGATTTTCTATTTATTGACATTTGTATCTTGTTCATGAAACAGTTTAATAATATAAATTGTGGAATAAATAGAAAATCCATAATTATTTAGCTATATTTTTATGCCGTCAATAGTTACTTCATAAGTTTCAACTTACAAAACCAACTACATAATAAATTCAAAAAAATTAATAACAAATTAAAAAAAAATTATAGAATAATTTTTTTCTTCTCTTATGCCTTAATTTTAATAAGATTTTTTTCTTTTTTAATTTGACTTTATTTTGAGATACCTCCGGTATACCGGAACGTTGACCGGATTGAGGTTAACAGTTTTTGATGGCATAGAAAAAAAAAAAGGGAGGTGATTATCAACACCTAAACACATCTCGTGATCCATAATAATTTTGATTTGGTAATCTTTACAAAATAGCAAAGACTCTAATTCAAACCTTATTTAGAGCTGTAAATTCTAAGTACTGTCAGTATATATCAAAAGAAACCAAAAAATGACGAAACTCTGGAATGTTGCTCTTCATAAGCTGTGATATAAGCTACTATCAGCTACGCCAGGAAGAAAATAAACTTAATTCTAACTTTGTATCTATCAAGGACATCTGCTACCAGGAATTAACTCACTGTTGATCCTCCATTCTACTTTGAGTACAAAAACACTTGTACTTGTACTAATCGGCATTGTCCGGAGCAATAATGTGTCGACTAACAGACAAACTATGCTCTTATAATATATGCAAAAGATAACTCTCTAACAAATCTTCATTGTAGCTCCCCATTTTTCTTCATTACACTCATACGTAGCTACTCAAAACGTAGATGTTCTCTCCTTAATAATGAAGGGATAATAATAACAGCTGGATATATTCTTTAAAATATGAAAATGTCTCTAAAGCGCTCTCTGAATGCACTTTACTTTAGCGCACGCTCGTTGCTAAACCCCATCTCTAAAGTCATTTTCATTATTTCGTACGTGTACTTGCTTTTTCTTTTCTATTTTTAAATCTTTGACCTCGTTTTTAAAAATGAGTCATTACGCAACATTCAAATAAACAAACATACTTTGATTCATTAATATGGGAAAAAATTTAGAATATATTTTCTGTTGAGTAGTTCTTTGAGACTCAAACTCAATATAAAAGCCTTAAATAATAAATATATATTTAATGCAAGTCAAATAAACTTAAAAGTTAAGTACTGAAGCTATATTCGACATTAGTTAAAACAAAATTCAATTTCACCAAAAATATAGACATGATTTAATTCCTGATCCATTTATAATTTCTAACTATTTCAATATTTAAGGCTCTGGTCTTCTCTAGTTACTCACAACACATTAAAAAATGAATATATTCTTCCTTTTCCTCTCTCTTATTAATACTAACGATAGTACCCGGCATTACCCAGAGTAATTTTGTGTACAGAAGATAACTCTCTGAAAAATCCTGTTTGTTACTTTTTATTTTTAACGAACAAACTCACATGAAATTATTCAATACTCATATCAATTCATATCTGTGCTTTCCTCAAGAATAAAAGAATAATAATTAGATTTTGACAAAAAAATAATAATATGATGGTGTGACAGACGAGTACTTTAGTCCCTTGAGTGCTCACTAAAACCCCCGAAAAAACAGGGTTCTCTGTACGCTAAATACAAAATGTAATGAGAGTTAATTCATTTTTACATACCAACGTTAATAGTTTATGAAATCTTCACATATACTGAAAATGCACAGAATTATAAGGTGCATATATTTATATATATATTAGGGATCACTATATACAGGGTTATGAAGCCAAATGTGGACTGTTAATAAATGCTAATTATGTAATTAGAATAGAGAGGTTGTGTGGATTTCCCCTGCATATTCCGAATCTTCTATCCATTCTGCATAAGTAAACAAAAATAAACAAATCTTCCATCATGAGTGAGCAAGCAGCAAAAAGGCAGAAGATCTCAGACTTTCTGGATGCCAAAGGGTGGCAGAGATTATGGAGATTGTGAAGTGCTCCAGGAGCCTCATTTTCAAAGTGGCCAAGATGAAAAATATCAAGGAGGATCCCACAAAATCGCCTGTTTAACGAGTTTGTCGTGGACGAGGGACAATCGGGAGGGCTGTGAAAGAGGACTTGGGGGTTTCCTCTTACACAAGGACCCCACGCCACGTGTTGACGGACACTCTGAATGAAAGGAGACTGCAGAGGTGCAAGAAAGTTCGTGTGTGGATCAAGGCAAATGTATCCACAGTAAAAGTTTTCTCTGACGATAAGATTTTTACTGTGGACCAGGTCTACAACTGTCGGAACGACGGTTGGCTTGGGGGATCACCAGAGGAGGTCAAGGGGGTGTTCTGTACAAAACATCCGTCCCAAACAATGATTCTGTGTGTCGTGGCGTCCGACAGCAAAAAGATGCCTCCCTTCTTTTTTAAGGCTGGGGAGAAAATCGGCCAGGAGGCCTACTACAAGGTGTAGAGGTTCACCATACTGTCATGGCTCAAGACCCAAGTGAGAGGACAACTATGTGTGGACTCAAGATGGTGCACCCTCATACACATCGGCCAAATGCCAGAAGTTCTGCGCCGACAACATGGCAGATTTTTGGCCAAAGGACATTTTCGCTGAATTTTTACCCGTTGTATTTGGCTGTGTGGTGCACTTTGGAGAGGAAGACTAACCAGACATCTCCCCAAACGTGGATTTCCTGAAGGCCGGCATTGTGAAGGAGTGGAACAACTTGTCCAAGAAGTTCATAATCAACTCCTGCAAGGTTTTCCGCCACTGTATGGAGGCTGTAATTGCTGCTGAGGGCGGCCATATTGAGTGAACATGTTCACAAAGGTCGTGTCTCAAAGTTTTGTTAAAAAAATTTCAGCGTGAGTGTAAATTTAGATAATATGTCACAGCTTATGTTTTTGCCACTCTCAAAGAGCCGTGGCTTAAGCAACACTTATAGGAAAAGTTGAATAAAAGTATTACTAAGAACGCCTACTAGACTTTTTGTTAATAGTTTCTCCCAGAACAGGTTTTTATTTTCTAAAGATGTTTTCTTCATTATTTCATTCTGAAAGGGAGAACATCTATGTATATAGAAATCAATAAGTAGCCCGTGCTTATGACTTACTAAGAGTAACACTGATGTGCTGTCAGGGGATTATAAGTCTATGTACGTGTTGAAGTCAGAGAAAAATTGAGGGATGGCATCAAAATATTAAATGGGTATGCATTTATAGATTATACGTATAAACAGTGGGGTCCGCAGGGAGGGAGACTACTGGAGGGGCTGTAGACCCACAACCCAAAAATGATTTTTTTATTCTTACAAGAAAATTTAATATTTGATCTTTTTTTACTAAAAATTTGAAATTTATTTTAATTTTTCAAATTAAAAAAAAAAAAAATTTCTTGTCTGTAAATACACAAAATTTTTCTCAGAAAATTCAATTTTAATCTTTTTTCAGAATTTTTGAAATTTTTTTAGAAATTTTATACTCCAAATTTAATTTCAGAGTTTTTTTTTCAAAAAATTTAATGACCCAAATTTAATTTTTGAAATTTTTTTCAGAAAGATTTTATATTTGTCATTTAATTTTAGAAATTTTATTCCAAAAAATGTTATATTTGTTATTTAGTTCTATAAATTTTTTGTAAAAAATTTATATTAGAAATTTAACTTTATAAATTTTTTCTGGATTTGTGAAAGTTTTTTTTTGAAATTTTTTAATATTGTATTCTAAAAAAATTTTTCATAAAAATTTAATTTTTGTTAATAGCCAGGACTTTTATTTTATTAAGTATGATAGACAAAACAGATAATTATTGCAATAATATTTTAATTCCAAATATTCAATAAATAAATATTCTCTTATGCTCATTTTTTTGATTATCTCTTCATTTTTATTACTCAAATCTAATTTTTGATACCAAGTGCATAATATAGTATTATAAAATATATTTTCGTTGTTCATTTTTTTCAAATAAGACATTTTACTAATTTATAATTTTGGACAACGAAAAACTGTCTATTAAATTTTTGAAAATACGACCTTCTATTTAGTATTCTCTAATTCCTAGGACTGATTTGTTTTTATGTAAGGATATTTCTATTTTTTGGACAGCACGCTCGGGACTTATTCTCTTGAACTTGAAGTGTGTATGTTCGTGCCCCGGTGATTCCTAGAGAAAAAAATATATTTTATGTATATGGATTTCACTAAAAGATTCCTAGGTTAGATGGAGTAATTTTAATACTATAATGTTTACTTATAACTAATCAGTGCAACTCCATCTAACCAATTGAAGGAACATTAAAAAAAAACATTTAAATTTCTTTTTTTTTCGAAAAAACAAATCAGTTGACTTTTTGAAATGATGATAAAAGGCTTAGTAGGGTTGTTCTAATCCTGGATATTAATCATTGAAGTAGTATCCCAATTAGTTTGGGTGAGTATTATGACTGTTCATTGAAATATGCCAAATCCTTCAATCTCTTATTTTTCATATTTTTGATATTCTAAACTGTCTATCTTCTTGTTTAGAGGTTGATAGTAAAGATAGTAGAACCTGTTCAAAGTGAACATGCCACGCACCTTTCAATACAAATTTATAATGAACTCGACAATAACACACAACTTTTGTATTTTTTCTCCAACCAAACCATGCTTTGAGATGCAGAGTCGTACGAAACTACTTGCCATTACAAGACATATTGTATGTGAAACAATGACAATTTTCATTTAAAAAAAATTATTTGAACGTTTGATGGTTATTTTCTTTTGAAGGAATAAAATGCAAAATAAAAAATATCCGTCGATACCAAGTTCCCAACCTTTGTCACTACAGTAAAGTACAGGCAAATAATTTATTGATATATTTGAACCAATTATAGGCTTTGCATTCAAATTTGTGGGACTATTTATAATGTCTCCTTGAATGGAATAAATTGTTAATCGTCTTCCTCGATGGCCTTCTGAGGGGCGCTTCTATCTCTTATCGCACTGTATGCTTATGGTGGCGACTAGGACAATGTTTTTCTTAGCAATTGATAGATAATTATGTGTTCTATAACATTAATTATAGGAAAATTGTCAAAAAATGACTGTTAACGTCTCAAAATTTGCTTATTAGAGATGAAAAAATAATAACGTTTGACCCAGTATTGATCTTCATATGACCCTTAAAGATTAAATAATTGTTGATATCTCATTCTTTTACCATGAGAATCAATTTTGGCTACTTAAAGCACAATTCGCAACACATTCTAAGGGGGAATAAGAGTAATAAGTACTTAGAAATTGATGACAATTAGTCGAAAAACACAAATATAGTCTACACTCAATTTTGACTAAAAAATATTACAGCTTGCTTTTGTATTGACAGCCTCATATATGCAAGGGAAGCAATCATATCCAAATTTTCACTCCTGATATAAATATGTTATCCTACTTTATATAGTATTTATTTATGAGAAATAACCTTTCATGTATTCTCTGGTTTGTTTTGAGTTTTTTTTTTTTTGGGATTATGAATAATTAATGTAATGTGCTTTGATAAAAATAGTAAACTTTTTTCACGTAAAAAAACAAATTATGTACAATATCATATATTATATAATAGCTATCAAATAAATAAACAAACATAAATAATCGTTTCTTTTTAAAAGATAGCCAAAAAAAGTTCTCTTCAATAAATAACAAAAAAGTTTATCTATACTTATTATAGGCTAAATGTATATTTCCTACAATATCGAGTTATCGGTAAAATTGACATTGCTATTACAATCGAAAACTGGATTAAGAGTTGCCCTTTTCAAATAATCAAGCAAAATTAAAAGAAAAAATAAGGTTATTTTTAGTCCATCTTTCTTGTTTTTTGATGATTAACTTTCTATGTCGAAAGTATTAATTATAAAAAGATATAAAATACTTTAAAAACAGCTGGATAGGAAAATGTGCTATATATTTATATAATATTGAGTTGTCAAACATTAATTTTTTAGGAAGTTTATACCTGTTGTGCTTCAACACTTTTGTAGAATATCCCGATATTAGTATTATTGTAAAAAATATGAACTTCCACTATGCTAAAAAACACAATCCTAAAACACTATGCCGTCTGTTTTATAGTACAGAAAAAATTATTTTTATAAAATGAAATTTGGATGATACAATCATTAGGCAATATTAAATTTTTCTGATGCAAAATTTTTCGATGATTGCATCATACATCAGTATAAAAGGGCTCAGAAAATACAACAAGATCTTAGTTGAAATCCAATATCCGAAATAGTGAGAGAGCACATTTTGGAGACCAGGGCCAAGGCTGTTGGTATAATAGAGGGTGGGTCAAGCTAGAGAGACGTTGCACAAAGGTTACAGATTCCTCTCAGGACCATAGAGAAAAGGAAGGATGGACAAACCCTTGCAAATCAGAAGGGTCGAGGAAGGAAGAAAGAAATTAGCAAAGTTCCCAAACTGGTGATTTCAATATCTTTGACCAAAAAGAGGCAATCCACAAGTAAACTTGCAGCAAGATTGACTTCAAAGGGCTATTCAATATTCAATTCATCTTTCCAAACTACCTGAGGCACTCTTTGAATGGTTGCCATACAAACCTCGTCTGTACCCCAAACTTTGAGAAAACCAAAGGAAGGCCCGGCTTCAATTCTGTCGTGAGCGGAAACACTGGACTGTAGATGACTGGAAATGTATCCTCTTCAGTGATGAAAGTCCATTTGAGCTTTTTCATGTCCCAAATTCCAAACAGATCGGGGTTGGGCAAGAGATAAGGGAGATGTGGAACCCACTCCAACTGTGAAATTTCCTCTGAAAATTCAGGTTTGGATCGTTATCAGCCACCAGGCAGTGTCAGAACTTCACCTGATTCCACGAAACCAAACTGTGACGGCCGAGTACCACGTAACGGAGATCCTCAGCAAGTCTCTGATGTCAGCTTTGTCTCGTACTGAAGAAACTTGACCTCCTTTGAAGAGGAAAATGTTATTTGACACATCAAAAACCATTTTACAGCAGGATACTGCCCGTGCTCACCCCTCCAAAAAGTCACAAAAGTGTTGTTCAGACAACTTGAATTCTTTCTGGGGCAAATGTACATGGCTTGCCAACATTCCTGATTTGTCTCTCATTGAAAATTTGTGAGCCTTGGTCCAGAGGGAACTCAATGAAAATGCGACAGCAACTTCAGAGGATGAATTAAAATAAATTCTCCAAATACTTTGAATAATCTATATGTCAAAACGCATAAAAAATGTATTAAGCATTAAGATATATGACGATATTGGGAAGTAAATGAAGTTTTTGCCAAAAAAAAAACACAACTTGTTTAGGTTATTTCATGATTTTTTTTCAAAACCACCATCAATTTTTGTACATACTGTAGATGAAAATTTAAGGGAATTACAATTGAAAAAAACAAAACAAAAAACAGTCCAGCATTCAAAATATATATTATTTATTAAGCTATCTTGAATTCCATTCCTACGAAATGTGGTCAATCATACAAAAATCCAGTAAATGAAGTCTCATATGGAGAAGCTGATATTTTTCTGAATTATATTATATTATAGCTAAAATGAAAGAATAACACTTCTATTACAAATTAAAAATATTTGCTGTCAAAAAAAGTTCAATTTTGATGGATTTTTTCAGTTTAACATTTAATTTTCTTATAGAATGTTTAATAAATAAGCAATGTGAGGTTACCTATATAATTTGAAATTAAATAGATTATTTGACAACTTGTAATAATAAATTAACATTTTAGACATAGCAAGGGTAAAATAATTTAATTTTTTTTTCATATCCAATGTATTTGATTATTAATTAATCTAATGGACTTGTTGTATTTAATATTTACGAGAATTACTTCTTACAAATAGTTAAATAATTGACTTAATTATATTTAATTTTGAAACAATTTGACACAACTTTACCTTGCATATTTATTAAATACTCCATAAGAAAATTTATAGTGCAACTGAAAAAATCATTCAAAATCAAACTTTTTTTTATGACGGGAAAACTTTTTAACCTGTAATACAAGGTATATTATTTAGTGTTTACTATAATAGTAATATTATGCAATTGAAAAAAATATTAGTTTCCAAATAAGAGCCTTCATTTTACTTGATTTTTAATATAATAATACCCCCTTTGTAGTAAATGTATTGACGTTAACTTCATAAATATTTTAATTTTCAAATGTTGGAATGTTTTTTAACATTTTATTGATAATTATTTCATTTTGAAATATGGCTCTAAATCGAAATTATACTCTAAAACGCGTACGATTGTGGAACGATCGTCGATATTATTGATAAGACTCATGGGAAGAAATCTTTTTTCAATAATTTACAGAACCTTTTTTTTTGAAGGGGAAGCGCTCACAAAAAATCAGCTAACAATACATGATATTGGTGTTCACGGTTCTTTAACGGGAAGTTAACTTTTCTTCTGATTAGACATGCCAAGCTACACAATGTGCCCGTTCCTTGGCATTTTAAAATGATTTTTTCTAATTCAAAAGAGGACTTCGCGTTGTGAAGGTGTGATGGATGGATTAAAGAATTAAGTCTATCAAGTAATTGCATGCATAGGATTATGTCTTCGACTTCCCGAATAGCAGATGGAAGAAAATTCAAGGCTCAATTTCAAATAGCCACAGGAATTTTGTTTTTCAGCACTCCATCTAAAGATTCTGGTAAATTATTCAAAACTATTAGACATGCTTATGCGGAATACCCACTATTACATATTCTCAGATCATTTATTAGTTTAAGCCTGAGGGGCCTGGAGGACAATAACATTTAAAAATTAATATAATTACGGGGATAATTCTATTCGGCGTGTCATCAAAAAATAAAGAAAGTACTCCTAAAGCTAAAATGCATAGTGAATGCATTATTAAATGTCAAGAGCTACCTAGCAAGGAATATAACTGTAGTATTACTTGTGGTTGCGTAGGATATTCGTGCTATTTTAATTTCAGTGGTGGTTGGATAGGTAGTGTTTGAATAATAGATCCCTAGGACGATGAAGGGTACTTGGAACTGGGCCGTGTATTTATTAAATATCCTTTATCAAACGCATCAAGGCATTTTTGGACTTTGTCGAAGATACTGAAACTTTTAGGAAACAGCAAAAAAAAACAAAAAAAAAAACCGAGTTTGTTTTTTAGTTTAAAAGCAAATTAGCTCTAAATGTTAATTGTTTGTATTTTCTTGATTTTAGATGCTAATATTATTAGGTTTGATATATCAGTATTTTGTATATGTAAGTCTTAATCTGGTGAAGAAATTTTATAGTATTATGTTTAATTATATTTATGTAAATTATTTCCTGTCTAAAGAAAGATTTAAACAAACAAAAAAAAAGCGATTAAAAAACAGCTTTAAAGACCAAACCTACTGGGATTGAAAATTGACAAATTGTCATTTTCTTGTTCTATGGGTTAAGTAACAGTAACACATGTGAATTTTAGTCGGCGTGTGTTCCAATACCTTAATTTTGGAACAAAGTGAAATTAACGTGGTAGCTCTGACAATTTTAAGAATTTTTTGAGGGAGAGTACCTCAGTTGTCATAGCGTTTTATTAGATTAGCTTCGAGCAGCTATGAAGGTATGGAAACTTAGATATAATTTATCCTTATCTACTAAATGCATAGGCATGAATTACTCTGATGTCAATCCTCACCTCTACTCTGAGTTCCAAATGGACATACACGTATAATTCCCCAGCAGCTCCTCGTTGTTATTCGTAGTCATTTATAGTACACACGAGTAATTTCCTGATTCTTGTACGTTCTCTCGTCTGACCTAAGATTCATCTGACTTGTAGAGAGAACTGAAAAATGGAAAGGAGTTTACATTTCCTGTTTTTTTTAAACGAATAAATGATGAAATAATAAAAAGTTCCATTGTAAAGGACGTCGTTCATTTTCTTGAAAATGAATATATATTGAAATTTTTTGGATCTTATTTTGTGTGTACAATTATCAATTACCGTGTATTATTGATGTAACATCAAGTTTAGTTGCCAGCTAATAACCCCATGTATTATTATTACTTAAGCCATAAAACACAAAAAATGACAATTGAAGCCTTTAAGTACAGTAGGGTTGTCCCTTAAAGCAATTTTAAATATATTGCGTTTTTGTGTACAATTTTGATTCAAAGTCATATTTCGAATTAAAAAAAACAATAATATAATATAGATTTGCATGAAAATATGCGAACAATATTAGTATCCAAATATGATGCTAATATTTTACTTGTTTTTTGGTATGATTAGACACATTTTGTAGGAACTTTATTCTAGACAGTAGAATAAATTATTTATCTTTCGAATGCTGAAATGTTTTTATTATTTTTTATTACTCTCCACATTCAATTAAATTAATGCAATTACAATTACTCAGTGATTGATAATTGTACCCACAAAATCAAATTATTCAATAGATATTAATATTATTTTAGCATCCTCAAAGATAATCATAATTATACCCATAGTCAAGAAAAAATTGTTGTAATCATCTTTCGTGCATGTAAGTCTTAGTGTATCCTCTGATAAGTTGTACCATGCAGCCCCTATGGAGGACTTCAGTGAGTCTATATCCGGATGTGAGGTCCAGTTGGTTTTCATCTCCAAAGTGCCCAATATAGAAAAGTCCTGTGGGTTCAAATCTGGTGAGGAAGGGGACATATCTCCTTGGACCAGAATCGAGCCATGTTATCTGCGCAGAACTTTTGGCGCTTGGCGGACGTATGAGTGGGGGGCCGTCCTAAGTTCACACGTAGTTACACTTGGATAGTTATTCTTCAGCCATGGCACGATAGTGTAACTAAGAACCTTATAGTGGGACACATGTCCAATTTCCTGTCCAGCCTAAAAAAAGAGGAGGTATTTTTTTCTCCATCAGAGGCCAGAACGCCGAGGACCATTCTTTAGGCCAGATATTTAGTGTGATAAATTTATTTGACCTCTTCTTTTGTTTCCACAAGTCAGTGGTCGTTCCAGAGGTTGTGGAGATGATCAACTATGAAAATCTTCTTGTTTAAGAAAAACTTCACAATTGACCCATTTGCCTTGATTTATTTGATGATTTTCTTGGACCTCTCGAACTTTTTGGCTTTTCTGAAGGTGGCGTGAGGTCATTGGGGAAAAAAAATATCAAATTGTTTAGCCCTCCTGGTGGTCCTAGGAGCCACAGAGAAATCGGTGGCGAGGCGAGTCATTTACTTAGTGGGATCCTCCTTTATATTCTTCTCTAAACTTAACAAAAACTTTGTATCCCTCTTTAAATTATACCCTACACTTCTCAATATCCGGGAAAGTTATTCTCCATTTTTTTCATCTTGGCCAACATAAAAACCAGGCTCCTAGAACACTTAAGAATGTACGTAATCTTCATCACATCAACTCTAGAATCTAGAAGATCTAAGTTGCATTGCCTTTTTGCTTGTTGCTTGCTCATGATGAGGAACTCCAACTCCATCCGCCATTAACAGGAACATAAAAAAATATATTATTAACTCTAAATACTTAAAACACACTCATAATAAACCATTAAGCAATCCCCTTGATTTCCTCTATTTTCACGCCTTAGGAACATGAAATAAATCAATTGACATTTGTATTTCTGTTGATATCAACACACCAGTTTGGATGATACTATTTGCTTATTAAATATACATCAATACCAATTTTTCTCATAATATCAATAAATATGTACCTATCCCATTATCATGTGAATAATAACATATTTTCATAAGCAGTATATACACCTGATGGACTATAATTATGAAGTAGGAATACCCCATTAATCATACTTTTGGAAAATGCTTATAATGTATATACATCAGGTTTTGAAGATAAATTGAGACTAACTTCAGGGGTATGTATCTCGCTTATTTGAAAAGCTAGAGAGCTAAAATTAAAGATTGATAAAAAATATATACATTTTTTTGTTTGTTTTGTTTATCAATATTCAGTTGAAGATGGTGGGCGTTTGGAGGAACACTATATCTGAATTATGTTACGCAGGACCCCCAACAAATGAGACTGTTAATCTCTCAAAGTACTTAAAGGAGACGGTTTATCTCATTGTAAAGTAGTTTAAGAAATGATCAAAAGTTCCAGATTTTTTGAAATGAATTAGTCCTTCTTCTTACGAAGGCTAAAAAGGTACAAACGCCCCTAGGTAATTGAAATAAAAGCTCCCGTCCAGGCCATCAAGGATAGGCTCTTGATTAGACATGATATCACTTTTTTATAAAAGGGGACTTATTGGAAAGTTTTAGTAAAGATTCGGTCATTAAGGCATCTAATTTTTTGATACAAATCTTTTTTTATTCTATAAAGCTATCACATAGTCGAAACTTCAGATAATTGTTTGGATTTTACCATATGTTGGTTCATACGTTCTCTTTGAGGTTCTGACCGTAACATAATTTATAGGCTTTATCCTCTAATAATTCCGGACCTGCCCAAGCATTGATAGCTTCAAAATTCCCCTTTCCTTCACCATTTTGGGCTTTGATTGTTTTTGCTTCCAATAAATTTTATCTTGGACTTTTTCGATGTTCTTCCGGGTCCTTGCTTACTTTGTACGTCACTTCTTAGATTCTCATCACAACTAATAGTCTTTTGAAGTTTCCACAGTTTATATTCCATGGTAGTAAAGTTTATTCAGCTACTTAGGCTTCTCTGAATTTGTAATGGCGTCCTTTTGTCATTTCAAAGAGCTTCAACTCCCTTCCTTAGATAGTTTATGGGATTTTTAATGCAGCATTAATAGACAGTACGGAATACAATTGGATATATGTTTATTTTTCTTGATTCCTTGAGAAGAACATTAAAAATATGCCGACACCCCCTAGGTTCCTTTAATCTAGTATTGCTGTTATTGAACCTAGAGAAATGAACCTAACCTGAACGTATGCTCAATTGTCTTCCTATATATCCCTTTCTTATTTTGAGACTACCTTAATATACGAAATAGTGTTGGTTTTCGAAATGAAAATCTTAGGTTGGTCTGAGACAAGTATAATTTTAACTAATTCCTTCCAACTTTATCCGAATGCTCTTGCAGTAAAATGCAGTCAACAAAATATGTACGTGATCTGGTTCCACGTGGTTCAGATCGTTTAGGGAAACATTGTTTAAGACCAAACCAAAAAAAATTGGTATAGGACCGAGAATCAATATTAGTACCAAATCACTGTTCAATAAGGTTGTACCCTACTCAGGTTCAGCTTTTCTATCGGTCCACATTCTTTCATTTCAACGGTTTTGGTTCCGCTTTATCGGTATGGGTGCCAGGCCTCGGTTCCAGTCTTGTCTCAGTTCTTTTTTTATACAGGTATAGTTTGGTAACAGACACTTATAACAAGGGGTGTTGCTAGAAAATTCGGTCTGAGGAAACGATGTTAGATACAAACATGACTGCAGTTACCTTATACACAGAGTGTGCATACAAAGCAAAAGCACATGAACTGATAAGCAATATATTGCAGTCTAGGTTCCACTATATTGGTTTCGGTTCTAGCATTTCAAGAACCGGTACTTGTAGAACGATAAGGAGACAATCTTGTATTTCGAGACAGTTTCAGTCCTGATATATATGCAATGTAACTCTAATATAAGATGAGAAATGTATTATTTTAACATGTAATTTTTACATTACTTAAAATAAAAGGATATTTCAAAAAGAATCCTAACATGTAATGAACGTGTTAAAATATGGAATTATTTGACAGTATTTCTTTATTTATTCATATGAAACAAAAAAAAAATGTACAAAATTAATCAAGGAATGGAACTTAGATTGTCTTAAAGGCCATTCCATGTGTCCTTTTCATCATCGTACATCTTTGTTTAATTAAATCAAGTAGAAAAAGAATGACATAAATCAATTTTCTTTTTTTTTATAAGAACATTTCATGGTCAAGAGGTTTATTATTTAAAAAAGAAATATCTATGTAGATATTTTGTAGCAATAAATTAAATATCTTTCATATATTATTCTTACACTCGAATATTATAAATATTATTGATATCGGCCATCTTGAATAACAAAACAAGCAAGTGTTATAAGAGTAAAAACCTCTTATCCATTAAGATGAAAGAAAATGTTAAAATGGTGTTGTGTATTCAAATATATATGCAAAAATGGGATTGACAATAAAAGAAGGATTTAAGCCTGCATTGATTACAAAAATATATTTTTCTATCTCTAGTCCATACATAGTGTAGAATAAAAAAACTATTGCATCCAATGGGATCAAGTATTTTTTTATATTGGGAAAGAGCTTGTTTACTTATGTTAGTTTGTTTACAAAAAGATCGAGAGTGGCGCCGTAATTTGGTAATATAATACAACTCTTGGAATGATAATTTTATTTATATATATTACTTCTAAATTGAAATTCAAAATTGTATTGAGGGAGTAAGAAAAATGGTTCAAAGTACTTTCCTCTTAAAGTATTTTGCCTCAAGGATATGTTGCCTTCAAGAAATAAATAAATGATGCTTAGACATCGGTGTGTACTTTTGTTTGAAATTGATGTTCTCTTTGAATTTTTACAAAAATATACAATGTTTATTACTTTAAGAAACCTTTTAATGGTTGTTTCTATTAGAAAAATGATGGAATTATGCCTCAAAATTTTAATGTATTCATACCAAAATCAAAATTTTACGATGTAATGAATTCTAAACAGAGGTAAACTAGAGAAATTAATTTTTTCTATAATAAGAAGAAGAATGGAAAAAGTGCTAATCATTTCTACCTTATGAATTAATTATCATTAGACATGACGAGTTATTAAAAAGGGAAAAGTAGTCATGGATTGACAAACAATCATGAATGCACCATTATTCTACATTTATAGTTGCTAATCTATCCCAAACAAAATTAAATCTAAAATTCCAGTTGTTCTATAGGGATATCTAATATTAAATTTATTTTTTCAAAAATCCATGTTTTTTTCTTTGACATTAAATAGTATTCAATATCTTTGCTTCGTCCTTTGTCATTTTTAAAGCAAATGAAGAAGTTTCTTTAATATTTTTTTTGAAAATTAGTCTGCAATATTGAAACACGTGGAGGGAGAACGGGTCACTTGTTACGACTACACTATGATTATATTTGATGTTCTATCTCCTTTTGTTCAAATATGTTTGTACCAAATTTAGAGGAGCACTCGAATTGTAAATCAATCTTCAAATTTAAAAAAATCATATTGAAGGCATAAATTAGTTATTAAATATGTATATGTAATATTTTTTTTTCTACTTATCATACTTTAGTCAATCATCGAGATTTTCAGTAACTTTTACTTTGATTTAATTCAAATATCATCGTTCAACAATGATATCAAGTAGTATTCAATGCAGGTGTTAAGTCTTTTTTATTCTTAAATCTTGTAATGAAGTTTCCTTAAGATTTTTTGAAAATTCGGCTCCAGTGTTGAAATACTCCCGGTACAGACACAATTTGTCCAATTAAATAGATGCTTGGAACAACTTAAGAGCAACATTCAAATTCTTATTTGCTTAGTGTAAGCAATAAATTAATCATTACATTTATAACGATAAGATTTAAAAAAAAGTTATCATACCTTTAGCCAATCATAAAGATTTTCAGTAACTTTTACTTTGATTTATTTCAAAGATCATTGTTTAAAATTGACATCAAGTGGTATTCATGGTTCATAAATTTATTTTTTTAAATAAATATATTAACTATGAACCTCCAAGATGCCGTTGCCTTCAATTAAAATACAATATATCACATCAGTGAAAAGGCTTTATTAATAGATGTACATTGATTTATGAATATAATGTTTGATGAAATATTTTTGAATTTTCCAAGGATTTGGTCCTCTTTCCTGCTCAACAAGGCTTTGTAGGATTTTCACCTACGTGTTTGTAATCATTGGAACACCTCTCTTCTATTTATTCATCACAGAGCTGGCAACGTTGAGTATTTTGTTGTATAACCTATACGTAAGTAATATTAATAAATATGAGTAAACCATGTACTTTAATAACCCATGTACGTATAAACATTTATATGTACCTTAAATGCATGAATATATTCGTATGATTACTATAAAAATTAGTCGTTGCTAAAGTAAATAACGTATTTATATAATTAATATGTATAGTAGTAATGTTGTTTAAAGGATTTGCCAGAATTGGTGAAATATTGACCTAAAAAAAATAGCTTTCACATTTATGACGTCAAATGATTTTTTTATGAATCAGTGTCTTATGACTAGGGGTGGGATTTCTGAGAGTGCAAGGAGAAGTGGGATTAAGGGGTATTTTAACTTCAGCTGCCAATTATATGACATATATACACTCGCTCCTGCCTTCTCCTCTTGTTTATTTTTTTTTTACAATAATGAATCCTAACTAAAGTTGAGTAGTTTGTTATGAAACAACTGCCTTTAAAAATAAGAAAAGGAAAAACGGTAGTTGCGTATGATCTTTCTTCATTTTTGTTCATGATTTAATCGGTTGTTGTGGTGTTAAGGTCTTCCTCTGAAGTGAGTATTCTCGCCGATCTTTGGTGTAACTTGTTTAAAATTCATAGTAAAATAAATATATATGAATTTAAATATCATTTTACCTGTGCTAATGCTATTTTAAATGAAGAAAGTTATCCTCTTTATAACAGTACTTCACTTTCTCCCACGGAAAAGAATATAACAGGCAGCTGATATTAATAAGGGGCTTCTCCTTGTGCTCTTTTTCCTTACAAACTACTCAACTCTACTTATGTCTAATGTCGTGTAACTTAACTATTAATTTAACTTAATGCCGAGTCATGACGTAGGTAATAGTGATGTATCGGACTACTCTAGACTTCATCACTTGTCACAGCAATTTATTTAAACTTTATTATTACTTCATCTGGGATCTGGAAAACTCCAATCCAATTCCTGCTACGAGTAATTATTATTTTTTTCTTTTCAAAAATCAGTTTATCTTCCTTATTAGGCTGGGGAAAAGTAATTTCGTATTTCCAACCCTTTTTTTTAAAGCTAAGTATATCCTGTTCAGTATTGGACATATTGGATCATACGATAATACGTTGTAAAGGTGATGAGTGTGTACTACAAACCCTTTGGAATGGTATTTCCCTTGTGCGGTTCAGCGGTGAATTATCGTAAGTCGATTATGAAGGTCTCATAGAAAGAAATTTTACAGTTTTACTATTTGAAAGAGAAAAACGCATCGAAAGCGAATAAGCAAATTTTCAGTGTATAAAGGGCCGATACTCATTCGGTTGTTGTTGCACAACAGTGGTTCGAGAGATTTCTTTCCCACTCAATCTGCCCTCTACTGTGAACAACTCGACCGTTTGAATATGTCGATTGAACAGAAGAGGACAGCATTGGTGAATAGGAGACAACAAGGTATCAAGACGACACTAGGCCGCATACATCTTTGATGACGCACAAGAAGCTCCGGGATCTCGGATAGGAAGTTCTTATGTAGTTCAATAGAGGCCTGAGAAAATTGTTTGTCCGAGTATTTTGCGAATAGGGACAAAGGCTTTTACGAGAAGGTCTTCTTGGCAACAAGTTATCAAATAGAACGGTGTATACTTGGATTATATTGGATGATTGTAACACTTTTTATATAGCATTGAAATAAAGTGGGAAATTACTTTTTCCACGGCTACTTTTACTCTATGAAACATGTTTACTTGATAGAACTATTTTGATGCCAAAAAATATCAAAAACATTGAAGAGTTAAGTATATTTTAATCTATTTCGTTTTCGGTGAAGGCTCAGAGTTACCCAGAGATTTAGGTAAAGTTAATATAGTCTCTCATTTTGTATAAATAAGCCGTAAATAGTCAGTTAGATTTAATTTTTCCCCTAAGCCTCGGCTGTTGATGACTTAATTAAGTAGAAATGCCCACTTAGTATTTTTACATAGGTCTTAATAGAAATTAGATTACCCAAGGCTCAAGGATTCAAACCCATTTTTTTAATGTTCCTTTAATTGGTCAGATGGAGTTGCATCTATTAAATATTAGTAAACATTTTAATATCACATTTACTCCATTTGACTTAGGAATTGTCTTTGAAGTCCATATACATAAAGTATATTTCCTTCTTCAGGAACGATCGGGGCAAGAACTCAATGTTCAAGAGAATAATTTCTCCGGAGCGCGTCGAGCATCTCCTTTATATAATTTCCCCTTGACATGAAAATATTTTATAATCCTTTTACTTTCTAATTCAAATTCAAAAGTAAAATTACCCAACAACCGTTCCTAACAACCATAACATTCATTTATTACTTTGGGCCTCTATTTTTTACTAGCTGTACTTCTCAATAATAATGCTAAAGAGGATGGGAGGTAAAGGGTTCGGGAGGTGGATGGCTTGGAGATTGAAATGCTATGTTTGTCACAAACGAGCAGAGCTCCGACGAACATCAACAATACATACACAATTTCTAAGTAACGTCCCCCTTGGAGAAATAACAGTGGTATAATATTCAAGGAAATGTGTATTTAGAATTACATTAAATGTTTTGTATATATATCTGGTGAATTGTGTTATTAAGTAATAAAAAAATAACCCCGGTCAAGGTCCTTTTTTTTTCTAAAAGGTGTACAATTTCAAAACTTTAAGGAATTTGAGCTACCTCTAAATATTTTTTAAAATTGCTAAAAAGTAGCCAATGTTATCTAGATTAAAATAAACATTTTTAGATTTGAAGGACCTCTTATTTCGATTATGTAAAAAAGTAAGCTTCACTCTAAATTTATATATTATGTGTACCAAATGCAAACATTTTTGAAGAAGGAGGGAGGGGGGGAAAAATGGTAAAAACTTGCGTATATATTTATGCATAGCCCTTAACTATCATTTTTGCTGTGTGTGTGTTTTTCTTTTAAAATATTGAAAGCTTTCATCTAGATAAGTTATTTTAATAGAATCTATCTATATATAAGAACATTCTTAAATAGTAGTTGATTAAATCGATATTCATTTTTCCTTTATCGACACAGTTGTTAAGAAAATAGTTAAGATAATTTGATACTTAATTTAATTTACTTTGTTAGAAAAATATTATTTTATAATAGTATGTTAATTAGTAGAATAATCAGCTAGAAAGTTATAAAAAAATATTTTTTTAATTCTATGTACTATGAAAATGATTGTACAGTATAGGTTTGCAAATATTACATATTCATATATCTACCTAAAAATATATTTCCTTTGCCAAATTCTTGATATATTTCTAAATTAGTAATTTTCCAGTTAAATAAAATATTAATAACCAACGTTTTCTCTGTCAATCAAAAAGTGTAGGGGTATAAGTATTATTTTTCTGTCTTCAATCTTGCTCATATGTACTGGGGACAGTTGCTCCACTTTTTGATTTTTACCTCTAATACTCAGAGACTCACCAGACACGCCGAAATCTAGTACAACATACCAACATATTTTCCTTATTAATTGAATATATTTAGAGATACACCTACCAGTCTTTAGTTATAGCACAAATTACATTTGCTTACGATCCTTAAACGACTACCGAGTCAAATGCAAGAGCTAAAATTTATTAATCAATTAATAAAAGAAGACTAAATAAATGATGATTATGAATAAATAAAAATACATTTGAAAGTGTTAAATATTTACAGTCAATTAATATTTTGTAAAAAAATTATTATATCCAATATATATGTCGACAAATATTTTAGTAAAATTTTGCAAAAAAATAGTTAATAGTAATTGGCATTATAACAATGGCCAAAATAATAATTGAAAAAAAAAACCCGGCAATGGGATTTTTAAATTATTCACAAAAAAATACTTTTTTGTATACTACATAACTAATTGCATTTGGTATTCACCAAATTGAAGTAAGGTAATCCACTAAGTCTCATCAGAGCACCCTCCCCAATGCTGTTATTGGCTCTTATAACCTTAGTACTATTATTATGAATTTAGAAAAAAAGTATATTTTGATATAAACTTCAAATAACATATCAACATATATGCATAAAAAAATTGTTTAAATATTTAAGTCTATTTTTTATTTTGTAAAAAAATTACTTAATCGCAAAGAAGTCGAAAAAAATTTTTAGTACAAATTTTGCAAAAAAATAGTTAATAGTATTTATTGCCATTATAACGAAAAACACAGAACCAATTATATTTTTTTCTTACTCGAGAAAAAAACCCGGCAATAACTGGTTCATTTTTACAATTACTCCAAAAATTATTACGGAAATTCAAAATACTTTTTTGTAATGTTAATTTTTTTTGTACAAAAAGTATTGTTTTTGGCATTGCTTCTTACAAATTGAAAATTGACGTTTGGTGAAATAAAACCAACAAAAAATGTAAAATAATTCAGAAAATGACAGATATTTCTGTTTTTATGTGTCAAATTTATATACAAACGAATCTCCAGACAAATTTTTACAAACTTTACTTCAATTACGAACCCCGTATTTCATTGAAATTTTATTTTTTTACACCTGAAAAAAAAAAAAGAAATTGCAATTTTCCCCTATTTCTTTTTCTCCAAATAACTTTTTTGATTTTGAATAAAATTAGATAAACATAGTTTTCGTTTTGTTTTTGGAGACGCCAATCTCAAACTTTTTTATTTATAACTCAATCCCTTATCTAGTCTCATTCAGCTAAAAAAAATGGTATTTGTGTTTTTGGTACATCAGAAGCTCCTTTTCCGAAAATTGCCACCCCCGCCTTAGCCTGACCAGGCTCAAAAGAGGCACCCATGCAAAATTTCAGCTTTTTAGGTTCAATTTATAAAGGACACAAGCACAAACTTATATATATATCGATCATCCTATAAATATTCAATTATCCTTATCCCAAGTACTTTCCTTTTAAAGTAAGTCCTTCATTTAAAATTAGTCATCCCATTTTATGATTGCAACTTGTACAATTTGTTTATACAAGTTACAACTTAAATATATATATATATATAACATTTAACAGAATAAATATATGAAATAATATCGACGAATAAATACCATGATGAAAATTGCAAATCTTGTTGCAATTGACCTCTTTCTACTGAACATTATAATATCACAAATTTCTCTTCAGTGACTGGCAATTAAATTTTGACATAATTAAATGAACTGATTGCAAAAGAATCAATAATTCATTTGCAAAACTGTTTGAACTGTCTCAAAAAGTATTGTTCCTCTAACCAACACTTTTACACTTCAAAATCAGTTTTTTTGTTTTTTTTTCCCCCTGATGGAGTTGATGGCGATATAATACAAAGTCGAAACCATTATGAAATTCCAACTTTTGTTTAATACTATCTTTCTCCTGGACATGGAGAGTTGAATATAAATCAGCTGGAAGCAATAAATAATCAGAATTTTTCCCTTAGTTTTATAAGATTGTTACTATAGAATGAGAAATTAATTGTTTAATACTATAGAAGGGGGTTCTGACTGCCTATGTACATAGTACACCTTCACTAATAACACTATTTAACAAAATTATACTTTTTTAAACACTAGTTCTTAATTTTAAATCTAGTACAGAATATGCAAAACTAAGTAGAGTTTGATATCTTGATTCGTAATATAACCTTATTTTTTCTCTCAGAGCCTTGTGGTCTTCAGAAAAGGCCATACTTTTTAATATTTTTGGCATTTTTTTAAGTTCAATATATTGACATATTTTATTCTTATCTTCAACACCAAGGTCTTAAAACAGTTTTGAACCTTTATTTTTTCTTGGCCATAAGGGATGCGATTTTATTTAACATTAAACAATTCAAAGACACAATAGACTTGGAAAACAATTAAAATTATCAATAAAAAAAAACTTAGTAATAAAAAAGATATATTCAAACCAAGATCCTTTGAAGATATGAATATTGTAAAAAGACTCCTGAACGGTGCTTATTTCAGAAGACATTTTCCCGCAGAATGGAGTTACTTGCAATACCTATTCCATGCACATATTTTATCCCAAGGCTACTATATGGAGACAACATTTCTGTTGTTTCCTCATTGATGAAAAGTCCAGACTCCAAGATCCTAAAATAACTGATATTATTATAAAAGGTTCTAAAATTTGATCCATGTGATTTGTCATAAAAGCCCTAAGACTACTATTATTGTCATGTCATCAGCGTAGCTGATATATTTTAAAGTCCTACTCTGTAATTGAACATCCTTTATCATATTTTCCTCATGTATATTTTGAATTAATTTGTCCAAGCATATAATAAATAGTGTGGCTGACAACGGATGCCCTTGGCGGGCATCTTTTTTATTCCAAAAAATGTACTGTGTTGTCTGTAGTGTATCATTGTTTTTGATCTTGATAAGGTTACTCTCCAACCATTCGAATGATGGTGTCTCCAAATCACTTTCGATACAGTTTCCTAACTATGAATTCTTGTGACAGTGTATCGAAAGCCTTAGCAAAGTCAACTGCCATAATTGATAAGCTATTTTTTTTTTCTAAAAGAGATTGCAATGTAAAAGGAATAGAGTCCATTAACAGCTTTGAACCTTAAAAAAAAAAAAAAAAAATGTATGGTCTCTTTCTGGAGGTCCCAAGGCTCAAAGAGAAAAAATAAGGACATATTTGAAATCAGGGGATCAAATTTTATAAAATGGAGCATATATTGTGTTTCTATCATTTTTGCTGTTGAACAGTGTAATTAATCTAGATGCTATCTAATAATGAATTTATACATAACTTCATCAATCTAAAAATATACATAATGAATATAAAAAATACTTGGTACGGTATTTTCATGGAAGTTTGATCCCCTGCAGCAATATTGAAACCTTTCTAAAAATTAAGAAATGCTCCTCAAAAATTACTCACGTAAATTTTGTGGTTGTATCTTTTTCATGTTTAAAAAAAGGCTATTCCAACTGTCCCCTATCTCTCCTTCCATCAATGACTGAAGAGGAGTCATAAATTCATTCAGTCGAACAGAGATAATTTTTTGGTTTAGTTAGTTAGTTTGTTAGTCACCAGGATTACATCAAAAGTTACTGATCGATTTTAATCAAACTTGGTACGAAGATTTTATTTGTTCAGAGTAAAAGGCCATTTAATTTTGAGAGGTCAAGGTAAAAACAAACAGTATAAAATACATAATTCACCATAAATTTGCAACAAATTGTGACACATATCCAATTTAATTTTATCTCGGAGGTTTTGCATTCTATACAGTGCCAATTTTAGTTTCTATTAATTTTAGTTATGAGACATTTTATCGGATTATAACGGATATTTATTAGTAAACAGGAAGATATACATGAATTTCTCGCCTTTCCCTTAATATGTAATATATACAAAGTCAACTTTACCTATAACTCATTATTTTATATGCAGGTACGTATCTCCATTTATATGTTGCTTTCTTTGTTGATTTATGAAAATTCAATAGAACGCTTATGAAAATCTTTGCAAAAGTTTATTTTATTAATAATAAAAGTGTAGACGTTGATTTATGTACCTACTATGTATTTTAATGGGCTGTATTAAGTACTTAATTAAATACCTATATGCAACACTGATACACTCATTTATATATAGAGTGTACAGCTGTTGCTTAACAACGAACTTTGAGCACCTGGGACAGTTGTGGATGCACAAGTAGGACTTCATTTTTTGGCGGCTAGTCAGAAGTGCTTGGTCTTAGTTTTTAAAAAAATGGCATCGATCAACAAAGTATTTATTCCACAATTATGAAAAAGGCTGAGTGTCCTTATGGCAATCCGTGCCGAAAAAAACAAAGTTGAGATTGTAAACTTCCAAAATCTGGAAATATCCTTTGTCTGTAGATTCAGGAAGGAACTGGAAGAGTCTGGAGGTAATTATAAATCAATAGTAAATCGTGATGATAACAAGATGATGTCATATTCACATTTCACAGTAAATTTGCAAGAAATAGTACAGTATGAGCCATCCAGATGGATGAGAGCCATTGACAGGGATCTCAACTGTTCTAAAAAGGTTGATCAGGAAGTGTGTGGCAGATAATTTGCAATAAAAGTTATAGGAGATGCGAAGATCTTAACTTCTAAAAGAAAAGTCCAAATCCTAGCAGATATCCAGGATCCCAGAGGAATCTCGTATTTTTTTTATTTTTGATCAAGTACTTGCTAGTGTATTTCAGATTCAATAAATAAATAAAAAAACTGTGGTCATGATGAATTTAAATATTCTAGTTTTGACTTAATTTTAGGAATCCTCACACTTCAAAATAGTTAAGTACCAAATTTCAAGAGGTTCTCTTTTACATAAAAAAATACACAAGAAACGTCAGGTAAAAATACATTAAAGTGAAGTTGAAAATTTTGATCTGAGACGAATCTGTATCCAAGAAAAGACTCAAAATTATGTACTGAAATTGGACACACTTAATTTACTCATTAATTTAAGCTTTTGTACCGAAAATCATTCAAATCTGAGGGGTCAAGTGACATTTTTTATTTATTTTCGTTGATTTGACATTGTAACGCCCGATGATTATTTTATGAGCAAATCCATTCTACAAAAAGCCAGATGGGTTCTTAAATAGAAGTTGCACCTTGTTTATAGCCTCTTGGTCATCACTGTCAATCCTAAAAAATTTTAGTATGCAAGTTTTGATTTTATTGTTAGCCAGAAGGGTGTTTTTTATTTTTATTTGTATTGAGCTGTTATCATTGTTCTTCAGGAGAGAGCATCAAAATATAAAATGCTCGTATCCTCATAAATTAAAGATATTAATATTAAGGATTTTTAGGGGTTGATAATTATAAATCATAATAGAACTCAGACTAGAATTGAAGATCCATATCGAAGTAATTCCTACCTATGTTATTGCTTAATATGGAGTAGGATTTATGTTTAAGACTTTATTATTGTGGCTGGTTACAACTAATCTAATGAAATGCCATGCCAGTTAAGTAGTTCTTCTCCAAAATCTTTTTCTTCTGAAATTGGTACTAAAATATTAGTATCCTGACTATTCTTTATTCGCACACTTATATATCAATAAATAACTTTCCTCATCAGTTAGTTTATCTTATATTTATAGAACAAAATATGTCTGTGGATGACTCATTTTAGACAAACAGTGGATGTAGCCAAGGTTAATAAAAATATAAGGTTATACTATAACACTTTTATTACAAATGTCTGACTTCCACCACTCTTTTTAATAGTAAAGAGTATAACTGTTACCATGAGTTGTTATATGGATACCGTCTTCCTTGACTGTTACTATTGGAGTACCGCTGTTATACTCTGTTCATATCTGCTTGTTTTGCCGAGCACTCAGTACGGTACATCAAGTTGAAAATTCTAGCAAGTTCCATTACATGATGGTATAACCTTGTATTTGTATTGACCTTGGTTATAGCTAAATCTATGCCCGTTATATTAAAAAGAAAAAAGGACTGTACATATCGGCATTCATAAAGCAAAGTTTAAATGTCTGTCAAGTATCGACACGTAATAACTCTGCGTAATGTCGGGTATTCCCACTGGTAAAATAATATGCGAAAGCCCTACAAATAATTCAATGATGAACACTAGCACATAACTAAGTAAACTTATGCCTAGCCTTTGAAACCTAGTTGGAACAAAAAAATTAGCAACTATATGCTAATAATAGGTCATGAGCGTTGTTTACTTACATTAGTTTGTAGACAAAGCGACAGAGAGTGACACCACCTTGCGGGACAACAATGTAACTACCTGAAGGATAATATTATTTATTAAAAATGGGTGCATGTTACTCCCATAGAGAGCACTGTGAAAATTATTCGCAGTATGCAGGATTTCTTTTTAAACAACTAGTGTAAACTAAAGAGACTAAAATGGAAAGAGAGAGAAGATAGTTGAATAAAAATATATAAATATTTATATGAATAATATGTTCAGGATTCACGTAACCTCGATCAAAAAATAGATATTATAAATACCCTTCGTTGATGCTTAGTTCTATGTATTTTTTTTAATAATAACTTTTATAATTTATAATTAATAGTTTATTTTTATAGTTAAATCTAACGAAAAATACATAACCTTGTCCGAAACGTTGAATCTATTAAATTATATTAAATGAATCGTAATCAAAAGACGTGATAACAATGAACTCTCCAAAAGGAGTTCAAAGCGCATATACAAAATTATAGAATGAATTAAAATTTGGAATGAAGTTTTTCAATATTTATTATTGGAAAATTGGCATTTTTTACAAAATTTATGACTCTTAATTACTAATTTCAATAATATGAACCAATTATTTAAAGAAATTATGATTCTCCAAACAATTGAATGTATACTTTAATATGCTGGGCTTAACCATTTCTCAACTTTCAGCCCCATAGCTTTAACAAAATGAAGCATATTTAATAAAATAGATTAATATAACCAGTTGAAAATGACACACGGCTTATCACGAGAAAGCATAATATATTAATATATTGACTTTCTAAGAAATAATTATTTATAAAATCAATGCGACTGTTGTACAGAATCGTATATAGAAAATAAAATTAGAGTTGTATGGTTATAAAATGATTTTTTTGTACAATTTTTTTTTTTTTTTGAAATTATATTAATTCTTTCTTAGATTGTCGTCGTGATGATAACATCTTCCTTGCTGAGAAGAATTGAGTAGTTTTAATATAAAATTCTTGTAAATTATGTTAAAAATCCATTATAAAATTATAATATACTTAATTTAAATTCTTCCTGCACTAAGGCTATTTTTAGTCTAGTAAGTTCATCACCCTAAAGTAGTAATATATTTTATCTCTTTAAAATCATAAATTAGGCCGCTGATGTAGCCAAATACCTAAAATTAGGTTGTGCAATAAGTCACATACTATCCCTCTTCTTTTGTTATACAAAAACTTCATCCCTATATATAACAAATATATAAACGTTTATTTCATAAAAACCTTTTTATAAAATATAGTACTTTCAATAAATTATTCGTAAGATTTTTGAGATTTTTAAACATTGATTTAATTTTAAACTGACCTTGATCCAATGATAATTTCAACTAAAATTATTGTTATGCTTATATATATTTATAAGTCTGTTCCTGGTGTTATCATGCATGGAATTAAAAACAGTCGAACAAATCAGTCTGAAATTTATTAAGTAGACGTATAAAATATGCATTTTTTGGCCTCTGAGTTCATTAAAAAGCTGTTTTTTGACCGAATTAAAACCTCCTTTCCTTTCTAGCTTTCTATATGTTTCTCCTTCTTTCTGTTTCTCCCTCTGTCTCTTTGTATATCACCCTCTCTTTTCATCTACCTTCATTCTTTGTTTATATTCCCTTCTATCTAGCTCTGCAAAGTAGGTAAGAAGTGCTAGTTAAACATATAATATCAGCCAAATGGACGCCACACCAACACATACAAGACCATACCCTTTTTATGAAAATTTCCATCACCAAATCGTAAAGTGGCTCTTGTATGCCCTCAATAGCTGCACCAATTCCATTTTTGACTTGAATCACATTATCTTTCACAGGACCGTTTCAAGTTTTTATTCTTTCAAACCTGAAACAACACAATTTCTGTATTGCAGTCTTTAAGAATTTCGATTACCCAATTTCCATAGGAGGAGGGTTTTACTTTAGCATCAAGTAAATGTGTCTCTGGTTTAAAAACTTATTTCGACATAAATTTCCTGGATTTGTAGTGAGGAACAAGGGCTTTGACTATTTCGTTTGCTCTTTTTATCAGCACTTTTGGAGGAACTCTCAGAAAAGGTCCTTGATGACGAGGGCCTTCGTCGTTTTTTTTTTTTTTTTTGTCTTTGTTATATCCTTTACCTTTACTATGATCTTTGGATGATGTTTTCTATTACTCTTGGAAGAAAAAACCCACTATTACTTCTTTTTTGATTACTCACTTCCGAGGTTAATGTCTCTATCTTATTCTGACCCCAACAATCACAAATACTGCTTTATGCCGACAAAACACGGCATCTCGATAGTAAACGAGATTGAAGGAAACTCACATTCTTTAAATGTTCCTAGCATGAGATCCTTAATCATCACCTTGGATTTTTAATTATTGTTTGAATTTTTATCAACTATGAATTATTATTTTTTTATTGGCAAATTTATCTATTTCTCAATATAAAGAGAAGTTTTGTTTTGTTTTGCTTGTCCACTGTAAATAGATCAGGAGCGACTACAGCAGGTAGGCTGAAGGGGCTGTAACCCTCCTAATTAAATGAATTTTTATTTTTTAGTTGAAATTTTTGGGTCAGGATAGAAAAATTTAAATAGGGTAATATTTTTTTAAAAGATTTATTTGCATAAAAAAGGTCATCCAGGCTAATTATGAAGCTCAGCAAAAAATTTAATTCGAATTTCAAACAATTTTTTTCTAAAAAATTATAAATTTTTATTTAAAAAAAAAAAATTAATAATTTCTTGTGAACAGCTGTGGATTTTGAATTTTTTTTCCAAAAAAAATAATTTACTATGTGTAATTATATATTTTTATAACAAAATTTCATAAAATTTAATATTTGAAATTAAATTTTCAAAAGTTCAATTTTTTGTAAATAGATATGGATCTTTGTTTTTTTTCCGAAAAATTTATTTTTCGGAATTTTTTGCAAATAGCTGTAGATTTTTAAATTTTTTTGCAAAAACTTTAATTTTCGTGAATAACTATGGATTTTTATTTTATTGTTTTGAAATTATACTTTTAAAATTAATTTTTTTAAATTTTTGGGAATAACTTTGTAAAATATAAAATATAATTTCAGGTTTCTTTTCAGAAAAATTAAAATAACAAAATATATATAACCCTGCAGACTCATGAGTATGGTAGATGTTGATATAAGCATATATTAAAACCATAGTCTTTTGATATTAACAAAAAATAAGAGGTTAATCTTTGTTTTTTTTTAAATGACAGTATCAAAATTTCTTTTTTGTTTATTTATTTAAATTCTTAAAAAAATTTGTAACGTTGAATCCCAAGTCGAAAGTTGAGCTTGGGGCAAGTATCATACCTAAAAATGGCCCTGAATCAATGTAACATGTAAAAGTAGATTAAGGAGAAAGTTTTGTGAAACAAAATGGTATTCGAGTACCTGGAGAATGGGAATAATACTTTTTGTGACACTTTTGATAAATGGAAAGAAAAAAGTTTTCAAAAAACAAAAAAAAGTAGAAATAGCATGTTCCTTGGGTATTTACAAAATTTGAATTTTAGAGGAAGTTGTCGATATTTTGATTAAAAATAAGTATTTATGTTTTATGAATATATATATTGACAAACATACACTTAAAATATTCAAGTCGTAAAGAATGACAAAGCTTAACTATAAATATTTTTACCTACCATTAGGTTGAGCCGATAATAAATATTTTTGAGTAATGTGTATACTTAGGCTTAATTGACACATCTATTCAATGTCATAAAAATATATTTATATCTACTTTGAGCGGAAAGCCCCTGAAATTTGGATCTTTGAGGCTACTCCGTTGAGATTGCTAGATTCCACAAAAACCACAAAGGAGTTCGTGGTCAGATGGCTTCGTACACAATTTGGATTTCATGTCCTAGCTAATTTATGTCAATATATATGAAGGCTGTTCCTGATGTTTTCGGTCTGCCTAAGTGATGGCGTTAGTTGTTTATGAAATAACTGTATTAGAAAGTACACAGTCTTTAAAGATATGTTTTAATTTTGAAGACGCTTCGCGTTTTGGCAGATATCAATGTTGAAAGTTGGCTTTTAATTTGTGAAGCTGGAAAAAATCGTTTATCTTTATGTGATACAATACTTTTATTTGAAAGGCCTCAGGCCAACTAATATAAACGCTGAACTAAATTTTTAGTCTGGGTGAGTCTGCTCCTTTGTTTACAGAAGTAAAGTTTTGGCTAGCTGAGTTTAAGCCAGGCTGTACTTGCTGCCATAATGATCATTGCAAAGGCCAACAAAATGAGTTGACTACTTCAAAATTGTGAAGAAAATACAACCTCGTACTAAAGGACAGCTGCCCTGAAAATGTGTAATATTATTGTTTTTATAGATTGATTTCCCTATGGGAAAAACCATACAGTTAAAACTGTAAAAATTAATAAAGTATTGTTGTTATTATGAAATAGATTGAATTTATTGATCAAATTGCAATCACGAAAAAAACAAAACTTCTTGCATATAATTTAAAGAGTAAAGTGAATTTTATTTACATATGTACATTCATACTCATGTCTGTTTATATTATTTAAAAAAACTCAATTATTTTATTTATAAAAAATTGAGAATAAAACTTTTATCTTTGAGCTATTGCAACTTTTGTTTTACTAAGATGGATATTTGATTAAAAGTTTCATTACACATTTATTCTTTTATTACATCAAACATATTACATTTTTACTTATACCTAACTTAAAATATGACTGTTGGTGAAAAAGTAATGTATAGTTGTGTGGGGATAAGGGAGCTGGAAAGTCATTATTATAACTAAATTTTAGCTTTACTTTATCAGATACTAGCGGGTGTATCAGGCATTGGAAAGAGTTATTAGCCGTCGTTGAACATACATTCTACACCTAAAAAGTGTAGAAGATAACTACCCTGGAATGCATCAATGGTACTCGCCTTTTTTCATGAGCACACACAGTGACACGTAGTTACTCAATACTTTTATAAAATCATGTGTGTTCTGTCCTCAAGAATGATAATAATAACAGCTTGATAAAATAATAATAATATAACGTTATGACTGAGGAGCCAGTGAGTACTATAGTATTTATAAGACTACCTGGATTATGCTTAACAACATACGCTTGATGTGATATGCAAAGCAAATGCCAGATTTCATAAATATGACTACATTGTTATTTCTTAGATCAAAAAATCTTTGATATACATCTGGGAGCACTATATACAGTGCACCCTGTATAAACACTCATCCTACATTCAAGACACCTGCATGTTTTAATTATAATAACTACATTGTTATTTATTAGATCAAATATATATATGGATATGGTTTAAACATAATGCACAAGATGTCTGTGCCCGAAAATGATTTTTTTTAAACGTAATTGAATCTCCAACCAGTTGTCAAATTAAAAAATAAACCAAATTCTGAAAGCTTGAAGGATTCACCACTTGGTCCCTTGGAAAATCCAAGAATTACTTTTTGACCCAACTGAAAGGATCGTCTTTGGTATTGCCAGGGTTTGGTTGGTTTTTCGTTCGATTGCGTCCCATATAAAAAAAAACCATCTAATTAAGACTTGACAAGTTTGGAGCACAAAAATCCGGGGATATATCTTCGTCAAAATTATCTTGGAGCCATTTGAGACTAAGACCACGTTGCTTAGTCTCAAAATCACATTTAGGTGCCTCAAATTCCCTCATAACTTTGCCCACGAACGACTCACCGAGTCCTAGAGTTCGAGCAATTGCTATGTTGTCGCTCCTGGCTCGGATTCGGATTCCCTATTCCGAGCTAATACAATCCGATCCCTATACACTATACTATACTATACAGTGAACCCTGAATAAATGTTTGACACTATATACAAAACTCCATTGATATTTCATTAATATGATTATATTTTCATTTCCTCCATCAAATATATATTTTAATCCAAACATATATGCATAAAGATAAAATTGGCTTTATTAATATAGATTACCGGATTTAATCTGTGTCAAGAAACAGACTGACATAATTTTTTTGATATAGATAAAGCTGTAAATAAAAACTGTCTCCATGTGCAAGTAAAATAATAATAATATCAGTTGGTAGCTTGTTTTTTCTAGAAGAATGTTAATATTCACTTGTCTTAATTCGCTGTTCCTAGCATTGCTGGAAAAAAGAAGAAAATAACATTAGGAAATTTTGAACATATTTTGATTTTTTCTTACCCAAAATTGTAAAAATGTATAGTTCTATATTCGGATCATCAAAATTTCTTTATGTTATCCTCTCGTTTTGCTACAGAGGATGCCTTTATATATATAAAAAAAACTTATTCATATTTTAGAAGAATGTCTATCAAATAATTTTATACATAAGGCATTTTTTCAGAATTATTGCGCCTCTTAAATACATCGTAGAACAATAAAATTTTGTAATTATATTAAGCAACATAATAACAATTTAAAAAAAAATGGCTCTTGCAATTATTTGTATAGTACATTAGACTGTTCATTTTTTCATATAGTACTTTTTTTCATTGCTCTAAACACAGTCCTACTGTGTATTGTTAATAGAAAAATGTATATATATATATAAGTGACAAGTTGGGAATATCTTGATCTAAATTTCAGCTGTTAACAAAGAGGGATTTAGTAGAAAACTAGGGATGTTACTAAGAACATCCTTACAGGATTTTCTTTTAATAACAGTTGATTTTTTCTACTCTAACTTTATATTAAAAAAACGCCTACTTTGCAATGCTAAACTGCCGTCAACAATTACTTGTTTTCTCTATTAATTGATTTTTATCCACTAATTTTAATTATCTATATCCTAATGATGGTCGGAATCGAAGATTTTCATCCTTTTATCCCCATTTTCCTCAATTGGCCTTACAGAAGGTGGTACATCTTTTTGATATCAAAATTATCGGAACCGAAATTAGATGTTACATCATCAAAACAATAAACACTATTCGCATTTTCAGCCGCCAGTCTTACCTTTTGACCTTTATCGTAGAAAAACTCAAAAATATACATTTTTTTCTCTTCGGTGGTATCCATTATTTATTTATCTAAGCATTCGTAAAAATAAGGATACCCATAATTATGGAGTGATGAAGCTAGTAAGGCTTAAACAAACTACAAAAAAAATAATATATATATTCGCGAGGTTGGGTGATAATATTTAGTTGTTGGGGGGAAGAAAAATAAATTAAAAAGTAATAACATTTTTTTCTTGTACTTGAAATACAATTTTGAATTTGAATTCACACATAATAAATATTTCAATTAATACCATCGTGCAAGGAGTTTCATTATTTTCCCGCTAGACGGCGCCACTCTGAATCTTTTAGTAAACAAACTAATATAAGAAGTCAAAGCGTATTCCCCATTGTTATATTCTGTTAGAATTACAGTTTTACTCTTTCTGGCTTTTATATTTCGCTCCAGAAAACACTTATTTTTAAAATATATTTGGCTCTTTTAAATCTTCAACTTTACATTAGACATCATAAGCATACCAATTTTGCTATAATTTTTTTAGAATATAGAAAATACTGGTAATAAAAATTTGGTTTATTGCTTTTAAAAAAGTTCAAGAATGCGTTGAAATGAAGTAATTTTGACCCAAAAAATGATTATTTTTTTAAATAACCTTTTCAAAAATGAATATAATTTATATATATATGAGTATTGTTTGTTAAGCTTTTGAGTACAGCATAAAGTTGACAGCACTTTGTCAATGAAAACTAAGGAAAGTGTTTATTCATCTTTTGAAAGGTACTCACAAAAACCATTTACCATTTGGTGTTATTTGATTAAGTGAAGATATTTTTTTATGAATACGAAATAAATTGACTTCAGGTCCCATGTCCATTGTTATGTATGACAGATTGACACAATCCAAATTAATGTTTCTTGGACATTATAGTGGATCCAAATTTCATATACAAAAGTGAATTGGTAGTAAAAGTGATATTTATTACATATACACCACAACAGTATTTCTTTCATTTTCGAAAAACAATTATAAAGTTCTCAAATGCTTGAAACTTTGCTGAATATTTTTTGAAAGAACCGTAAATGCTTTCTTAATTTTTCTTGATAATAATTAAGTATGGTCATCTTCACGCTCAATTCAGACAATTTTCAGGCCATAAATGTTGATAAAAAATTGATTTTACAATATTTTTATTCAATTTAAGCATTAATAATTTATATTTGTAATGAATTAATCATTTGAATAGAACAAATTGATATTGCTCATATTTTTTTTTTACAAGGAAACGAACTGTTGCCTACTGATGAGTTGGACTCATTTTTTAAGAGTCTACTGGTATACATGGATTAATAAATCTTCAAGAAATTGACATAATAGCCCTGATAATTTAAAGAATCTTTAAGAGGACAGCTGATTCGTTGTCATGACGTTTTACTTGATCAGCTGAAGCAACCGTGGTAGGAAGGAAATTAAGACAAGCCTAACTCCGTATTAAACAGCTAGATATAAATCCTTCCGACATCGATTCACAATTCAGCTCTGAGTGTAACAAGGCCTTACATCAGGAGCGCAGTTAGGATTCTTAATCTGGGCAGAACAATACATTACCGGGGCTATTAACAGGTCTTTTATATTTCTCTCAATTACTCCAAGTTTATTTGACTTTTACTTTTTAAGGTTATAAACAAAAGATGTCTACTATTGTTTAAATATATTTAAAAATTATGCTAGTCAATAGTTTTTTTCACAAATTTCATTTGAATACAACTTGTCAAATATTGTTCTTCGATAAAAAGGGAAAGTTGTAACCGTTCCTTGCACAAACTGTCCTAGATCTCTCCGAATACATAAAAGTGATAAGATCCGAGGGGGAAATTTCGGTGATTATATAAAGGTTGAGGGGGCAAGGATCTTAAACTTAAAAATCCCTAACAAATCATCAGTGTTAGTTCTCATCCTTGATGAGCAGACATAGAGTTCACGGCGCTACCTCATTAAAACAAAAATACCCTATATATTTTGCTATCAGCTGTCGATTCCTGTCTCTCACTTCATACGTCATGACTATTTCATAATTTATTCTTTTGATAAATAAACAAAGTAATAATTTATACTGATGATCTGTTTTTAAGAGGACAAGAATACAATTTTTTGTTGATCCTTTGTCGTGTATTGGACCTTTTATTATTTATATGATTTTTTTGGCTATCTTCTACAAATGTAAAACTACGCTTATAATGAAATACTACTGAGTAACATTATAATATAGGATCGAATAAATAGAAAAAAAAAATTATAATAATATTTTGAAATACAGACCGGACCAACTGTTTATATTTACTCATCCCTACTATGCAAATTTTGAGAGGTTAACATGAACTTTTAAGAGACAATTTACAATGTCTCGTATGCATTAAAAATGTGGGAGCAATAAAATAAATAGTACTTAAGGCATAATTAACAATTCTTATGATTGACTTATTGGGTTTACTACCAGATGATTTGAGGCCATTGTTTTTTGTTTTTGCTTAACTTTGAAGGAAAGACCGTGTGATACAAGAAAGGTTGCTAACCAAGTTTCTTTTACCTAGATGTTCTCTCCTACTTAATTAAAGAATCATGATATTGTTTTAAAAAATAACAAGTAATGTTCATATTGCCAATTACAAACCCACAGGTAAATGCTTAGAATTTACAACTCTATTAGCTAAAACGTTAAAACAGAAGTAATCAAAGATTACTGCATTAATAATATGATAACGTTAATATATTGTATCTGTTATATCACAATTATGCTCAGAATGGCTCATATTCCTAACTTGAGCAAATACAGTGGATGAAATAGGTATTTGGTCCCTCACCGATTTTGTAATTTTGCCCCCTTTTAAAGTATTTTTATGGGGTTGAGGGCCGTAGACGTGCTAGGCAACTCCATGAACTTAATGTGATTCTTCTTGAGCTACATTTTTGTTGCCATTCATTTATGTTATGGGTCATTTTCGTACTGGGTACCCATAAGACGACGTATTTTCAGTATACCGCTCTGAGAATAAAAGAGGTTGTCACTTAAGATTTCCTGGAATATAAAGTCTCCCTTTCCCTTTAGCAGAGAAGCACACCAAAAATATAATGTTTCTACCAGTGTATGGTAACTTCGTATAAAATTGTAAGGCCATAATCTATAACAACAAAAAAAAAACGGGTGTAGACTTTATGAATTGTCATTTTGTACACCAAATGTTGGGGATGCTTTCGGGTATCACCCATACTTAATTAACCACTAAGAGCCCGTCAGAACCTTCCAATTAACCCCTAATGTTGGGGGTACTGCCGGCTCCCAATACAGGATACAACCCACCTCCGATACTTGAAAAAACTATTAAGAGGCCCTCAAACCCCCTCCAATTATACCCCGAATGTTTGGGGGTGTTTTTGAGTACCACCGGATTCCAAAATAGGATGCAACTCACCACCGATACTGGAAGTAACTACTAAGAGTCCCTCACAACCCCCCTTCCCATTGTACCCCAAATGTTGGGGGTATTTTAGGGTATTGCCAGTTCCCAACACGGAATACAACTTACTGCCGTTAGTTAGAGCCCTCCACAACTTTGTACCCCGAATGTTGACGGTGTTTTTGGGTACCACCAAGTCCCAAAACAGGATACAAAGAACTTAAATATCGGTGGTTCTCGAAAAACTCCACAACATTGGTGTTATAAAAAGACAATCCATAAAGTTTATGCCTGTTTTCCTCATAGATTTATACGAAATTGTTTTTATACGAAATGTCCTTATACGTAAATGCTTCTTCCTTCAAATACTTGTTTTTGTTCATATAATGTCTCTCACTGTTAAAATAAACCTAGCCAAATATTTATTTTCTCTACTCTATATACCTAACCATAAACATTTACATATAAATTCTTACATTTATTTACTAGGTCACAAAAAAAGAAACAACATCCTTGATTCAACCAGTTGAATCATTAACCTGTCTCCTTGGATATACTATGGTCTCATTAGGAGTCTTATATACGTTCCTCTGCTTCATAAATCCCCCTGGATTCTTTTTATATGGTGGTAGGGATCATTTCTACTAATGGATATACGGATATTTTACCACAGGTGAGTAAATATACAAAAAGATGTTTTATATTATTAAATCTCTAGCACAGTACTCGGGATTGCTCGAAGTTATTAGGCGTCAACAATCAGACAAACTCTGTTTTAATAGTATAGATATATATTCCCCCTTTTTTTAATAATTTTTCTCCCCACTATATTTTGATAATAAAATTAACATAGTTAGGATTATCCTATTTAGATACTTCCAACCGGTTTTCTGACTAATCTTCAGTTCTTGGCCACGGAATAAGTACTCACATACCCGTCCAACCCTACGGCTTCCATTATTATATCCACATTTTCGACGTCCATATTACCAGAACAAAATCTTTGGAACCACCGCATTGCTGTTGGATTCGATACTGTATTGGGTCCATAAATAGCACACTTTTTTTCGGCTGCATGGTCTGCCTTTTCATCTTAGTTGTAGTCATACTGAAGAATGTATCAACTTTTTTCCTTTTTTACTCCTATTTTGGAACGCATACACGCAATTGTTAATGCACTTTTTTAAAAGTGTAGACATTAAACATACTGTAAGTCTTTTTTTTAATGCAATGTATTAATTGTGAGATAAAGCTGACTAAAGATATCTAGCGAAGAACGATCAAAAATTTCTGCTGAACCTAATATGACGGACTGAGATGTATTTACACACGCTCGTTGCTTCATTGTTATTGGTTAAATCAAGTAGTTACGCAGATCTAAGATATTAAGCGCACACTCAAAAATGAAAATTAACACACACACTTTTTTTCTTAATATATGTAGAAAATGAAACTCTTCGTTTTTATTATGGCTTTTATTGTAGATAAATGTACTCCATGTTTCATTCCTTTGATTTCTTATTTGTTGAAAAAGAATCTTACATTAGATGAATTAAAAAATATTTAACCTTGAATTAAGACTGATTACTTTAACTTCGAGAAGTATAGAAATGTCCTTTGTTATCCGAAATTTCTAGTTTTGTGGCCTACAGAGTGCACTATTTCATCAACAAAGCTCGATTGCTTACCCCTACAATCGTAAACATATTTTCATAATGCAGTTAGTGAACTGAGTAATACAGTAACCCCAAAAATAAATCTATTCAATATCATGATTAACAGTTCAACACTCATTATAATTTCATCATTTTAAGTTTGTATCAGTAATTTTAACTGTTTCATATATTTGGGAAATGTCAATATGAATTAAAATGCTAAAAATACTTGTATAAATGTAAGACATAACTGAAGAAGTAAATCCAAATTTTAAAATAATTTTAACAACAATTCAGCAAGATTTGGAATTTGGAATAAAAAATTCGATTAAACATCTGTGGACCACAAAAGTAGTAATATCGGATTCACAGACACATCATTTCAATCGAAGGGCAAAAAAATTGATTTGTGATCAGGGATAATTTGTTTGTTAAATCTTTTTTATCAACAAATGAATTATATATGCATGAATACAGAAATTTGACTCATTTGTATGATAAAACGTTTGTCTGAAGGGTAGTACTCAAAAACAAATAATAAAGTTTGTTTTAGCACAAGAATAAAGCGTATACAAAATAACAAAATAAATCATCTCTCTTTCTAGAATAATGTGCAAATATTGATTTAAGAATAACTAAATATTAGTGCTCAGTGAAAATATTTCATTTTCTTAATGAATGATATTATAGATGGAACATTTTATGTAAACAATATATGCATCAATTTAGTTAGTTATGACTTAATTTTTTAGCAGTCATTTGGGGGTGTTTGCAAGGCACATCTACTCCAAGGGTGTTATAATTAAATTCTATTCACTTAAAATTTAACAAATACAAGGGCAGTGTGAAAAGTTTTTTACCTCAACGTGAAGAACTCATAAATAAAAGCTAGTCACATCTATCTAGCATCGTTTGACAGTTACTCACCAAGGTTTCAGCCATTTTGGGCTGATAGTTTTTACGTAACTGTCGTTTAAGTGTTTCAATTAATTATTGTGTTTTTGAAAGGCATTACGCTTATGTCAATCAAAGATGAGTTGGATTCTGTGTATGGGAAATTTGCACCATCATTTACCACAATGACATTTTGAGCAGCTGAATTTGAGAGGCATAAATAATAGAAGCGTTCATATTTTGCTCTTACTAACATATACCTTTTAAAAAAAGTTAACACACACTTCAATTAAGTAATATTCGCATCCCTAATAATGATAAAAAAGAATACTAATGATTTAGAATATATATGTAAGACCATTGAGAAACAAAAGAAAGAGACGATATGCAAATTAAAACAATAGTGAATCAAAAAACATGCACCTTAAATATAATCATTCATTATCACATCCTCGTAAATACTTGATTAATATTGTAAATGAAGAAATTACAAACAAAATAGAAAACTGTTTATAATATTATGAATATTTTACACTATTATAAATTCTTTCCTTGGCTATTGTGCCATCCCTAAATTAAAATGGATATTTTGACAATATTAAACAATAATTTTCTAGTTGTTACTTATGATACTGTAAGCATCAGTAAACAAATGGAATACTTTTTGAATACGTAATTCAAAATAGTAGTTTGGTAGACTGTGGATGATTTATAAGTTATAATAAATCAAAACGTGTCCTTTACAGAGTAAAACATTCTCCTTTTTATTATTCAACGTTCAGTAAATGCACAATAAGACCTTTCTTTGAAACCTCAATAATTATTTCCAGAATATAGAAATAACTCTTGATTCAATGTAGTATCAGAAGTATATATGATATATTGATATAGTGAAGGAAAATAATGACACACTTAAGATTTTATAAAAAGATTTCAGTCTTTTGGAATTGATAAACACCCCAAGGAACTAATATAAGTTTAAAGAGACTAAAATGGCAAGGCATAGTGTTTTTATGTCAAATAAGTGCTGAATGATCCAAAATTCCTTACACGGTTTTTTTTTTTTTTTTTTACAGTGGTAACAGTATTAATATATTGTGGTATTTATTATCGAATATTTTTAAGGGACTAAAATTGTAAACCATAGTGGTTTTATGCCAAATAGCTACAAAATGAAGTTGAAGATGTTCTACTAGATCTCAAATTCCTAAAGCAGGATATTTTTTACTGCAGTAATAGTCTAAATATATATGTGTGGTGATAACATAATAGCAAGCTGGGATACTTTTTCTCAATATTGACCGAGTATGATAAACATATCTGTTGATATGAGAACTATAATTTATATTAATTTAAAAAAGTGATAAAGTGCTTATAAGCTGCAGATTTAAAGGTTGAGTAAACCTGATAAAAATCTGCTATTTGGTAACACTTATCATAAAAGATACTGAGACGTCATATCGATAATATTAATAACTTGTTGGATAGCTTTTCAGTGGTTTAATATTATAGATATCTGTAGACACTTGTTTATATATTTAATTATCAATAAAAAAAAAAAAAACGATAGTATAACTTTTAAAAAGGATCTCTCAAGAACCAATAAGAATGACATATTTAGAGAACGTCTTCTAAAAATAACATGTCCACGATTGAGTTGTTTGATTACAAACTATCCCTGATCTTCTTTATTTCACTTGGAGTGATCCTTCTAAAAATAAAAATAATAGGATTCTCTCAAGAGGGAACCTTTTTTTCCTTTACAGAGAGTCCGAAAAGAGAATATTGTACTCTTCGGTTCTTCATTGAAGTAAAAAACTTAAGATGCGGTTTTCTCTGTTTCATCAAAAAATCCCAACTTGCTTTTATATTATCACCACACATATATATTATTGAATATTTTAAGGGGACTAAAATACAAAAACAAAGTGTTTTTTTTTGTAAAAGTACATCAGAATGAAGTAGAAATGTTCAACTTGATTCAAAATTCCAAAAAACAGGATATTTTTTACTTTGGTATATAATATATGTATAATCTTTTTACTCTCCATTGTTTTTTAAAACTTACCAGTAATTATTTATTGGATAGTAGATATTAGGTTTCTTATTTTCTGGGAAATTGGCTTTCAGAAAGACTTTGGGAAACCAATAGTTAAATATTAAGTACTGGGAAATTTATTTAAATTTTTGAAAAGAAAATAAATTTTAATCTAGTCTTGAAAGATTCATGTTTGAAGGTAAAGTTATAATTATTTATTCATTTGTTGTCTTGTTAAAAGTGCTTCGTTGGATATCCTTGTTTTGCCGATGTATATATATATTTAGCGCTTTTATATAAATCGTTGATATCTCAAGTGAATCATCAATATCATGTAGTCAACTTTTCATTGCACGGATTACATAATGGTTACTAGTATTATGAAATAGCTAAATGAGATTATTTTTTTATTGGAAGTTTATTGGCTGTGTAAATACATCAAGAAATCTCAGAAGAGAACCCTAGTACAAAGGTTCTCAAAAGTTTATTGGGTGTTAGCCGAACTAAGGCAAAGAGAACATCTTGGGGAACACACTAATGAATCATTGGCTTTAATTTTATTGGGACAGTAAATGATGTCAACATGAGCAAATATTTTTAGATAGCATATGCAGTACAAATAAATCAATTATTTTTCTAATAGATGCCTTGAGTAATGTGTATCTTGCGTTGAGAAAGTGCAATCAGTTTACGCTAGATGGCGTTAGAAAGATAAGATTTTGTACTAAATAGTTTTGTGATTGTTTGAGCGCACGTCAATGATGGACTCCAGCTATGAGAAAATACCCCATAATTTTCAATGTTTTTCAATAAAGGCGAAAATGCTCAACAGGCGGCCTGAAAATATAATTGGGTAATTTTGGTTTCGTCGATTCTGTTCTGTTAATTATGATGGTAAGATACACAAGCTGTGGAACCCCAACTGTCGAAAATGTTGATTTTCCTCCAATTGCAAGGAAAATCCATTAAAAATAATGGACAATCTGTTGATACAATTCATGGACAATGATTCACCTCCTCCGGAAATATTGGGTAGCGCATCTCAGTCTAGTGATAATAACATAATTTTGGGTTAATTATACCTTATTTAAAATATATTTTTATTTGCATTTATTATTTTTATTCAATCATTTTCACGGGCCGTATGAAATGCACTCACAGGCTGAACTGGGCCCGCAGGCCGGCTGTTTTGAGAATCCCTGCCTTAGTACATCCATAAAGACTCCTTACGAATAATTTCTGCTCTTCAATGATGTCATCGAAGATTTAAATGATGATGATGATGTCAATACCGCCATACAGGGTATTTTAATATATAAGAGCGATCTACCTTCGTGAATCTCATACCGTGTATACCACTATCATACCGTGAATACCTTGCATCCATAGATCAAGTATGAAGTTCTTTGACAAATGAGTCAACAAATTTAAATCCATTCCTCTATAAAAGAAAAAAAAATGAGCCTCTTTTGTCCGTTGAGAAAGGAATTTCTCTTTGAAGTAATTTCCATATTCCTCGTTGGTTATTTTAAAGAAGAGGTTTTTAATTATGTTTTTTTTTAATTCTTTGTAAATTTATGAAGAACGTCATCTACATGCAAATGACTAAATATCAAATCCATGAAAAGGTTTTTTTTTGTTGAATAGATGAGAATAAACAAAGGAATAGCTTTTAACTTTTTTTTGGAATGAATGCCAAAAATCTTTTTACTAATATTTTTTTCATTCTATTTTTTTGACAGTATAAACAAATGGAAATAGTCTCTTAAAATTATCATTAAAATATGTTTTTTTTTCCCTCCTTCTTTTTTTTATAGATTAATTTTATCCTCAATTTATATTATATTAGTAATAGTATCTGGCATTAATAAAAAGACAAATTTTGCTTTCATAATATCGCAAATAACTACCAAAGAAATCTTCAGCATCACTCGCCGTTTTTCTCTCCTCAGGAATGAAGGGACAATAATAACAGTTTGAAAAAAAATAAATATATATATACATTCTTTATGACTGATGAGCTAAGAAGTGCGTCAGTCTCTAGAACGCTACCCGTCTGAGCCTTATCTACAAGCACTCAACGCTACATCCAGAATGCCTGCAATATTTCATCAATATGACTAAATAGTTATTTTTTAGATCAAAAATGTGTAAATAATATACATCAGGGAGAACTATAAAGAATGCACCCTGTATATATGTTCGATACTACATGCAAATGCCTGTTTGATTTAATTAATATGACTAAATTCTTATTTCTTTTGATCAAAAATGAATGTTATTTATTCATACAGACAAACTGTGCTTCATTAATATGTGCTTTTACAAAAGATGTGGGCCCTAACGAAAATTTAACCAAATATAAACTAAATAAAGATATACTAAAGGAAATAAATAATTCATTATGTTATTTTACTTGAAATAACCTACCGGAACCAAATCTTTCATCAAACATTCCATTTAACCTTTCTTCATACAATTTCAAAACTATCCATATAGCATTAGAACGATGGTTACCTCCCTTTTCGGTCCCTTGATATCAAAAAGGAATTCCCCTGCTTTTAAGCAAATCTATTTATTCTTTTTATCTACAAAAACTATGCTGCTGAACAAAGTAATAATGGATGTGTTCTGACTAATACAATTACAACCCAAAACAGCTGAAATGACGTAGTGACTAAGTGTATCCTTTCAGTTGTTCATCGTAACCTCTTTCAAGAGACAAAACATCTTAAGTTTATAGTAGGAGGTATGTGGCTAGAATATATTATTATACGTTTGAACAGTTATTTATTATTTTCATTTTTAAATTATTCAATCCTAATTATGAGTGAAAAATAGCTAGGGCAGCTGGAATGAAGAACCTAGTTATCGGTCCTTAAGATTATTAAAAAAAAAAGACTGAAGGGAGGATCCTGATTAGACAATCAGTATGTATTTATTCGATCCAATCCATTCTTCGGGCTAAAGTTGAGTGACGTCATCAAAGGAACGAACTTTATCAGTTTTAGAACTCCCATCCAGAACTGAGGAGCTGGACTGGACCGAGCTCGACAGAACTACAGTCTTCAGTCCTAAATGAGGAATAATACAACCATACGTCTAAGTATTGTTTGAGCAAGCCAAAATCGATGGATACAAAAATGATTCCACAGTCCGTTTAGGGGGTAATAAACTGTTTTAAGGAGCATTAATAAGTATATGGCTCTTAAACTTCGTCTATACGTAGTGTATACATTCTAAGTAAACACAATTATGTTGAAAGGCTATAGTTCGAAGATGAGTCAATATTTTACGGCAAAGTCAAAATGGTATCAAAAATGATACCCTTGTGTATAAAAAAAAAGTATTTTTTAAATCTTTCATTCTGTATGTAGCATCGAGTACATGTAGATGAGGGTCATTCACGTAGTGTTCTAGAGACTTAAGTACCCTCTGGCTCATCAATTTTTTTTGTCTCAAGCTGTTATCATTGTTCCTTCATTCCTGGAGAGAGAACATCTGAGTATTGAGTAACTACGTTTGAGTGTGCTCATGAAATCTTGAGATTAATACTCAAGATTTTTTGGGTAATTATCTTCTATAGTATTAAAGTAAAATTTGTCTTTCTGTCGACCCCCACTAGGCCGGGAACTCAAGGAATTGAATCTATTTAAGAAAGGATGTTCACTACTTCGGAATCAACTAATAATGACAACTACTAAGGAAAAGAAAATTCATTCATCAGATTACCAATTAAAAAAAAAAAAAAAAAAACGGGCCTGCTAAAATAATCACAGGAAATTTTTCTATATTATATATTAATAAGATTCCCATGAGATACTTAATTATTTGCATGGTGGGTTCACAGAATATCCTTTTTTATTATTATTATTGTAATTAAATTATATTAAAATTAATTAAAAGGAAGAAAAATCGTCACTTCACATTGCACAATAGTAAGGATACCTCTAAAAATTTAACATTTTGCAAATCATCAATTCTGAATTTCATAGCGAAAAGAAGTAAGTCTAAGAAGATTTACATGATATGTTTCCGATGAAAAAGAGTGGGGAACCCAAGTTTTTAACGAGTTACGACTAAGTACTCGGATTTTAGATACACGAGCCACGTTTTTGATGTCTTTTTTTGTTTGCTTCGAATACGAATTGACGAGCTTAATACGAACTCATTTAAATGAATTAATACCAAATTTTGATACCAAAGTAATATCTATATCCTTTTTTAAAAAAACAGTTATAAATCCCGTTATTGTTTTGGCGAATGTTATCAATGATCCTTTATTGAATAAGAATAACATCGTCTTTCCTACCTTGCACATAAAGTTTGGATTGATGAAGCAGTTTGTCAAAGCTTTTGACAATCAACTTTTCCAAGTCTTTGTATAGTTAAGAAAAAGGTTGGAATGTTTGATGGATTTCAAATAAGAACACTACTAATTTTATCTCATCAATGAATGAGACAAAAGATAGAGTTTGAAATGCATTTTTTAATTTGGGGAAGTATTTTGTAGGGAATAAGAAAGCAGATACTGTGGAAAAGCCACTGCAAGATCATAGATGGAGAAGGAGGATCCAGTTTCACTATTTACAGAGACATTTGGAAAATTTTCCTGGAAACCATGAGGATTTGAGCCAGCCTCAAGGGGATCATTTTCATCATGACATAAAATAAATAGAAGAACGGTGTCAAGGTCGTTGGTACTAACATATCATGGCAGATTATTGAGGCAGCTTGATGAGAGACAGTTCAGAATGTTTTGGTAACGAATCTTGTTGTCAAATTTGTCGAAAAGGCAGGAATTTTTAATCAAAAAAAAAATGTTGTTAAATTTTTTTTTGTCATAGTTTGAAATTATCATTTTACGTTCGTTATTGTCCAATTAAAAAAATGCTTTTAACAAACAACATGGAAAGTTGTAAAAGTATGGTTAATATATTCCCAACTCCTCAATCTTTGTTATGCCACTGACCAGCCCTCATCCAGAAACGTCCCCATTTGCGTTTTGATAAAGAAGGACAATTATTGAAGATGATGATAAGAATCTATTCTTTAAAAGTACACACATTATTCTATTTAAATGAAGTACTTAATGTACGAAAATGTCACGTCTAATAAATACTATCTATGTAAGCTCATATTTCCTCTGTCCTCCTCTTCGTTATTATAAACGTTCTACAAAAATATGTCCAGTTATGATTTAATAGCTCATAAAATTTTTTCTTCGCTTTTTGACTAAAAAAATAAATTGGGGGAAAAAAATAGTATTGATTTGACACAAAAGGCTTTCATTTATGGGTATGCTGAGTGGCTACCAGGAACTTATAGTGCAATTTAATTACGATTTTATCACCTTTATTTTTAATTAAAAGGTTTTAATACACAAACAAAAGACAGTTGAAACAAAAATAAACCAATTTTATTTTTATCCCATGTCTCTAAGTATAAAAAGACAAGAAGAACAAAAAAAAATGCAAAGAAGGCTGAAGAGTCCGTTAACTCTCTAATCTTGGACTATCGATAAATTATCATTGAAGGTCTCAAAGGAAATAGGTGGGTACTTAGCAGAAAAGGAGAATATTTTTTTCCCGTTTCTAATTGGGTTAAAATTGTGAGGTGACATAAATTCCTACTTCAAAAATATTGGATAAATTCTATTTAGTGGACATAACAAGTGATTTAAATCGTGTGAATCTTTTAGCAGGCTCGTTTCTTTGGAATTTTCTTTTCCTTAGATGCTGTCATTATTATTTATCTGTGGAGAAGTGAACTTTTTTTTCCTACTACATTCAGTTATATTCAAAACCTGATTGAATATTCGTGTATGCTCATAAACGATGGAGAGTTACCCAGTAAATTTGTCGCAGAGTTATAATTTTAAGTCCTTGTTGGACTCAAAGTATAATTGAGGGTCAACATCGGAGTAATTCTATCCAATGTCCTTGTTTATATCCTTCCCCCTTTTCATAGTTGATTTAATGAAACGTCATGACAGCTAAGCTGCTCCCCCCAAAAAAAAAAAATTATTCAACTTGTCTGGGTGTCCATGTTGATTTTCGGTTTCTTTTTTTAACATCCCAAAAATACACAAGATTTTCAGTTCGTGATTTATCACTTAAATAAATTATTCAGCGTAATTTACCAATAATTGAATATATTGCACGTGAATTCCATTGTGTCTAATGTTAAGTTTAGTAGCTTCTTTCACTTGATTAAGGCCAATGAGAAGTTATTTTATAATGACGATAGGCATGACATAATTCATATAATTACATACCGAAAACCTTCTAACCGGAAGGCAAAATGTCACTTCTTGGTGAAGGCCTCGCACATGGCCACCCACTCCTGCTCGACGGAGACCTTGAAGTCATCCAAATTTCGATGAGAGGTAGTGTAGGGTCTGTTTCAACTATGCCCCAAATAACATTGTCGAGGGAGGAAACGTCTGGGGACGAGGGGGACTCAACCGATGACCCTTAACCTATTATACTTTGACCAATTCAATAACTTATCTCCTATCTTGACCCTGTTAGCCTTGGTTGCTGTTAAAAGCAGTTGCCGATTTCGTCGTATATAATTTCGTAATATATTTACCAAATCCTTCACGTACATCCTCACAGTACAATCCCTGACATTGAGAGCCTTGGCACGCTGCCTCATCGACTTGGTCGGGCTTCTTGTGATGTCGGTGTCCTCCATGATCCCGATTTCTGTCGTCTAACGATGCCCGGGAACCTCTTAAGGGCCTGACTCGAAGCCATCATACTTTTAAGCTTGTCAATAAAACTCCAGGAGCCCTTTGGACCTTCTAGATTTGTTTGATACTCACAGATGTGCGGATAAAATCAGACAACTTCTGCCTTTTCTCCTCAAAGCTGACAACTGTTGATTTTTGAAAGATTTTGTTATTATTTTTTATTAACCGGAATAGTCCTTACTTTTAATTTTAAATTATGAACCCTTGAGTCATCCAGATTGATTTAAAGTCAAGTCCACGATTTTATCTCTCACACTGTATCCCTCTATAGACTGGTATAAAAAATGAGATGACCTAAACACCTGTGAGAATTCGTTCATTTCTACATACTTTTTTACACAACTCTATACAGATTTAGGTGCTTTTCTATTATATTCCTCTCTTTGAAAGTATGACACCCACGCTCGATTGTATTGTTATTTCTAAGTTCAAGTATCGACACTCAAAAACGGCTATACGTAGTACAAAGGCACATACATACAAACAAACTTTGCTTTATTAACATAAATATTTCAAGATTATATGTAGATGTATTGTGACATATATGTTTATATTAAATATCTACTTATATTTGTTCTAAATCTTTATTTAATTTGCAGGAAGCCTACGTCATTTTTTTCACAAGTGGTTTCATCATACTGTCAATAGCCATTTTTAACTTATTTCTAATTTCAGCTCAGGTAAGGATGATTCTAAATCATGTTCATGCGCATTATTCAATATATTGAACATGCATTATTTATTTCCCCTTTTTTCTTGACCAACTAATGGTAATTTTTCTATTTTACTTTAACAATAAAAATGCATTTGGTTTTTCTCAAAAAAAAAAAAAAGTGAGTGCACGCAGTCTATGTATAGAATTAGTGATGTAAATAAAACTTTTCTCCCGCTGTGTGTAAAATAATAATGAAATTTTAATTGTAAATCTGCATTACTCCCTCACTCAATATCATAAATTTGTATTTATGACGTCATTTTCCTTCTTTAACGTCTTATAAAACGGATGAGCATATTTTTTAATACGGGGTAGGGCTACAAAACGTGGACTCGAGAGATGGATTTAGAAATACATCAATGATTTTATATTTTCAATAATAGGAAAAAAAAAAAAAAGAAAGAATGTTAACAAAGTATGAAGCAAATTTTTGCAAAACTTTTTCCAAAAAATATGGCCACCTTCATTATCAATCACAGCCTTTACACGTTGCCTGAAGGCCATGAAGGAGTTAAGGAAAAACTCCTCTGACAAGCTGTCTCATACAGCCACTATGGAGGACTTCAGTGAGTTCATATTTGGGTGTGAGGATCTGTAGGTTTCCCTCTCCAATGTGCTCTATACAGAAAAAATCATTTGGCTCAAATCTGGTGAGGAAGGGGCAATATGTAGTTGAACCAGAATCTAACCATGTTATATGCACATCACTTTTGGTACTTGGCGGACGTGTGAGATGAGGCCCCGGCCCCACTCCACACGTAGTTAACCTCCAGATAGTTGGTCTTCAGCCATGGCAAAAAGGTGTACCTAAACACTTTATAGTTTGCCTTCTGGTCTATTATCTGTCCAGCCTTGAAAAAGAACGGATGCATCTTCTTCCCATCAGAGGCCCCAATGCCGATGACCATTATTTGGTCCGGATATTTGGTGTGGTATACCCTTTCGACCTCTTCTTTTGTTTCTGCAACACAGCGGTCGTTCTGGTTTTTGTCAAATTGATCAATTGTGAAAATCTTCTGTCTGAGAGAATTTTCCCAATTGACCCATTTGCCTTGATCCAAGTGAGGATTTCCTTGCACCTCTTGAGCCTCCTGGCTTTCATACCCTCTGTTTCAATCCATACTCATAAGTACAATGGGTACTACTTTAGAGTGCTCACTTCTTTGACTACATATAAATATCTTTTACTTCTCTTATTGGCTGAAAGTTGAACAATTGTATGAAAGAAATAACAGATAAAAAGAAAGTACGTGGTGGTTCATTGAAATCTAAATACTTACAAATTCAATAATAAATAAATTAATTAATATTCCGATATATACAAGCATAAACAATTAGTTTTAATACAAAAGAGCAAATCTGAGCCCCTCACCAGCCCTCATGTCAACTCCCTCGACTACAACTTTTGGGTGCATTTCGAGACAAGGCCTGCAGTGACCGTTATCCAAACACAGATCCCCTCAAATCCCCTGTCAGAGAGCAATGGGACGCCGTGACAGATAACTACATCTCTGTGCTTGTGCCAGACCGTCTGTTGCCACCTGGAACCTATAATTGTGGCTTGGGGGGGGGGGGTAAATTAATAATTAAGAGAGCTCAAACACACATCTATATTTTTGGTATTATTTTTGTTGAAATTCTATTGTTAATTAGTAAATTATATCTTAACACTCGGATAGTTATAATATTCCTCTAAAATAAGAAGGCAGCTAACTGATATAATTATTATATTAAATGCACCGGGATTGAGTTTTTATTTACATATCTATATACAGTATGGTAAGGACCGTTATAAAACAAGAGTAGAAGAGATCAGGGACAATTGTTGCAAGATCATTTTCTTGACCAGATAAAAAGATACTGTAGTTTGGAAATATTTACATCACACTTTTATCCTATAATGCAGACAATTATTTGTCGACCTTTCGTTGAGATATTGGATAACAGCCATTAATTAAAGGTAAAAGTAATTTTTGAAGGCATCCTATTTCTTTTTTATTAATTAGAAAGTACCTGAATATCAATAATTCAAGATTAATATCATGGCTGACTTTTTCCTCATTTTTATCCAATTGCTACTTAGCTATAATGCCATTATCTTTCAAACTATTTATCTAAAAGAAAGTACAAGGTAGTTCAGATTAATTCCGAAGTTATTTAAGGGCTTATAACGAATATAACCATATTTTTATATCATTTGAAAGCTACATTGAAAGACATTTAATCATTTATAGGTTCAGTTCCGGGCTGTTTGAAGGTCATAAATCCGGGCTCCAAAAGTGAGGATATTTTATGTCTAAGATATTTTACACTTTTTTGGACTTGTGGGACGGTGTTATTTCTTCTTTGGGATACTCTATTCATCCAGAGAATGTAAATTAAAAATTCCAACTTAGAACCAGTACCCTTTGTACCCGCCTGGGCCTACCAAAGCTTCCGGGGCTGTGTGGTCGAGGTTACCAAGAAATGTAGATATCATTTAAAATAATTGAATGTCATTATGTAACTTTCAAATAATAGAAAATGTATGTATCTACCATAGGTAGTTCGTTCTTTATAAGACCTTAAAGATTTTCCTAATTTATCTGGACCACCCTGTACTTTTTTTTTTTTTTTTTTTTGTGAAAGTAGGGCATATATTTAAAAAAAATGTCCATATATAATTTCCTACTTTTTAGGTTCATGTAAAAGCATTCTTAGATGGTCTATTCAAAAAGTACAACTTATATTCAATAGATGGTTCTACAAAGCTTGAAGCCAAGAACGGAAATAAGGAGCATTAAATTTTATCAAAGGTTCTTTTTGATATAAGGGCTATGGATGAGATACTAAATCTTGTAGAGTTTCTTTTTTAATAAAATAACATGAAACATAAATTTTTTATCATTATAAAACTTTTGATCCTCCAGTTTTTATAGTTATTAATATTAAATTGTTTGATGAACTAAATGTTATAATTTAATAAATATTTGAAAATATGACTTTTTATAATACAGAATTCATTAGTTTTGTATATGACTTTTGATTAAAATTTCTCTGTTTGATTGGGCTATGTAGAAACTTTTTTTCGTGTAGATATCTTCACATTTAGATGATCGCTCTGCCCCATGTGATTGGCTTATGTTCTGGACTTGAGACTTAACCTTCTGAACAACTCTTCAAAATTTGGTGCGCATTGGACAAAATCTTATGTTGGCACATTTGGATTAAATATATCGGATATTTTTTTTTTTTTCATTTTATGTTGTAATATAAAGAATACATATATTGTTTAACAATTCTGAATAATTTCTATTTTCTTTCATTACAAGTTTTAATCACATAGATTTAAATGTCATCTTATATTATCCGATTGATTTTTTTGCTGGTTTCGTAAGGGACCACGACAAATATCGACTACTTGTAATATGTTTGATAGTTTTTGATGTTGTTTTATGTGTCTACATAGGTCTTGCTTAGCTTCACTCCCTTCTCTGCGGCATCATCTACAACAGATAGGTTTTTCACGACTGATTTTATATTAACACAGGTACTGTTTGATTTCCATTTAGATAGAGATGTCTTTAAAAAGTGAGAACGGATATTTAATATCCAAAATAACCCCCAACTACAGGGAGCGGGGATCAAATTGTCGCCTACTTTAAACCTTAATAACTTGAAGACGACATTATCAAATAAAAAACCGGTTACCAAATAGGAAAGCTATTCTTGTCAGCTGACGATACGTAGTTCAGTTAGCATCATACCGTCATCATATGAAGAGATAAAGAGCTATAAGTGGAACAAGGAGCTTTTGAGGTCCGCCGTAGTCATGGCATTGGTTAATAATGGAGGTGAAATCTCCAATTCAACGATTGCTTCAACCTTAGGAGTGAATTTACGGACTATTCAACGTATCCGTAAGAAGCTAGAGGACACCTGGGATGTTGATGCCACCATAAAGAGGGCACCCAAGGAGGAGGGCACTGACAGGAAGGTCAGGGACACCGACTTTGTCGACAAGGTGAAGAAGATGGTTGAGGATGATCCTACCAGGTCCATGAAGGGCATGACAGGCCCTGGGTGTGGCAACAGGACTCAGCACCCTGCCATGTGTCCAAAATCTCCATGCAGTGGTTAACCGAGAACTGTTATGACGTCGTAACCAAGGATTTGTGGCCTCCTAACTCTCCTGACCTTAATCCTTTGGACTATTATGTCTGGGGCTATGTCGAGAGACATACCAACAGACATCCCCATAGCACCAAGGCCAGCCTGATGGATTCCATCAAGGAGGTATTCGGCAACATGGACAATGAGATGGTCAGAAGAACCTGCGGCCGGTTCAGATGCCGTATTGAGGCTGTTATTGATGCCAACGGTGATTATATCGAATGAATGGCTACTTTATACCTATATGCTCGTCATAATTTTGATTTTCAATAAAAAAGTTAAAAAATGTATATTTTGTGTTGTTTTTTGTTGAAAAATATTTTGGCGACAATTTGATCCCCGTCCCAGTATATGGTCTTATGAATTTTAACAAATCAGTTGTATTTTCTTTACTTACAAGTGGAAATTTTGATTTTTCATATACAGTTCCATGTGTATTAAAGTATTTTCAATTTTTTGGCACCTCATCAAAATTTTAACGGTGCTAATGGAACCAATTCTTCTGTCAAACACCACATATGCAACTCAATTACTATGATCGCGGCTCCTGGTAAATATGATGTACAGGGTTGCCAAGATAAATCTGGACAAAATTCAAGAGTGTCTGTCTAAAATTGTAGACTAGATAGAGATGTAAGCAATAAAGCATCAATATTAATTGGAGGAATAATTGTTGCGGCAATCACTTTCTCGATCCTGGGCCTAAAGCTCTTGCAGGCATTCTACACATCTGCAGCCAAGATCTTCGCCCACTCCTTATTAATGATTGCCTTCAGGCTGTACACGCTGTTGTGGTGCTTTGAGCAAACGTCCCTCTCAAACTTTCCCTAGAAAAAGTATTCCAGCGGATTGCGATTGGGATAGTTGGAGTGCCAGGGTTCGGGGGACCAGAAATAGTAAAAGTTGGTCCTGATGAACTCTTGACTGATCTTGACTGGACGTGTGGCAGGGAGAACAGTCCTGTTGCCACACTTAGGGCTCAAGGACGTTTTCTTGTATCCACAGACGCCCAGTGGACCTCAAGCATTCCACATACACCGTAGAATTGACCTTTTCTCCCTTCTTGAAGAATAATGGTGGCATGACCTTCCCTGTACAGGTAATGCCGCCAAAGAACATGATGGAGCTGGAGCTATAGGACTTGTACACACAGGGGACATTGTCCTTGGAGAGCTTTCTCTCATTTTGAGAGTTCCTTTTGCGTTCAATAGTGAATATTTTCTCATCTGAGAAAATAATGGTGTGACTTGGGTTGGACGTCTTGAGTCTAGAGAGCAGAGTCTTGCAGTGGGCCTACCTAACCACCTTCTGTTTCTCAGTCAACAAGGTCATACCAAGCTCCCCAATGCCTTTTGGATGGTGCCACGAGCCAACCCTTCCTCCGGGCCAGTGTTCGTCCTTTTCCTTATTTTTGAACCTGGTGTAGATGTCGTAGACAGTGTTACTGGCGTATTCCGTGAGCTTGATGATAGTGGTTCTTTTGGTTCGCTCTGTGACTCTAATTGTTTCTTTTCATTAAAAAAATCTGAAATATATTATACACAAGACTGCAACCTCTTAATTGAGACACTCTGATGTGAACTCAGTGCAAGGATACCAGTGTTATTATCAATTGAACTTTGTCAGGATTTATCTAGGTAACCCTATTCATTTTTATATTTTAGGACAGTATGAAAGGAAATTAAACAATTTATTGAAGCTAAATTTGGAGATGGCACGGATATTCCCCAAGAAATATGGATATAAAGAAAACAATGTCTAAAAAAATTAATTTTTCCAATTGAAACAATAGGTAAAATTTGTTCCTTAGAGGTATGTATTTATTTGAACTGATAGTAGTATATTTAAATTCAGTATATTGTATTTTAGCTATCCACTTGACATTGTGAAGAGCTACAAGAATTTGAATTGAAGAAGTGGCTCACCAAGAGAAAATACTGTGAATTGCACTAATTATGTATTGTCCTCTCTCCAATTGTTTTGCTCTAAAGCTCACATGCAGAGTGAATCTATCATATTTTTTTATGTATCCATTTCTCCTTTTATTCTAGGCATTGTAAGATGAACTGTTTTTTCGTGGTAAAATTCAAAAACTTTTCATAAATCTTCCAAACAAATAAAGCTTAGTACTTTTTGATACTGTAACTTTTAATACATCCCAAGAATGTGTAAGCCATATTTTTCCAATTTTATGTATACTAGCAACCCACAATAACTTTCTCTCTCTAATATAACTGTTGAATAAATACGCAAGTCGTAGATAGTTTCCAAGTGTTTAATATTGTTGTGTCAAAATTAATTCCTCTAAAATTTCCTGTACATTTCCAATCACTCAATACAACAAAAGTAGTGTTTGTAACACTCTTTCCATGGAAATCAATTGTCGTTTATTTTGTGGTGGAGGAACCCCCAGTAATTTTACTCCTCTTATGTCCAAAACACGCGCAGTCAATCTTTCTTCGAAGCAATTAGGATTTTCAAGAGTTTTCCATCCCTGTGCCTTGTGCACACTGGCATAATGGATTGGAATTTCCAGGAAATTACAATTTGTTTTATAATACATATCTTCTAGCAACAATAAATCATCGCTAACATTATTATTTTCTTCTTCCGTCTTTCCCTTAAGACTGTTGGCATAATTTCCGTGTCATTGGTGGGAAAAAATTGCATAGTTACTTATATTTTCATGGATATGTAAAACCTTATTAACAGCTGATTATCTATCAATTTAAATATTAAAACAACTTTTGTACTCATTTTGTTGGAAGGATATAACTTTTCTTTTAATGTTTTTTAATTAGTGACCGTCAGTATTCTTGCTTTATGATAAACACGTGGACTTTGATTCCTAATATAGAAAGCTGCTTTATGTTTCATTTTTTCGCCACTTTAAGGCGTATAACATTTACTAAATAAAACAAAAAACTTTTATACTTTGATCATTTCGATCTCTTAAGATATATATTATTTACGTTATAACTTATTTTTAAAATTTCTTATGGATGAGAATTTCGCGTTTTTATTTTATATTAACTGATTATTAGTGTATATGTATATTTGCTAATAACCCTTTGTTATTGACAGTAAATATGACGTAGAGAAAATAAAGAAAAAATGATTATTTTTGCGTAATAACACAAATGGAAAATAAGAATGTACCAACGCTAAATATTTCCCAATGTTTATGAAATTATTGGATTTAAGCTCGGTATATCCTCAAGACTATGCAAATGGCCAGCAAGATTGAAAGAGGTTGGGCAGTATTTTTTTTTTTTTCAAAAGTAAATATAACAAGTTTTATAGGTGCGAAATTTTATTTTTATTTTTTGATAAGGAAAATACACTCTTCAGTTTTGTTTTATACAGTTTTGACCGATAGGTGATATTCCCAATTGTTGAATAAGTCAAACTTAGGTGTTTTAATTCCCAGGGATTTTTTTTTCTGTTCTAATTAATTTTAATTAATTATTACCAAGAAGATGGAAAATTGAATTAACTACAACCTATTATTTATAATTGGTGATAATTAGTTATTTCGGTAATTGATTACACTATCTACTAAAATCAAACCTTTTTTTGAAGCACTATATATATACTTTACTTATTGGAATTTGATCCCTTAATTCCAAATATGTCCTTATATTTTCTCTATTTGTCTCATGGCCTTCAGAAAAAGGCTATAAAGTTTCTTTTTTATTTTTGATTGTTTTTAAGTTTCAAAGCCCTTGGTATTGAAGATCCATCTAAACTATGAGTATTTATTTCAAAGCCTAATGTTAAAAAATTCTAAAACCATTTTCAAAATGTATGTATCAAGTTTAAAATTCGAGTTAACATTGTTTAAAGTTGGAAATAAGTTATTTGTATGGGGATAGTTGAAATTCTGATCTTTAATTTAAAAAAATTAACCCCTTCCCCCCCAAAAAAAACTCCCTTTATCATTGTCAATTTGAGATAGGGATTTGACAGTATTTCAAAAGGTAAAACTCCTTTTTGAAATAATCTTATAAAAAAAAGGTGTTTATATTTGTTTGTCATAGCTAGCAATTAAAGAAGAAAAGAAAAGTGGAGAAAGAGAAAACGTAATCGAACTAAAAAAATATCAATCCCTCTTGAGCGTAGTATGCCGAATTCGGTATCGGTATTAATCAATGGAGAGATATACATTTGTGGGAAGGAATCCCTTGTAATGAAATCCCCACAGAACTGCCACTGGCCAATAGTATTTGACTTTATGAGGATTTGCTCCGAGGACTCCTTGAATGTCGGATCTTTGGAATCCTTCACTCACTACGGGCCTGCAACGAGTCATTAGGTTTTCCATGGAGATTAAAATAAGAATGCATGAGCTGAATAACTCAAACTAGTGAATTTTAGAGTCAATGTAAAATGATAAATCATGTTTCAGAGATGAATCTTGGATCGATGGATGAAGGTGTTCTGATTAAATTGTAACGTGACGCTTCTTAACATCATGTCTTAAAAATTTAGACAGATTGATAAATGTTTATTAATTTGTTATGTATTAAAAAAATACCAGAACTTGTTCGTTTTTTTAAAAGTTGATTTAATTTATTAAACTCTGTGGTCCATTTTTGAGGACATAAAAGTCCCCATTTCATAGTTTGACAAAAACAAAAACCTTCACAGTATTATTTTCAATGTAAAGGGAATGTAAAAGGATTTATTTAAAAAAAATGACAAATTTTATTCAACTAAATTATTAAAAACGCATTTAAATATTCCCTTTCCAAATTTCAGGATGATTAATGGTGGGGTTGTTAGTTTACCTGAAAGAAAGAAATCGTAATACAAGCCTACAATATTTTTATTCATATCGATATAATGGTTATCAGAATAATAATGAATAAATAAAGTTAAAAAAAAAAGATTTAACAATTTTTTAAATTATTATTATAAGGGTTTTTATTTTATGTCCACAAATGTTTTAAGAAATAAATGAAGGAAGAAGAATCATGTAAAAAAAATAACATAAATAAACATTTTAGTCTATAATTATCACTTTTCTTAACAAATCTACCTAATCATTTTTACACATATCATAAAGTAAAAATAACTAAATATAATCCGTCAACATACAGAATTCAGTAGACACATACAACCAAATAACAAAAACCGAAACAAGAATAAAATATAAGAAGTAATTCACAATCTGTCTCCCTAGTAAGACCATTTCTTTTTAAGTGATGTGTAAGACCTTACAATCCAATTTGAAAGAGTCCAAATATTTTTTCCCCCACATGAGGGATATTACCTAATGCTCCGCACCATATTTTTATCCAGATCCAGAGGTTTCTGTAACCATCAAGAAGAAGGCAGAATATCTTGCAATAGCTGAGATGATAACAGCTTTTATTGCCTTTACTCCTAAGGGTTCATAATTTGTAATTTTGCTTGCAATAAGAGCTTTGGAACTCAATAACGCTAATTCCAACGCCTTCATCTTTTCCACGGATCCCTTTCATTTTGGAAGCCCAAACAAAACCAATACTTTTGTGAATTTTGATTCTGGGTCATCCATTCCCTTTACGTTTCAGACAATCTAAAGTTTTTAGAATTCAAATACTGGAACAATTTACTAAAGCGTTTATAGAGGTGTTAAAAGTTTTTCCACTGTCATTAGATTGGGCATTATAAGAAATAAACCCAGCCGAGATTTGATACTGTGCAGTAAATTTTCGGCTGTCATAAATATATAATAAATATCTCTATTTGTTTGTCCCAAGATTATAGGAAATCTACCTTTTTATGAAATTTCCACGTATCTCAGTAACATTATTCCTAAAATCCCTCGAATATAACATTTTCAAACTGAAGAACACGAGTGCAAATATGAGAAACCTTAGACAGGTAAATTTACAAATTAAAATTTATTATTCATGTATGTATGTAGAAAAATGCTATAATCTTTACTTATTGCCTTTTCTTTTATTCACCACTCTTGTATTATGTAATAAAATGGCAAATTCGATAATATACATACAAAATATATCAATATAAGCTTACATAAAGATAGTTCATTATTATTAAAATATACTGTATTCAAATTAATGTTAGTCTTTTTAAATAATTAGTTCTGAAATTGATTTGATTAATCTTTAAAGTATCAAGCAAGGAAATCGTCAAGTTTCATAACAATCGAAATAAGTATTGGAAAGAGTTTACTTTTATAGATAATAATATCAATATAAGTTAAATATTTTTGCTTTATATACTTTTTGGCAGTGAGTTAAGTTTACCATTGTGTACTATAAATAAATTTTAATTATATTTATTTACTTAATTTGTGTTGCCTTACAATGAATTAAGTCTGGATTTTGAAATGATTGCTTTACAATTATATAGGACAGAGTGCTATGTGTATCAACAGTAACGTCAATAATTTTTCCTTGATAATGAAGAATAAAAAAAAACACCTGCGTAGAATTTCCTTGCTGCCTCACCTTTATAGATAGTCACATTGACTTGATACTTAATGGTTTTACCATAAATTATTGTTTGTGATAAATAAACGAATTAATAAGTTATTCTATACTTATGCTCTATTTTCAAAACGGCAGGAATTTAATTTCTTGTTGATCTGTCGTAGTCGTTGTATATGAATATATACATATATATATTAGGTTTTTTATTACTTTTGTGAAGAAATTTTGACTGCTATACACAAATGCTAAGGTATAGCTACGCTTTTAATAAAATAATACCAAGAAATATTAAAATACTGTACATAGAATAAAATACTATGTAGGATTATAATATTACAAAATATATTTATATATAATTCATTTTAAAAGTGGTACAAAAATAATATGACAGTGATAGTCTTGAAGTACATAAGAGATAAATAACATTTGGTATGATTGACTTATTTTGGCTAACTACCAATTGATTTTTAGGTTGTTTACAATTTTTTTTTTGAGGTAAGGTTTTGTGATATAATAAAATTAACGACGTTCCTATTCTTTCTTTTTCTTTTTCTACCTTCATTCTTTGTTTATATTCCCCTATATTAAGCCCCTGTTACGGAGGCACCCTCTGATAACACAGACACACACATATATATAAAATAAGCCTATTGATACATATATATGTAATTATATAATAGTGTTCATATTTCTTGGGGCTAAATCCCCCCCCCCAACGATGAGAGCTAGCCACACTCCTTCTATCTAATGATAAAAATTTTTCCAAAATTGAGATCAGCAAAATATTTTAGGCCGTTGAAAGTTGAATATGATACTAAATATTAAGGTGTTGAACTGTTAATATCCCTAAAAACAAATAACTTTTTCCCTCAATTTTTAGATAAATCCCCAACAGCTTTAAAAACTATTCAAAGCCACGTTTCTAACATCACTTTCTAACTAGATAATAATTTATATGTATAGTTGATCCTCAAAGTATTCGTACCCTTTCAGTATTTGTCACATCTATATTGGAAATCTTATGCAATTGTTTTTAATTTTCTTTTATTAATGTTTTTGATAATAATTACTATCTATTGAATAAAAATATCAACTTCCTATATAAAATATTTTTATGCCTCGAAAACAATTTTTGTTTTTTTTCAAAAGTGTTCATACACCTCCAAAAAAATAAAAATAAAAAACGCATTTTCTGGATTATTTTTATCATGGTGAAATTTGGAAAGAGCTTTTTATTCAGAGGCTCATAGCTTCAAGACGAATAGATTCAAAAAGTTTAAAAATATTACATTGGATAGCTAAAAGTATGAACTTTATCTTAAAAAAAGAGCATAATTTATCCCTATCTTCAACACCTAGGGCTTAAAACAGCTTTGAACCTTAAAAATAGCCTAAAATAACAAAAGATGTAAGGGCTTTTTCTGAAGGCCACTAGGCTCTGAGAGAAAAAATAAGACCATATTTAGAATTAGAGTATCAAACTGTACTAAGTTTAGCATATGCTCTTTTTGTGCATAAAAAAAAGTGTGATTTTGTTGGAGAGTGTTTTTAATGTATACCTATCAATTTATAAGTGTGAATAATTTTAGATTACAAGAAAGTTTACCTCTCTTTTTTCACACTAAAGCAAGTTCATCCCTAGACAAACTCATCCCGAAGCAAGTTCATCTCGAGGAAAGTTCATGCTGAAGCAAGTTCATCCCGAGGAAAAACTAAATTTTTAAACAATACTAGAACGTACTCGTAACATATATTTTCATTTCGAATTATTTTATTCATGATTCTAATAACTCCATATTTTTTTAAACGTGTCAATAGACAACCTAATAATTGGAATTATGTTCCTCCTTTGAAAATAATGAAGATAAAAACTCTCTTATCCTCATCTTAATTCCCTTTTTAAATTCTTATTTAATATACGTTCTCCCCTTTTCAGCTTGTACAATAATTCGTTTTTGAATTTTGAATTTTTTTGGTGCATTTTCGAATCAACAACCTATATCTTAAGAAACTTTGAGATAAGGGAAATCGACCTTGTTTTAGAAAAAAAAATCATCTTATAAGCGACAAAACAAACTTGCCTTTCAGGGCACAGGAATCGGTTCTGATCAGAACAATACATAACCTTAGGTACGTAATTCTGAATTCTAAACAACTTTTATATTACGTTGAAAGTCTGCATCTTTCTCCGTTTTTGAAATAAATATCCTGGTTATGCGTTTTTATTAGTGGACAAACAAACAAACTTATATACATACAACTATAATATAGTATTGTAGTAGACTCGGATGTACCCCTATAATATATTTTAGTACGAATTATTTTATTATACACTTACCATGAATACTAATACAAACTTGCTAAATAGAAAATATGTTGCAATCAGTGGTTAAGGGTTAAATAAAGTGTTTTTTTAAACATGAGTTCTAACTTAAACTAGGAACTTATTTCCTAGGCTAATGAGTATAGAATTTGATTATTCAATTTTGGTATTAAAAAGTAAAATGAAATGCTAGTTGATTTTTTTTATAAAGATATATTTCAAATATATATATTGTTGGGAATGAATATTCCTTGTGTTTGAACTTGTCTTATCATGAACTTTCCTAGCGATAAACTTACTTCGGCATGAATTTCCTGTGGGATGAGCTCGTCTTGGACCAAAATAGTTAGGTGAACTTTCCTGGGAGGAAAAAATTCCATGGAACTTTCAATACACGCTCATTTTATCAGATTTTGTATGACTTAACCCGCCGAATTTTAACAATACATATCGAAATATATCTTCTACTTTTCCCTAATATTTAAAGATTTTAGCAGATAGTAGTTTTCCACAAAATGTATTTGAATGTAAACCGTAAAATGATGCAGCTGTACTCATATCCTGGGCAGTTGTAATAGTTCAAGTTAAAAATTAAGAAAAATAGGCTAGACTAAATTATTTGAGGAATAAATAGCTATATTTTATAAGATATATTAAGATTTATCATATATAATTAAAATAATATATGTCTGTTTTTGTGTGTACGTGTCGCTAAGAAAAACAGTGTCAAAACGCATTTATTTCAAAAAGGGAGACAAATACAGATTTTAAACATAAAATAAAAGTTTCTTAAAATTCTGTGTTACGTAAATAGAAAAATGTTTCATTCTGATCAGTTAAATTCTTGGGCTCTCGAATGCAAGTTTTTTCCCGCTAATAAGTTGATTTTTTTCATAAAAGAAGATTGATTCCCCTTGTCTTCAAATTTTTTAAAGGTATTATCTGAATACGTACATATAAGGAAAGAGGTGATTAGCATGTTAATATTTCTATGTATCTTCAATCTTTATTATGCTTGAAGAATGAACATGGCAAGCTAGCAATGCCAATGACAATAAATAAATCCCAAGGTCAAACATTTGAAAAAAGTGCTTTTTATTTTCTAAAATCAGTGTTTTGACTTGTATATTTTCACATGGATATCCAGACCGAAACCCAAAGAAAGAATATATGGTACTTTTAAGAGTGTCATAAGGGGGTGCAGGTTTGACAAATATTAACATCAAAAGGACAGAAAACAACAAAAAATGTTGTATACAAGAAGGTTTTACAATACACCTATCATATAATTTTAGTTTATAATAGATTGTTTTACTTTTGAATTTTAACATAAATAAGCTAAATATGAATAAAATCTGTTTAACTGCCTATCTTTAAGATAGTGTGTTCATGTTATTTTACTATTATTATAACTAAAGAAGCATTCTTATTTTGTAAAAAAAATAACTAAGTAAGGATTATTTTGATCACTATTTTATAAAACCTAACATAAAATGATTTTTTTTTTTTTTTTTTGATTTTTTAATGTTTCTTCTATTGGTTTAAATGGAGATGCACTGATGAAGCATAAGTAAACATTATAGTATTATAATTACTCCATCTAACCTCGAAATCTTTTGGTGAAATACATATAGTATATTTCTTTCTCTAGGAATCACTGGGGCGCGAACATACACATATCAAGTTAAAGAAAATAACTCACGCATACTGCATAATGAAAAAAAAAAATCGTCATCGAATAAAAGACTATTCTCCCCAGTAAAATGATCAAGGTGCATAGTGGATCCAAAATACTGTAATAAATGTTTAAATTTATAGTACTCAACAACTTTTCGAGGTACAATTGTAATTTTTTTGGATAAATACGTAATTATAACGTTAATTGTCAACAAAGTTTGAATAAAACATTTATTTGTGAGCCTTCATTTAGAAAGCAAACGTGAGGGACAATTCAAACGATGTAACGAAATTACCTTTTATAAATAAAAAAGGAGGCCTACAACTTTCTTTTCTCTTTTATTAAATAATAATAATGTCGTTGGACTTGATAAGACATACTTTTAGTAAGCCAAATCTTACAACGAGATCGATTCAGATCTAAGTTGGAGAGGATTTGTTAAAATTATAATTGTCTGAGACCCGTTCAGGATTTCCAGACTGAAATACAAAGCAAGAAAATATATAAATTACTAAGGAAGGATATCAAATATGGGGATAGTTGCAACACTTGTTACAACTGCCCTACTGAGCCTTACTGTGTGTCCTGAGTTGGGTATAATGGGAATGCACATCGATGTATGTCATACTTTCTATGATCATTCTCGAGAATTGGGCTTGTTGTTCAGAATTTCTATAAACTAAACCTTTGGTTGATTGGCCATTGAATATCAATGAAAGTATTAAGGAGCACTTTCTCCGTGACCAAACTGAACGTTATGAACTTATAAGAAGTTGATTAATTTTTAAGATTTTAATCGTCTTATTTTCTATTATAAGGCACATCATGTAACTTTCACAGCACAAATATATTTACATCTTTTGATCCGGATCAATAACTTCCAAATGGATAAGAAAATGATGTCTTTTAATCACAAGAAATAAAATAAAAGTGTAGCTGAATGTAATTTGCAAAGTAAACATTTGAAAGAGGAAATTAAAAAATATGGAAATTGCACACATTGTATAAAAAAATATGAAATAAAACCGTGCTTGAAAATTATTTGTACAAAATATAAGTCGTAATCTATATAAGAAGATTATTCTTGATTGAGGAGTTTTTGTTATCTACCTCTTATATTCACAATAATTGGTTATGGTTAAGGTTCCATTACTAAAGTATATGTTTATATTTATGTTATAGTCGTATAATTAATTATAGTTGTTAACAAACCATATATTATTTTTGTTTATTTATAAATAATTTTGTTTTAATGTTAATATTATCTAAATATATTGAGATTTAAATAAATAATTTTATTGTGTATTTCAGTCTAAATAAATTTAGCTCTAAAAATAAACTAGCAATCCTTATTTCTTACATTCCTTTCCCTAATATTTAATTATGGACATCGAAACCAAACGTGACCATTATTTACTGTTAAAATTGTATCTATATACTTTATTAACTAATTGATGATAATAAAATAATTATTTTTTTCAAACAAGCAGCTAAATCATTTTAATAAGGAATATAGGGTGTCCACGATAAATTGGAACTATCTTAAAATTCAACCTGCTTGATAAAAATGCAATTTGGAGTGTATTTGTAAATATGAAAAAGTTAGACATGATATTAAACAATAAATTTATTCAACATGTCCTCCCTCAGCAGCCACCATTTTCTCCATCCTACCCCTAAAGGATTTGCATGCCCTGATGACTTCCACGGAATCGACAGCATTCCACTCCCTCGTGATGGAGCCCTTCTGGGCCAAGATGCTCTTGTGGCCGACCTTACACACCTCCCTCTCCAACTTCCCCTACCAGTAGTAATCATACGGATTGAGTTCGAGTGAGTTGGTGGGCCAGGTGTTGCGATCCCAGAAAGTGATGTCGTGGGAGTTGAAGAGGTTAGTGGTGCTCATGGCGATGTGTACGGGCGCTGAGTCTTGTTGGAATATGAACTCCCTCCCAGCGGTCGTATCCTTCATCCAGGGGATGACGAACTCCTCCATGACTTCGCAGTACCTTATCGCGTTAAACCTTTCCTTGGGATTGAAGAAAAAGGAGGCATCACCTCACCGGTCCTGCAGATGACATCCAGGGTCATCACGGAGGCTGGGAACTTTGTGGTGAAGACCGCAGGGACCTCTTTTCTCTCCTTGGCAAGCCACCTGTCATTCTGGACATTGTAGCTTCTGTCGACAGTCCAGTTCTTCTCGTCGGAGAAGAAGATGATTCTTCCTCCATGTCTCTTCAGGTCATTGAGGAGAAGCTTACCAATGGTGAGCCTGGTGGCCTTCATGGATGCTGTGAGGATGTATTGTTTGGCCATACCCGTACCCGAGGTCCTCATTCACAGCCTTGGATACCAGCTGATTGCTCACTCCACGGTTCTTGGCCAACCTGGACAAAGAAGTCCCCGGCGAAGCCTTGATGGACTTCCGGAGGTCTTCAAGGAAGCGAAGAGTGCGGATTCGATCACTTCTCATGTTGTGGGCATTGCAGCAGACCTTCCCCTCAACCTCCCAGGCATTGAATACCCGGTACAGCGTGGTTTTGGGGTAGTTAAGAAGCTTGTAGATAGCAGAGGGCTTTTGTCCCGTGCGAGCCAATTCGAGGATGGCGTCTCTCCTTGCTTGTTCCATGATGACTATTGTTTGTTGTCAAAACAATTGTGGTGGAAGTTATAGTGTATTGTTCAGGCAACCTTTTATATTAGTATGATTTAACCCCGAATATCCACATTATGGATCTGGATGAAGTTTAAAGTAGTTCCAATTTGTCGTGGACACCCTGTATATCGTATTATCTAAACTCAAAGTAAACTCAAATCTACAAGATTGATAACTTTTTTATTGGCTATACAGTAATACAATAAAATGCTAAGAAAAACTACACTTTCAATTACAATTTTTTGTAAATCGTTTCAAATCTTGGGGCGAAACACTTTGATTTATTGGAATCCATTATTACTACAATATTTATTAGATAAAAAATAGTAATATTACTATCTCATAATCCTGAAAGAGAGGATAAATTCGGATTACATTAGATGTCTTCTTCTTGTATTACAGGGTAATAGTTTAAGTAAAAATCATAGGATCATGGAAGATATAGTAGAATGCTTTAAATAATTTAGGCTACTTGAAAACTAATGTTACTCAAGTAGACACTCTTGAAGCCTTGTTGAAAGCTGAATACAATTCAAAAGATGTGGGGAAAAGTCCTATTAATATTAGTCCAAGTCCATAAATATTTTAATCATATTTCTCTTGAGAAAATTTCAAGTCCATAGTTATAATATAGGATCCATAGAGTTTAGGCTCTTAGTGCGTTCAGTATAAGCTAGCTTACGAGTATCTAGTCTTAGCTATTTAGTCGAGTCTCGAGTCTTTGACTGTGAAATCAAGTTGAGTCGAAAGTCTTTAAAATATGAACTCAATTCGAACTCGAGTCCCAAGGGTCCCTCTGGCATTTAATTAATTCACAATATAATGAAAAAACACAAGTTAACAAAATTGTACAATAGATTTGAGTTTCAGTGGAGATTGAGTTTTTTCTCTTGTAATTTTTATTTTTAAAGCTTTTTTATTCATCACACTTAGAGAAGCGCCTCCTATTAAATGTAGGCGTACCAATTCCTTAGCTTAATTTTTATTTAGTGAGATATTAAAAACCTATCTGGCACCTATTGGATACTTCACTAAACGAGACTCTCTGATTTTAACACCATTTAGCTCTCAAAAACAAATAAAGATATTCTTAAGCATAGCCTTTTTTTTAAATTCCAAAACTCTATCTTTTCTTAACAATTTCAATATAATTATTCTTTATACGACATAGTTATATATATTACTTATATTTTAAGAATTGTTTTTACACACTTTAACGTTTGTTTTATAAGTTTGAATATTCTTACCTAATTGTATGTATTACTTTACTAACAATAATATTTGTATACCTATTTGACTTGTTCTAACTATACAGTACATGTAACTACGCAAAAATCTAGGCGTTAATATGTTTTGTTAGCTACTGAGCCTTACAATATTTTTCCCTAACCTTTTCTACATATATATTGTATTAAAACAGCTGTTTATAAATGATAGTAGATATATTTTGTTATTTTAATTGGTTGATTGAGTGACTCAAAAGTTTGCTCATAGATAAGTATTTAAGGACATATATGGGAATAAAATATATATAAAAAAATGTTAGATGTATGTATAGGTATATATTAATATTCTTTTATGATGATAATATTTTGTACATAATTGATCCCATGGAAAGCTGATTTACTAATAAATAAAAATATAAATAAATATATGAAAACAAAAATATATTGACTAGCAAAAAAAGTACTTTTTTTATGAGTATTCATTTAAAATATATAAGGCATATTGAGAAAAAAATGTTAATGAATAAATAATCAATTATAATAATGAGCATTAATAAGTGTTTCTTTAGTAAAATACGTTGGACAAATAATAAATACTATATAATAATATTAACTATAATTTGATAATATTCTAAGAAATAAATTTATTGAAAAAATAATTTGTAAAAATTGAGTTATAAATGTAAAATATTTTGGTGGTTCATTTGTTGCTATTATTTAGGGTATTTTTATTATTAGTAAGATATAATTATTGTTGTAAATATTTAAGTATTAGGAGGTTTTTTTGGTAAGAAGAAAGGTTTTTTCTTTTTTGTGGAGGAGGGGGCCGGTTTGTAGAGGGATCACTATTTCTAAAATGAAATAGTATAAAGGTGCTCATTTAATCTATGAATGGAGACTCTCTAAATCCATAAAAAAATATTTTTCCTTCATGCTAAATCTTACCAGAGATACTTTAATTTTAGCCTGAAGTGATAATAATATAATTCATTGATGTGAAAAGGTAACTAACTTAGTTATTGATATATGGTTACATAAAACCCCAAATAATCAATGATGTATGAAAGTTTTTGCTAACTTATTTTGTTTAAATCTCTGTCTTATAAAATGGTTTGTTCACTCTTTGTACTTTACAAAGTGATTTTTTTCGGGGTGTATCTAAAACCAATATACAACAGGAATCTCATGCTAAAATGAGCCAAAATCTATGAGGTATTTTTCTAATTCTTTGACCTTCCACATTCAGGTTGTTTTAAATGGACAACATTATACTATTTCATTACAATGATAATCATCCCTCTAGGAAGGGAGAATGTATATGTAATTTGTGGTTCTTGGTATATCCCACAAAAACATTTTGACCGTGAGCAATTTCCCCGCATATATTTTTAACTCTTCCACTTTAGTCACATCACATATTCGCCGTATTTTTTTTATATCAAACTTTTTCTTTAGTTTTGACTATGAAAAAATTCCTTTTGTTCTATTGATAAAATTTCTTAAATATCTACAAGCATCAACCATGACTATGAGTAAGGAGGTGCTACTGGGCAATGAGTCCTACCAAAATAGTATCATTATCCCGCATCCTTGACTAATTCGCCCTATAATATCACTGTTCCTTCTTTTTTCCTCTGATTATTTTTTTATTTTTCATCTTTTCAATCTATAGAGACTACCTAATACACGTTTTGTATGGCGATGTAAGATGCTACTATTGCGGCAAAACACAAGGGCGTCTGTCGAATACTATTTTGAGGGGCTTTGTTTGTAGGAATTTTTTCGAAAAAAAAAATCAAAAAATTATTTATTTTTTGGAAAAAAAAGAAAATTAAATTTTTTTTTGAAAAGAAATTGAAAAATTAAATTTTTGGGGAAAAAATCAAATATGAACGGTTGCTCATAAAAAATTTCAAAATTTTAATTTTTTGGAGATAAAATTCAAAAATTCACAGCTGTTGACAAAGAGTTAAATTTTTGGGAAAAAATTCCAAAACTAAATTTTAATATATAAATTTTTTTGAAAAATCAAAATGAATATTAATTTTTTTGGAATAAAATTTCATAAATTTGTAGATATTTTCAAAAAACTTAAATCATAAAACAAATCAAAAATCTACTGCTGTTCAGAAAAAATTAAATTTTATCAAGATAAATTTCAAAAATACACAGGTGATGACATAAAAATTTTAAAAAATCCACTGCTGTTTACAAAAAAATTAAATTTTTGCAGAAAAATTACAATAATTAAATTCGAAATATTAAATTATTTAAAAAAAAAAATCAAATATTAATTTTTCTACTAAAAATTTGGGAGGAGGCTACAGCCCCTACAATCCACCCCTTGCAGACGCTCCTGAAACTTCATAGGATTTTAAACGAAAAAAATGATGAATGAAGACATTATGAAATATGAAAAATCCAAGGTCAAAGTAAAGTTGATATCCCAAAAAAATGATGCCACAGATTATTTGACAGAAATTCGACTTCCTTTTAATGTTTTCAATTTGAAATCTTGTAGATTTCGAGGGGATAAAGGCCGCCATATTTGTTTTTTTTTTGTACATCAAAAAGTCCGTATAGTAGAGATACAACATTAAAAGTCAACCAAAAGTCAAATACGAACCTTTAAAATAAAAACATAGAAAGTTGGCGAATAAGTTATGTATCAAAAATTCCATGAGGCAAATTTATCAGAGGCGAAAATGTATGCGGCAAAATTAGGGATCACGGTTGTGTTGAAGTAAAGTGGAGTTTCTCTGTAAAGCTTATGTAGAAGGGGGAGCACTTGGTTTTCATATCAAATATCTTATAACTAGTTAAAAAATAAGAAAAAATAGTAGATCATTAAATATAATATATTATTCTACTGGAGTATAATATATATAAAGTTATAATATTTTTTATATAATATAATATAATTATAATAATTTATTTGAAATGATGAAAATATATTTCTGAGGAGGTTATTTATGGAGATATTTTCTAATTAAATATCGGATAATAATTATAATAGAATCATTTTATTGTAGAAGTTGAGTATTGGATAATTATGGAGAGAAGGATTCCGTCAGTATCTGCAATGAAAAAAATGAACAAATTAGATATTGTATATAGATTCGACCATACTTTGTGTAATATACGTTCTAGCTCACGAGTTTTACTTTAAACTTCACATACCCAGTCTCATTTATGATCAACTTCAATAGCTGAAATGACGTATTTAGTAACTATGTTATTTCAATGGTCATGGTCTCTATGAAAGACCAATAAGTGTTGGTCTTATGATTAACAAAATTAATTATGACGGGATGACATGGACTACGGTATTTTTAGTTTTTTAGACGGATCTAACCCTAATTCCCTGTTGCTTCATTTCTATTCATTTCATTCCCTGCAATATTTATCCAGGGACATTTAATTCCCATTATACAGAGGGAAGATCAATGATGGGATTTAGTTCTACCTCCCAAGGTACCATGAAATAATAATATCCACGTATACCATTCTTACTCACTATTAAAGACTTATGATGACGTCATTTCAATTCGATTAACATCATAAGACCAGGTCTTCATAAATCATATCCGTCTCCCACCCATCACTAGTCATTTCATGGGGCGTCCGCAGGTGTTGGCCTCTAGTCCCCCCCTCCCCCCAATGAAGGAATGTTTCCTTTTTACTATAGAAATTTGAAATTTAATTTAATTTTTCATTTTTTTTTCTAAAACATTTTTTAAAAAAATACCAAAAACCAAAAAAAAAAAAAAAAAAGAATATATAATCCTGTGGACCCCGATGTGAATATATGTAATTCTTTATTGATATAGAAAATTTCTTGTTTAGGATTTATTTGTAGGTTATGCAATTTTAAAATCAAGTTTAGTGAACTTTATTGAATGTTTTGCTTGAAGGTTGTTCTTTTATTTTTCTGTTTGATTTCTTAGATTTTCTTTTTTTTAAATGTGAGGAATTATATCAATCTAGCTATCATTTTATTTAATACATGCAACCTCATCAAATTGGATGAGTACTAATTTGATTCCCAAAGCTCGCATTAAATAATGAACATTTCATAGAAATATTCCTTCTAAAATATAAAATAAATGTTTAACTGATGTGTGAATACTTTTAGGAATTCTTTGTTAACGTTTGGAAAGAAATGGTTCATATATAGAAAACTTACTGGAAATTTTGATGTGGAGTACCTTTATTTCGGAACATTAGAAACCACAGACCACTTTCTCTATGATTTTAAATGACGTATTATAAGAGTCAAAATTTAGTTGGGGAATACCTTCGAATGTAAACTAAATAAGGATGATTTTTTAACCTTTATTAATGGGACACGCCATTGGAAGATCAATGTTACTTTAACAAAAACCCAGTTTGTGTTATAGACTATGAAAATGGAAGGGAAAATTGACACCAATGGAGTAGTGTTATTATATTCGTATACACTATATTTGTGTTCTATTAAGTATTTAAATATATTTCCTTTGAAATTATTTTATGGTGTATTTTTTATCAAATTTTTTATGCCTTAACTTTGGAACTTTTGTTTTATTTTTTATATACCCGTCTACCAATGTCATTTTTTATATAATTGTGTTTTAATTAATTAATTAATTATTTTAATGTCATTGCATGAATGCCATAAATAAAGGTCGAGAAAAAAAGAATATATTTGACTATAAGAATAACAAATTATATTGTATTGAAACACCAAAGTCATATTGTCAAGAGGATTTTAGAATAAGGATTAACTTTTTCTCAATGTTTTATAGTCAAAAAGTATTTTAACTTATATATAAGTATGCAAAATGGTTGATAAATCTCATCAGTACCGGGGCATATTGTTCAGCATAAGTATGACATTTAGCATGTAGACGTATAAAATAACAAGGCGTGTTTCTATGATATTTTGTTGGGCATTTGAGGTCATTAAGAGCCTATTTTTGATCCCAATAAAACTTATTATTGTTGATTACAACTGAATTAGTTTCGTAAATTTATTTGATAAAAATAATTTTTAACTATTACATGTTTCAACATTCATAAGTTATACATTTTAAAAATCTGTAGGAAGACGTTTTTGGATCTATTGAAAATAGTATAGGTGAATGATATAATATTTTATAGGAATTTGAGTTCAAACCAATGACAATGGAGCAAAATAAGTGTACTAAGTCCATGTATATGGTTTCCAATAACATTTATCAAGTTCTGAGTTGTTAAGTAAATACAACAACTTAAAGATAGTTGGAAATACGTGGTATGGATTTCCAATCTGGACAAAAAGTTTACCTTCTTTCTGGGGCTCTTTCGTGACTTTTATTTCAAAAAGATTCCTTGATGAATCAGATGTATTGCTTTTTTATTGCATTTTTCTCCCTAGTCTAAGATGAGGACGACAATATAATTAATTTCTAGACTCTCCTTTGTACAGGCATGAGTGTGGCAGATACAGGAACCAGAACAGGTGGAATGACAGATTTCTTGCATTAAGCAATGCCGATTCCAACAACCTCCAATAAACCAGCCTGCGTTATGTCATTGGATTTTTTTGGCTCCATAACTACCTATCCTAGTTCACAACTAGGTAATGTCTCACTACGACTGACTACATGGACATCCAGAGGACAAAATTTATCCCATGGGTATAGACAACATTTTAAAGATGGAAATATGGTGCTACAGCGGGACGAGGTCACTGCACACACGGAAAAGTTTGTTTTCTCAATAATAACAAGGGCATTTGGTTCAAGGAGATATTGACCCCATATAGATCACACCTTAAACCATTGAACTTTGCTTTCTGACCACAAAAAGAGTCCAAAGCCAGTAAAATTCATCACCCCAATATCGACGCCTTGATGGCCTGTGTGAACAAGTGCTGAGGCGCCATGGACGTAAATTTCATAAAAAAGTGCAGCCTTTTCTTCGAAAGGAGGCTAACAGGTGTCCTCGAGGCTGAGGGAGGTTACATTGAGTAAATTAGTTATTTCAATGTATGATATAACATTGTAAAAGGAGTCTAATTAAAGTCGGTCATTGTTTTAGAAATACATCTGGTTGAAATTATTGCATTCATTTGTAAAGATTGATAATTCGCAGCCAGGATCACTCTCATCTTGGTGATTGGATGAATTGTATTGAGATTTAATATAAATTAGAAAGACAAATATCAAGGGTACGAAGATAATGAGGGAAATAATATATATCATATTTGTACTTGGATCAATCTAATCTGCCGCGTGACACTACTTCATTTGATCCGATAAGAGTTCTTAAAAAAATGCTAAGGTCTGTTTAAAGTTAGATCTCAAAAAGGATGAATAGATATACAAGAATTTAGTGCTGTGGCCAATACAATACAATCTATGTTATATATAATATAACAATAAATGAAGAGTCAATATTTTTTTGAAAAAATTGTACAAAAGTTTTGATAATTTACAAAGCATTCCAAGAATAAGTATTATAAGATTTCTGTTTATGTACAACAAAGATGTAGACTTCATTTTACGTAATGTGGACCCTGAGGGCACAAACTTACAGGGCACACTCTGAATGTGTACATTATGTATATACAAAGAGTCATACATGGTTGTTGAATAGAGGTCACGACCTCTATTCAACAACCAACACGATTTAAAAATGGGTTTCCTCCTAAACTAATTATCCGATTTCAATAAAAACCAATGGAAAATGAATGCTTAAACATAAAAAATATTATTTCCTATTAACACGTTTGGTGCAAAGAACGGCATCGACTCGACCTTTGAAACGGGATCAGGTCTTGATAACAGTTTCCTTTAGCAGATTCCTGAGTTTCTCCCGGATCCAGGACATCATCTCGGTTTTTATGTACAGGAGGATCTGTTAGTATGTTCCTTAACTGCACCCTATACAATGAAGTCATTGGTGTTGAGCTCTAGGTAGCTTGTAGGCCAAACACTGGGTCCAGGCTTTAGAAGTTTGGAACCTCAACATTGTCTCGTCATGCTCCGATTGCAAAAATGACACTCTGCCGTTTCCTCTTTGTTGATCAATGCCTTTTTCTTTAACTGACGCCAAACACTTCTGGCTAGCTGCCAACACAAGAAACAACATCTTCAGAGGCCCTCAAAATTTGTTTTTAAAGAAGGGCTACTCGCTGTATTTCTACTCAAATATCTATGTCCATTTACAACCATAAATATATGGTAAGCATATTTGAAGGTCTTCATGACAAATATTATTTTAAGATATTGTTAATACTTATCACGGAATATTGCATATGAACGAAATTAATTTTGTTTATTGTCTTTGTCATTTTTGTTTGGTGCATGGATATGACTTAAAGATAAAATGTATCTATATAATATTGGAACTTTGGAATAAAATATAAATTACAAAGTAAACGAAAAAGTTTGTTCACTCTAAGAAAATGAAACTTTTATTAAATCGTTATGTACACATTGTCTTGAAATAAGGAGTCATTTACCCCTTAAAGCAAAGTAAAACAAGGCGGTATATTACATTATCGGCAACATAGCTTCTTTTTCCTAAGTTTTATCTACCAAAAAAGTTTTTTTAATAATGATAGTACCCATTTTAAGCTTTGTTTTACACAGTTTTGAAAATCATATCAGATAGGCCATGTCTTCCATTCTCCATAAACCGATCTTTGGTATTTTAATACCCCGTGATTCTTTCAATTTTTTGTTTCTCCTTAAATAACTTTGTATATAGAAGTTTTAGAGAGACAATGAGGATCTACAAAAAAATACGTCATTTAATTACTAAAATATCAAATTTTCAAACTAAGGATGATAAACTGATTAAATAATGAATAATTGCCAATTACACAAATGTTGCTCTTTCCAGAACAAGTCCGGTTCCAATAACTCGATTCGAACAAATTGCACCTATTTATAATTCTTGCAGAACATCATATCTGAAAGGTACATTTTTAGCTCTCTATCATTATTTTACGTTTTATTTGAGTTCAAAGAATCTTGCAAATTTCAAATTATGAAAATGAATTGAAAAAATCATTTTTTGTATATTAGAAATTGAAGCCATTAACTGACTATTATAAATTACGCCTATATAAAGCTCAGGAATTAAATCGCAATTAGTTTAATTTCATTAAATACTCTTTCTAAATTAAGGATGCACCGATTCATCGGAAAATAATATGGTATAGACCTCACCGGCAAATTTGCCTATTCATTGGTAATTGGAATATGTTCTTATTAAATTTTTAAAATAAAATATACTGTTCATATTGCCAATTACAAAAGAACTTGCACGCTGAAAAATGCTTAGAATTTACCAATATAGTGATTAATAATCAAATACCTGAATGAGGCATTCCAAGATATAAACATTAATTAATTTATAAGTCAATGGAAGACAGCATTAACACACGTAAAAATGGACTCTTTAAGGAAAAAGCGCAAATTAACATCATCCTCTCCCAAAAGCTAGAAAGTGACTATGCGAGAGATTGTGCAAAACTGTGATAATGCCATCAGTCAGATTTGACTTTGTTGTAGGTATTATTGCCATTTACTTGCCTGTTTTTAACTGTATTTAGTACTTATTAAAATTAATATATAATTGGCCAATGAACAACAGTTAATTAATCGGTGATCGGCCAAATTTCTTATCAGTACATCCCTTGTCTAAATGAAGAGTCATGTAAAGTAAAAATCACCCATACTAAGACAAAACTCACAGCCATAACCGTACGTTAGGTTTGCGCTTTGTCCGTTTCAGTGGACCAAAAAAACCAAAAACCTTACCCAACCGTCCAGAAATCCCATACGTAAATATAGATGAATTATGTCATAATTAGTTATTAATTTCTATTATATATGACTTATGAACAACTCTGAATAGTACTTAGCAGTAATGATAAAATACATATTTGAAGCATGTCAACCCAAAAGGAAGCTAGAATATTTTTTCTCAAAATTGAACATGAAATACATTTTCCAACAAATTATAGTTCATTTCAATGAACAAATGATTTTGCTTAATCCTTTGGAGGCCCGGCAAATTGTACTTGAAGTAGTTAAAATTCACTGCCACATTTATAGGATTAGGAAATTAATACATTATATGTCTAAGACAATATTGGGGGCAAATTAAGTCAAATAGATAAAACAGAGATTTTAAACTACAGTTAAAACACTCTCGGATATCTCCATTCGTCCCAGAAATTTGACGTCAAATCCTATAATTAACCGTAGTATCTCTTTGAAATATTTCCTGTCATTTTATAAGTATAAATGATTGAACCTTTAAATATATGATTCGTTTATTTTTCATAAAATTAATAGTTTTTGTAACTAAACCCCGACATGTAGGCGACATTGAAAAAATAAATTGCACCTAAGATTTATATAAATACTTTTAATATTGATTGCAGCCAGTAACGTTAAACACAATATTTAACACAAATATCCACTCAATGAGAAGTACTTAAAATCCATACTTGCTTACAAGGGACATAATAATAGTTTTATGTTTTTTTAGAGTGAGCTGTTACAGCAAATAGGAGTTTAAAAAGTTTTTTATTATTAGAAATGTATCACGGAAAGCGGATAACGCTTTTTAACAGAGAGTTGGTGGTTTGAAGATGAATTCATAAAGATACCTCTAATGATCACGAAGTAAAGCTCCAGAAGAATGGCCCCAGCTGCAAGTATCAAGTGAAAATTGATCATAAGAAGCAGAAAACATTGAACTTTGCTGTTAAGAAAACTTCATCTGCTACATCCTCATCCTCAGTCACTGCCTCCTCCTGCCCAGATGACCCTGCTCCAGTTGAGGCCTTACTGCCTGAACCAAGATCTGAAAAGTCCGTTTCTGCTGAAGAGAAAGTTACTGCAGACATAGAAAATAATGGCGACTCATCAAATTACCCCAGCGGACGGATTTATCATGGAATAAGACTTCCTAATCTCGATATTGGACCAATCTTCTCTCCCGAGCAGCTCTCTGTAGTCAACAACAACAATATTCCCTCTGCAGAGTACTCTGAGACTACCAACAATGAGCAGGGAGGCGAGAAGAGCAAGACTAAGGAGACGGAGTTTGTGTACGGCGGCGAGAGTACCCCGACGTCTTCATGAGCCAGCTAGGTGCCCAAATAGTTACTGGGAGGGATCCACAGCGGAAGGACATTCAGACCAGAACCAGAGTGGAGACTGAGCGGGAAACTGTGCCTAAAGTTGAGAGAGATCATTCTCTACAGACCAAGTTACAGGCATACAGTCCTCAAATAGAAAACAAATACTCCAGAGACTTTCAATATTTCGTAAGTTCCCGTGGCCAGAAATTGATGAGGTTGAAAAGTCAGCCAAGTGTTTCGCCTGTTTCAAATTTTTCCTTTTCCAACCATTGGATATTTGAGTAAAAAGCAAAGAAAAACAGTTCCTCGTTGAAAGTTCATTCAAACTACAAAAAAACCCTAAGTGTCGATGAAAAAGTAAATCAATTTCCTCACATCAAAGAGAAGGAATACCTTGGTTCTCAACCAGGTTCAGTCTCAACATACGGAGGAAGTCGAACAGTGGAGAGCTTATTTGAGGCACCTTTTCCAAACTGTTGGGTTCCTTGCAAAGCAAGGATTGGCTTTTAGCGGCGATTCCGAAACAGGAGAAAAGTTGACGGAATCTAATAAAAACAATCGAGGAAATTTCTTGGAGCTTTTGTCCCTGTGTTCACACGACAATCAGATTCTCAAAGATAAACTGGAGGCTGAGGTCAAAAATTTAGTTCAGCTGGTGCAGGTTTTGCCAAGTGGACTTCGCATGACAAGCAAAATGAGCTGATAGAGATTAAAGCATCCAAAGTGACGGATAATATAATTGAAGATGCCAAGACTTGTGCCGGCGATGATGACTACTGGTTCATTGTGATTGTTGATAAAACATCAGATATGTTAAATACGGAGCAGTTTAGTCTGTCACTTGGATACCTGACGAGTGAAGGGATCACGAAAAAGAGCTTCCTCAAGTTTGTAAAACTTACAAAGACTAACGGCAAATATTTGTTTGAAAAGCTTAACGATGCTGTCAAGGACCTCTGCCTCAATCCTACCTGCACTGTTTCCCTGACCGCCGACGAACATATCCGGCATCAAACAGTATCTCGCCACCAGTTGGAAGAAGATGCCCACCCCGTGTATCTACATCCACTGCTACACCCATGTCCTCAACCTTGTAGTCAAGGATCTTTTCTCAGATATAACCGTATTTAGAATACAATGGGGACAATGCAAATTTTATACAACTTCATTTAAGGTCACCAAAGAGTCCATCAATTTACCAGTCGGTAAAGATAACAAGTGAAGATGAGGAGCTTGCACAGATGATGACCCTGAAGAACCAGTCTACCTCCCGCTGGAGTCTCCACCAGAATGCCGTAACGCTGTGTCTCTAGAGATGGTCATAATCATGAAGCCCTCATGTAATGAGAAAAGATAAAAATACATTGTCAAGTTCATAGCAACTCACTGCTCAACAGATCTGTAAAATCATCTTTAGGCATACAGTCCTCTAATAGAAAACAAATGATTTTTCGTATTCCCTGGCTAGAAATTGATAAGGTTGAAAGGTCAGCCAAGTGTTTCGCCTGTTTCAAATTTTTCCATTTCCAACCATGGGAAATTTGAGTTCAAAGCAAGAAAAACAGTTCCAGATGAACTTTGAAAGTTCATTCAAACTACAAAAACCCTAAGTGTGATTAATGACTCAATCAATTTCTTAATCAAATAAAAATCACAATACGCTTGGTTTTCAATCAGGTGCAAACTCAACATGCTGGGGAAGTCTTGAAGTCGCTTATTTGAGTTTTCCAAAATCAGTAGCTTGAAAGCAAAGATTCAATTGATTTGCGACAATTCCCAGAAACAGGAGGAAAGTGTGATCGGAATCCTGTCCTCGAAAACAATCAGCAGGAAACTTCTTGGATTTTTGATCCTCATGTCTCAGGAGTTACAAGAACCACATGAGAACCAATATCGACCAGGAAGATTCCTCCGATTTGGACTTCAAGAACATGGACAGGGTGATGGTAGACAAGGAACTCCATGAAGACATGGACAGATCGATTGAAACCTTTGCGTTCCAATCAATAGGAGTTGTATCGGAGCTGATAAAGTAAGAGCAGATTTTCAACCTATGATAGTTTCTTCAATTATTTATTTTACATGGAGTTAAGCATTAAATCGTCAATGACATAATCTGCTATCTTTTCTGTCGATGTAACCGTTATATGGCCCATTATAATCTCGTTCATTAACTTCATCCGTTATTCTTTTCTAAATACTTAAAGAAGTTCAAATTGTTTTTACTTAATTTTATATTTCAAAACTTTTGCTCTCATTCTCGCCCCGTGCATTTTATACTCTTTCCTTTCGGAAGTGATTGCCATTTTGATTTTATTTTTCCCAATGTTTGCCTGAAGGAAATTATAGTCGGACAGTCCTTTCGACGATATTTTTGCAAGATCTAATCTGTGATGTAGCATTTGTCCTGTTTAAACATCCCACGTTCACCACGGAAAATAAACCGTTCCCCCTTGTAAAGTGGACCGAAAAATCTTCGTGACATACGGCACTCCTCACAGCTGCTTTAACATTATCATCTGTTGGAATCTGTCTTCCTCACATATCCAAACAAGCATATGATCATGAATGTGAGTGAGGCATGCACATAGTTTTCCCGCCAAGAAAGAAGCGGTTTTTTTTATTGTTCTTTTTACAGGTAAATTTTTTTCCTCTTATGTTTCCCTGCTTCACGCAAGAAGGGTTTTTTACAAACATGCTTTTTAAAGGGAAATAAACGTTTCCCCTTATACATATATTCATTCGAAATACAACCATTACATATAATAGTCACACTATCTTTTGTTTAACCCGTATTAATTTATTAGTAAGTTATACAGTCCACAATTGCTTTATTATCCAAGAGTATTGGGAGAGACCTCAATCCTTTTATTGTTTATCTTGGAATCATCGTGGTTCTTCTTGGAATCTACGTAGTTCTTTTCAAGGTCCTCCGGGGTATTTCATAAGGTCCTACGAAGGTTCTCACATGGTCCTTTGGTCAACTTTGAACCTATGTTGGATCGTGGTTTCTCTAAATATTCACGGATCAAATTGATATTCTCTGATTTTGTTATATCTTCGGTCTGAATACCCAGATGTGTTTATCCCCGTAGAGGATTTATGTCTAAAGATCTTAGTCTTGTAATATCACACATATTTGAAATGATCTTTGATTGTGTTAATTCCTAATACTTTCGGATCATTTACTTCTATATTTGCGTTCCTTTTTGAACTAAATACAGTTTGGGGGAGAAAATGTCATAGTTATTAAACTCGGGTGATTCAGCTCATATTCTTAAGAAATATCTTGGCTGTGAATGCTTCTCCTTTAAGGTCCACAAACCCTAAATAAATATATATATATATTTAAAAGAAGACAAAACAAAATATCCATTTTTAAAACCATAATCTTTCCACTAGAAACGCCGAGAGAAACGTATAGTGACTGAGAGAAAAGAGCTCACAACAAAAAGTTGATTGTGTTGATAATACTTTGGACTCTTCAAATGCGGAGAGAAACTAATATAATAGCTCATTTAGTATAGGATCTTAGTCCTATGTATATCTTAAGTACCTTGAAGCGTATTAATTTGATAGAAATACGTTAGATTTCATATCAGAGTTAATTCGTGGACATTACTTGATGTAATTCCCTTAACGAAAATATTAAGGAAATAGATTGAAATTGAAAGAAAATAAAGATATATATATTTATATCTATTAACATAATTCAAATTGAAATTATATTTGTTCCTAAGATTTAGAAATATGTAAGGCAGCTAAATAGTTCATTCTACTTCGGTGGATAAGGAATTGCCTGATAATTGGACATCCTTAGATAGATCTTCATCCAATCAGATTAAGGAAGATACTCAAGCCGTTTCTAAAGAAGTTGAGTCAATTCATCCTTTGTGGAAAATCTACTTGGAGAAGGAAGATCTGCAAAGAGATCCTACCGTAGTGGTAGAGTCAAGGGTGTTAGTACAATGAACCCTAGCTAAAGAGAAAATTTGGATGAGATGGAAAGCAGAAAAAGATTTCCAAAATGAATTTCGATAGTCCAATATACTCGTCACTCAAATACAAAGAGCTATTCAAATACTTGCAGGAAAAGAAAAGACATACCCAAGTGCGGAAATTGAAATAAGAATGATTCAAAAACAATTATCCAGTTCCCTGAACATTCATGAAAAGAAATTGGAAAAATACATACGAAAATGTCAATTTGAAGATACAGTAAATATTTATCATTAAAAATAATTGTAAATGATTATTGGAACGCGATTTATTAAAAAGAATCTATCAAAACTCAAGCTATGATAATTCTTTAAGTTTAAAACTAAATATAATGCATGGGGTAATTTGAAACAATTTGTGAGCTTTTCATTTCTTGGAGCAATAAAAAAATGAAATAGTGGATGTAGAAATGCACATAAAAAAATAGGAGAAAAATAAATTATGCATAAAATTGTTGTTTTAATGATGTTTTAAAGCCTTTGTACTTTTTTTCCTCAAAAATAAAATTACATAAATATTTATAAATGTATGTTATGCAGTTACCATCGAAAGATCAATTCATATTAAATGTACAAAATAAATGCATCAGCTCAATGCTTTTTAATTATTATTTTATCATTAAATATAATGCTATAATTAATTAGGATATTACTTGTACATAGTCTGCACCCATTGTTGTATATTTAATAGATGTAATAGCAATACAAAACGGCTTCGTTTAATTTAATTCTTTATAAAGTTGATGTTTGTTAATTCTTTATAAAGTTTATATATTTATTAATTCTTTATTAAATTTAATTGTAAAATAGTTTAATAACTTTTATTCAACGGAATATAACTTTTTTGAGGAGGTTTGACGTCAAGGTGTCAAGGAAATTATAATGTTTATGTTATGAAAGTTATTTTTTTTCATTGAATAACACCCACGACATATCATACACATAATATTAATTTTAATCTGCCTGAACAATTTTAAAGAATCAACACAGCCTCGAATCTTCTAAATGTATCGGCTTTAATTGTACATCGTATACTATTTTTATTATTTATTACAAGTTATATTTTATGAAATATAGCTTTACATGTGCTAGTTTCGGGGTGTATAAACTGGAAACTTTTCCCAGGAATTGAGCAGACGTGTTGTTTTTATTTTATAAAATGATTCATTGTATGTAGTTTTTATGTACTTCAACTAACTTTAATGAATTTTGTTGTTTGTAATAATTATTTTATTTTTTGTATCATTGTCTTTATTAATTAATTTAATTGATACCATTGATGTTTGATTACAATAAATGACGATAATAATTTAAAATAATAATAATTTTGATTGGATGTTTAATATATGTATAAATACGCTGAACATAAGTTATATTTTTCAAGGCTCAAAGATGAGTATTTATACAATGGCCAATTACAGCCACACAGATCCAAGAAGAACCAAAACTTCTGCAGCAACGATATGGCTGACATCTGGTCTACCTCCATGTGGCCCTCTCCCAGTCCTGATTTCAACCCCCTTGACTGTGCTGTTTAAGACTTCTGCTGTACTTACCATCCAAAATTTGGATTCACTCCGAGCTCTTATCATGACAGCGTGGTATGCCATGGACACAAGAGCTGCCAATCTGTTTGCTGGTGTTTTGAGGCTGTTGTTGCTTGTGAAGGAGGACATATTGAACTAAAAATGTAGATAAATATAGTATTTAAACATATCACAAATTGGTTTTGAGTTGTTCTTTCGTGATTCCATAAAAATACGTTTTTCGTAATTTAGTCAAGTTTTTGTTCTCCACTCTGTACATATGCTGTATGTGACAGTTGACCCAACAACTTTTATTTTGTGATACAAACATGTAGCTTACTCTTTTTTGCCATGAGTTTTTGAGCAAAAAATACTAACTAAGGCCTAAAAACTCACATCTTTAAGCTAGGAATTTCAAATTTCAGGAAAGCTTCATATTTTTCTATAAAATATTTTTTTTATAAAAGTGTCATAGTTAAAACAAGCACACTCTATTTTATGGACTCCTAAGACACTGTCCCAAGGCACTCACATGCTAAAAATAAACTTAATCCATCCAGCTATTTGTAGACTATTGGCAACAGACAGACGTAAGCCTACAAACATAAATACGTCTTAGTTAAATATCACATTATGAAAGTAGTTAAAACTTTTTCTTGGTGGTTAAGGCTGTTCCGCCAGAGAGTTATCCCCCCTCCCCCGCCGCCAGAAAACTTGATATAATCCTATTTAAAAAAAATGAACATTCAATAAAAGAAACAAAAATGCCCAATGTATTTTTTGAAAAAAAGTCATCCAAAAATGTCTCGAAAAGAACATTCTTTTCTCTAGGCAGGACACTCATGGTAATGTGCCTATTTAAAAATGAATTTACAATAGGGTAGGAACGTTTTTTTCTTGCCTTGTTTCAACTAAACTCAGAATCTGAAAGTCATCTTGTGGCTATGAATGTCTTGTTAGTTTCTTTTTCATGTCCTATAGGGATTGCAAGATCAACCAACTTTATTGTTGGTAATGAGATTATGTCCGCATAAATTGACTAGTTGAATATAAGGACATCACACAAAAATATAAAACACCACTTTCTTTATCTTATTAGCCTTTGCTTAATGGCTTGGTTCATCCAAACATTAATTTTAATGATATCACCAATAGTATTTATACTCATTTCTTTAATATTTTCCCCAAATACAGTTCATCCCTTTTTATAAAGAAAAAACCAATATTTTTTGTTGTTGTTAATTTTGTAATTTCTACTTCTATGGGCCTTTTTTAGTGCATTGAACGTTAATTGATGAAACTTGAATGAACTGTTGAAGAGTTGAAAACAATTCCCTACTATTAATTAATGAAGATATATGCAAGAAATAATCTTGCATTTAGGGAGATTTGGCTTTCTCTTTTTGTGAGAAAGGTTGAGATTATTAATATATTATTATATAATGGAGATTAGTATGTTATCTTTATTATGGAACACTCTAGAGCAGGCATGTCCAATCCGTGTGAATTGCAGCCTGCTTAAATTTTAAGTGTGGTTCACAACTCATTCTCACTTCAAGTAGTATTTTGGAGCGAAATTGTCACAATATCATCAAAATGAATTGAACACGCAAAATCTGTAGAAACGTTGAAAAATATTTGACGACATCTCGTATTTTCTGAGACTTTAAACTCAGAGGCGTCTGCAGGGGGAGTGGCTGTATTCCTATTGGTCTGGGAAAAAATAATTTAAAGAGAAAACAGAAAAAAAACTCTAAAAAACTTAGCCACCCCGCCAAAAAAAAAAAAAAAAAAAAAAGATTAAATCGTATAGATGCCCCAAAACAGGGTTGTCCTATTGGCCTTTTTAAAGCAGTTTGGCCTTCAAAATTAAATTTGAAAGATATATGCATTTAATATGTTTGAATCTTCTTCTCGTACTGTGTGCTCATGGTGCCGACTAGGACAATGCTTTTCTTAGCAATCGGCAGATAATTATGTGTTGTATAATATTGCATAAAGGAAAATTCTAAGAATATTACTCTAAACATCTCGAAATTTGTATAATAGAAATAATTAAATAATAACGGTAGGCTCGGTATGTAGCAATATTTTTTATTCAATATCTCCCCTTCACAAACAATAACATACTCAACACGCCGGTGAACAGATTAACAGCTCTTTGCCGTGTCCATAGCGTATCACACTGTTATTATGACAGCTCAGAGGGAATCCAAATTTTTATGAGAGATGCAGTAGTCATTCTTCTACCAGACACCCCAAACTGCAAACTTCATATGGAGAGTAAGGTCAAAACTGAAGGAAGGCCAGAAGTCAGCAAATTGCTCCAGAAGTGTTGGTTCTTCTTGCTTGTATGGGCTTATAATTGAATTTTTGATATTATAGGTAGTCCGGATGGAGATCCCTGAATATTTTTTCTATACCATTCTGAGCAGCATCATCGGCACGGAGGAGATTGCACACACATTGCCTTTTTTGTTTCTCCCACATTTTCCCACTTGAAGACATGACACTTGAATAATTATTTTTCTTTCAGCTCTCATTTGTTTGCATAATTAAACTTCTCAATACTAAATAATTAGGATAAAATCGTAGTTAAATGCTATCTCAAGTTTTGAACCCCACTCTGTATATACGAGTAGAAGCTACATAAATTTGCTAGAACAATAAATAAAAAACCAAAATGACATTATACAAGGAAGATTAATAGACATTGGATTTTTAGATGGAAAAAATAATTGTTCCTTGTCTTTTTCTCTTAAGTAGATACTATGTATTTGATTTTAGAGTAACGATTTTTTATTTTATTTCATTTTATCTGTAAATGGTACAAGGATATAAATCTATTGGTATAAAAACGTTTAACTTTCTAGCTATTTAAGCAAGGGACATAAATAACTAAAAAAATATTTCCTTTAGAGATCTACAAAACCTTTTTCCAATTCATTTTTAAATAGGTATAGATGGTCAATGTTCATATATAGTCAAACCTGGTTTGACAGACAACTGTTTTAAGTGTGTTATATACAGTGTTCAAATTGAGAATGGTTACAAAATAGGAAACAAGGAAAGGGGTTATGAGCGCTAAGCGGTTACTTTTTCAGTTTACCTTGCCAGACCGCATAATAAAGGTCCAACTATACATATAAATATATTTATGTATACATTGCAATTTCTTCATCTTAAGATTCCCTTTTTAATTATGACTCAACCCATTACTATATTTAATATTGTTTGACGTTTTCATAGCATTTTGATTTATTAAAATCATATATTGATGAAAAACCTTGGGAATTCAAACTTGATAATGTGTCACAGAATCCTAATTAATGGGTGATATTCTGATTAAAAGTCCAAGATTACACAATTAATATATTGAAAATCTATTAGATATTCAATAGCTGCATTATCATCATTTGAAATAGTTTTTATATCAATTTTTTTTTTTGGGGGATAAATTTAAGAGGTTGTTTACGCTCAGTACAAAGGAAACAGTTGCAACCAGTGCTTTAATTTTTCTCTTAATGTTTATTCGTTTTTATTGTTTTATTAACAGTAGTTCTTAGGAATGCTCGGAGCTATTAGGCTTTGACGAACAGATAAACTGTGCTTTAATAATATAAATATACTTGATCAATATAGACGATAGCTCTCAAACAAATACTCAGTATTACTCTCCGTTTTACCCAATACTTAGATGCTTTCTCTTCAAGAACAAAAAAATTATGATAACAACTTTAGACAATAACAAAACACTGATCATGTTCCTATAACAACTAAGCTTGCGTGCTAAAAAATCCTTTGGATTTACAACCCAATATACCTATATTCAGAATTGAAAATTTGGTTAGGAAAAAAAGAGTGCGAGAAAAAGGCGGGAGCGAGATATATAGTACAAATGAATTAGAACCCTTTGTTAATATCACCTGCCTTTTATATGATTTTGGGTGCAGAAAATGAATTACTGCTATAAAGTGGAGAACTTTCTACATTAAAAATAACATTAGTGCAGGGAAAATATTATAATTGCATTTAAAACCATAAATATTAATTTTATTATGTATTTTTAAACAATTTAGACCCAAGACTGGAAATAATGCTTACTTCAGAGGGAGATGCTAACACAACGACGACGACCAATTGAGTAATGAACAAAAAAGAAGAAAGGGGATGCACAAACACCGTTTTTCCTTCTCTAAAGCCTAAACTTAGTTTTTTATTTACGCAAATCCCTTCTTTGACCATCAATTAATTCACGCTCGTTGCTGCATTGTTGTTAATGAGATCCAATAGTGACGCACTTGTAAGATATACTCAATAATGACTTTATGGCACACATTCTAACATCCAGACTAGCTTTTGCTTTATTAAAATAGATATTATTGCATTTTAAATCAATCATATTTTTTAGTCAGAACAGGTCCCAGAATAGTTTTTGAGATTGGATTTCTTAAATCTATAAAACTGATCTCTGACTTACAAAATATACATTATTTATGTCTGAATCTACTATAATAAATTGAAATTCAATAATTCAACATCACTAAAAGTCTTGTGATATATTCATCAAAAAATGTTATTTATTCTAATTTGTAGAATTTCTAACTTTAAATTTTTTTACTGTTACTGGGGACAGTAACACCATAGGACAGGTCGCATTCAAATTCAATCCATTAGCGACTTGTAGAGATATATACAATATGAAGCAATACAGTATATTATGCTTATAATATACTTATACTAAAGAGATAGATTAAATTTATTGAGTTAATTTAATAAAATATTGGGAATATATAAAATTTATTTAGAAAAGCGTTTAATAAATCTGTGAAAATTTTATGGCTTTTATTTTTTTATATCTTTTATAATATATATTTATTTATAAGTATGTTAATGCACATTATTTGCTCATCTTAATGCAAACCTTATCCCATTAACAGGAAAAATTGGGGTTCGAGTAAAAATGTTGAACTTCCGTCTGTTTAAATTTACAGTAGGTCTGTTTTCACTGCTAGATTTTAAATGATATCACAATAAAACATATCTGTAAGATACTAAGGGAAGAAATGTCCTTTTTTATGATTCTTTTCTCTTCCTTATAAATGTTTAATGAAGATGGTGCCATTATAGCTTAATTAAGTAAATTTTATTGATTTTCCCTTCATTTGGTAGATAAATAATTGTATGGAAGAGATACCTTCGTATACAACGTACGGCCATTGTTTAGCAACGAACTTTGAGCGCCTGCAACATACATTGTTTGCTGTTTTGTTGGCTAGACATAAGTGTTTGGTGTCTGTCAAAAAAAAAATGGCTAGAGTGTTCTTGTTGCGATCCACGCAGGACAAGACAACGTTGAGATTGCAAACTTCTGAAACCTAAACATATTCTTTTTTGTAACAGGAACAATCTGGAAGTGAGAGCAAGATTTTGCTCTATACCACGCTGCAAAACATTGAATTGGTTTGTAGATTTTTTTGATGTCCAGGAACCGGGAGAAATTTCGGAATCAACGAAAGGAAACTGTCATCAAAACTTACTCTTGCTTCCGAGTTAAACTTGATACCATTATTGACACCACTAGCAACTATATGGAATCATATTAATTTTTCTATTCAATTTTCATTTGGCATTGTTTTTTTTATTAAAATCGGATTATTAGTGTAGGAGAAAATCCATTTAAAAAAAAATGTGTTGGTTCTTAAATAAAGGTAACCAATATTTCTTCGCTTCAAGTTTCGATTGGAATTATTTTTCTTTTTCCAGAATCGAAATTTCAATTCTTGGTATTGTTTTTAAAACCATTCTTTGAACTTTTTTTAAATTACTGACATTATTATTTTAAAGAAGTTACAAAATATATATGCATATAAATAAAAATACTAGTTTAAAGTGAATTCTCTAAACCAAATATTGAAATAGCTTGCTTATATAATCTTACTTATCAATTCATTCTCTGCAAAACGTTTCCTCTAAAAAATCGACAATACTTTAATAAACAAAACAAAGCCACTGAATGGCTCAAAAATTCATAAAAAACAATGAGCAGAAGTTTTATTATATTTAAAATAAAAGGCTTAATAAACGACAATAATTATTCTGTAGATCTGGAATAACTTTTAAATTTGTTATAATTGTGTATTAATCGGCACAAGAATTTTAAGTTTTTATCTGAAAATCAGGGGTAGTTATGTATTTTGTGCCCAGTATAGTTCCACGAAGACTGATACGCCCTTGGAATGTTAATAGAGAAGGCAGAATATAGAACTGTAATCAGAAAAGTTCTGATTTCTTCCACTAATACCAACTTCTCTTCAATCGTGCTTTTATAGCATGATAAGACAAACTCCATACTCCATTTTTGGAAGAAAGTTTTATAAAGAGAATAAAAAGCATATTGTGAATAAATGTATTTCTAATCCGATTTGTTCCTTACTCTTGAATATTTGACCAGATGCAAAAAAAGGCTTCATTATAAGACGATTATTTAATCAGTATTTAACATTTTGTCCTTCATTTTATTCAATAACTAATCATATTATTATTATAAAGAGAAGCAGTATTTGTTTGTTCATTATTGTGAAAGAAACATTCTTAAGTTAGTTTTTTTATTTCATGGATGAATCAGCAATTATTTTAGTTTATTCTTTTTTTTAAAGTTCTATTTCTTATCAGTTATGAATTACACAGGGGAACAATTGAAAACAATAATTGAATTTATCCATGAGGGTTAATACAAAACTGATATCTGTTTTTTTCTCAGTCATCTGAATTCTGAAATAACGGGAATTATATATATATTCGGTACTATTATTGTTCAGAGTTATTTTTATCATCTAATCAATCCCTAAATTATAAGTAGGATTAATAAAACATATATAAAAGAGTTTTGTATGCTTAAAAAGGGTTTTTATTGATTCTGTATCTTATTCTGAACTCAGTATATTTCCATTTTTTGCCTGAAAAATGACATTCTTCAGTAGACCGTTATAAGTTATTCATGATACATAGTGATGAGGAATATCATACCTTATATTAACAATAAATATGCTAAATATATTTATCTATTTAAAAAATATTCATCTCCAAGGATTTTTTTTTTTTTTTTTTTAGTGATCCCATTTTTTTGGGGGGTGTAGTAGCATATAGCCAACATTATCATCATACTTTTTCCGATTTCAATGCCAATTTCATAACATCACGCCTCTGAAAAGGAAGATTGAGGAAATCGAAGAAGATACTTCTAACATGAATCGAATTCTGAGGAAAACTACCAGACCTTATAAGTGAGTAGAGTGAATTCTTTCCTTGGAAATGAGATACCAGGATCGAAACAATAAAGCGGTTCATTCACGATGAGTAGATAATTTTAATATTTCAAAATGGGATCCCTTAAAAATTCCCAATGGAACAAAAATTTTTGGAGATCCATATTTTTTAAATATATCTTTTTTTCATGAGATACGAAATCTAATTATGAAGTATGTATGCTTATAGATTACAGAGAGTAACAATACTAGTTTGTTAGAGTGTAATCCCTTGGTATTCAGAGAAGAATCGACGTTGGAAAAAATTCCTGACTATGTTGTTGCAAGATAAAATATGGAGTAACATTTGTGTTTATTTATTTCTTCTCATATATGCATGTACCTAATCTAATAAATCATTGATTTACAACTCTACGAGTCACTACTGATTAATTTAATGATAATAGATGTGAAAATTGTTAAAATACTCTTGAGAATACATTAAATAAAGGATATTTTAGTGATCTGCAAGATACTATGCTCTAATTAATGGTTTCTCCCAATTTTGAAAGTTCAAATGTAATAGCGAGCAAGGAACAAAATAGTTTTCATGGTGCGTGGACAAAAGGTCGACCGTCGAAACGTCAACCGATAGAGCGTCGACCGACAAAACGTCGAATGGACAAAAAACGTCGAATAGACTAAACATTGACCAGACAAAACGTCGACTGACAGAAGATCCACCGTAGAATATAAAATGAAGGGCTACTCCAAATGTTGTTGCGATATATCCAATTTAGGCATTTCCCACCTGAAACATAACCCAGAAGCACCCTTTATATATAACTACCAGCAATGGGCACTCCCAAGTCCCCTTATTTGGGGAGGTTTTCAGTAAACGCCGCGTCCCAAAATTGGACGAAACCCACTGCCACTATTTAAGCAACCACTAAGAGCCCCTCACAGCCAATATGTACCCCCCTAAATGTTTGAGCTGTTTTCGGGTACAGCCTGCCCCCAAAATGGGATGACACCCACCACCACTATTTAAATTTACCCCATCTCCATTTACGCCCGAAAGACCCCCGAAATTTGATACTTTTACGGGTTTCATCTCATTTTGAGGCTCGGCGGTACCCGAAATAACCCTAAATTTCTAGGTATAAATAGGGATTTGTGAGGTTACCTTACTGTTAGTTTATGTAGGGGTGGTGGGGTAAATATCTCGGGCTGGAAATGTCTGTAGTGAGATGTCGTAGAAACAGTTTTTCATATTTTGAAATGTAATATTTTCCAGTCGATGTTCTGTCGGTTGACATTCTATCGGTCGACGTTTTATCCCTTCGACGTTTTGTCTATCGACTTTTTGACCTAATACAATTTTTCATAGTGATGAAAAACGTGTGTATTTCGGGCTTATTAAAAAATAAACCGAAAATGAACATGGGCACCCAGATAATTTAAAGAATGTTTTGGAGGAGAACATCTTAGCTGTCATGATGTTTCATTAGATCAGGTATGACAAGGAAGGCAGTGGGGGAGGGGAAGAAATACACAAAAACATTGGGAAGAATTACTTGGATATCGATCCTCAATTCTACTCTCAGTCCAACAAGGACTTAAAATTATAACTCCGCAACCAATCCACAGGGTTAATCTATGTCTTTTATGAGGACACACGAATTATAATTGAATGTAATAGAAAATAAATTTCACTAATCAAGACTTAAATAATAAGGACAACAGCTTAGGAAAGGAAAATTCTTTGTCAAAAGATAAGTCGTCTATCAAAGTTGGCAAAATTTACTTTTTTTTAAATTTTCTTTTTAAAAATCCGCAAAATTTTGGAGTTTCTTCAAAAAATTAAAAGAATAAATAAAAACCCCATCTCAAGTTAGGAGATCCTAGACTTTGAAGGTTCCTTCCCTGGATATAGGTATGGTTAAGGGTCTGTAAGAGTATTTCAGCATCCTCCCTGACTTTTTGGGAAAAAATAAAACAAAAACTGGGTCATAGTTTAAAATTAATTGTTTTCTCTTGCAAAAACTTTAAGTAGAAATGAATATTACTTTGTGATTTATTATTATACGTGAAATGTGTACCTAGGTATATTTACTTTATTTAAAATGGGTAGAAAATTACAGAAAGGAAAATTATTTTCTGCCAAATAATGATTAATGAACTGAATATATATTTTCCACCTTTTTTTCAGATGTATGTCTAATGTATTTTAAAGTATGGTTGCTTGAGCTATTTCTTAATATCCATAGGTACTTGCTTCTATCCATGTATATTTTCTAAGTTATATAATTATTAAATATATCAAATAAAAATGGAAACGTTTCAAATGAAAATTTCCTCCCGAAAAGGTATATTTTTTTATCATACATAGTTATTGTGTAATTCGTTAGTTGTCCTATCAACGTAATATTGAAGGTTCTGTGTCTATGACAACTTTATTCATAATAAAATAATACGAATAAAAACTCAAATAAGTAGAAGCTTGCAAACAATACGCAGAAGAAAGTCCTTTGGAACTGTGTATCATGTCCACATCAAGTCCGTCTCTTTCAAGACAGGTAAATATCGTACATTGGACAGAGTCGTCTAAAATTAGAGTTCCTTTTACGTAAACTACTTTTTACTACTTAAGAGTATTGTGTGCTAAGATTTCAGAGCATTTTCTGGAGTGCCCTTCCTGCTGGAATCAGCGTGGGACCTTAGTTTACACTGCAAATGTGGCGCAAGAAGGGTATAAACACCGTTTTGAGCACTTTTGGAGAACTGCTCTTATTCCCCTTAACTTTGCAATGTAAAATGTAGTCATCTAATACTAGAAACCTGTAAGCAAAATACTTGTCAAAGACGCGTTGAATTTTTCCTTTTGACTGCTGCCATCAGATAGTCCTTCAACTGAGCCTGGAAAATGCATTGGGTCCCTGCTTTACTATATTCTTATAATATTACAAACTTTAAACTTTGGCTCAAGCACGCTTGCTAAAAATGCAGTTGAGAAATGAGAAATTATAACAATGACATACTAATATTTGTCCTATTTTTACGGAAAATGAAAAGTATTGACTAGATTTTTATAATCAAAGAATACATATATATAAGAAATCAAGCCCTTGTAATTTTTATCTCCCCCTAATTTTGGAATTTGTAATCTGAAGAATGGATTTTCTTTTAGTTAGTCTTTCTTTATTATTTAATTTGTTATATTATTTTTATAATTTGAGCTCTGAATTTCCTTTCCTAAATAGAGATTCAGTTATATTCAAAACCTGACTGAACATTCGTGAGTGCTCATTTAAGACAGAGAGTAACCTTGAGGATTTGTTTCAGAGTTATAATTGTAAGCCCTTGCCGGACTTGGAGTAGAATTAAGGATCGATATCGGAGTATTAATTGTCAATGTCCTTGTTTATTTCGTTCTCCTTTCCTCCCTTGTGACAGCTGAATGTAACTCATCTCCTCCAAAAACAAAAACCTTCATCAAATTGTCACGGTTACCATGTTGATTTTCAATTTCTTTTTTAACCATGGACATTATACACACCATTTGCATTACTAATTATATGAGTATAGTTAAGTTGGAACACTATGCAGCTTCAAAACTTAGCAAGGTCTATCTGATGGCAGCAGCTAAGGCAACAATTCCATGGTCATAGCTTTGAGCAGTCACATAATTGTGTGTAATTTAATTTGTTTGATGGGATTCTAATTTTTGACAACCCTGTATATATTGAAGAGCATCTAATTTGAAAAAAATATATGTCATATAGAATCGTAGAAAGTCTTCTATTGTTGATCCAGTAGAAATGGATCAACCACCCCTGATGGAAAAAACATGGGGAAATGCCATTTTAAAGGCTGTTCTTTCTTTTATTGGCCTCTTCGTTCTACTCTCTCTATATATCGGACTAGGTACTCTCATTTACAAACTAGTCTTTCCTTAATCCAAGGATTTCACTCCTCTCTCCAGGAGCATATTTATTTGTATGGATTGAGGGCCCTTTGGAGGAGGAACGATATCAGGATATGATGAAAAAAGGCCAAGAAGTCGATTTAAATATAGATTTCATTTCCCAGTATCTAACCCGATTGAACTATGATTTGAAAGACTCAAACTTCAACTGCTATGATAGAATAATGGCCTCCCCTTACAGGGGACCAAGGACGCAGTTTGCAAACTCAAAATGTTTACGTTTTACAGTAGAAGAGATGATGATCAATGGAACAGACCCTTTTTGCCAATGTCTTTATAACTACAAAAAAACATTTGAAATAAGTGTAAGTACTCTGGAAATTGACTAAAAAATAAAAGGATACATTCAGATATATTTCTTTTTTGAGCACAAAATAGGCCTCCAGAATGATCAAACAGTTTACATGGCTAATTGTTAAAGCAATCAATGAACATGACTACGCCATTGATATCAACAATACTTATATATGGAATTGGGACTGGACTTATCCCAATTCCTTACTCTTCACCATGACGACTCTAACTTTGATTGGTAACGTGTGAAAAATATATAAAAATTGTAAAAATCTTTGCCAGTGTGCTTTAAAAATGGAGCACGGAAAATTGCCCTGGAAATAATTAAGGGTGTAAAATTGCCATTGAGTAATTTATAAATGAGAAAATTGTTATTTGGGAAAATTGCCACTGTAAAAATAGCTATTCGGAAGATTTCCAGTCATTATTATGCAAAACCAGAATATATTTTGCCCAAAATTGGTTTTGCGTAATAGTGGATCACCAAGCACGCTAAATACCACCATTGCAACTTTAAAAATCATTTTGACGCCCTCCAAATACTTTAAAATGAACCCCGGGCCTATAAATTGATTAAAGATACGTCAAAGACCATGAAGGTTAGAAAACTACCACAGGCACCTCGCAAAGCATTTATCCCCCCAAAATACTTTAAAATGAACCCTGGCCCTAGTTTTTTATCTGCTTTGTGTCTTTTCAGGAACTTTACTCAACCCATGGACATTCATTTAATGGAAAGGGGCTCATTTCTTTTTAAAATGGAGGTAGTGATTTTAAACTGACTTGGTGGCCTGGCCTGGCCTGGCACAAAACATGTGTTGACCCGAGGTATTCTGATTTTGTTAGTAAATTACTGGAAATTTTTCCATTGACAATTTTCTCCTGGTCAATTTTTTTAGTATACACATCTTTTCAGCTGTTGTAGTTATCATAAAAATCAATTAGGCCCTGTCCTACGACTGACAAACTTTATTAGGACCAGACTGATAAGACTTCCGTCTTTTTAACTTTTTTTAGACCAATCCAACTCTACAATTGACACATCCCCGAGAATGAGGCGAGGGAGAAGGGGTCTGAACAATGTTTTTGTATATATGCCTACTTGATTGGATTAGTCCAAATTATATGTAATAATATGCTTACATAGATTTGATAACCATACATGTTTTTTTTTTGGCAATAAGCACTTTAGACATTTATTTGATAATCTAATCTAAAAAAATACTCATTCACATCTCTTTTGTTCCCTTTTTTATTCAAGCATAGTCCATTACATTAATAAATTAAAAAATGTACTAAGTTAAATAATATGTTATTTCTTATTTATATGGATAAACTTCGTCCGTCAATATAAAAACAACCTTAAACAAAAATCAAGAAAATTAGTAAATCCCAATTTTTTTTTTTTATTTCCTCCTAATATTTGTGTCATTTATAGACTGACTATTCAAATTTGTGGGATGAGTTAAGATACTCAATAATAATTTTATCTATAAATAAGAATCTACTGTCAATGTATCTTTCTTTTAAGGGCAATTTGCGACACATCCCAAGGGTTAATAAGAATGGTTTATTTATATAAATTGACGACAATTCTACAAAGAATAAATTTTATAGAAAAATAATTTTTGCTTGCATATGTTTTGACGGGAAAAATCACTTTCTTTCCTTTGTTGTTCGAAAATAAGCCATTACATTAATAAATAAATATGTAATAATATTTTGTTGCTCATATTGAATTAAAGTTATTAATCAATATTTATGGATTCCTAATATCTATTTGGGTTGTTAGATAAGAGATCTTAGAAGTGATGGTCAAATTAATATCTTAACTTCTTTCCATAAAAAAAAAAAGAAGGGAACTCTACTAAAAAAACGGTAGGCCATTAAATTTTTTCGAAAGGAAAAGAAAAGCCATTATTTTACATGTTTGAATAGTTTTATGTTGCTTACATCTACTGTTTGGGTGTTATTACATTTCATTCTATTTATTAATATTCTGTTCTTTTATTTATGAATGTAGGCTATGGACACATTGCTCCCTCTACTGAAATGAGTCAAATGACCCTCATGATCTATGTGGTTCTTGGTCTCCCCATCATGATGTTGTTTTTAGGCAACATTGGAGGATCACTAGCAGAGGTGACTAAATTCATTTATAGTCGTTGTTGCTGCCGTTGGTGTCGTGTGAGGCGGAAAGTAGAGGAAGAAGAGGAGCCACTTGTGTCATTGAGGAAGGATGTGTATGGGATGGAGGATTATATGCCGAGTAATGAGGTCAGTTAGGGAGTGGGATGTAGGGGATTTAGACTCCCCCCTCTAAATTTTTAAATGATTAGATTCTTTAATTTTTTTCCTAAAAATTTAATATTTTGTGAATGGCTATGGATTTTGAAATAATTAATATATATAATATAATTTATGATTTTTTTTTTGTGAGCGGCTGTGGATTAATGGAATTTCGTTCAAAAAAAAAAAAAATTGGATTCTTTTATGAAAATAATTTACTGGTAGCAAGAGTAGAACCGTTTACATTTAAAATAACATTATTCCCGGAAATATATTAAATGTATTGAAAACTATTTACACCAAAGATAGGCAAGAATGCTTAGGTCAGAGGAAGATGTTAACTCTTGAAGACCTATTAAATAATGTTAAAAAAAATAAAAGAACGGAAGCAACAGCCGTTTTTCCCATTTTAATTTTAGAGATAGTTTTTTCATTACAAACTACTCAACTCTAATTATATGATGATATTCAAACATAACAAAAAAGTTATTGCGTAGTTATTTGGTCAAATATTGATCACGTGATCTTCGTTTCAAAACTTGGTTAATAGCTTTTTTATCAAAGAAAAACACATTCTTATTCCAAGCTCTCCTTTTTCGAACAACTAAAAAATATTTTTGAGAGTAGAATGCTCTGGAATGAAAGAGAGTATTGAACTAAAATAATTCTACAATGCATATCTTAAGAAAGCAAACTATTAAAAAATAACTTTTAGTTTGTAAAAAAAAGAATGCACTTTCAATGTATAGAGTATTCCTTTTTGCAGGTTTTTTGCAATCATCTTCCACATAATTTTACTCCATACTTCATTTATTCACAGGTTTTGGTTCCTATTGTCATAACTTTGTTGCTGATGTCCCTCTATATTGTGGCTGGAGCGGCTGTTTATTCCTCTTGGGAAGGTTGGTCCCTAATGGATGCCTCCTATTTTTCCTTCATTACATTAACCACCATTGGATTCGGGGACTTTGTTCCTGGTAAAAGGTGAGTAGAATCCTCATGGTATACTGCCTTTTATCCATAGATCATCTCCCTTTACTCCTCCTTCATAGCTTTTTATCTGAAGACAGTGATTTATTCAAAATATTTCGAATTCTATTTACGTCGTTATATTGTCTAATTGGTAAGTTTGAAGAAAATATCCTAATTTCTGTGACTCAGGACTAACTTACAGGCCTGGCTCTCATATCCACTGGTCTCAGTCTCATGCAAGAGCATATTGTAAATAAAACACAATGGGCAGCATCAAAACTAGGTCTTAGAGATGACGAAGAAGGATTGGGTAATGAGGATAAAATTATCATATCCTTGTCTGTTGGCGCCAAAGAAACGCCTGGATTTGACTCCAGAAACGAGAAGAAAAAGAAATCGTACTTTGACTTTGATGACGTTATCACGAACCCTTAATTGATGATTATGAGTAAATACTCAACTAGCAATTTATGATCATATTACCGTCAAATAAACGATAATGCTTCTAGAATGTTCATACATTTAGTCTAAAAAGATCTGTTGGCATGATAAGAATCCTTGCATATTGCAAAAGACTTTATTGTAGCCTATTAACATATAATTTTTTTATCCATGCACATTAAACAGTACATTTTTAGTTGACAGTGTTATGATAGTTAAGAATATTTACCCTAATAGTAAGTACATTTTACGATAATTTATTTCAAAAAATAAAAAATCAATCCCATTATTTGTATTCATTTAATTTTTAAAATTGTCATATGAATTTTGAATCATATTGATTATGATTAGAAGAAAGATACACTTAGTCATGGAGTTGTGGCTATCGACGTCATTTTTCCCCCTTTCTTCCCCCCCCCCACCTCTCAAGGCTTGAGAGATGCAAAAAAGTCCTCAATTACTTCAAGAGTCATCCGTCGACTACAAAGATCTTCTCAGACAAGAAGATCTTTGCAGTCGACCAGGCTTTGACCCGTGTAACGATAGATTTATAGTAGCATCACCTGAAGAAGTCCAGGGAACCCTCAAGACAAAACATCCGGACTAAAAAAGGTGCTTGAGAGTCGTGACCTCTGATGCGAAGAAAATTGATCACTTCTTCATCAATCCCATTGAGAAAATCGGTCCAACTAAAAATCTTGCCTTGGCTGAAGGCTAACTATCCTAAGAACAACTATGTGTGGACAAAAGACGGTGCCTTTAACCATACGGCCTTGAAGACATAAAACTTGTGCAATGATCACTTTTCTTACTTCTGGGACAAGAATTTCTGGCCCTCTTCTAGTCCTGATCACAATCCCCTCGATTTCAATGTGTGGAGTATCTTAGAAAACAAGTTTGGAAAGACATCACACAGAAATAGAGGCTAGAAGCGGCCATATTGAATCATTCTTGCCAAGATTGATTGCTAAAAGTTTTCTCAATCAATTTTTTATTATATTTTTGTAATAAAGAGTAATTAATGTTTTGGTTTTGCTTCTTGATCGTGGTAAATTTCCCTGTCGCAGTTTATGATGTAAATCGTGTGAAATTTTTAGCTGTCCCGTTTCTTTTTAAATTGGTGATCCAAAGAATGAATTTTCTTTTCTTCAGTTGTTGTCATTATTATTTAATTCCTATGCAGTAAATTTCCTTTTCTAAATATATTCATCTATGTTCAATACCTGATTCAACATATGTATTGTGTTCTTAAAATACGGGAGTTTCCTTGAAGATGTGCTGCAGAGTTATAATCGTAAGTCATTGTTAGACTTAGAGTGGAATTGAGGATCGATATAAAAGTACTTCTTGCTAATCTCCTTGCTTATTTCATTCTATCCCTCCTCCCTTGTCAAAACTGATAGTAGCTGATTTAATACAACGCCATGACAGCTAAAACATTCTTCGAATGGTCTGTGTTACTGTGTTAATTTTTGGTTTCTTTTGGGGTTTATCATCCCAAAATACACACAATTTTCATCACTATACATCCCACATTTATAATATTTTATTTCAAAAATAGGTAGTGATCACCCAAATGTATATACAATTAATTATTTGTAATAAAATATATAGGCCTATTTCTAAGAATCAAAACTCCTCCCATTCTATTCCTTCTTCCTTTCCCTCCAAGAAAAATATAAATCTTTCTCAATATTTAATAAAGTATATATGTATAGTAAATATTAAACATACCAATATAATATGATGTAATATAAAGATACGATATACAAACAAATATAAATAACTACAGAATAAGAAAAATATGACTTATGAGAAAATATATGCAGTATTTGTAGGTAGGATACAATACTACTAACTTTAAGAAAACCAATGAACCTTAGTATAGGAGGTACCTACTAGAGTTGCTCATTTCTCGGGAAATGTCCTTTTGAACGGGATCCCGGGAAATACATTTTTCAAATTATAATATCTCTGTAAATATATTCTCATTTCTCCTTTATATAATTAGTCCTAGTATTTAGTGATGAAATCGTGAGTATTTTGGTCGGGTTAAAAAAAAAACACCAAAAATCAACATGGTGTCCCTGATAATTTGAAGAATGTTTTAGAAGAGAGCCGCTAAGCTGTCATGACGTTTCATTAGGTTATCTGTAAGCAGCTGCGATGATGGAGGAAGGGAAGGAGGAAATATATTGGGAAGAAATACTCCAATGTTGACCAGTTATAAGAATTATTTTTCTACAATAAATCCTGAAGGGAACTCTCCGTCTTTTATGTACACACACGAACTTTTTATCAGGTTTTCAATATTACTGAATATATGTAGTATAAAGGGAGATTCACAGCTCATAATTTAAATAACAATGACAGCAGGTAAGGAAAATAAAAATATTTTTTCAAATTACCGATTTAAAAAAAATGGACAAGCCAAAAAGTACACACGATTTACATTACTAATAATATTACACTTGTAAAGAATAAAAAAGAGGAAAAATAAAAAAAGAGCTCACGGGTTCCACTTTTTTAATTCCGTAACTCAATCCAATCTCTAAAATAGTTTAAATAGTAAGTGATGAAGCTCGTTTTGATGGAACTGGGGGTTGTAGATAATTAAATAAAGTTATATTGTGAAAGATTTAAATGCAGGTTCTCCCATGAGAAGAAATATTTCTCAGGGTTTTCCGCTTGGAGTAAAACCTGAGAATTCTTGGGATCCCATGTGAGAAATCTGCGTAGATAACAGCTTATAAATATATTTATTAGTCTTGTACGATAAAAATATATTAATACTGGTAGAAAGTTGGGTATCGGTATTTGAGTAAACTTCAATGCTTTTTCGACTAATAATATTTAAAAATATGTCATTAAGGCCAATTCACATGTATCTAAAAGTCTGCCCGCAAAGTTTTGTCTGAGGTCGGGCAAGACAGAAGTATAAGAACTTGTTTATATAAAGGTCCTTTTGTTCCGGGTGTGACGTTAAAAAATTGGGGGGTTATGTCATTTAGGGACTTTTAGAGTAGTGACGTTACTCTTACCAAATTCTTTACAAATTTATTATGCGAAGTACTGTTTGAAATGTGTCACTATCCCAGTACATGTATCTTACTGATATATCGAACAACATTAAATTGTATGTACATCAAACAATATCTTCTACTATGGGAGTTGTATACTTAAGACCAGAGCATTTGTCCCGCTCAAGAAATCCTGAACGTGCTTCCACTCATTTATTAATTTTGTGAGCGCTCTCCTCCTTGTTTTATAAACAATGAGCCCTGCTCAATTAAAAATGAGCAGCGCTCATTTTTGCACTCGTATAGTTGTATTTGAATTTGAAAACTCTATATGATTGCAATTGAGTTCAATATATTAGAAGTTCAATTGTGCCGTAGGATTTGTGACAACCATACATTATTTGGAAGAGCTTATAAATAAATTAATAATGTTTACCTATTGTATTCCTAGAAACTGAGTGGTATTAGTGTTTATTTCCTTACTTGTAAGGCTGCTTGTAGCTAAGCTAATAGGACGTCATGGACGGTTTTCTACAAAGTATTATTCAAATTACCAGAGTTATCAGTTATTTTTCGGTTTCCCTTTTTAAAAAAAAAATATAAATCAACGTTTATTCGTAATCCACTAGAAAAAATTATGATATTAAATAGTTAAGGGTGAAATGGAGCTTATAATTTATAAATAACTAGTAAAGGGTTACCCAGTCTTGCTCTGCCCAAGACGGGAGCAGTAATTTTTTTATCGTACTTACAAAAACATAGAAATTATAAAGAATAATGTCGTCGAAAAAATTACCGCGATAAGATGTTAAGGAAATTGAAAATGTAACATTGTAATTATAATTTAAATATTTATGTAACAAATAATTTGTTTTGTGGCATTTCTTCTTAAAAATTGTCGTTTGCAGAAAAAAAGAGAATTTAACAAAAAAAAGTGAAAAATTATTTAGAAAATGACACATATTACAATTAAAAATCAATTTTGATGTGTTAAATTTATTTTCAAACGAATCTCCAGTCAAACTTCTACAAAATTTATTAATCTTAAAGTCTAATTATTCAATAGGAATTCCATATTTTTTGCACGTGAAAATGATCGAAATTGCAATTTTCACCGATTAATTTTTTTATTTTGAAAAAACTTAGAAAATGTCCTTATTTGTTTCGTTGGTTTTGACACACTTTTGGACTTATAACTCAACCCCTATCTGGTTTCCTTGAGCTTCAATTTTGTTTTTGTCTTTTGGATATAGAATAAGCCCCCCTTTCCCCATTCGGCACCCCTATCTTATCTTGACCAAGTTCAAAAGAGGCATCCATGCAAAATTTCAGCCTCCTAAGTCAAACGGTGTGGACAACCATAAAGGACAAACACACACATAAATTCTATTTAAAAAATACTTATATACAGATATCCTGTATATTTAAGTGAAGTTGTGTTACATAAATTATTATCTTCTTCATAATTTATTTCAAATATTACTACAGATTAATTTTAATTAACTAATGTTCAATAATAAAACAATTTTTATTTTTGGAAATGAATTATTACAGATAATTTTTAATTGTTCGTGAACAACAAGTGTAACAAATTGTTTTCGGTTTTCTAACTTTTTTTAATTCACTGAATGTACATATTTGTTTTGGTTTTGGTTGATCATGCAAATTTACTTTTTACAAAGTATAATCATCAGGTGAAGACATAAGGCATAACACAATAATTACTTTTTTTTTCTGATTGATAATACAAAAAAAAATAAAAAAATACAGAATTTGTCAAAATAAATTAGGCAAAGTAACAAAAAGTATAATCAAACGGACGTATTTAAAACCGTTGAAATACTTCATTAAAAATGTAATGCAGATCCATTGGATACAATTGGTATATCCAATGGATAATATATGATACAAAGTTTTAATTATCTACCAAATTAGCTAACGTTTGTTCATAAAATATCATTATAACCCATAATTTTTAACATAAACAGTCGGATTAGTAAAAAAAAAAAGTAATATTAGTTAATGGACGATTCCTATGCCATTCTCTTAAAAAATTTCAGATGCCAATTTCCATTGTTTAATATAGTATTTTAGATAATAAATAAAAAACACCATTTTGCTATACATTTTTAAGAATTGCAATCGATAAAATAAATTGACCTTCCTTTATTGAATTTAAACAATATTTGTACATTAAATAAAGGAAGGTGATTCCTTTGCCTGGCCAGCTTGTTCCACTGTGAATTTTCTCAGGGAGAGTAACCCATGGCAAACTTTCCATAGAAACATTTTGCAAATCAATTTCTGAAATTTCAAATCAGAACAAATTTACGGAAAAACTTCAAATTCCCACTAACAACATCAAATTTTATTACCATGCAAAAACTCCAGTTTTATATTCAACTCTACCCTGCACGCTTTTCATGATTGTCCAATTTTGAGAGTAGTCCAATTTGTTATCTAATTCAACGTTCGTGTGACAGAAGATATTTCTTCAAACTTAATAAATGCAAATATACTATTAGGGGCTTATAAGAGAAATAAAAATAATTATCTTAGCCAAAAAACCGTGGAGTGTTTAATTTATTAAATATTAAATCATTGATTGCTAAAAAAATAATTATTGACTCTCCATTACATGTGGAAGAATTAAGAGCTATAATGATAAGCACGGCTTCTCGATATTGAGAACTTTCTATTATAATCCCCCTGTCATCATCTTTGTTGTGGGCTTGTGCTGGAAATATCATCAAATTTGTTCCTTTGAGGTCAATGCAATATTTTAATCTCATCAAGTCAATGTTAAGCAGACATTGCTTTTTTTATTAACTTTACCTGATTTTTAGACTTTTTTGAATATTAAATTAAGTTATTTTACTTATTTAAATGTGAACTATAATGTTGATTTATATATTTTTTTAATATATATATATATATAATCTTCTTTTATCTTTATGTATATTCATTATTTATACTGTTTCTATTGTAGAATATAAATAAATTATTTTAACAAACAAACGATAATAAAAGTTGCAAAGGCGAGCTTTCTTAAATCCCTTTACATAACTTATTCCCTTAAAATAACAATATTTGCACTGACTGCATGTGTTTAGGACACTTTGTTCACGTTTCCTTTGTGTTCCATTTGTTTCTTCTCAGTTTTCGAGCATTTTTTATACTAAATTATTTTATTACAATATTTATTAAATTATAAGGCTCAAATACTAAATTAGTTTTAATATCTTGAAGTATATATTTAGTAACTTTTTTTTTCATAACTTGGAAAACTAATCAATAGTTAAATACCAGTAATAAATAATGTGGACCATTATTTTCCCGATGCCAATTCCAAAAAACAAAAAAAAAAAACAGCTAATTCTCCGATTCCGATTTTTTCGTCCCATCACTAAAAAAATATCCCAAGTTTACGTTTCATCTAGAAAGGTACCATTTTTTTTTATGTTGCCATTCTCACTCAAATATTAATGTGTAATATTTTAAATAAGGACGGCAATTTTACATCAGTTTGATTAATTGTCTGTTTTTGTCCTAATCAATGCTCTGAACATTGGATCGTAGAAATAAAAATAGCCTTTGTTAAGTTAAGGAAGATTCCTAATAATTATTCCATATTTGGTAATAATTGTCTAACTACAAATTTCAATTTGTTGCTTTATTATGAAAATATATAGGGTTGTATAAAATATGATCAGCAACACGTCTAAGATTATTTTTTTATATCCTTATTCATATCATACAGAACATAAAATAATATATTATGAATTGCTAACCAAGACCTATACCTAAAAACAACCAATCATTCCAACGAATACAAAAACATAGTTATCAATCCATTGGTTTCCCTCAATGAAAATGTTCATACTTCAAACAAATTTAAAAAAACAAACAAGGCAGGTTTCGAGCTGGATCTAAGCGTTCTTATTTGACAATGTCAATAGCATGATCCCTGGAATCACTACCCATCTTTGGTAATTTAAAAAAAAAAGAAGCAACATATCTAACTACAGATGACAAAACTATTGCTCTCATATTTTCTCTATAAATTGTTTTCTACATTGCAATTTATTGGCAATAAAAGCTTTGGTGCTCAACAGAGTGAAATGTATTGGACGATTTTCAGAGCTTTTTCATCTTTCCTTTGTTACCAAGCAAAACAAAATGATTGCCTGCTAACGTTTTCCTCCTCCACATTAAGAGAAAACCAATTTTAATCAAATTTGAAACCAACAAGATTTTTGTTTTTGAAGAGTAATACGAAGCTCTTAGATGTTTCGTCTTCAAGGATAATCATAAATATAGAGTAACCACTTGTGCATAAAAGTTACATAATATTATTTTTTGCAGTAGCAAATTGATGATGGAGAAACTCCACTCATTTCTGATAGTTTTTCTACCATATAATAGGGGTTTCGTCAAATAGATATCACGTATTTTCGTCCATTGGCATATTATAAAAGTATTGTACATACTTTGAAGTCAAAGAGCTATTAAGAAAGGGCTCCCTAATATTTAAAATGTATAAAATATGTCCTATACAGCGGGGGCCGACCTTTTCAATTTGACAATCTGAAATGGCCTCTTAGCAATATCATTGTTATTATTGAATTCTTGAAGATATACCATCTTAGTATAGAGTATAATTAGTGCATGTGCTCATGAAAGATGGAGGGTATGAAGGGGTTGCTCAGGAGTATAATTGAGGATTGATAATAGTCAATGCCCTTACTTGTTACGGAGTGAGATTTTTGTTTATGTCCTTCCCCTCATGGCTATTTGCAACTGATCTAAAAAACGAAATAACAGCTATACTACTCTTCTTCTCCAATATATCCCGAAACATGTTCTTTTTTGGTTTATTTCATTTTGTACATACTAATAGGTCATATATTATACAGCTCAATAAGATGCAGTATGATTATTACAAGTATTGGAAAAAGAATAAAATATGCAAAAATACAGGTTTTAAAAGTATTAAAAGCAAATATGATTGATACATGTCTATGTTTCATGAATATGTGAAATGTGAATATATATCAAATGTTTTTTTAGATTAAGTAAATGTATGTTACACATACAATATATATAAGATTGTTTTATGGCCATCATAACTCTTTTACTGCAGAAAGGCTTAGATCCATATGCATACATATATTCTACTAAATTTTAGATAAAGGAAATTACGACAATCCTATTGAATTGTAAATCAAGAATATATATGATTTATTTTCATAAAAATAGGTAGTTTAATATTTGAAATTTTTGTGAATAGCTGTGGGTATTTGAAATTGTTGTCCAAAATATTTATTTTTTTGTAAATAGTTGTGGATTTTTGAATATTTTTCCCGAAAAAATAATTTTTTGTGAATAAGTGTGAATTTTCGGAAAAAAGGTTTCAAAAAAAATATTCAAATTTTTTACAAATAATTTTCTGTGAAAAGCTATGGATTTTTGAAATTTATTTTCAAAAAATATCATATTTCAAATTTAATTTTGGACTTTTTTTCCAAAAAAAATAATTTTTTCTAAATGGTTATGAATTTGAAATTTTTTTGTGAATAAGTGTGGATTTTTGGAATTTTTCTAGAACAAATTCCAAAAACCAATCTCCCCTAAAAAATATAATCCTGGAGACGCTCCTGATATATATTTTTGCAATTTTCCTAACCTTATGCCATCATGACAGCATGATACGCAATGATCATGGCCTTCATCTTCAAAAGTTGCATGTCGAGGCAGTCATTACTTGTGAGAGAAGTCATATACAATTAAAAGTATTTAAACATATCACAAATTAGTTTTAAGTTGTCTTTTGTAAAAAACGTCTTAAAAATCACGTTTGTAGTAATTAAATCGCACTTCTACACGTTTTGGGTGCCCACGCTGTATAATACAGAAGGTTGAAAACCAAAAAGTTAGAAAATTGACTTGGGCTATCTATTTATATTTCAATGTTATACATAAAAATAAGAACATATGCCAAATTTCAGATTAATATCTTATATTCTATTATTAGAACTAATTTTTTAGCATCACAAAGTAAATAAATAAAAAACTTCAATTTGAATAGTGAATATATCTTTATTTATTTAGTTGATATCTTTCTCCGAAGAATTCTAAAAGTATAAGACAGGGCTTTTCAATCGTTATTTATTAACGTACTCCCTTATAAATATGTTTTCATTCACGTACTTTAGACCGATTTGATTTGCAACTTTTTTTTGAATTTCGATTACAGATAGTGCGGAAAAGTTGTCACATGGTTAGACAATGACATATGCAAAATTTCATTGGCCTATAATGTCATCTTTAGGAAGCACATCCTGTTCAAAGTTTAAATGGAAACAAAAGTTCTTAACTTCGTTAATAAGGATTCAAATACAACATAATTATTATTTCGCCTATATTAATTATTATAGACATTATTCTAACATATAAAAAATATTAATAAAGTTTCTTTTTAAGCTACCGTATTGAAAATAACATAAGAATAAATTGATCCTTCCTTTCTGAAAATGTGAAAAAGAAGGATGCGCGTTATACGCAGATCATCAAATTATACTAACTTTTTTCTCTTTTTTTGTTCCATAGGACAATTTTCAAAAAAACTTTTGTTATATTTTTTATAGGATAAAACAATGTGTATCAAAATTATTTTTGCAAAATGACTAAAAATGTATTTTCAGTATCTATATTCATTAAGTAAAGAGTTTTCGCCCTTTTTCATAAATGCAATTTGGCATATGAAAACTTTCCCGCACTAACCGTAAAACGAAATTTAAAAAAAGTTCAAAATCAAACCTGTCTAACGTACATATTCCTTACATACTGCAAAATATTTTTTTTTAATGAATAAATATATATTTTTGTAAATCTCTTTTGTAAAAATATATCCAATTATTCCCAGGGGATATGCATATCTCCATTTGAGAATAACTATTGTAGACAACAGAAAACGGTTTTACAGACTTTTTACCGCAATAATAAATAAAAAGAAGAAAGTTGTATAGTGGAAATGAGACAATTCTGACTTAATTTATTCATTCTTTGTTATGTTATTTTAATATATATCTTATAAAGCATTATATTCTATATAGAATATATTTTCAAGATAGAATTGAGACTAAATCAAAAAACAATTAGTAAATCCATCTCTTTAGTTCGAAAGGGCATGTTTTGGATGATATTGCTTTTAAATATCCAGGAAATATATATCATGCAAGATCGCTTACTACTGCCATCAAGATTATTTGTTTCTGAAGATATTTTCCTTATGATAACTTTATTTATCTTGTAAATGTTGTAATGTTTGTCTATGGGGTTTACCATGAATAAGAATTCATATCTAAAAACGTAAGATATATGACAAGTCTTTAAGCTATAAAATCTATTAAATTAGAAAAATAAAGAGTTCAAAAAATTGTTTTAAATGCTATTCAAAAAAATGCCTATTTTTCTCATCCTGAAAATTTGATTCCCAGTATGATTGGTGATGATAGACCTGATATTTGAAAATCAACATGAGAGATAATTCAATCCTCACGAGCTCGACCGTCACAATTATGTTCCAGATTGTTTAATCCATCGATAGTAAATCTTCTTTTTATAACGAGGCGAGTAAACAGGCTAAATAAGAAAGCACAAGAATAAATGTTTTAATTATGTAATAAATAATGGAACGGTTATAATAATTACGCCATTAAAACTTTGTATCATTTTTTTAACCATTCCATACATTTTGAACTCATAAATATCAATTTAAAATGATAAAAGTACTTGCATTAATAGAAGAAATCGAAAAAGAATTCCCTATTTGATAATACTCTTAACAACATGAGTTTGGGATATTAAAAAGAATATATTTTTATTCTTCTAGTAAAAATATTAAATTTTATTCTGATAAACATTTTAATTAAAAGATTTATTGCGTTTTTTCGGGAATTAAATTAGTACCCCTCCATTTTTGGTGAGGTTTTGTGTATTGTATAATAATATAATTTTGTAGCTACTGGTGCACAACTCTGTCACCAGATTGAAAAAAAAAGAAGAATCCATGAAATCTAACAGAAATACAAAGGAATGAGTTTCAACAGTTAATTAAATTCACTAAATCTCGATTCAAAATTGCAAAATATACCAATAAATATTAGGGTACATGATATTTCAGTTTAATTTGAGTTAAAATCGCTAGGGTACCATTGATTTGGGGTTTATATTATGAAAATGTTGACTACGTAAAAGTGACTGAACCACGCCTAAATACAAACATTCCAAGGATAAGCAAATTGATAACAATATCAAAAATGGAGAGCTTTTCATTCCAGACAAATATTCATGGCTCACACAAGCCGTCAAAAGAGTAGTGGAAAATGTGGCAAAGCATCATCAAAATATGACAACAAAGTGATAAAAGATGGTTACATATTTGCAAAATTTACATAACTTGATAAGATATTATGCTTTCCAATAAATTATATTTCCTATATTAATAAAAATAATCTTGTAAATGTGTAACTTTCTCAAGAGCAAAGAACCGTTGGTTTAGATATTGTTTTATGTATATGTTATTGGAATTAAAGAAACTTCCCATGAAGTATAACGCACATAAATGATTCATTGCTATATAATAAGTTTATTCTGATTGATTATGATGAAAAAGTCTGTCTATAGAGATCGCTTAACAGTGGGAAAAACCTCAAATTAAGATAAAAAGTGGAGCACCTGTATTTTACGTAAAAGTGCAAGGCTTACGGCAAGTGCCCTAGCCTCCCTTTAATCCCAGCACTGGCTGTATCAATTGTTGTTATTGCAAAATTAAATTCTGCTTGTGAAAACATATTTGTTTTCAGATAATTTTGACTTAAAACCTTTATTACTCTCTATTTATTCGTTAGTCTTAAAGGAATTTATTTATAAGTATGATTTGCAATAACCCATCAAAATATAATTAATATCTTTATGTTTCTAATATTATAAAGTAAGCTTTTTAACAAAATTAAAATATAAGAAAATTCAATCAAGTTTTGGCAGCTAAAAAACATATTTTTCATACCTGAAATTCCAATACTTTTTTTTACAGCAGGTATAAGATTTTTAGGCTTACAAATCACTCTACCCACCCTAGTATATAATTTATTTTCTACTTACTGAGAGAATACTCATTTTTTCTTTGTTAAAGGGGAATTTTCAAATGGAGCTTTATATTTCTTTTTCCTGAAAGACATTTGATATTTAAGAAAAATTCAAACTCAACATAATAGACAAGATTTTAGGATGAAGCAAAAAGATATAATTAAAAAATATCTGATCAAGAAAATAATGGGTTCAGTTGGATCTTGTTTTATGTCCAAAACGGCCAAGAGAGGGCGAAGACCTCAATGAACAACTCAGAGTAGTGGACCAGTCATGTTAAGATCCAAGGACGTGGAAGCAACATTCACTGATTTAGTATTCTGGGTGATGAATTTCACCCAGAAGAAAAGTTAGTGCCCACACTATCCAAGGCTATGAAAAAGCCTGATGGTAGGCATTTTGGACATCTGGAAAGACCTCTTCTTACTCAACAACTGCAAGAAGTCCACTTGGAGCATGTAGCCGTCTTCTTAATACCTTGAAGCCCAATGGTGGACGAATTATCATCTTCTCTGATGACAAGACCTACACTGTCGATCCAGTGATCAATATGGATAATGATAGTCTCATTTGATTCACTAAGGCCGATTATGACCTCAGGAAAGTCTCAACCACTCAAATTCTAGTTATCCATGAGGAAAAAGTACATTATCAACGTGCACAAGGCCTTCAGGGAAGTCATTGAAGTATATTGACATTGATTAATTTATATTCAAATATGTTCAATTACAAGTATTATTTGCAAAAAACCTGTTCAACTTCAACAAGAACTTGTGTAGTCACAAAAAGTGCAAAGACTTTTGAAAAGCTCTATATACATATTTACTTATAATAATCATATTTTATTGTTATTTCGTATATATGTAAACTGTATTTACCAATACAATTACAGTTCTTTAGCTTAATTTAATGTATTTTGTAGAAGAAAAACATTATTTTAAATTAAATGTTTTTTGTTCACAATCGAATATATCATTGAAATGTAAGAAAAAATATATTTTTTTTGGCAAATGACATCCTTAAAGAAAATATTGATTAAAAATAATTTGTATTTATGCTGGTTAATAAAATAAATCTTCTTTTGTTTGCTCGTGCACAAATAAAGGCGAAAGGAAAACTAAACAATGTTGAAAACAGACGCTTCATCTAGAACAGTAAAAAGGTGGCAGCCACAAAATCTTCATTACAATACTATATATGTATATAAATCAATCCTTTTTGTCATTTTTTTCTTCTTCGAAATATGGTATCTAAACGGATTTTGAGAAGTCATTGCAACTTTTTTTGAGGAACAGTACGATTTTTTCTAGCATTGTAGTCAGTATATTCTTAATCCTAGAACTCTAGTTTTAAGTCTTCACATTGTTAGCAATAGTTAATTTTATTTTTCTTCCTTTTCTTCTAACTTCTTCACTCCCTAGATCAACTTTATGTATACAAACTTTTTTAGAGCAGCACAAGCAAAAATCCCCGCAGGCTCGACTTTGGCATACTCATATTACGAACTAAATAATAAACATCTTAATTTACTTATAACTTTTGAGGACACTCGTTCGAGATCATTAGCTTCCCAAAAACGATACAAGAGTACATGGTTTGATGGCTTTGTTCTTCAGTATTATTTAATATATTGTCACTTCACAGACAGCATGATTAATAACCAGAGCTGGGCCCAAAAAAATTTGTGACAGTTAATTTCTCAGATCTATAATATAAACCTTAATATGCTCTACACACAGTTCAAAGTTAATCATTCAAAACCTTGAAAGGTATTGCAAGGAATTTCTTATAAAAAATATTTACTTAATTAATTTGAATTTCTGATTCAAATTCAATTTTATGAATTGTTGCCCCCGTACCTGGCTACGGGGGCATTTGTAACAATTAACAAGTCGCGTTCAAATGCAATTTGTGGATAAGCAACTCATTTGTATAATTTATAGTTATATTACAAAAATAATAGGAGAATGTTACTATGTTGTGTTAAATTTTTGGCCTACCTGAGTCACACAAAGATACATAGAGAAAATGTATGTTAGTCATCCTTTTTTTTGAGGCGCCAGACAGACTCGCCGTAAGGAAAAATAGTTTAACTTATCTTCATTGGATATCAGATGCTGTAGAATTTATGTAGTCCTTTTTTTTTATACACGCATGATATTATCCGGTGGTGCACATTTTATTACTTTTAGTCCGGAATGACATTGGTGCAAAATCAGGGTAAAGGGCACAAATACATATTGTCTCTGAAAAGAGAAAGCTGACACAGTTTGAAAGATCAAAGAAAGTTCTAAATTTACTCAAGGGTAACAAAAATTCTGGCAAAGATTTGCACTCTTGCGGTGGAATGATTTTTTCTGCTGATGCCACTGTGAATAAGACGAATTGCCACTACATCACAACCAAAAATACAAACAATGTCTCAGCTTGAGTGAGATATGTCTTCAAGATAAAAAATCCAGCTGGAATCAAGGTCTTGGGCGTAGTGGAACCTGCCCTCCCATTTATGTGGAGAGGAAGGATTGGCTCAACGCATGTCCTAAAATTGGGCTTGCTTTTCAACCTTTGCATCATGAAAACAGTCTCCCTGATAGTCACGAAAATCAGTTGTATTTTTATAGGTCTCACCTTTTTTTGGAGCTGACAACTGAAATGTAATATTTTTTATCCGTAGCTGTTGCCATTATAATTTTATTCCTGTGGAGTGATCTTTTTTTTTCCTACTATATTCAGTTACATTAAAAACATGATTGAACATTGGTGATTGCTCATAAAAGATGGAGAGTAACCTTTGGATATCGGTTGTGGAGATCCTTAGGCCTTGTTAGACTTTAACTAAAATTCATAATCGACATCGGAGTAATTTTTGCCGATGTTTTTATTCATTTTTTTCTCCCATCTCGTCACAGCTGATTGTAGCTGATCTAATGAAACTAAGCCGCTCTCCTACAAAACATTCTTCATATTGTCAAAGTTAACATGTTGATTTTCGGTTTCTTTTTATAACATGCACAAAATTCTTTTAATTTGTATTAGTTGTCTGCCATATACAGGGTGTGCCCTAAATTTAACCACCAATACATTTTTTTTATAAATTGGATTTTCTCCTAAGTGAATCATCCAATTTTCAAGAAACTAATTCCAAAGAAATGCTGAATAAAAATGTTTATTATTATTTAATTTAATCGCCTTTGGCATCAATAACGACATTGACTCTACCTCAGAAAAGGGTCTGGATGACAGTCTTCTTTGACAGATTCCGGAATTCTTTCTGGACATAGGATTTAATAATGTAAGAGGATCTGTTTGTGTGTCATTCAACTGCGCCCTGCACAGAAAAGTTCTTGGAGTTGAGGCTCGATGAGCTTGAAGGCTAAACACTGGGTCCAACAATAAAAAAAAAAAAAAAATATCACAACCAGGCCTACGTTTTCTTTTCAGAGTGGCATGTTGCAGATTCATCACCTATCCAGATTTAAGAACTTTGCAATCATAAGATGTTCTCGTTTTGCGGGGATTGCAACAAGGACACGCTGTCCTTTCCATGATTGTGGAATAAATACTTCGTTGATCGATGCCATTTTTTATAAACTGACGCCAAACACTTGGCGTGCCTTTAAGCAAATAAAACAACTTCCTACCAGTGTGGCTATCGTAGGGGCTCAAATTTTGTCGTTAAACAACGGCTGCATGTTGTACCTTGAGTCAAAAAAACTTTTCCAAAAACAAAGAGTGTTGCAATTGTCCCTTGTTTCTGCTACTTTCATTCTATTTTTTTTTTTTTTTGATCATATTAATTATTTACAAAAATTAGTTTTGCAAAAGGGTATTTTTTTAATGCTCTACTTCAATATATATTTTATTCGAAAAGAGTTGTCTATATTTTTTAATCATAACTTTAAGAAGCTTTACACAAGTATATATACTGCCTTTCACAATAAAAATTGAAAAGAAAAAAAAAACTTTTCTTTGAAAAGAGAGACAGACAGTCAATTTTGCAACCTGTTACAATATGTCTTTCTCTTTTTAATTTACAATGTTTGCAAGACTTTCATTACAAAATTATGAAGTATACATTTCCAGGAAAAAAAATTAAATAACAAAAAAAACTACAACTGTTAAATGTCTCTTCATTGAAGGATAAAATTGATGACCTATTCTTTCTTCTTGAGTCCTTTCACGTTAAAAATAGTTTTAGTAAAACAATTAAATTCACTTTCAAATTAAAAATATGGTAGTATAATAATTGATTTACGATATTTGTGCAAATATACAGGGTCGGCCAGCAAAATGTGAACACTATAGATTCCTGGCCTTCATGACCTTTGTCAGAAAGTGGCGAGTATAAAGCCCTTTCCAGACCTTCTAATTGTCCCCACAGCCACAGAGAAGACGTTTGTGATGCAATTCTTTGATTTGATGGGGTCTTCCTTGACCTTAATCTCCCAGCTGGACAGGAGCTCCCGATACCTCATTAAACCTCCCCGCCTTCCTGGAAATGTCTTTTCTAATATCCTTCATCTTGAGCTCTTGAAACTTAGGCTCCTGGAGCGCTTCACAATGTCCATAATCCTCGCCACAATCAACTTCAGCATCTAGGAGGTCTGAGATGCATTACTTTATGGTTTTTTTCTCACTCATAAGGACTAGATGATGAAATATTTGTTTATGCACATAGGATGGCTGAACCAGAGGATCAAATAATAATCACTTAATCTTCCTATATGAATGGGTAAATTAATATTAGTTAACAGTCAACGTTTTACTGCCCAGCTCTGTACTCGTTCAAGGATTACAAGAACATTTCGACAGAGTATAATGGATTTTTTCCTATTCATCATCTAAGTAGCGGTATAATTAATTATATACTTTAAACGAATAAATTTAAAGTTATGATCTATCTACTCACGCAGAAAAAAACTTTTGTTCATTTAATATATAATTATTATCTCTCTCATATATTTAAAGCCGTACTTGAAATCAACTTTTAACAACAATTTTAGAACTTTTTTTGTACATAAAACAAAGACCCTTAGAGTGTTATGAAAAAAAAGAAAAAAAACTCCTTTTAAATAGTAATCAGTAATTTGTAGACATTGTTTGTTAGGTTCTAACACACATGTAATCAAAATGGTAGATTATATCTTCCATGCCGCATATTCTTGCACCGGTTTTTGTATTTAAAAACTTTTTTTTCCCTATTCTGCTAATTATTTTTTTAAGTTTATTTTGCGATTAATTCGTTAGAAAAGAGAGGCTTTATAAAAAAATACCCTCACTTTAATGTACTGACACAAATAGGAATAATGAGATAGATATGAGCTTTTGCAACCCGAATGCAATTTTTGAACAAAATACTTCGATCCCAGTTTCAAAAGTCTAACCTTCAGATCCAATTAACTTCAATCGGTATTGACGAAAAAACTCTGTATTATAATAAATGATTTTTATGATTATTTAAAAGTGTTCATCATCCCCAAAAAAATAATCAATATATAAGTTATTAAATCTGCTTTTAGTTTGTCAAGACACTCGTTCCTATGGCATAAACAATTTTGGATGCATAGTTTGTCATGCTAATTACCTCTTTTTTTAAATAAAAATACTCTACATATAATGTATACACAAATATTGTTTGCGAAATCTTTATAACTCTACATGGGAGGTAACATATGGGCTCACTTTAAAAATAAATAAATAGGATAAACTATAAAAATAGGATATTATCAAATCACCCTTATTATTTGCAAAATTTTTAAGCATTCAACACCGCATTTCCAAACCTTTTCATTACTACAAAGTCCCCTTTTTTAAGGAAAATGGTTTTGGCGCCCAATATTCAAATTTAAAAATAAGAAACACCCGCACGCCATACTTTTTCTTTATATCTCGAAATTGGAGACAGCGATAGAGGAAATATTACATTATTGCAACCTTTTAAGGATACGGAAATAACTTCGGTACGTTCAGGGACGCAAAGTGAAGAATATTTGACGGATGAAGAGACGGATCTCGACTTTTTCGAGTTATTCTGATAAAGAACACTTCCAAATTAAATAAAAGGTATCAGTGTGTGGAAGAAATTGTGAATTTGGCTCTTATAGAGTATTCGAAGGAGGGTAGGGGGTGAGTTCTCTCGGAGGAGGAGGAGATCATATCTAATTATGTTGTGCATAAATATAACTTTGCGAATCCATTAACTGGGGCTCATAGTCAGACGATTGAGCCATTCTGAAGTCATTTCAAGGGTATACCCAGACGGTTAGGAGTAATAAATACCCATAGAGAGTTGTTTCAGACATATCTCAACGAATTTATGAGGAGGAAGCGTCTCAAGGATATTAATCCTTTTTATAGAGTTCTTGACGACATTATGAGTCAATACCTGATACGAGATTCTTTCATGTTTTTCATTTTTTTAATGAAAATTCTCTAATAAAATAACTCAAAAAAGTCGAGATCCTTCTCTTCATCCGTCTAATATTCTTCACTTTGCGTTCCTTCGCTTGACGTAAGGAAGTCATTTCTTTATTAGTAAAAGGTTGCGATAATTGAATTTCAAATATCCTCTGTCGCTGTCTCCAATTTTGAGACATAAAGAGAACATATGACCTGCGGACAAACATATACAGGATACCCAAAAAACAAACATTTATTTGACGCCATTTTTTTGTAAAATCCATTTTTGATGACATTTAAAAAAAAAAAAATTCATTAATTTGCAAAACTCTAGACCAGAGTGATTTCGACCTCTTTATGAATGCAGAGCGCTTAAAGGTATTTTTGAATGAAACAACTAGTCTTGTCTGAATGTTGGTGTATAATTAAAAAAATATATTTTTTGAACTTTTTTATAGAAAATACATTTTTCAAAACTTCTTCCTTAAAAATGACATTTTTGGGTGGGGTTTAAGAAAAAATAAAATAATATTTTAAGACTTCAGGAAGCTTAAATCTGTAATTCCTAACCTTTTTATTACTGCAAAGCCCTTAAGTATTTTTGTTTTATTTTTGTTTTTGCGAAAGGAACTAATTTTGCCCTAATATTTGGGTCTTTTATTTTGAAAACAATAAAACTTCATTGATGACTTTAAATTTTAGAAAATTTACATTTTTGATGTCCTTTTTTTCGATAGGACGTATCTTGAAGACGTTAAAAATACATTTTTGATGACCATTTCTTTAGAAAATATATTTTTGATGCCGTTTTAGGGAAAAATAACACATTTAGATATGACTTTGGGCCCTTTTGGGCGTATTTTTTTGGCAGAAACAACTAATTTTTCCCAAATATTTTGGTCTAGAATTAAAAATATTTGACAATCTCTTTTGTTAGAAAATACATTTTTTAATGACTTTTTTTTTAGATAGAACATTCTTGATGACATTCCAAAAATATATCTTTGATGACTCTTTCTATAGGAAATTTATTTTTAGATGGTGTTTAGTATAAAAAAATATATTTCTTTATGTAGTATTCACGAAGCTGTAGACCAAAGATTCTCCACTTTTTTATCACTTTGGAGCCCTTAAATGTATTTTTTTTTATATTTCAGAAGCAATCAATTTTGTCCTACCATTTGCGTCTAGAATTAATAAAAAACGCCAAAGTTTCCTTGATTGCCTATTTTTAGAAAACTCATTTTTGTATGACTTTTTAAAAAAATTCTTGATGACGTTACAAAAACATATGTTTCAATTATTTCACAAAATAAACTTTTTTATTAATGCAGAGATTTTAAGTGTATTTTAAGGGGTGGGTGAAATATCATTTTTTCCAAATTTCTATAATTTAAAAAAATATAATATCTCTGTAATAAATTTGTTTTGATAGAAAGTACATTTTTTTATATATTTAAAAAAAAAGGCATTTCTCGATAAATTTATGAAAAAGATAAATCTATTTCTTAATGACTTAGCGAAGCATTAGACTGGTATTTACCGACTTGATGGCGCCCTTTTTTGCAGGATGTAAATAATTATGCCCGAATATTTTGGTCAAGTATTTCTAAAAAACAAAAAAATTCTTTAATATTCTAATTTTTTGAAAATGCATTTTTCGTTGATTCTGACAGAAATCAATTTATATTTGCACTGGAAGTATTGAAAATGTTGTTTTAAAACCTCACACATAAGAAATTGGAATAATTAATTTAAAGATAGCTTTCAAGAGTCCTTGCAAGAATCTCTGTACCTAAAAATACACTGTGGCAAGCATTTTTAGTGATTTGTTAATTTATAGATGGCACCTGTAGCAACATTGACTTCAAAGAGTTATCCAATATCCAAGTCATCTGTCCAAACTACCTGAGGCATTCCTTGAATGCTTTGCCATACAATCCTCGTCTGTACCACAAACTTTCAGAAAACCAAAGGAAGGCCCGGCTTCAATTCTATCGTTAGCGAAAACACTGGACTGCAGACGACTGGAAATGTATCCTCTTCAGTGATGAAAGTCCATTTGAGCTTTTTCATGTCCCAAATCTCCAAACAGATCGTGTTTGTGCCAGAGATACGGGAGATGTGGACTGTTAAATTTCCTCTGAAAATTCAGGTATGGGCCGTTATCAGCCACCAGGCAGTGTCAGATCTTCACCTGATTCCACGAAACCAAACTGTGCCGGCCATGTACTACGTAACGGAGATCCTCAGCAAGTCTCTGATACAGCTTTGTCTCGTACTGAAGAAACTGGACCTCCTTTGAAGAGGAAAATGTTATCTGACACATCAAGAGCCACTTTCCAGCAGGATGGTGCCCCTGCTCACCACTCCAAAAAGGCACAAAAGTGGTGTTCAGACAACTTGGACTTTTTCTGGGCAAAGGCACATGACCTGCCAACAGTCCTGATTGGTCTCCCATTGAAAATTTGTGAGCCTTGGTCCAGAGGGAACTCAATGAATATGTGCCTGTAACTTCAGAGGATGAATTTTAAAAAAACTGACAAAAGCTCGGGAAAAAATTTCTCCAGATACTTTGAATAATCTGTATGAAGGGATGCCAAAACGCATAAAAAATATATTAAGCTTCTAGGTCGTCATATTGGGAAGTAAATAAAGTTTTTAACCAAAAAAAAAAATCACTTGTTTAGGTTATTTCATGATTTTTTTTAAGACCACCATCAATTTTTGGACAAACTGTATATCGGGTACCAGGACAAGAGTATTTGAACGTCATCAAGACCTTAAAATCTAATGGCAGAAATATTGAGTGGAAGATGGGGAAGCCTTCAAGCAAGGAGCAACCCCAAGGACAGTATTAGTAAGACCTAGAGCACTGTCTTAGAGACATCCAAGATCAGGGAGAGATGTTCCAAAGTCAGGGAGAGGATTGGTATGGTTACAAATTTGAGAACACTTCATCAATTTTACACAAAAAAAAAAAAAAAAAATTATGTACTTTTTGATCGATATAAAAAAAAAAGATTATTAAAAATGGAAGACTCTTCTCTTCCCATTGCTGTCATTTGAATTTTAAGTTGAAAGCCTTTCAGCAAAATTATAATTATGGGAGAACCTGCATTTATCTATGATCTCGCGGAGTCCTTTTTAGGAATCCCAATTTTAATGCAATAAAAATATTAAGATATTGCAATTGCATGCTTATTGACGCAACATTTAAACAAATAACTGTTTTCTTCCTTACAGGCCCTTTCACTTCCTTGTATAGATTATTATCATAATTATGGCATGAATTCAGTTTCCCTTTCCTACAGGTAAGGTATGAAATCGAACATAATATTTATATATATAAAATAACTTACAGTGGTACTTAAATTTGCTTTTCTCCAAAACGCTGTAGGAACACGGTCGAAAAATGTTCTTTTTGTTAAGAAATGAATATTATTATTGTTTGAGTGTCTATGGGGCTCGTGGATGCTTTATTTCAAACAGTGATCTCCAAGATTGATTGACTTGTGATATCATCACCTTCTTCTAAAACTTTAATAAAATGTAACTAATGACTTCAAAAGTCCTACTTGTGCAATACTCTGTACGTTCAAATAAGTCCATGATTCCTACAGGCCCGTAGAAGTTAGTAAAAAAATAAATACATGTTGTGGAGAAGTTTGGGAAAAAGCAAATGCTTTTTTTGTCTACTAAAAGACTCAATGATCAATCTTCACTTCTGCTCAGATTTGAAGGTGTAAGCTGGTTTTTATTTATTACCTTCAACTAATCAAGTGCTAATTATATATTTTTATAGCATTGTTAAAAAACAAAAACGATATTCAGTCCTGTGTATTTAAGTATTTTGTTCGTTATGTTCCAAATGACGTCACTTGAGAAGTATTCAAATAAATTATCATTTATTGAAAAAAGAAGAAGACTGTACAGTTAGAGCCATATTGATCAATGTATAGAGCATTAATTTGCTACCTTCTAAGCACTTTACTACCTTTAGGCGTACTGAAGGCAACTAGTTTTAGCCAAATATTAGGGTCTATGATTTTTTTAAAAATAACATTTCTTGATTACCTTGACAACCTCACAAAGCCCCGGTCACAAATAACTGTTTTAGAGGTTTTTGAATCGGCCTTGGAGTCTGTACATTTCACAATTTTATGATAAAATTGCACTCTTACCTAAAAATAGTTAATAAAAATAGAAATCAAGCAATTTGAATAAACATTTTTTCAAAGTTAAAATATGTTTATCCCCTAAAATGTTAATTTTAAAGAAGAATAAATAAAATAATTATTGTACCGTTTATCTTTTTTTTTTTTTTTTTTTTCATGTACGTATAATAAATAAATTCAAGTATTTTTAAAAGATGTTTTTGAAATTGCAAAGTGTATATTATATTACTCAATTCCCATTTTCAATAGTGTTATATCGGTTCTTAATATGGGACATAAAATTGGTCCCATCTTACATCCTATTTAGTTCTTGTTATTTGTGCTGTAATAAGTCCCTAATTTGAAAGCACTCTTTAAGGGACCTCCTTTTCACTAATGTTATAGTTAAGTATCTCAGTTTACCATTTGAATTGGGTCAGGAAAACTTTAAGTATATTTAAGATATTTGTAATTTTTTTATTTATTTATTCAACTTTCTACATCGTAAGATACTAATAAAATTAAAATACATAAATATAAACATTTTACCCCAAGATAAAGAAAACTTATTACACAGTCAATAAACAATAAAGTGTTCCCGCGTAAAACTATATACATAACAGATAATAAAATAAATGTGAATGGTTATTAAAAACAAATATTTCGAAACAAAAATCTATTGAAAAGAGTTAGTTAACGATTCAGTGTTCAATTCTCATCAACACTCTCCATCGCTGATATTGATAAAGAGATCATCTCCTGTATCTCTTGATCCGTTATTATTAATTTAAGTCTAATAACCTACACAACAAAGTTGAATGGAGATTATGTTTTTTAACGGTTTGTTTGTTAGTCAGCAGGATTACGGCAAAAGTTGTGGATTGATTTTGATCAAACTTAATACTATATGTTCAAAGTAAGAAGACATTAAATTTTCAGAGAACAAAGTGAAGGTAACACAAAACGTAAAATTCATAATCAACAATACTTTTAGAATCAATTGAGATCCATAACTCATTTTGATTTGAGGCGGAGGTTTTACACTCTACAGAGATCTAATTCTAGATAAAGTATAATTTAGGCTAATTAAAATATATTGATTTATAATGACTTAAAGGGTAAAAGTCTATAACAGCGTTATTTATCAAAGATTGTTCTATCAAATGGCGATTAAATTTGCTATTTCTTTAGGCTTTCGAAGTAACATATTGTATATTATTTAATTAGTGTTGTGTTCGATTTATAGCAACTGAGTTAAAGTATTGGAGCATTGCGTTGAGTCGAGTCGAGTTTGTGTTTTAATACAGGTATTATGAGAGGAAATATATTTTTTACATTGAATTAATAAAATCTATATTACACGGAAGTGTAAGTCAGTTTGAATACCTCAAAATGGCAGTTAATTGCACAAATCAACAAATGTTTGTCCTTCAAATGAAAATGGAGGTGTTCCTGATTGATTTTACCTCAATAAACATGAAAATAACCTTAACAATATTTATGTTTTTGTAACTTTAGAAAGCAATATTTTATATATTATCAATAAGCTTTGATGGCTTAATAATAGGGGCTGGTACGTTACGGGGTTGTACTGCGGTTCGATTTCATAAAAGACGCATATATATATAATAATAATAATAATATATTCAATATTTTGATATTAGAAAATATACCGGATCCATTGTGTTGGTTAGTATTTTTTACAAAATCTCTTTTTTTCGATATAAATTTTTCCTTCAAGTAGACATGACCTTTTTTGCTTGTCACTGAAGTTGCTGGAATGGATAAGTACTTCATAACTTGTTAAAAAAGTTTGGAAATACGTTTATACCTTCACTGTTGCACTATTTCAATAAAGCTTGTGATTATTCAATGCAGGATGGTTGTAGAAATAAAGCCAAGTTCTTACAAATATTTCAAGTTGTAATAATTGGGCTTCAAATTTACTCAAGTTTTTCAAATAATATAATAGGTATAGTAAAAAGAAACCCATTTTTTACCGAATAGGTGGCTTTACTAATGTTTATCTCGCGTTATATAAGTATTATCAGTTTACGTTAGATGGCGTTATGACGATAAAATTTTGTACTAAACACATCTTCTGGTATATTTTTGTGTTTCTTTGAGTCAAGTTTGTTTGAGCAGTTTTCAAAGATGGACACAAAAATAAAGTACACCATATTTTAGAGTTTTTCTTCGAAGAAGGCGAAAAAACACAAGCCAGGAGGCTGTAAATGTGAATAGTGTGTATGATCTTGATTTTATAATAGCTAATCATGCAGTATTTTGGTTCAGTCGATTCTGTTCCGGTAATTTTGATGGCAAAGATGCAGCACGCTCTACCAGGCCAATTGTCACAAATGTAGATACAACAATGGAAATGTTCCAGTCCGACCATCATTTAAGCACTGTTTTTATTGCCTAGTAGATAAACAGTAATGGAAAAATAATAAATCCATTAAAATTAATGGATTTATTATTACTCGACCTTTTATTTCGAATGAGTTGGAGATATTTTCAGAAATTGTCAATTTTGATCAAGTCGAATATTTTCCGAGTTCGATTAATATTACAATGCACCACTAGGATAAACATTTAGGCAATGTTAAATATTTAGCATTCCTGTATTCAATATATATGTATATTTTCATATACATATATATTTTTATGAGAGCTTTCCCCTATCATTCCAATTGTGCGCTCTAAATACTTTAACAAAGTGTTTGCACAATCAATTTCTTATCATTAATTACATACAATTGTAACAGAAGGAAACCTTTTTTAACTTTAAATTAAAAAAGTACAACTTTCACTTTAAAATATACAATTTCTATTGCGTCATATACACACCACAAAGTCTTGAATATTGAGCAGATAATGGGAGCTGCTCCTTAGGTTCTAAGTACCTGAACGCTGACAAAATAGGAAAATCTTTCATTACTTTGTGCTTTTTTATTTTTCTTCAAAAAAAAAATATTTTAGCCCAGGACCAAAGCTAAAGCCAAAATATGGAATTCAAATTTAGTTGGCTACACTTTATACTTTTTTGTCCACCAGGATTGCAGAGAGTATCAAAAACACTGTATAAATAGCTGCACAACCCTCCATGAATTAAAAAGGAGAATTCTGCAAAGGTAAGACAAAATTCCATTCCTCACTAAAAAATGATTTAAATTGTGGGGAATCAAATCGTGAAAATTCTCAAAAAGTACGCAGAGTTTTGCTATAAAATTTATAAGATTTATCAATACATAAATATATATGTATATATATTTAAAAGTGGCCTCCATTAGCACCAATCATGTCCCCAATACTGTCCTTGAATACCTTACACTTTTTTTTACATAAGCTCCAGGGACATATCAGCCGATTACTTTTCAACTCAAACTCTCCATTTTTCAACAACTAAGAGCGGGATTGTAGATTAGGGTGTCCCGTTAATGGGTTTTTTTTGAGCTATGCAAACACAAGAGGTATCAAAAATTGTGCATCATTTGGAGGGCTCTACCGCTCTTCACAGTTTTGTAAAAGTTATTTCTTCACAGATTTAAACCGTTTGCCTAAAATCATACTAAAATGATACTCTAAATATTTTCCTGCGTATTAATGGAAGCTACCGGTGCTATTGCATTAATCAACCACAAAAAGGCCATCCTATATCACATCAATGAGCACCTAAGCTTTAATATCAATTGAGAAAACGACTACTCCGTCGACTATTTTTATCCTAATTTAAATGGTAACCTTTTTGTCTGCAAGGCAGAGGGAGGGCTGAGTCTACCAACAATTACTCGAAAAAGCCATAACTAACTACAAAATTACAATTAATTCACTCATATTAAGTGGATTCTGTGAAAGGGGAAAAAAAGAGCATACGTTACGGGGAAAAAATGATGAAAGAACACACTCGTTGCTACCATTAAAGGTGAAATCTCGAGGGGAGACAATTTTCTCGTAGCCTAGGAAATATTCTCAAGCTAACAGATGAGGTTTTTTACATTGTTTTATAACTTTGACAAATTGACAATTTCCATATGATAGCAGTAAATTATTAATAGCGACACAAGTTGTAAGTCCATTTTGATTTACGTGCATAATCTGTGTGTGAGAAGTGATCATAAATCATTGCTTGATAGAAATAAATCTACTTTCATATAAATTAAATATTACTACACGATAAAGTCACGAGTAAAGTCGATGGTATTCATCATTTTGATTCTTTATTATTATTTAGGTTGTTAACGAACAACGAAAAGAATACAATGCATTACAAATGAGTCAAAATGGTTATCACCACATGACCTTTGGAGTATTTCATAAGTACTCAAGGGAGGAAAATCGATTTTTAACTGACATATGAAACTCTAGAAGTCAATATCATTATGACTTTTTTCGGGAATGAGTTACCCCTAACACAAGGACACTTTTAAAAAACACATTGACTCGGAAATGTATTATCAAAGATACGGCTGTAAATCCTGAGGATTTTTTAGTGTAAAAGTTTTTTCTTTTGACGGAGACTTACGATGTAAATCATGTGTGTTTTTTTGTAGGCCTGTTTTTTTTTAGTTGGAATTCTGATCAATGAATTAATATTTTCCTAAGTTGTTCTCGTTATTATTTAACTGCTGTGTAGTATATTTCAATTCTTTCTACATTTAATTCAATCCAAAACGTGATTGAATAATCGTATGTGCTCCTATGAAGAGTAACCCTGAGGATTTGTTACGGAGTCCCTGTTGGATTCAGAGTAGAATTGAGGATCGACATCACAGTTATTTTTGCCAAGGGCCTTGTTTTTTTTTCATTCTTCCCCTCCTCCCTTGTGAAAGCTAAATTTATATGATCTAATGAAACGTCATATATACATGTTCCTTGGTCTTTGATTTTTTTTCAAAAAAATCCAATTACTTTATTTTTTCGGAAAAAATATCAAAAATCCAGAGCCATTCATAGAAAATTTAATTTTTTTAAAATAAAGTATAAAAGATCCACTGGATTTTCCAAAAAAAAAATTTTTTTACAAAAAAATTTCAAAAATCTACAGCTGTACATAAAAAATTAAATTTTGTGGGGCTAAAATTTCAAAAAACCATAGCTATTAGCAGAAACTTAAATTAAATTTCAAATATTAATTTTAAAAAAGTATATGGAACATATACCCTCCACCCCACCCTTTATGGCCGCCCAGCAGCTAATCCCAAAATACACAGAATTTTCATCAGTAGTTATAGCATAAATGTGAGTCCGTGTTGAACTCAGAGTATAATTAAGAATCGAAAACAGAGTCATTCCTATCTATAATATTGCTTAATACAGAGAAAGACTCTTGTTGATTTCATTAATCTCACAGCTTCTCGCAGCTAATTTAATGAAACGTTATGAGAGCTGAGCTGTTCTCCTCACAAACATTCTTCGAATTGTCAGGGCTGTTCATTTTAGTTTCTTCTTCTTTTTTTTTTACATACCGAAAATGCTTACGATTTTCAACCTTAGTCATATACTTGACTTAGTAAAATATCATTTATTTTGTATTAGTGGGAGTACCCAGCACTGCCCTGAGTTATTTAGGCGTTAAGGAACATAAAAACTTTGCTTTAATAATATAGAAAACAACTCCCTAAGAAATCCTCAGAATCACTCTCCGTTTTTCATGAGCATACTCAAACGTAGTTACTCAATACCCAGATGTTCTCTCCTCAAAAATTAAAGACTAATAATAACAGCCTGAGGTTGCTTCTTATGGTCAAAAGTAAATAACCAATCAAATTTTGTGGTAGTATCAATGTATATCTAAATTTTATGGGGACGTTATTAAAATGGGTATTAACTTATTCAATCAACAGTTGGGCAAAAAAGACTTCCTCTCTACTTAGAATAATAAAAAGTTGTTACAATTATTATAAAAACACAATATATATGTATATAAATTACATTCTATACAAGAAAACAACCACGATTGTATTTTACAAATTGTTAATCTTTACGCAAATGGTTTTTTTGAAAATTTAGACTCTTGTTTTTAAGTTTACTTCCAATTAATACCATTTTTGAATATTCATTTCAAATATTCCTGAATGTGCTATATTCTATAATAGTACAATTAAACTTTCGTTTTTCTATGTGTTTAAACAAATTATTTTTCTAGTATCTCATGCTCCATTAATAACAGATAATAAATGTTTGAATGTATGCCAATACAAGAACAACAACAAAATAACAATAAAAGTATCATAACTTTTTTTAATATAACATAATTTAACATAAAAAGAGTACTTTAGTCTCTAGAAGCCGAACTTGCTGAGCTTTAGATACACATGCTTATTGCTAAACCTAATCTAACTTCATATTCCTCATTTTGTGTAATTGACTTCTTTCTTATTTACAAGGGTCGTTTGAAAAATCCGTGCAAAGTACGATAAATATCACTACTGGCATGTATCGAGGTTATGCTGAGTTAGCAGCATCTCTTAGAAGACCACACACCAACTTTCAGCCAGTTTGGGCTATGTCTGTCTGTTTGCCATTCATTTGAAGCGAGGAATTGCCGAAAAGATTATGGAGGCTGTCTTTTGGATTTGCAAGAAAGAATCCTCAGCATTAACCTGGAAAAGGGTAAAACTATTACATGGAAAACGCATACCATTAGTCTACAAATAAGTCCTTTCCATCACGACAATTCACCAGCTCAAACCTCTGCATTTATGGTCGCAAAATTAATGGAAATAGGGTTACAACTTGAGATGCTCACAGTACTAACAATCTCACGCACCTTCACTCTTCCTTCATCCATAACCATATCATGTGTCCAAAAATAATTCAAAAGACCCATTCAAATGGTCCTGTAGACCCCCACTGCTTGGAGTGCCCGAATGGAAATTCATTGATCACGTTCAAGTGACATTTTCTGGACTTGTACGTAAGCTAGAGAGCTCAGGTTTTGTACTGTAAATAATTGTTTATTCCTTAATATAGCGAAATGTGAATCAATTTAAATCACTCAACTTTTATAAATTATTAAATTAGTAAGTGTTTAGAGTTCAATGGCCCACTGACATGACGTGAAAGCTGTTGACATACCCTGTCAATCAATATCCCTTATATAATCATTGCATTTCATCCAAGGAGCTATTGACATAAGAGTTACATATATCATATTTCATATAGAGACAGTAAATAGCTTTATATTATTTGATAACAGAGATAGAGAGGATCGAGGTAAAATATCACTAACAACATAGCAAAAAGATATAGAGCAAATAATTTCTCTTTAACAAATTTAACTGCCAAGTCCTACATAATAAAAAGGAAAATTCGGAATTGATCACCAATAATATTAATTATAGACAAATACAGTGCGCGTAAGCATTTTGTAGTGTGTTTGATAGTAAGATTTAAATCAATTTCTTTTTTTGATATTTCTTTTGCAAATAAATAAAAAATTCCAAAAAATAAAATATTTTGAAATCTTTTTCAAAAATTATTAATTTTTGAAATTCTTTGATTATTTTCAAAAACAAATCCAAAAACTAAGCCTTTCCTCCAAAATAGAATCTTGCAGACACCCCTGCCCCTGAGATAAAAACACTTTGGGCTGGTAAGGGGTGCTTTGGTTAAATCAATATTTTACAAGTGGTACATCACTAAAAAAAAAGGATGCGAATACCTGATATATAGTTTGAATAAAAAACATATTTTGGATGATAATTTGTCTGGTTGAAGAACGTCTTAACACATGGGCTGAAAAGTCCCGTGCTTTACAAATAAATGTTTTTTTTTTTAATTTACCTCATTTTTAGTTGGTACTTAATTTTTAAAAGACAACTATCAAAAATTCCATGACAATCTGGGGTTTTTTTTTAGTTTGTAAGGCTTCTTTTGTTATTTTCAAAGGAATGGATCAATATACTTTTGTGTTTTAATTTTACTTTACTTTTTATGGGAATAAATACTATTCAAAGTTAAGCGATTACTCAAAAATATGATGGGGACTCCGGTCCATAAAGCGATTAAATAAATAAATTATAATAATAATTTTTAAAAGACCCAATTTTGAACAAAAAAAAAAAGAAAAGAAGCATGCTTTCTTTTTTAAGCAGGATGCTTTTCAGACAATTATTTATATCTATTTCAATGAATATATGGTTAAAACTGTAGTATTCAACCATTGGAACTATATTTAAAAAAATTGTTCATAAAGTGAAAACATGTCTTATGGAGTTGTTCAGGTTTTTTTTTGGAAACTTGGGCCCAAAGCGCCAGCACCAAAACGAATTATTACGAAAAATGTTCAATGTATATGTGGATTTTGTATTTTTTGGCAAAAATGACTTTTAAACAAATATTATTCAGCCAATTTTTTGGATACGTGCCTGGGCAATTGAATCTGCTCTATACTACCCAAAAAATTTCAATGCTCAAAGTTCCCATATAACTAGATAAAGTCTGACCAACTTTGAAAAGGTTGTATATTCTTTTGTAAAAAAAAACAGCCCTAAAAACTAAATGAAGTGTTCAAATGCTGAGAAAAAAACTACTAACTATATACTAAACATTAAACTGTGAACATTAAATAACAAATGGTTTGAAAAGTTCTGAATTTCACACATAGTTTGGCTACTTAAAAAAAAAACACACCTCATTTTCAGTCATTATCAAAGAAAAGGACCGCTATCAAAATTTAATGAAATTCTGTTCTTTAGTTTGTGAGTTATTGAGTTAAATGTGACGCCACTTTTGTTATTTCCTAAACAATTTCATGTTTTAATTACACATTGCTTCTTGATGGGGAAAATACTACTTATACTAAGAAAATCCACTAATATCTCTAAATTAAATTTCTTGTTCATTAATCATGAATATCACAGACCTTTTCTAATGTATGAATCAATTTTATAATGTAACTTATTTCTAAAAATACATACTTATACCAATACCACGTAGACAAATTATTTTTAATCTTCATTTTCAAGAAGTATATATTTTATCCAAATTAGTTATTGATTTATTAATAATTAATATCTTTTGATCTCAAAGCATATTATTATAAAGTGAGGACCTTCATATGCAAATATAGAATAGAGTATGTTTATATACACTTTCAAAATATGATTAGTTTTAACTATTTTTAAGAGGCATACACTCATCATTTGTATAGTGATAGATATAAATAATGAATGCTGCAGTGATGATAAATGGTCCTCTATGCAATAAATAAATATCGACATATATAATAAATTGATACCTATATACTAAGACTTCTCGTTTCTCCGGAACTTCTGTTAGAGCCAGATCACGGAGAACACATTTAACTTACTGGATCCTAGGAATATCAAGATCCTCTAACTAATATTTTTAAATTAAAATATTTCCTTACATATTTTAATAAGAAATAATTAATTTTATGCTAGTCTTAGCCATACGGAATCGTGCAAAAGTTTTGAGAAGAAAACAAACGAATTAAACAAGTATGTATAATTTTAAATTAAAATGAGTGTCAAACACATCTTATTAAATATAATTCCTGTAGGCAGCAATAACGGATTTCAGGTGGCAGCGGGATTTGCTGCCGGTGTTTTTGATGTAGGCCTCTGACATGGCAGCCACTGCTCATTGACAGAGTCCTTCATGGCCTCAACGTTTGAAATTTGATCTACTTTACTTGCCACCAGATACTATAATCTAGGGGATTCAGATCTGGTCATGGGGGAGATCAAGAGTTCGTTTCCTTTACTTTAACTACAACTACAGTAGTCAATTTTCTTGGAAGACCACTTTTGGAGGCCCTCCGAGATCATCATGCTTACTCAGGCACTCATTTACTCCGAAGACAGTTGCCTTTGAGCCATTTTTGGCCACGACATCTGTTTTTGGGCAAAAAAGAAAAAAAAGAGACTCTGGGTTCAAATCAAGATTTCCATGGAACTTCAGTTAGGGGTAAGACCTCAAGAAATCCCAAATCTAATAGGGTTAAGACTCGGTCTGATACCGAGTTTTCTTTTTCTGCTTCGGTCATTTTACTTTGTCAAGAAAAAAATTATAAGGTTTGATCAGATCAAACCTGATTTTTTTTTTTTTTGGAAGACCGAATTTCATTATGAGATCTGGCCAGACCAAAATTCGGCCTAGGATTTCCAAACCGAACCTAAACACTAGTACCTATGTGAGTGGCACGTACGTGAATAATTATTCAGAAAGACAAAAATAATCTACTTATATAGTTGTAATAACAAAAACATGTTTTTCACCAAAAAAAATACGTGACAATCTCATTTAAAGAACGGAATATAAAAATTTGTATATTCTTAGAGGGTAAAAGTTCGATAACTTATCTTTCTTTCCGTGGATATAAAGAATAGTATTTTGATAAAAGATAGCGTTATGTAAATTTATATTATATAAGTAAGGTTTTTTAATCTTTTCAATTTGTATAATGTTTAATAAATATTATATGGATGTAAATAAAAAAACATAGATTATTTGCAGACTAAAAGTTTATTATTATTCATATATGAGTATTCAGAAGGTTAATTAAGATTGATCCGAATTTGAAAATTAATTATGTTTTGATCTTTATGCTTTAATAATGTGAAACCAATAATTTCTTGTATATTCATTAGAACTAAACATAATTTTAAACATGTATGTCTCAATATAAAAACAAACATATATTTGATATAAAAATCGTTTCTTTCAAAAATAAAAAGAAGGTTTTTTGTATTCAAATATGGAAAAAGGATGATGATTTTCAGTAGCATACAAAATATTTAAAACTCACTCCTAATGTATTATTATGAAACATGAAACAAAGTTTGACATCTTGGCTATCAAACAAAAAAAAAAAAAGATCCCTTTAAACAAAACAGCACTAAGACAATATTAAATTTATGGGACACTATTTTTCCTCGGAGTGCGAAAAAGTTTAGAGAAAACATCAAAATATAAACTGTTGTGATCATATAAGACAAAGTAATTCTGAGTATTGATTGGGGAGTTATATTTTTATGTCCTTTTTCCAATTGGAGTATAATCGAGGTTCAAAATCGGAGTAACACATGGGCTGAAAAGTCAGAGGTTTCACATATAGATGGCGCTACTTTTTTTAAATTATCTTCATTTTCAGTTACTGCCAACATTCAAAAGACTACTGTTATTTAGTTTGTGAGTCAGTGTGCTAATTGGGAAACTACTTTTGTTATTCCAAAGCAATGGGAAATTGTATTTTAATTTTTCTGCTCCTTGTTGATGGGGAAAAATACCATTTAGGCTGAGCAATGGCTTATAACCTGTTATGGGGGCTTTACTACATAAAGAGAATCAATAAAAACTAAATAATAATAGTTAATAAAACACACTTTTTTTTTACGAAAAAACGTGTTTTCTTTTTAAGCCCTGGATTTTTCAGCCCATTTGTTAATTCCAGTCTATGCCTGCTAGATAAGGAGTGAGATTTGTGTTGATTTATGTGCTCTCAAAGCATCATATCTTTAACACGTCACAACAGCTAAGGTGTTTTTCGACGAATTACTTTTCAAATTGTCAGGATTTGCACGTCATTTTTCGGTTTCTTTTATTTTTAAATACTGTCAGGTCCAATTTTATACAACTCTACAGATATAACACAGGTTACCAACATATATTATTTCTTTCAACAGTTTGCATGTACAAACTTTCAACCTATCTTTATTATTTCTTTCAATAAAGTTAGTTAAACACATGTTATGGGGGTAGTTCATGGTCTAACGAGTTACAGAAAATAAGTACCTACCATAAAAGTAGAAGCATAAAAATATGTACATACATATATTTCGATAAACTACACAACATATATTACTGCAATATAAACAAGCAGACAAGATATATTACAGACATACAAGTACATTGCAGGGAATATCAAGAAATTACGTAAAAACATATGTATATTATTAGAGTGTTCACTATTTTCGAAATGAAATAGTAGACAGTTTTCATTTAAACTATGAATGTACAGGTCCGTTACTAGGAGTTTATTTGAAGGGGGAGGTTTTTTGGATCATTTTAAAATATTCATTATATAGATACTGCAAGACTTTACTAGTTTGTTCCTCGACACCTGATGATATATTTATAGTTATGGTTTTAGTCATATATTTAACAGAATGAGATGTATTATGACACCTTTGGATTTATTTACTTGAAGCTTCTGCTTCTTCAACTTCTAATTGATAAACCTTCTTCTTTTTGGGAGTACCGCAGGGAACTTGAGAGAAGGATTGCCTCTTCTCAACCAAAACAACTTTAATATGTCAAGGAGAGCTTATCTAGAGATTGATTCTACCTTGAACACGCTGTGTACGACATCTCATATGAGGAGCACGATTCACTTGGATATGATCAATGACCAAGTGATCCTCCTCAAGTACCTTGAATACTCCAATACTCTCAGCATTTTTCCACAAATGAAAAAATAAAAACTGCAGACTTCGTGTGCCAAGGAACTTGGCTCTTTCCGTGAACCTTGGCGTGTGCAGGACGACTAATGCCTCTCTTTAAGCGAGAAGATGGGATTATTTCTTTTTGGTTGATTACATTATTGGAGTAGGTGGTGGCACGGTGCAGTGGTATTTTCTAGATGGCTTGAGCGGACTCCTTTGTGGGCTTAAAATGGATTGTCAAGTTGGAGCCACTTGGCTTGGCATTTATTCGGGGAGTTAATAGCCCTGTGCTATTTCGGAGACACTAAGAGGCAAGTAAAAAACAACAACTATTATTGTAATCCTGGAACATGCTACATTCCAACTTACAATAAGAACATTCATACAATGTAAGTATATTACAAAGCCTAAAAAAAGTCAAAATATGAACTTGAAAAGGGACTCTTACGTTGTCTATGGAGTGTATCTTCCCATAAATACCTCAATTATTAAAATCCATTGGCTATTCACTGACAAATCCAAAGATTCGTGGTTGATAATTAAATCTGTCTTCTCCTTCAATCGCACGTACTATGAATGTCCCTCTTAATTAAAGACTATCGTAGTTTGAACCATGGAACCTACACCTTCCTAGATGTGAATTTTAAAAAGTTCTTTGACTAGAAAAAAATGAGCAATACACAACCTGACACACCTCTTATAATTTATTAGCGCCTACAAATTTATTCATCTCATAAAAACTGATTCTCTCTATCAATTTATATATTTTTTGCAATTATGAATAAAGAAAATTTCTAGCTGCCTTAGGTTTACAAAAGAATTCTTTATTAATTGGAAGGGTCATTTTTGACCCAAAAAGTTGAAGCCAATTTGAAGATAAATAAATATTCCTATTATTTATTAGTGACTCCAAATTTCTTCGTCTTATAAAAACTGATTCCGTAGGATCAATTCCGTAGATAATTTTTCATTAATGAATAGAAACATGTTAAATTTTCCTTAAGTGTTTTCAAAAAAAAAATTTATGCGTCATAAAACTGCTTATCGATCAGCCGACCAACTTAATACATGGGGGGAAAAAAAAGATTACAGGACTCCCTCTTTTGTAACATACCTATACTATGTATTTTGATTCAAAAATAGTGACCACTCTAATGTACAACATAGTACTAAGTTTTATCTAGTATGTAAGAAACCGTTATTTTATGCTCACACTGGGAATCTAATTTTTGTATGAATAGAATGCGTCAAAAAATGACTTACAACCTCTTACGGAATTATTTATGTTGAGTTTAATGGTATATTATGAGGAGTTAATAAATGTCTGGTAGGTAGAAGTATGTTTGTAATATAAAAAGGTATAAAAGATAACTTTCATAAGCATATTCTATGCATGTAATTCCAATATGTGCAGGGAAGACAGGCATGAAATTATTCTTTTTTGCTTTAGGGTGGTGATTCAAGATTTGGTCAAATATTTGCTACTTGCATTTCAGAATTTTTTTAAAAAGGTCATTCTTTTATTTTTTTAAATAAATTCAAATATTGTGGGAATCATGGAATTATAGAAAACTTGAATAATCGCTCAAAATTTTAATTCCCTCATGAAGGAATATAAATAGAGTCATTAGTTGAAGAAAATGGGGAAAAAAGATTCAAAGTAATTTATACTCCAATTTAAAAATGTGTATATTGAGTTCATTTAGAATTATTTTTTTTACACAAATTGCATTTGAATACGATCCCTTAAATGTTGGAACTGTTTTTTGCAGTCAGAGACGGTTACAACAACTAAAAACAATGGAATTTCAGTTATAAATGAAGAAAAACAGTCTTTAGAATATTATTTGATTTATAAATAAAAAGATGCATTCAACTATTAATTTTCATTTATTATATAACATTAAGATAAAAATATATATTGGTTCACATATAATTAATATAATACAATAGATTAGTTAGATTATTTAACTTCAATAATAGGTGGAGTACTGTTCTTTTATTTGTAATTGAGTTCTTGAGTTTTTATTTGTGCGTTATATAAAAATAGGTTGATTGCTTCAATTTCTAAATTACCAAAAAATATTTGTTAATAAATTTTTTTTTGATTTGAAATTAATTAAAATTCTTTGAACGCAAGCAACTCCAAGGATAGGGGTGATAGGGAGCTAAATGGATACCAACAGATTTGGTGTCATGCAAAAATTTTAAATTGGGGAAGTTTGTAAATTGAATTATTGAAACCGGATTTTCTCCTGAAATACCAACATTTTTAAGAGCTTTCCGAAATGGAAAATGATTAACTATTTATTAACAATTATAAAGTAACACATTTTACAAATTTAATTTTCATTTTTTTGTATAAAATAACCATCTTTTTAAGACCTCTTACTAAATAAGTTTTAAAAAAATTGAAAATCGTTTGTATTAAAATATCGAAATTTGGTTTATTCAACAATAAAGGATGTTATCTATCCAATATGATTTTCAAAACTCTTTAAAAGAAAACTTTAAATGTATATTATCATTATGAAAAAAAATAAAACTTTTCTGATTTATGAAGCGTGTTTTATTGCCTACTGGAAAGAGAAAGTACTGATGGGGCACTCAATATATCCTTTAAAAATAAACAATGAGAAGGAAAATGGGAACACTTGTTGCTAAAGTCCCCTTTGTCGTCAGTGTTCATATATCTCAAATTTCTTCTCACTGAATGATTTTTGAATTTTGATATAATTGTATTAATTGATAGTAAAATAATCAATCATTCAATTGATATAATTTACAGCATAAACAATGAAAAATTGTTTGCATTAGAGGGTATATACAAAGTATATATGTATGTAAGTTGCAGGAGAGATGATAATAATAAATCATGTGCCAAATGGGAAGGGGTTTGCAAAAAATGCAAAAGCCTGCACTTATACATTGAACATGGCCCCTTAAAGCAAACATATCATTCCTCCAAAAGATTACAGGATAGCTGAAAATAAACTTAAATGAATTTGATGTTAATTTACCAGATCTCACAACCCTTTTTTACGTTTGACTAAAGTATACAAATGAATAATATTTTATTTTTATTTCTTCACTCCAAGTTTCGTTCAGATATCTTGAAAAATGAATTCAAAAGATCAAAATAATAAAATCATTACACTCTCCTTCAAGAAGACCTTCACCTAGACAAGCTTCACAACCGTGAGAGGTCCGAGGAATTGACCACACAAATCATCCTGCCTCCATTATGGTCTATCAAGTCATTTGCAGTGACGGTAAGAGGATGCCGTTCTACTTTCCAAACATGGATAGTCTGTCGACACAGAGGCTCACATCCGAGTGCTTAGGTACCATATATTAAACTGGTTGAAGGACAATACCCCAAGAGTGATTATTTGTGGCTGCTAGATGGAACTCCCTGTTCAAAATGTACCGTCTGACAACTATGTTTGATCTCCCCTTGTTATATATTTTGTGAAATAAAAACCTCATTACTCGCTGTGTTTTTGTTTTGTGTATTTCATGAAGTTATTTATGCATTATTTTGCATAAGAGCCTTCGTGTTTATAAGTATGTATTTTAATGAGGAATGTTTTTTTGTAATTTATGTGAATTTTTTTCCATTTATTTATGACTATGAATATAATATATAGTACACCATATTTTATTATTTTTAATATGTGTAAGTTTCCTTTTTTTTTTTTGAGAAAAACCAACAGTAATATTCACAACTCTAAAAAACAAAATAATTTTTTTTTAAAACTTTTTATTACTCACTCATATAGAAGCCCAACCCCTAATATTTAAATGAACAACCGAAATAGCCTTCAACCCTATTGCCTAAATCTTCAACAGCAAAAAAAAAAAAAAAAAACCGAAACAAAACTACTAATCTCACATCAACTAGATGAGAATTGTCATTGATCTAAATGTGACTGAAATTATATTCACAAAATTTGAGGTTGGAAAGATGTAAGATACTCATGCATATCTTAAAATTAGTAAAAGGTACACTGTAAAAAAAATTATCAGATCGAAGATATTCTTCTGTGAATTGAATATATAGTCGTAAGTTTTTAAAGTTTCTTGACGAGCGAACAAATAAGGCTATAGAAGACATAAGGAGAGTGAAAAGAAAGGTGACCACAACTTAGATAAAGGGGCATTGGAGTTAAACGGGCAATAAATATGCTAATGCGCTTGCCAAGAATGGGCTAAGCATGCTTGAGGAATCTGAAGTGAAAGTTCCCAAAAGTGCAGTATTATTTGAGATTGAGTGCTACATAAGAAAGACTTGGATAGATGCACAATATATTTTTGGAGGAGACTAGTTCGGAGTGGATTCTTTTTAAAAACAAAAGAACATCTATAAGAATTATAATTGGCTTCATTACGAAGGGATATTCCTTTAAGCAATCATTTAAAGAACCTGGAAATGGTGGAAAATGCATCATGTAGACTGTGTGGAGATACGCCAAATACTACAATTCATTTAGGGACAGTGTGTTAAGAAGACTGGCTGTTTTAATAACGTTTTTTTTTAAATCAGTGCTATTAGTTTTATAGACTATTTTAGGGTATTGTTTTAGTTTCATAAATTCATGTTATATAGCATATGTGATTTCAATATATGAAAATATATCATAGTCTCATAGATATATGTTACACGGGTTGCTGCAAGTACCCTTATAGCTTTAAATTTAAGATTATCAGATTGGAAGTAATTCTCTGAGTCCTCTGATCCCTTCTTTCATTGCCTTAGAAGTCATTCCAAACAAAATGATTAAGCAAGCTTTGAGTGTTAGTGTCCATCGTGAAGAGAAGGGACCTTCATCTATGGCAAGACGAAATTTCAAACGGCTTGGTATTACCGATGGCATGGAACATGTGGATTCATACATCATTTTGATGAAACTATTTACTGATACACATCAAAATAGTTGAGGTATAAGTTAAGAACGTCTTGTATTTTTACAAACAAGTCACAAGAAGATCCTAAGGTGAGAGGTTGTTATTTTTTCCCAGAAGGAGTTGGAAGCCTTGTTTAATCTATTTTACGAATGTGGTAATATTACCACGATCCTTAACATGTGTGAGGAAGATATCTGGATGAACTTTAAGGGGAGACTGAGTCCTTTGGATTAGCTCTTTGTAATGTCCTCACAATATAAAGATAGGTAGAAGATTGAGTGGCTCATCTCCAAAGTACAAAGAATAATAAATGCAGTTGACCAAAAGAACAGAGAGGTTCCTTCGTGGCTCCAAGATTACGTCTCACAGGCAATTATAACCCAAAACTCCAAGGAGCAAGATCGATTCCCCGTGTCCCAAAGTTTTTTTAAGGTATGTGTTGTAAATTCGAAAAGGCACCAAAAAAATTTAAAAAACTAAAAAACGAATTAATGTACTAACAGAATATACATTAAATATGAATTAAAAAACGGAATTAGGAATAAAATGAGCGAGTTAATCTTAGTATGTATCCTCAAGCTTCATAATAGCTGAAGAAGGAACTTGGCAAGTTAACAATAGGAATGACAACAAATAAATCACAGGGTCAAACATTTAAAAAAAATTCCTTAATATTTACCAAAATCAGTATTTTCACATATTCCTATGTAGCATTTTCAAGAATGCCAAAAAGAGGTGCTGGTTCAATTATATTTACATCAAATGGACAAAAAAAAAAAATGTTATAAACAATGAGGTTTTATAATAGAAATTTATCTGTTACATATTTTTAGTAGATCGTTTCAGTTTATAAGTTTTTTTTTAAATAAGATAAATATAAACGAAATCTTTCTCATTTTTAATTCACTATCTTTAAGATGGAGTATTTGTGCTAGTTCTTACTCATAATTGTTTGTCAAAAGTAGGTCAAGACCCTCTCTTCATGATATTATTTACTTATCAAATCTCTGCATTTGCTGTATTTTTTATCCTTGCGTCTTTGACCTAATTTTAATTGAACATCCAAATTTTGTGTCGTTTCATGTGTGTTGTTTTATGACTTCTTTTTTTTAAACAAGAATATGATAGTAATGTCTCCGTTGTTTTATAAATATTTTGTTTAGAATGAATAAATATATTTTAAAAAAGAAGAAGATCGGAAATGTTTACTTACAAATTCTGTAAATTAAGACAGTCAAATTTTCAGCAATCTTTTATATGTACTATGAGGACGAGAATAAATGGAAAAAGAACAAAAATCACTCTTTGTAAATATCTGAATGATTAATGAGTTAACTTTAATTTTATTCCAGAGAGATGATAATATATACTACATATTATATGAATAATTTATAATACATTTAATAAAGCTTCAAAAACAAGCTCTATTATTTTATTTCACTTTCTGTCGTCTTTTATATATAAGTCACCTTTGAGAATAGTCATTAGTTTTGCTGAATAAATTATTAATTAAAACTAATAAGTTTTCTTTATTTTGTATTCACAGTCATAACGTCTTTTTGTATTACGGCATTGTAGTTTATCATTGGAGATGAGAAAATGGATGAAATCCGGGCGAATGTATATTTTAACATATGTATATGTTGGTTCCCTGCAAAATACATAGGGTTGAGGCTTTGATCATAGAGAGTTAAATACATATAGATGACTCATGAATTTTGATTGACAGTTTTGCATAGTATAGGTGTTCTTCACAGTCTTTGGGTGTTCTGTCAAATTTAGATGAAGAAATAATCTGCTAGGCCACATTAATAAAACAATCGCTATAAATTGAATATCATGCCATGCACCAAGTGTTGAGAACTTCTGCAATGTGTACAAAAGAGAATTTGTATGATACATTCAAAGAAGAAGGACAGATCTCAAGGATTAGCCATCCATTCTTATTGAAGACCCTCTTATTGTGCTCTATAGAACTATATAATCATAGATGAGAAATATATATATAATTGCAACCAAAACGGATGTGTTTTTTATTTTCTAAAGCTATGATTTTTCTTCTTTTATTTTTGAAGAGTCAATATATAAGTAAAAAGTAATCAATGGTGCGTGAAAGACAAAAATTATATGGGATGATTAGTTGCAGAGTTATAAAGGAAGATTTTTGTTGTACTAGGAGTGGAATTGAGGATCGATATCCGAGTAATTCCTGTCAGCATTACCTTGATCTCATAGCTGCTTGCAACTAATTTAACTAAATTTCATGACAACTAAGCGGATCTTATCCCAAATATTCTTCAAATTGTCAGGGTGAACATATTAATTTTCAGGGATCTTTTTACAGAATACTCGTAAATCATATTGAACTATGTACATAATTACGTAAATAAATTGGAATACATCTTTAATGAGCATAAAAATAGCATCTACCTTAGTATTGAGTAATCTAGTGTGGAGATCATGTTAGTTGATGTAAAGACTAATGATGAAAAAAGGATGGTATGATCAAGGCCGGGTAGACACAGTAGATCATGCCGGTGTTGCTATAGAAGCACATTTTACCAACTTCAAATCCATAATTTTGAAACTTTTAATGCTTTTTTTTATTTTAATAATGCTATTAAATAATTTAGCGGGCTGGACTTGTCCTGCGGGCCTCCTTTTCAGAATCTATTCCGTAGTAAATTAAAATCTTTAGTCTGCTCCAATGAACAAAATCTATGGAAAAGTGTATAATTTCTTCATCAGCTAAAGGAAGATAAGTTAAACTCTATTATACCATCAGAGTTGTAAACTCCTTTGAACTCCCAATGATTATATCAATAAAGTTAATATACGAAAAACAAACCAGTGTGATGCAATACCCTTTGTGTCAGCTGAAGTTTTCTCAATCATCTATGTATACTTGTTATTTACAATAAATGACAAACAAAACCGATATGGCTGATAAAAGTACTCGTTATCAACTATTTTTTCTTTACTTAAACAACAATTTCTTGAGGCTTAATATAATATAAGATGTTTTGTATATCTTATTTTGAAGATTTAAAACAGACAAACAGAATTATTGTGAGCTTAGTCAGTACATATAAATGATCACTCTCAAAGTGATCATATTTTTAATGGCACTGTTTTAGGGGTGGTTTTTAAGCTCAAGGGAATTCAACAATTTTCACATTTTGAGTAATTTCATTTTTAATTGTAAATAAAGCTTTGTCGTCTCAAATTGAGTCGAATTTTTGACTAAACTCAATCTTTGAGAAATAAAATAACTTCAAGTTGACTAAATATTTTTTTTTTTTAAGTGAATTAGATTATTAAATTTTCAAACTTAACACATAATAATTAAGATTGATTAGTTTACGTAGTAATATTTTTTCTTTAAAATCCTGTTATATTTCTAACCATTTTTAAATTACACAAAATACTACATTATTTTTTACTTTAATAAAACTTTGCATTAAAAAACAATACAACAATATTGCTTCTGAATAATGGCGAACATTATTAGCAAAAAGGTTTCCCCCCCATGATTCCCAGATCTTAATCCCTCCGATAATTATTTTTAGTGAGTAATCGAAAATAAGATTTGTCATGTCCGCAATTCCAATATTGACGTCTTTAAGGCCTCCATTGAGCATGAGTGGAAGTTAATAAATGAGGAAGTAAGTCGTTAGGTACGCTCCAGCTTCTACGTCAGGCTAGATAAATGCGTCGTCCCTGGTGGCTGAAACTGATAACGATTAGGCTTCATTGATATATGTATATCACTGATTAATATAATTCCCGATATTTTGATTAAATATCCTAATTATATGGATTTATTCCTTAAAAATGACAAGGTGAAAATTTTAATGTGTCACTCTTCAATTAATTATTTAGCATAATGAATAGCAACTTCATCAATACATATGTACATTTAGGAAAAATATATGTAGTGTGCACATTAAACTGCCCTGTTTTTGGGTCAATATATTTCTGTTAGGGACAATATCAAAACTGACTTTGATAAAGTTTAAGGTAACTCAGGCCATTTTAAGAATGGTACAATTCATCAGAAAATTCAGTAGAAATCGACAATTGTTACGCCTCTTATAACGTATTAAATACGATTTTATAGTAAAAAATGGTACTTTTTATTTTTTTTAGTATTTGACTTATCTGCACAAAATCATATTGTGCATATTAGTAGTTTAAGGGGTCTAAGCTGTGCTAAATGATTTGCAATTTCCTTGTTTTTATCAAGGATAATGATGTTCTTCCTTTTTATAGAAGAACTGTTACCTTAACAAGGGTTTAAATTTGCCCATGCTAAGTAAGATGAAACAGGAAAATCGCAAATCTTTGAATATCCATCTTTGACTCTTTAAATTAATGTGGTGTCAGTATATGTTAATTCGGTCCAGACCAGGACAACTGATTAAAAAGGTAAGAAAGAGTGACGTCATCAAGGAGCGAACTTTTTAAGAACTAAACAGGACTGGACGGAAACTGAACTGAGAGTACTGGAGTATTCGGACAGACCCAGCACTACCTCAAAAAATTAAAAAAAGGTGCACAAAAACTAAATATAGGGTGTGGAATATACTTCCTTTTTCAAATGAGTGACAATCAGGCTGTAAAAGTAGATTCCATATTTTCATTCTAGAGGCAACACTTTATAGTAAATTTCTATTATACGTTGTAGCAGTGAAGAGCGTGCATTTACCGTACATAAATAAATATTGCCAAAAAATGTTTTGACAAAATATTTTATAAAAATTAAACTAATTGGAATTTAGCTCTTGATTTTTGATTGGTGCGGTTTATGAAAATCAATTCATTACATCAATTTCTAATATAGAAAAAACTTATCTAACAATACACTGCCATAATTAAAAATTTGAAAAAAATCTTTGAACAAGAATAACTTCACATATAATTATGCTAGATAGATAAAATTGGAGCCATCGTATTCAACGTAATGTAAGGATTTTAAATTTGTGTAGTAATTGGAACCAGATTTATTACAGATATACTAACATTTTTAAGACCTTTGCAAAATCGCCAATAACTAATTACTGAATCAATTAATCATTTACTAAAGAAAAGTAATGAAAAGTTATTTAAAGAGGGGGGGGCGGGAAACCACTGGGTATTTAAGCGCCAAAGTACTATGGACAATGAGGGATGGAACCTATTTAACTGGATTTTCACAACTGTTGAAGCAAAACTTGTAATGTGTACATTCATTAGGAGAGGAAAATAATACTTTTTTGAGTTATTAAACTTTTTTTTTTTTTTTAAAGGACGTTATTTTGTCACCCCTAGAACTAAAAAATTTAAAAAATACAATTTTTTATTAAAGCATCATTTTTGAAACTTTTATAGTAAGAATAACGAATTTAAACACGCAAAAACAGCTTTTTTACATACTAAAACGACCATGTCCACACTCAAAAATAATTAGAAAGCCCTACAACGATGAAAAGCCCTTATTTTTAAATGTCCCTGACAGATAAGATATTTATACAGGGGGAAGACGGATATGAACCAAAGAACGGGACAGCCTACTGCACATACATACATAAACGAAGTGACGGCTTAATAAGAAGAGATTAATAACGTAGTAATTGTTTACTCTTGGCACTCATTTTATTTATACTAATGCCTAACTTCTGTGCATGTTTTGTACTTAAAAGTAAAGTAATTAATCGTTAAAAAAAAAAAAAAAATTATGATAATGAAAGTGGATCTCTGTGAGTGCAAAAACAGATCAAATTTGTATGTGACTAAATCTCTACTACTATTCCATGATTAAACAAAAGAAATAAATAAATACGTATTTACATATATATTATAATAATTCATATATGTTTGTTTATTTTATTCTTTAAGAATAAAAGATGGAATATATTATAATATATTGTGTCCTATTAACTTTATGCTATGTACAGATTCATGAACATACATAGAGACAGAAAAAGAATAAATCAAATTTCTACAACAGAAAGAGAGTCACAATGGTTGTTCATATATGTAATGTTGTGTACATACTATATTCCTGTGTCTTTACTTTTGATAAATACATTTTACAGAGTAACTTATCGTCAGAGAAGTACTTGGCTTCTCACATAAATTATCTTACCTCATTTACCTTCATTTACCTCGTATTAACATTCAAAGGACAGCAGTAAAATTTTCTCACAATCTCTTGTTTCGTTTGTGAGTTATTTTGCAAAGTGCCGCGCTTCCTTTGTTATTTCCAAAGCAATGGCTCCAAAACATTTTACACTGCTTCTAGGAAAAGAAACCGTGCAAGCTAGGCAATGTCTTGAAAAGTGTTATGGGGACTCTGTTCTATAAAGCAAGTAATAATATAAAAAAAAGTAATACTAATTTAAAATAAATACAATTTGTGACAAAAAAAAAAAGAAGAGGGGTTTCTTTGTTCTTTGTGTTATGTAGGATTTATCATACCCCGGGAAATTATCCCTTTGATAAATCCTGAGAAATTGACTTCTTTAAATATTGAAATCCCATTTTCATTATAAGAGATCAGAACCTGCACATTGTAAGTTTTTCTTACAATAAAAGAAGACATTTTCTGTTTCTCACCCGGTGATAGTCAAAAATTTATTAAAATGAATCCATACGGAATGATAGAAAAGTCTTTGACCACTTTGACTGTGCTAAAAATGACCATCCACAAAGGATCAGAATAAAGTTGTGCATGAAAAATTTTAGCATACGTTTTTATTTACACATTATGAAGGCTACAATTTATACTAGCTTCAAATTACAGCCTCCCTACAAGGCTGGTAGGCGTTACATACTTTAGAGTTGTTAATCCTGGGCCTATTCATCCAATGGGACTTCACAAAGGCTTTGAGGTTGGTTATTTTGCTGTGGTGGACTCTACCGGCTTTGGACTCAATGTGCGACCATATTGACAAGTGCAAAGGATTCAGATCAGGGAACTGAGACCAAAAATCAATATTTATCAGTTCCAGGCTTATTGGTCTACTACCAACTCTAGGCAGATACCTGAGACTTTTTTCTATCCTCAATCAACCTTTCTGACCTTGCACACTGTATGACGGATAACTTTCAGCTTCTAAGAAATGTCAGAGTTGCAATCACCGGAACGGACCAATGTGGCAATCCATAAATTTTTCGCTTCGATTTTTATTAATAATTGGCATATAAAAATGTTACATGACTTTTTGTTAGCTAAGAGATCCTGCTTCAGATGATATAAATAGAAAATATTGCAAGAAACTTAACAAAACCTCTTAAATTGACTTCATAGAGGCGGTCAAAGACTTATCAAACGCCCGGTATTTAATTGCTGCGTATGCTTCTGAAACATTATGTTACATAATATTCAAATCTTTCCTATACCAACTAATCCCACTTTCCTCCTATACTAAGAGCCATGGAAGGCCCTATAATGGATATTTGAAGGGATGCCAAATTTACAACAAGATAAGCGAATATTTATTTAAAAAATTACCTAATAATACACATGAATTTCTTCAAAACTCAGAAGCATCTTTCATCCTTTGATATAAACTCTGGCTAAAGAATAAAAATGATGAAATATACTTAAGATTTAATTTCAAATTTGGGTTTATATTTAATGTAAAACCATTCAATTCTAATAAAAAGTAAGTGAAACTTTACAAAATACACATTTGTTATGTATTTATTTGGGTAAAAATAACATTTCGGTTTTTATTAATTGAAAAGCAAAATAAATAACTTTTTGAATCTACCTTTTCAATACCTTTGGGAATATAAACAAGAAAGGAAAAACAATCTGAAAACTATGGAACATGATGTTCAATGTGCAGTCTCTTAAATAAATCATGGAATAGATAAAATGCAAATCCGAACAAAGTCAGGGATACTATTAGAACCATTCAAGTATTTGATATAATGTTATAAATTACAAAGACAAAGTTAAAATTCAAATAGGTTTTTGTTTTTTTTTAAATAATCTCCAGAGGAATTTTCATGATTGAATCCTATAATGAAGCATTTATTTGAGCCGTTAAAGGAAGCAATAGAAATAAATTGAGTTAATAGCATCACTAATATGATTTCAATTAGAGAGGCTAACATGAATTGTTAGAAAGGCATGATGAAGTGTACAACAAACTCCATCATATCGTTATTACACGTAATGTATCTTACGGCTTTTCATATAGAAAAAAAAATCGGTTCGTAGTTAGCCAATTCCTTCCAACAATATAAATTGTTTGGGCTCATTCGAATTCAACCAATCAATGCTCTGATCACGGGATATAATCAACAGCTGACGGCAAAATACAGTGTAAATTTTTATGTTATTGAGGTAAATCCGTGCTCTATATAGATTTTATTTTCAGTGATAAAATTTTTGTGTATAACGGGCGTGTTAAAAAGCAGGAATCGAAAATCAACATGGCAACCCTAACAATTTGAAGAATGCTTTGGAGGAGATCAACTACAATCAGCTGTGACAAGGAAGGAGAAGGAAATAAACAAGAATATAGTCAAGAATGAACCCAATATCGATACCAATTCTACTCTGAGTCCAACAAGTACTGTATAACTCCGCAACAAATATTTAAAATTAATGTCTGTCTTTTATGAGGACACACAAATGTTCAATCTGATTTTGAATATAATATGAATGAAGTTCACTACTAAGGAATTAAATAAAAATGACAAATACTAAGGAAAAGAAAATTCATCTTCAGATTACCAATTCCACAAAAAACGGGGCAGCAAAATAATTGACACGATTTACATGACTAGTGATGTATATAATATGTCCTGTCGGTATGTAAAAATAAAAGAAAGCTAAACAGTTTAAAGAATGTTTAGGAGGAGATCAGCTTAGCTTAGTCATTTTAGTAGATCAGCTACAGGGAGCCGTGAAATAAAGGAAATAAAAACAAATCCCACAACGAATAAAGCTAGGCTGATATAACTCCAATGTTGACCCTCAACAAGGACTTATACTTATCACTCTCTCTTTCATGAGGGTCATGCACTCGTTATGACAATATACATAGATGTTCTGTCTTCCAGAATTAAATAATAATGACAAAGCTTTGAAAAATAAAGCATTTTCAGATTGCTTTTTGTAGATTATAATAATTGGAAGAATCTGTTTGGTTTAGCTCTGTAAACACATATGGTGTCCTCAACAATTTGGCCATACAATCAGTACAGAGTTTATTTTTGATGATACCGATCTATGACAATTATAATTTTTGTTTTTGCACAGTACTCATTCGGTCCAACAAAAAAAAAAGCTCTACACAGTTTGTAAAGGCGAATTATTGATCACTTTATATGTGTTTCCAAATTGTGAACATTGATAGAATGACCTCATATGAGATAATAGTGTTTTATAAGTGTACAATCCTTAAAAATGGATAAAAAATACTCTGAGAAGTTGTCAAACACGTGGGTTGTCACAAACTATAGATTCAGGAAATGGGGCCATTTTAAGACCTATAAAATAAAATATAGTTCACATTGCATATAGAGTGGGAAACCAAAACTTGCAGTAACATGACTAAATTACGAAAAATGTGACTATTATGGAATCAAGATCAATTTTTGATATGTTTAAATATTATATTTAGCAATAGTTTTTATTTAATATGTCCTCCTTAATAAGTAAAAACAGCCTCTACACCCTGACGAAAAGATTGGCAAAGGAAGGACGTGTCTATTGCGTACTACGTTGTCATGATGGTATCCAAGCATTCTTTCCAAGACTCTTAAAATTGCAAATTCAGGGTGGTTGAGTTTGTGGATTGATATGGAGACAGCCCTAAAGTCAGCCACATTGTTGCTGCAGAAGGTTTGTTGACTGTATGGGGCTTTAATGGACTTATTGATGTTGTAGGCTGTCGGAATGAAGATGTCAACGGTCTCTGTAGCATTATCAGCACTGACAACGGCGCCCGAGGAGATTGCACACACGTTGCCTTTTCCGATGTTGCTAATGTTACCACTCTGTAAATATTCTACATAGAGAATTATATGATCCAAAAAAAAAAAAAAAATGGATACTCTCATAAACTTTGTAATTGTTCAATACATTCAAAAAGTGAGACCAAAAAAAAAAAAAAAAAATAGTCTACGCTTTGATAACGATACAATTTACTATCTAAGACCGAAATATAATAAAATAGGTTTTTGGAAAACATTGACTAAGATGGAACTGAAAAAAAAATCATCAGTCTGAGGCCCAGTCTTAGTATTAATATAATTAGTTAAGTATAAAAAATAAAATCCCCCTACTAAATAAAGAAAGAAAATGCCTGAAAAAAGAACGGTTCAAATATCATTCGGTAAAAGAAGAATGAAGAAAAAGGAGAATAATGTAAAAAAACTATAAAATTTTATATCCTTTTTTAATCCAAAACTAATTTTACATAATTAAACAGCACTCAAGAAACTAACAGAAATGAAGAGAAAGAAGTAAGGAAGGAGAGAGAGAAAAAGAGTTTGAAAATAAAAAAACTCACTTTCCTTACAAATTGTATGTATGTATTTATATTGTGGTTTGAGAAGAAGAGGAGAAAAAGATGAACAGCTACCATCATATACGCTAAAGAAGACGAAGGAAGAACTATCTTTCCTTTTGCTTTTTACTTACTTATATAATTTTTGAAAACCGCAAAAATTGCCTCATTAACTTTACTTTAGCTAGGAATTATTTATGTCTGCATAACGTCAAATATATATAATATATTTATGAACATTTTATACAAAATCTGTATATTCATGTGTAATTGCTTAATAATTAAATTGTACACATGATAGGGTTGTTCTGAATAACTGAAATAATTAAATTCACATAAAACATTCTTAAAATTTATATTTAGGCAAGAATATATTATTTATGTTAATAGAATAATGTTTCTCTGTGTGAATGTATGTTTTAATTTAAAATGTCATTGTTGGATCTAAAAAAATAACAATGTAGTCATAATAATGAAATCACGGGGCCTTTTACATGTAGCATTGAGCGTTTATACTGGGTTCTCTCTGATGTATATTCATCTACATATTTTTGATCTAAGAAATAACAACGTAGTCATATTTATGAAACATCACAGGCGTTTTGCATGTAGCATCCAGCGCGTATATAGGGTTCACTGATCAAAGTACTTCTTTGTGTATATTATATATATTTTTTTTAATCTTAGAAATAACAAAGTGATCATTCTAATGAAATTTGTCAGGGGTTTTGCATGTAACATCGAGCCAGATTGTGCTCATGAGTACTTCCTGGTTCATTAGGAAAAACATATTTACCCCCCTTCAAAATATAATTTTTTTTTCTGGGAGAGAACATTGAAGTATTGAGTAGCTACGCGTAAGTGTACTCATTAAAGCAGTAAGTATCACTGAGGATTTCAAGGGGAGCTATCCTCCATATGATTTAAGCTATTTTTGTCTGTTCGTCGACACTTAATAACTCTGAGCATTGTCAGGTACTACCATTAGTAAAATAATATATTGCAAACCTATAGACCGCACTGGCACCGTAGGCACGCACCATGTTCTTTGGAATAACCCTCCATACAGCCTCAGCTGCAGTTATTGGCTGGTCATTATTTGTCCTTGATACAACATTTGACTTTTTCAAGGACATCTCCTACATAGCAAAGTCCAGGGGATTGCAATTAGGTAAGGAAGGATGACTAAATTATTTTAGCCATAAATGCTCAAAATTGGAGGCATGCCATTCTGGGATACGACATAGTGCTGATCTTTTCCTATTTGATTAAGACTGTTTGTGGGCGTGGTAGATATAAATATTTGTATGCACTTCCATGTTGCTATTTTATGTAGACTTATGAAAAAGGCACGTAACTTACATTTGCATATGCCCTATCAACAGAAAAGTAAACTAGAATAATTTTTCTCAAAATGGAGTACTGATTGAAATCATTTATGTTCTTTTTTTTTCTTTTTTTGGGATTAGGGCACATGCAGATCCCCACTACTAGTGATGGATTTTGGCTATATAGCAAAACGGAAAACACGGCTCCAGTTCTATATTTCAGATGAAAAGTTGTCTATATTCAGTTTTTTCTTATCCCGAAGTAAATAAAAACCTCAACTTTAAGGATGCTCATGTTAATAAGTAATTTTCAAACTCTTCATTTCGAAGAAACTAGAATGATTAAATCATGTTTTTAACAAATCATACGGCATTTGTTGTTTATTTTTCAACCAAAAAAAAAAAAAAGATCAAAAAAATCGGGAGCATTGCAAAAGCAATGTAAAAAATGAATTTATAGGGGAATTTGTCACAATTAGTAACTATAAAAAGACAACTCCTTATGGCAATTCTTCATTTTCATGAATTCCTCTGAAGTTGACTATTAAATAGGAATAAAATAGGTGACTTTATGCGGAATTTTTACTTCGTTTTTCTTCTATGTACATATTAATTATAAAAATTATTTTGTTCGGTTTTAGCACCAAGAATCGATAAAAAAAAGTATAATTAGAATCTATTCTTTTTCTTAAAATATAAAAATATATAATTAATTTACACATTATTCATAATTTACTAACACAAACCCGATATTTCCTGTTTGAATATTAATGAATACAACACCTATCAATCTCTAAATTTATTTCTCAACATTTTTTGACTCAAAACTATATTGTTGTTAGCCAAATCTAACCAACTCTGGGATTTTTTTTTCATTTAATAGAAGGGAATTATTGACTGCTTATTCGGTTTCAACCAATCAAAGTTCAATAAAATAAAAATCGAAAGCTGACATAATAAAACACAAAAAAACAAAAAAAACAATGGAGTTGTTGATGATTTGGGAATACAATTGTAAAAAAACATTGTTTTTTTTGTATCAATATTCAATTTTGGATTATTTACTAACGTTAACATAAAAACAAAACTGAATAAAAATCAAAAAAAGCAACAAATCTCAATATATTTTATTTCTTTAGATATACATACATACAACCCCAATATTTCATATACATATTTAACTCAATTATTGGCTCTGTATTCAAATTTGTGGGATGAGGTAAGATAGCCAAGAGTTTTAGCTATAGTTTTAAGCCTTTATTTGATTTAATAAATCTATATTCGTCCCGAATTGGCATTTCAAATAAATTATGTCAATTTGTCCTTTTTCTATTCCCACCATCAACTTTGACTACTTTAAGTGCAATTTGGGCTGCCTTCAAAGCCTTAATACTAATAAATTGTTGATGGAATTGGACCATATTTTGTTGAAGAATACCAATGTAATTCATCTTTTATTTTTTTAGAAAAATCATTCTTGTATGGTTGATTATATTATTTTCATTTCTGTTGCTTCCTTCGTTCATCCTTGATACTCATTGCACTTCCAGTTCTTAGTATGTATTTAATCAGTATTCCATTCTCATCAAAAGTTTCCTTTTGTTTATATTGATCTCTTGATCATTTTCGACATCCTTTAAGGTATTGTCTTTTTATTCGTTCTTGTCCCAAACATTTTTGCTATCAAGGCTCCTACTTTGAAATTTTCTGGGTGACTTGACGTCTTTTGAAACTAGCAAACCACACTTCCTGAACCTGCTGTTTTATTGTTTGCTACTTTCTCCTCTACTCTGATCACTAATTGCTGCACAGACGGACATATGAAGAAGAGGTGCTCTCAATTTTCAATGTCCAAGGCACAAAAAGTAAAGTATTTATTTTCTACTGCTGATTAACAGCCACTTACGTAGGCCGATATAAATATTAATATAAGTGTTGCCAGCTAAATTTGACATTTCCTTTGATAAGTTTGACATTTTTGTAGCATAACTGTAAACAGGATATTTTGACATACGACCATAATTTGTATTGTTTAGAGTGACTTGAAAAAATTAATGTGGCCAAAAAATGGAACCAAGTCGTGAATATTTTCGTGCGATCATTTTTCACAGCTATCGACTTGAATTATCACGACAAGATTACATTGATGTACTTAAATCTTTGTATGACACTATCCTATCCCACTGTGAAAAACTGGTTTAATGAATTCAATCGTGTCCAACGCTCGCTCAAAGACGAATTCCGTGAAGGTCGTCCAAAAACGGCCGTTGTGCCAGAAACCATTGATATGCCGAGCGTGAAGTGATAATGCAAGATCGTCATATGCCATACAGTGAGATATTCCATGTATACCTGGCCGTAAAAAAAGGTTTGTTCTCGTTGGATCTTGCACAATTTGAAAAATCGCTCAAAAGAAGGCTCGTGTCGATTGGTGCAAAGAATTGTTGAAAAATACGCTCATGGTGCTTCAAAAGACGTGCATAAGAGCGTCACAGGTGACAAATCATGGATCTATGCGTATCAGCCCGAAACAAAACAACAATCGACCGTGTGGGTTTTCGAAGACAAGCTAAATCATACGAAAGTTGTTCGTAGAAGAAGCACTTCGAAGCAAATGGTAGCCTGTTTCTTCGGCAAAACTGGTCATGTGACAGCTATTCCACTTGAGCATCGTAGGACGGTCAATCTTGAGTGGTACATCCCAATTAGTTTGCCTGAAGTCTTTGGAGAAATTCGAAAAACGAGCAAGAGAAGACGAATCATTGTTCACCATGACAATGCGAGCTCTCACACATTGGCTCAAACTAGCGCCTTTTTGAACTGCCAAAACGTCTAATTGATGGGTCATCCGCAGTACAGCCCTAATTTTTGTCGCCAGAAGATGCTGTTGAAGCTTTTAAAAAGGTGTCTCAATTGGAGTGGTTAAAAAGAGCTTCGACAATTGGTTTGAGCGCATGCAAAAGTGTATGAATCATGCTAGAGAATACTTTGGAAAAAAATAAAAACATTTTTGATCATAAATATATGCATTTTCATTATTAGATCAGAAATATATATAACAGACTACGTAATGAATATTTTGAACAATATGTTATTAAAATTTTGCTTCTATTAATGCAACTATTAACAAAAAATAATAAATTTCTTAAATGTGGCGTTTTCATTGCAAATGCGTTTGTCACTTTGTTAAAACGCCACATGATTTTGGAATCCTCGATTTGAGCAGTTCCACAATTTTTTGATTACAAAAACTTCAGAGAATAAATTGTAAATATATAAACAAAGGCTCATGAACATAAAAAGTTGAAATTAAGACCTTTTGATCATTCAGTGGTGCAAACTCGTATTCTGTCATCCAAAAGAAATCAAAAGGATTTTCTAAAAATTACCAATTACAACTTTTTTTTAAATGGACTAGGTTTTTATTTCAAAAATCAGACACCTTTACTATGCATTAGCAAACTGAAAGTTATAGTGTGAAACGAATAATAAATAAATGCTAATTACTTAATGAAGCGCTGATTAATTATAACTAAAAAAGTAATTCGCAAAATTTAAAAATCTTTATTTTTTTTTATATTTCTGTTATATTATATTTTAATTTTCAATTAAAGTATTCATATTCCGCAAAAAGTTTTAGCTCAAAATAAATTACTTCAAATATATGTAAATGTAACAACTATAAAATATTTTAACTTTCTTTTTGAGGGATATATACAATGTACTCGTATGTACAGAGCACACTGAAATCAGAGAAACTCTAAGTATGAGATTTTACAAAAAATTTCTTCATTAAAATTTAACTATATTTATATATGATCATTTTTGTGATTAATAAATTATGCATTAGGTTCCTTTCGGCAGAAGTCACAGTCTGGAATATTTCCACGAGACCGATATTATTATCATATACAAAAACTTTACTTATTGATAATTTGATTTAGGTAAAAATTAAAATATATATGACCTTAGCATGGGGCAATTTTTTCAGTAAATAAATCCAAATCAATATTACTTTTAAACTAAAGCTATTATAACCAAGTTACCTTTTGTTAATAAAAGACCGTTGAAATCTCCATCCGGACTGCTAAGAACATGAATGAGTCTTTCACAGCCAAGAAGAACAAAAAATTATGGCTGAATTCTGGACTGCCTCTACTCCAGTCTGCCACACCTCTAATATAAATTTGGATTCTAAACAAGGTACCATCATGAGAGAATAGGTTTATTTTAATTAAGGATTATGCTTTCAATCTCAAAAGTTGACTCAAAAAATTTGAAAAACAGATTTGTTATGAAAAAACAATCAACGGATTCGTAATCAATATGTCAAGAACTACTATGTAGATTTAAATACGGTGTGGGTGAACATCAAAACAATCTTTAAGTTATACAATATTTTCCCCAATTAGGATTACAGAAAAAATCCTGATTTTCCAATTCCATTTGATTCCATTACTTTCACATACCGGGTGCAACGAAAAAACCTTTACACTTTGTTTTTGCTAGATAAATCAAGGTCTTTCTGAATGCAGTAAAATTGTCCCGATCACATACTTAAAAAAACGGGGAAAACAAAGAAACTAGATCTTCCTAAGTATCATAGAAGCCAAGAAAATGTCATCTGAACGTGACCAACAAATTTCAGTCTGTGCACTTTTGAACGCTGACAGGTAACCAACAGAGATTGCAATGTTACCATTGGTCCAAATCAACTACCCGGACATAAACATGGTGTCCTTGTAGGATGGTGCGCCAGCACACACCTCCAAAAAGGCCTAGAAGTGTTTGAAGGACAACTTGCCTTTCTAGCCAAAGAAAATGTGGCCTCCTATTCACCAGATGCCAACCAATTGGACTTCACTTTTTGGGTGCATGTTGAGTCCAAAGCATGCACCATCCGTCACGCAAATATCAACAACCTCAAGGACACTGTCAACCAGCACTGGGATGCCATGTCTGAGGACTACATCGTCAACGGGTATAAGTCCTTCCGTTCCCACCTGGAAGCCATCATTGCTACCAAGACATCATATTACTCATTTTTAATTGATTGACATACCCTATTACAACTGCTTACTAAAATACATCTTGATAAAGTTATAGATTGAAAGCTTAAAGATTTTTTACCGTACCGAGTATTCCTTAAACATATTTTGATCAATTGTAGTCTTTTTTTCCCTCAAAATTCTGTAATATTTTAAAATACCAAAGAATTTTTTCTCGAGTTGAAAGCCTTCATTTAACTTGATTTAATTCCAAATTGGACTTTAAAGTATAATTTTTTTATTATGAATATGACTTTTTGCAGAACTGACAGTGATTCCAAAGGTTTCATCAGAATAATTTGATAATATAAATGAATTATAATAACACATCGAAGAGAGCAAATGTAATCTAGATTCAGTTATAAGAACAATTCTTTCTACCTTATTTTTATTTTTATCCATTATTTTTCTTATAGAGTTACACCCATTCGGTATACTTGTACATGGAAATTGTAGTACTAAAATAAATCCCTCTGACCTAGTAAATATCTTACAGACAATTTACATATTACTTACAGAGTGGACACCCAAAACGTACAGTAGCATTGAATTACAATTTGAAAGTCAAGTAGACTTTTGACTTCTCCATCCGAACTGCTTAAAGCATCAAGAAGTTCATTACGGCTGAAGAACTGAAACTTCTACAGAAACTGAAACTGACATTTGTCATGCCTCCATATGGTCCTCCTCAATCTCCTAAACTTTAGGGTGTCTTAGAGGAGAATGTCTGCTGTATCTCTCATCCAAATTTGGATTCACTCCCAGCTGCCATTATGACATGTGGTACGCCGTGGACACGACCTTTATCGTCAAGAGCTGTCAGTCTGTTTTCGAGCGTATTTAAGCAGTTATTGCTTGAGAAGGAGGCCATATTAGATAAAAAATATAGGTTCATAAAGGTTTTAAACATATTACGAATTTGTTTTTAAGTTTCCTTTAATGATTTTCCAAAAAATCAGGTTTTTTGAAACTTACTCAGGCTACTCCAAGTTTCGAGTCCCCACTTTGAACACATTACTTTACCCTAGGAACGACGGTGATTTCACGTGAAACAATTTATGCCTAAATGAAGATGATTCCATTGAAATCCCACTCTATTTTTTTCATACGCATAGTGTATCATTAGGTGAAAGTTTGTAGAAAAAATTGGCCAAATCAGACTTGAACTTTGCATGATACTTTTTTGCACAAATGTTATTTTTTAATAGAAGTTAAATTATAGTATTTGCTTTATGAAGTATTTTAAAGCAAGCATTTTTAAAATCAGTGGAGTTTAAATGGAGTGATATCCTTTGATCTTTAAGAAATTCCTAAACATTCCTTTGGGCTTGTATAAACACTGATGAGAAATGATCAAAATCGAGGATGTCGTGAGAAAGTCTACTCAAAAAAGTTCCATATGGAACTTTTATTTTTTCTTGACATGTGTTATCTACAAAACTGAACTTTATAGCATTAATTTTTCTAAGGCACGACATTTAGTAATTATTTTACGTACTTAATATGTAGAAATTAATCTCTCACCAATTCTGGTGTATACTTTATATACTATGAAAAAGATATGTGCTTATATATATTATTTTGTAACATAATATACATTTATATACCCAAGTATATGTTGTTTACTGGTAAATGAATTATGTTTGTACAAAACAAAACATATAAATAATATTCAAACACAGAATGAAATATTGGAAACAGTTGATGACGATAATACGTTTGTAATATACATATATTATCATGAGTGTAACATTAAAATTTAATACATACTCGAGTATAAAAAGGGACGTATATGTTAGAGTATATTGAAATGACAAAAGCTCAGAATTTAGTGTCTCGGGATATTTTTTATTTTATTTATTTAAACAAGAAAATAACCTTCAAACATCTGGGAAAAAACAGCAAATTATTTGACATAAATGAACTTTTAGAGTGTACGAAGGTGGTCTGAAAAGTGTCCAACTTCACCGTCAAGATGACAGCACTCGTTTATAATGGATAGTCACAATTATCTAACATCTATTAACCAAAGTATTACGCATTTTGGATGCACAGTTGATATGTAAGAGTCGTTTGATTGAGTTGAAGTTAGTGTCTTTGTGAAATTGCCCTAAAAAAATTAACAAATTGAACTGTCAATGAATATTTATTTTTGAAAGGGTAGCCTTTAAACAGATTCAAATAATAGCAGACAATTAAAGACTTGTTGAATCAAAATTTGACGCGTCTATGTCAATCCAACTCAGAGTAATTGAGCCAAAAACCCAAAAAAGTTTTTGCAAACAATTATTTTGCAATTTCCCTGAGTAGTATCTCAAAAAAACAAGATTTGAGTGGTGAAAATAAGGAATAACATGGAAATACATTCGCGGAATACGCGGTACAAAAAGAGTATATGCATTTACCTGGAACATCTTTAGTAATAAAATACTCATAGTGAGAAACAATTTAGAGCAATAGCGTTGAACTACTGTTGCAAGATTTTTATTCAATCTACAATACTTAAAAAAACAAAAATCCTGTAAATATAATTAAATATACAATTTTGAAGGAACAACTTGAGAAAAAAATTATTTTTCTCGATATTTGACATATTTTCAATCAAAATCCGTTTAAAAAGGAACTTTTTATCTAACAATTAAAAGTAATTTTCTTGTTTAGATGAAAAAATACAAAATTAAAATATCTCACGATACCAACTCCCCAATTTCTGTCATTAGGGTACACTCTAATATATGTATATCTTCTTATATACATAACTTGGAAAGGTTATCAATTTATAAACCATCAGAAAAAGAAGAAAAAAATGAAAGCAACTCTCACCATTAACTTGGATGAGTCAAAAAAAAAAAAAAATGTATATCCGAATGATAAAGTCAGGTAGATTTATATAAAAGAATATATTTACTATAGGTAGTTACGTAGAATAGAAAAGGATTGTTGAAGATTATACGGAAATGCTTAGAAAAAAATATATACAAAGGAAGCAAGCAAATATATAAAAGATGACGATAATTGATAAAATAACTTGTTGGATGATGAGTAATATTTATTATTCATTGACGCCCTCCCCCCTTTACTTTGAAAAACAATTCACAGAGTATGTAACTAAATTACAATGATGTATCCGTTCACAAATTTGAAATCTTCCCCCAACCTGTTCTAAAACTTAGGGACGCAAATGCCGTCCCACGGACTTTGTTCAATGACTATATACATAGATCACTTACGTCCTCATTAATCAATCTCAACCATACAAGATCCAATGTTTATATGAAAAATACATTGATTAGGTCTAAATTAAGGAAAATGACAAACTATTCTCCGGTAAAATGATTACTTTATATGCTATAATCATACGTGTAGTAGGCCAGAGAAGAGTGACAATGATTTTCCACATTTAGGGGAAACTAAGCAATACTCCGGCAAGTAATATTCTATAGGGGTATGCAAAAGTATCTAGACAATATTTTTAAGTAAGTTGACAAAATAGTAAATTACATATTTCTTAGTGTAGCTCTTCAGAGAGAGCTTCAGGGATCTCAAAGAGCTACGGTGATATTCGTTTACCTGCCTTCTCAGCTCTGACCACAACTTTAAATCACACGGATTAAGATCATGGCTGTTGGAAGGCTACTAACCTGGCTATCGATATAATGCATGACAGTTTTAGAAACATGACCAGGTGTTGAGACTTGAATTCACATGAACCTTGTATTTGAAGTGTATGTGTCTTCTAACCAAGTCATCATAACATTCTAAAGAAGGTCCAAGTACACTTTGTGTGATCGGCAGAAGGAATTGGAAAGCCCCTTAGCCGCCTTTCGTCGCTTGAAGACGTCATATATTGTGTTCATTGCATATTTTTATGATAGGTTTAGCATCGTTTCCTAACCTTGAACAATTCTGCAATAACTTTACGTTTGCTGCTTCATGTTGAAACTGAACTGAATAAGTATTAAACGAATTTTTGTCTATGGACATTACTTTTAGGTGAAGTTAGAGCTTAGCAAGATAAATGCTCTTGATTTAAAATAAAATCAATTATAAATATGTCTGAATACTTCTCCCCACTTCTGCATATGATGCGTAAAATATTTTACCTTTTTTAAAAAGGCTTGCAGAGAGCACTATCCAATTTGGTACGTTTTTCAAGAACCGACAGAACTGGACATCAAAGGATGGGAATGATGCAAATTTATGCAATGTACTACACTTTCTGAAATGCCTACAATGTCTGCTAGCTTACTCACTTTGAGTCACCGTTCCAACAATGCCTATATATTTATTTTCTTCACAATGTCTGGAGTCGTCACCTCATTTGGTCGACTGCTGTAGCTCGTACAGTCTCGTTTAAACTCTGTTACGTATATTTTTACTATTGTAAACGAAAGGGCAGAATCACGTACAGTAGAATCTAGTTCAACTTATATATATTGGTTAAGCTAAAGCCTTTGCACTAAAAGTACTGTATTACATTATAATGACCAAATTTCTAAATTTCCAAAAGTTACTGATAGCTACCAAACAAATACTAAATAACGCGGCGTCTTTAAACTTGAACCATATGCTTTATAGATTATGAACTTTCTAATACAATTTTTTTTTTAAACAACTATCCCCATCTCTTAGTCAAACAAGGTACTTCACGGGACTGTACGCCTATATAATTGATGAACGCAGTTATTTATTTTCCAAGCATTGTACAACTAGTAATACATTAACTTTTTCAGAAATTAATTGTCTACTATTTCGCTTCATCCTTAATAATGTAAGAGTAAGACTCTAATTACAATTAGATGTTAATTAATCTAATTTTCTTTTTATACATATAATATTCTTTTGTCCTTAATTAAATTTCCATATTGACATCCACAACTTTTTGTAACCGTCTTCACCTTTTTAAGTAGACAAATACATAGATCTCCCTTTTGACATTAATTAATTACATTATGTGTACAACGTACACTTATATTTAACCACGTTATTAAAAATTACCTTTCAATTAACTCTTCAATATATTCTCTTGATTTTGACGAAATTTTCAAGGCTTTGTTATAAAGATCAAATTTTTTCCCTTGTCAAAAATTTGTATGAATGATCAAACTTTGTAAATCACCTTTCATCTTCGTATGGGGTGTGGTTATAGTTGTAGAAAATATAATCGGCGGGTATGTTAAAAAAGAAAGCGAAAAATGACATAGCAAACCTGGCAATTTAAAAAAAAATGCTTGAGTGAAGATAAGTTTTGTGTCACGATGGCTTATCCGATGACCTGCAACCAGCTATGAAATAAAGGCAATATGCACATATCCCATGCGTATCTATCAATGGGCAGGAATTACGTTTAAAAAACGAGAGTAAGCATGATTTGACAATTTGACGTTGTATTAGATCAGCTACAACTAGCTATGAGAGAAAGGCAATGAACACATAAACTACTCCGTATCTAGTAAGGATATAGGTAGGAATTACTCCAATGTCAATCCTCAACTCTACTCCGAGTCCAACAAGGACGTACACCTACCTTTAAACTCCTCAACAAATCAGGAGTATTACTCTACTTTTTCGATGAGTACATGCACTTTATAGTTAGATGTTTTCTCCTCAAGAGTTAAAAAGTAATGAGACCAGCTTTAGAAAATAAAACACACTGGTCATGTTCATAATACAAAAAGTATTGCGCTCGTCTTAAGTTATATTTTCTAAAACTCTCGATGTAGTGGCCTATAATGGCAAAAAATTACTATCTCTGTATACTTCTAAAGGAGTGAAGACTAACATGGACCTTTACTATGACGTCATCGATGAATGGAGTATTCAAGAACTCCATTCAGATATAATACCAATGAAACATCTATATAATTTGCCAAAATTGCCTTGGATTGGTGTAGTTCGTTATTTTGAGCCTCATTTTTTTTAACAACAAATTCTTTGGCTTCTTTCTTCTCCTGATTACAACCCCTTGGACTTTGCCATGTTATAGGGTAGGATGAAGAAGAAGGTCAATGCTGTTCCAAGAATCAGCAAGGATCAGCTTTTGTAGCTGTAGAGACTGCTTGCTATTTTATTCCACACGAAACTGTGCATACCATATTGATTAAATTATTAATATTTTTAATATGTATCAATGTATATATGGACAATAAACTTTCTTTAGAACACTTTACTGTAATTCTTATGTAGAAAGCACTTATAAGCTAACTATGTATTACTGACTACGATTTATAATAAGTATGTACATATCATATGCTTAGGACAACGAAATTTATTAATTTTATTGGGTTTTTATAAATTAAATATTTTTTTCCATTGGCAATAAAAACATCAAAATGTTAATAAATACATATAAAGGTCCGACTCTAACATTTTAATTATTTTATTCATATTTTGACTATTGGCGTTAGAGAGCGTGGTACATTTTTTACATCAAAATTACCAGAAAGGTATCGACGAAATCAAAATTGCGCGTAATTGGCTGTTGCAATAACCGTGCTCAAACAAACCTGAGTAAAAAAAAAATAGAGTTGGGTCAATCCTTATTTATTCGGAACAGTCCAGTCTAAGGGCTGTTCCTATCAGTCCATGAGATGTGTCCGTCCGACTCTCAGTACTAGAACTGATTTAAAAGAGGATAAATAAAGTTGGGGGTAGTCAATGACCAAACTTTATCCGTTTTTATGACTGATATGCAGAACTGAACTCGACCAGACTAAACTGGACGATACTGCAGTCTTTAGTCCTAAGTAAGGACCTCCAGAGTGCTACAAAGAATCATGGACTGACTTATTTTTTAGAATAAAATCTTATATTTCTAACCCCATCGAAATTATACAATGCGAGATACACATTACGGAAGACATCTATTCTAAATATAATTTATTTCCTTTTACATAATCTATTATTATGGAGTAAATAAATTATAGACCTTGAATAATTGAATTTATTGTATTTAAAGATATTAATCAATATAAAGGAACTTCTCTTTAAGAATGTGAAGATTGATTCAACAGTGCTAGAGTTAAATTATTAATAATCTTGCTTCTACCTGTACATACAAAAAGTAAATATATGTACAACAATGAAATATATGGCAATGAATTATAAATATATCTATGTTAATCATCCTGTTTACATACATTATAGGATCTCTACTTCTGTTTTATTCTTATGTATTATTCATAATGCGTATGTGAACGATTACAATCTTTCAAATTTATGTGTATAAAAAGTAAGCACATATATATAAATATGTAGTCAATCAATGCTGGTGGGAATTCTTACATTCAGCTTTTTAAGACACCAAAGGATTAGTTGGACAATCATAGTTCCTCCGCTAACAAAGTTGAACGGATATAATCTTTTTGACTCTGTTTATCAGTTGGTGACTAGGAATGCTACAAAAGTTATAGATCGATTACGAAGATTATATATAGTCACTGTGAGAGATTATTATATTATGAGAGGGTAAAGGAGCACAAAAATTAAAAATCCTTAGTCGACAATAACTTTGAAACATATTGAGCTAAAGAGTTGAAATTGATGTTAATATGTAGGTAGGCTGAATAAAAATGCTTCAAATAGCAAAAACGTGAAGGTCATAAATGCAATATAAATCACGGAGCTGACATCATCTCCTTGTGGAGCATCTACATATGTAAAGAAAACATATTTAAGTATAAATGCAATAAATATTAAATTTATTTTAATTCAACATTGCATATTATTGACTTTAAAGAGGAGAAAAAGTTATATTTAATTTAGTAAAAATGACCATAGGTGGAGGTTAGCGCTTGGCCGGTTGTCTATACTACTTAAGGTTGTGTTTCAAAGTTAAATAAACTAAGATATAACGATATTTTATATAGATTTATAGAAAATAGGATCTAGTTGGCATTAAAAACCATTTGTTTCTCCTTTCCAAAGCTGTGGTCATTAATATAATATCCTTAAAGAGAAAACATACAAGTATAAAGTAATCACAAGTAAGTGATGTGCTCATGAAAGACAGAGACTAACACTCAGGGTTTGTTTGGGAGTTATGGGTGTTAGTCTTTGTTGGACTCAGAGTAGATTGGGGATCGACGGGTGTTCAAAAAGTCTTGGAATATTATTAAAATGAAAATTTATGAGGTTTCCGCGGCATTCTTTTGTAAAAAGTAAGGTCAGCTAATCGGGTAAGATTAAATACTCTTAAGTGGAAAATGAAGGGTAAAATAAATTAGTTTGCCGTTCTAGTCCGTACGTGGCAGATCAACACCGATATTATGAACATTCTCTCAGTCAACAACAAGACGGATCCGTTCCATTCTCCACTTAGAAGTATTTATTCTTACCTAAGCAGCTTACCTCACTTTTAAAACTATCACTCAAAAAAGTTTGAACCAAATGTTTACAAAAAAAAATGCATACAATTTTTTTTTCTTCATAATATTCCAAATACATTTTCGAACAACGAAACATTGGAGTCAGATTTGGGTTCCTTTCCTTCCTCTTATAGCTTTTTGAAGATAATCTAATAAAACATCGTGACAGCTAAGGTACTGTTGTCCCAAACATTATTCACATTGTAATAGTTACTTTGTCATTTTTCAGCTTACTTTTTTAGTATATTCTACAAATGTATTGTATTTAATTATTTGAGGTTTTTTTTCTGCTATAAATGTATTTATGTATCTCACAATGAAAAAATAGATAAGTGTTGCAATATAAAATTTGTATAGTGTATGTGTATTGTAGAGATATACATAATTGTTTTAGTTAATGAAATTTTGCTTCAAAATTAATTGGCATTTATTTTATTTTTTAATGGGCTTTCTAATCTGCTATTATTATTTTTTAAATCCGTTTTATTTATGAAATTTCATAGCAAATAGAGCTAAGAAATAAAAACCCTTTACAAGAATATGGATATATTCTTTGTCTTCTTCTTTACGTGCGAAAAAAGTAATTCATGGATTTAGTTTAAATTCATGTTTATTTCTTTCTTTGTACTTCTACAAAGATACAACTTTACTCAACATTCACAATCAATACAAACTAACCAAGTAAAACAAAAAATATTTTACAGCTATTTTGGGATTTTACTTTGAATATTTTATTTAGATGCATCTGTTTGTGGTCAATTAGTACTTTTAAAGTTAGACATTTTTACTAAATGATTATTTATTCATTCATAATGATGGCCATTATATATGTAAACGAAAAGGAAATGTCATGTTTTAAAAATAGACTTTTCTCGACATTTTCCTCCTAAAATCCACAGCAACGTCATGTCCAAATATAAAATGTTTATCAGTGTCCCTTCTCTGACTGCAAAATGGAGGGAGGCACAGAAAAGCGTAGACTCTCAATCCTTGTAGCCTTTACGACCTCTGTCAGAAGGTGGTGTGAGAGCCTCGTGTATCAGAACAACCCCAAGTCGGCCTTTATGACCCTTCCGATGGTCCTAGAACCCACGGAGAAATACATGACATTTTGATTCATCGATTTGTTGTGGTTGTCCATGATCTTCTTCTTCAAGCTGGGCAGGAACTCGGAATCCATATTAAAATTGTTCCCTCCACTTGTTTTCCTGGAGAGGTATTTTCTATTATTCTTCATCTTAACCACCTTGAAAAGTAGAATCTGGAGCACTTCACAATATCCATAATTCTAGCTACTTCAACTTCTGTATCAAGTAGATCTGAGATACACTACCTCTGGTCTTTTTGCTCTAACATGCTGACGAAGTAGTGTTTTAGTTTGTTTATTGACAAGGGATGGCTGAACCAGAAGGTCAATAAATAATTATTTATTAATGAAAAATATAATAATAATTAAGAGACTTCGTTTTGCTGCCACACTATGTATGTGTTTGGCTTTGAGCTGAGCTGAACGTTGGAGTATTTTTAGTCAATCGATAAGCAAACCATGCTGTAAATAATTTAATAATTTGATTTATTGTCTTATGTACATTTTAAAACGCATTTTGACGCAGATGAAGTGTGTTTTGACAGACTCGTTAACTTGAAGTCTTTATTGTATATATTGAGGTAAAGCGGTTCCATAATAAGAACAAGATATAGAGGGCGTGTATGTCCGTCTATGTAACAATTTTCTATAAGGTACACAGGAGTGGTTTGAGATGTAAAAAATTGTTTTAAAAAAAAAATTGAATATGGTAAGCTTTCTAGTTTTTTTTAATGATAATCCAATAACTTTTGAATAATCAATCTAGGTCAAAAAATTTACAATACATGCAAACTATGGCCTAAATTCAACCAAGTCTGATAACATGTCAGACATTTTATCTTTGTGCTAAAGAAAATAGTACCAAACATAAGATAAAATGCATTCTTGTTATCTATCCAAATGATCAATGTATTACGTATGTATAAAAATTTATGATGGTAAATTTCTATGGACCATAATGCCTATTAATGATTAACCTGCTATGAAGTAGATTGTAAATTAGTAATTTACTATCGTAGTGATGATTTGTTTGTGAATCAAACAAACAAGAACCGACGTCAGACCATTTTCTTTTGCGCATTGGCAAGAAATCTTTAATAATAACTATTTATTCTTCACTAAATTTTTATTCGACATATTAAATTCTACATTTGGATAAATTATATGAATAAGGTTTGAAAGGCCACTATTCGTTTATTCTTTCCTTGTTTAGGATCTCCAGATGTGAGATGAATTAGTCCGTCTCTGATCCTCCACCCCATCAACACGGTCTATTTGAATCAACTTGTATATACTCATGTTTAACTATCTATATCAATATGTTAAGTGATGGGGCGATTTATCAGAATCGGAATAGGGAATAGGAGAATTGGTTGTTTATTCTGGAATCGAGAAAAGGATATAAATGTTCCGATTCTGGTATTTGACAATTTATTACTTTTCTAAGATATAAAAAAAATTAAAAAAAAGCTCCTTCCCCCAAAAAAAAAAAACGTGAATAAATTTTTGCTTTTTACCAGAATTGTATTTCAAAAAATTTAACAATTGCAGTGTAATTTAATTATTCTTTTAAAAGATTTATTGTTCAAATTCATTTATAGGAAAAATGTAATTATTTGAATTTTTTTATACATTTTTTATTAGAAATTTAATTTTTTGGTAATAATAGTAGATTTTCGAAAAAAATTTGAACATCCAATTGTATGTTAAAAATATTATTTTTTTAAATTTAACAGTTGCAAATTTCTTCCCAAAATTTAATATTTGCAAAAAAAATCAAAAAAATTTTTTTTTGCACTTTTTTCTCAAAAAAATGTATATTTGCAATTTTTTCTCAAAAAATTTCATATTTGAAATTTATTTTATCCATTTTTTTATAAAAATTCCATTTTTCCAAAAATTAAGTATATTTAACATATATATGCATATATCTATATTCCAAAGCTCAGTCCGTCATATTTAAAATTGGCGTAAAGAGTAGTACCGATGTATATTTGATTGTAAATCCAAAGCAACTTTGTTGTTGTTGGCGCGCTGAACAAATGTTTTTTTCTTTATATTTTCAAGCTGTTATAAAAATAAACGTGAAGTAAAGTATTTTTTTGAGTGTATTTAAGGACTGCGTAGCCACTTGCTCTAAAAAATACAAAAAGTTATATGCAATTGAGCGTACACGTCATATTTAACAAGAAAAGAGATTTTATATGTAAAGAGTTGTATAAAAACGGTATGTAAAAATGACTGAAACCACGCAGGCTCATAGAGTAATTCACGACATCTCTATGATCAATAGAGAAGTATAAAATATAAGATGAAGACTTATTTAAAACAAAAAAGAATGAATTTGACTGCAGATGAGGTTTAGCAACAAGGATTTGATACATCATCGCCTCATAATAAATATATATATATATATTTGGTTGTAAAACCTTAGCAATTTTGAGCATGTTAGTTTTTCTTGTTATTGGCAACCTGAACAATGTTTTATTTTACTTTTTTAAGCAGTTATCATTATTTTTTCATTCTTGAGGAGAGAAGATCAAAGTATTGAATAACTACGTGGGTTGGTGATCATCAAAAAAGTAGAGTAACACGGAGTATTTCTCGGTGAGTTATCTTCTATATGATCCAAGCAAGGATTGGCTGTTCTTCGACACCTAACAACCCTAAGCAAGGCCGTGTATTACTGCACTTCACTGATAAAAATGAAATGTGATAATATTTAGTATGAAAACAAGTTTTGATTCTAATAATATGGAATCTAATTTGAAAGAAGGGGAATGAATAATATAGAAAATTGATTGATCGAGACTTCCTCTTTCTTTTCCTAAGAATGTATGTAAAACCTAATCCTACATAATTGATTACGTAAAAACGAACAAAGAAAATAAAAAAGAGAAAAAGGTCATAAAATTATATTGTGCATGTATGTGTGTGTGTATTTTAAATAGAAATCCTCATAATAGGTGCTAACAGTCCACATACTTACTTACGTGATACTCTGTGATTGACGATAGCTTTCTTATTTAAGAATTGCTACAATAGATACTGTAAAAAAAGGATAAGAAGTAGATCCTAGAACTTGTAGTAAATAGATATAGCGTTTCAGAAACGGAAGTTTCAATACATGTCGAAGATCTGTTTGTCAATCTACACAGAAATATTTATACAATTAATGAAATAATTCCAGTAAAGCATTTTGCAATATTACTGGCCAGATGACCAGAACAGATTAGCTATATTTCAAAACGTTATCTAACTTTGACTCTTTTTAGAATGATAAGAAGTTACTTAATATAAATCAAATTAACATTTCTGAAAAGCTATTTATTTTCACTACAAAAAACTATGACGTTATTTTACTAAAGTATTCAAATGTTTGAGCTCTTTTGTTAATGATTTACTGGAAGGCACTCTCCAATGATGACACGTGAGATATCAATCCACCCAAGGATGTATGTACCATGTACATTCCTCAAATAAAATATAGATTGCTTTAGAAAAAGATTTCTTAGCCCTCCGTTAGACCTCAGATAAACGGTATACATAATAGGGACTTCCCCACCTCAGTAAGAAAATGTTTTATTGGGATCATCAACTTAGTATTTTGCTAAGTCTATATATTATCCCCAAGAAGGTGTGGCAGTCTGTAACGTGTTGGTCAAACTAGTTGTTTAAAACAAAATTCTACATGCTGAGATTTTTTTACACACATATATATTTTAAAATATATGAAATACCCTCAGTGACGTCCTATAATAATGGTTAATAGCGGATTATGCTTTAAAGTATAGTAATAAAGGCTATACAAAGTCCACTTACTTTTTGAACACACCTCGTATATCCAAACAGACAAACTTTACTTTATTAATATAGATGTATATAGCTATGAAATGAATAAATATTAGGTTCTTGGGAAAGAAAAATTATCTAAATTGCCCATAAAAATGGATGTAAGGATAATTTAGAAATGTTTTGTATATTGTGGGGTACAAAACAGCCCATTGTACTAAAGTAGGGTTAATTAACTCTCCTCCTTCGTCGAAGCTTTCCAAAGTTATATTAGGTCTGCCTCATGTTCCTTATTACTTTTGTTTATATTCCAATTACTCTTTTTTTGACGCTAATGGTCAATATAAATATGTAGGTACAGCCTTATTATCTATAATATGTTTCAACATGTATGGACGTATGTACAAACATAGTAATCATCAAAAATAAAATAAAAGCAATTACACAATAATCTATACATTAGTATTGTAAGTACACACTTCTTTTCTACGAAAATGGATTGATTAAATTACCATAAATGGAAAAAGAATAAGGAAGAAGATGGAAGAGGAAATAGAGAGGAAAGGAAGAAGCAATCACTTTTTAATTATCCTTGGATCAAATAATATGTAAATGTTGTTGCTGCAAAAAGGTCAGCCCTAATAACTTACACTTTTTAAAGGCATATATGAGGACTTGTAAAAAATATGAACTAAGGCATGCTAAAAAGAAAGACACCGAAAATCAACGTGATAACCATGACAACATGATGAAGTTTGGAAAGAAGAGCAGAATAGCTGTCCAGATGTTTCAATAGGTACGCGGCAAGCAGCTGTACTGCCCTTGTGTGGTAAGACAATGTTTCTACCTTGAATCAAATTTTACTGGAGAACCAAAAAAAAAAAAAAGTTAATGATGATTTATCCTCATTTAAGGTCAAATTGTATTCATTCTTATATGGGAGGGATCCAAGGGTGGCTCAGTTAATATCCTATGAAGTAGTGATTACAACTTTAGTTTGTATACTAACAATATAACAAACTAAAAATCTTTAAAATCTTTAAATCTGAGCCATCATTTTTCTGCGGATTTATTCAGAAGTTGACTTGAATTTCAATTATGAATGTTGAGAAAGAGTTCATTGGATGTGTCCGGCTCTACTATCAATCACGATTAGGTTTTGATGGGGTAGTTCCCTGAATCTTGGATGGCGCCAATCAGAGATTCCTTGATGGAATGAGATGTTGAACTTGTTTTAGATTCAAGGTAGCCCTAGACAAAATAATCCAGCGGACTGCTATGTGAGCCATATTTCCTTCCCAATGAAGTTATAATAGTGTTCAATCATTCACTTCAGCAACCTTTCCAAGACATGATAATTTGTTGAGCCTTGTTGCACGGTCCGGATAAGGACGCCAGTCAAATTTGAAACCACACGATTTTAAATCTCCATGTTTTTGTCGACAAAAACATCGCATCGACGCAACGCCAATCCTCATCTGGAAATTGAATCTTCTTTATATTTGGAGCAGCTGTCGCCATGAGGCTAAAAACTGCACTAAAGTTTGTTGATGAAACAACATTTCTAGGTCGGCAAAAAAGTGATACCATCAGACAACTCTATTATAACAAAATCAACGGCGCACACAAGCACCGATTGGATCTTAACACCTTGTATTTAGATGCATTGTTTTAACTGTCAAAAAAATCATATATCAATTAATTCTTTTTATTATTATTACTTATACTTTTTTATGGGTTTCAAGTCAACATAAAACTATTTACTCAGATCCCTACCACGACAAACTTTGAAAGATAATGGTATGGATATGTTATAAGTAAAGTTTAGTAAATATTACAATTATGACTGCCCTTGAGCACAGCCTCTACTATGAGTCTCATCCTGACACAATCCTCATTAGTGGTATCCTCAGAATATTTCATCTGCTCCTTGGTTATGCAACATTTGAAGGAAGGGATATTTGGTTTAAGTGTGATTTTAGTCTTTGCCTCATTGGCGCTAATCCGAAGGCTGCATGCTATAAATATATATATAGCATTTTGAATTTGACATAAATAGTGCCGATCAAGATTCAAAGTTAGTTGAGATTCTTTGATACATCGATCCACAGTTCCCCCACCGGATGCTAAAACATTCATTAGACCATCTCAATTATAATGCGGTAATCTTTGCATGTTGTATTCACCGAACAGAATAACCATTTGCTCCAACAACTTTTTAACTGACTAAAACAAATGTGTTGAAAGAGGAGTATTTGACCTTTTGCAACCAAGTAAGCGATACGACGAACCATTTCTTCTGGAATTTTAAAAGAAACATAAGAGTTGATCTCACATGAAAATTTGGGGCAGAACCTCATTACCAATAGTCGACAAATAATATATGCAAAATTGAAGAAGAAAGACTCCAATTGATTATTTGTTTCTACATATAATAAAGTTCCCTACAAAATTATGCATTTTGCATAAAGCCTTAACACTAGAATAAGGTATTTTCAATTTACAGAACATTTTATTGTATCATTTTTGCATTATTTGCAAAAAATAAACCACTTATCGGTGGTAATATTTTTGATGACATTATTATCACAAACTTTTTATTTTTGCAAGTAAAAAATAAATAATGGTAGGTTTGTGTTCCTCTTTACAATTCTAATAAATGTTATTAACTATTATTCTGTTGCAAAATTAGTACTAAACATTTTTTTGTATTTTCCTATCAAATTTTGATTTGTCAATTTTTTGAAAAAATTACAAGATGGATTTATCATCAACACAAATTTTTAATGGAATTATATTAGTATGTTATATAAATTTAAAACACCATGTTAGTATGGTATTTAAATTTAAAACCCCGTTTTTCTTTAAATCCTAATAATACTTATATATTAAAATTATACAGTCGCTATGTCATAATGTTTGTCCACACGAAAGGAGTCTAAACATTAAGAAGAAATAGAATTAACCATTGTCAGTGTGATTTCCCATCCCTCCTCGTCGCAAACAACGCCGTGTAACTCTTTGAAGTGAAGTTATAAATCGAAGTTAATAAGCGTGTTGATTAATTTTCAGTTAAAAACAATACTCTTTCGCTTATAATACTTTTAATTAGATATTTTTTAGTAATTTGTCAGATGGTATTTTTTACTTTTAATGTTATGTATTATAGGTAAGGTTGTTGTTGTTTTTACGCCAGGTCTCACAGTCTCCTTTTTTGTTTTATGTTCTTTTTCAAGATTGTTTTTAGTTTAAAAAAAAGGCCGTGTCAAGTGTTTTTAATAAGCCGGTGCTTTTTCTAAAAAAAAAAATCCAAAATAAAATGTAGAATCAATCAACAGTTGAGAAGAATTGGCAAATAAAAAACTGAAAAAAAAGTTGCAAGTTTTAGAACTACTGGAAGGTTGATGAATAATTTATTAATTGCAGTTGAGCTTTGATTTCGTATTCTTAATTTTTTTTTGTTTTTTTACCCATCAGTATTTTAGTATTCTATGTTTTAGACGATATTTTATAAATTAAAGGTAAAAAAAAACGTAACAGGACAGGATTTTACAAAAAAAATTCAAATTTTGTAAATATGAAGAATTTAAATTACATTTTAGAATAAAATACTGATTTGCATTTAAAAAAAATTCTCATTCGCCATTAAAATTATATATTTTTAATTGTATTTCGGTTATTTTTTTCTGTACTTTACCATAATTTTTAACATGAAAAGTTTTATATTTCAATGTCCCTTTTGTATTTGTTGTTTAATTAGACAATAATCTATATTGTCTAATATACTATGATTTTTGCTTTAAAGTTCCCCAAATATTTATATTTGTTGGGAATAATGTTACAACAGCTGGTGGAAAAAAAAGAAGTGTGTGTCAAACAGAACATTGATTTTTTTTTAGTGTTCCTTTAATTGGGCTGGAAAAAGTAGTACTTATTAAGTATAAGTAAACATTTTAGTATTTCTCCATCTGACCAAAGAATCTTCTTTGAAGTCCATATACATCAAGTATATTTCCTTTTCTAGGAACGACTAGGACGCAAACCTACGCACATTGAGCTCAAGAGTCATTTGGTTTCTATATTATACAGAACATACATACGCTAATAATACCGGATAATTGCGTAACATAAAGAAACATGATGGTTTATACTTCTTGCTCCTGGGTAAAACTTTATTCCATACTCTATAAATCTTATATTAACCCTCCGTTATGAAACTGGGATATTATACACCCCAACATTAATAAAAATACTACTTATTCCTTTGAATCTACATTTTTTTATCCCCAATATCCCCAATACTTTTCATTATGTACCTAAAAGATTGACTTCAATTAAATACAATTAATTGCTTGTCGTGATAATGCCTTGTTCAAGATTTATTTGTACATTTAGCAATTTTTAATTGAGGATTAATGCATTTAATTAACTGTACTGTTTTTCCTTTTGATTTCTTGGTTTCTTCTTTTTTTTTCAATGTGAAGATTGAGACGCACAACAATAGTTACAAAATTATAATAATGTACTTTTATTTTATATCATACACGAAACCTCATCCAAAAATGATGTATAATAGTTTGATTCTCAAAATTCTAATAAAGATTTGAATATTTAATAGGAATTTTTATCATAAAATATAAATTTTAATGCTATTACTAGTGGAACATTACAGAACTTTTTATTAAATTATTTTTGTATTATTTGCAAAAATGAACGAGTAGAACAGGATTATTTTGTAGGTAACATTATTCTCCATAAATTCCCTGTTTTTGCGGGTACTAAAAAAATATTGGTAGGTTTGTATTTCCCTAAATGTTACTGACTACTTTTTAGTGGAAAAAAAGTTTTGTTAAATTTTCTTCTCTCATTTCACTTCGTCAATTTTTTTTACAATAATAATAAAGAAACTGATATTTTTGACAATTTTTTCATGCCTATATGGTGGTATATTATTTGAAGATTATTACACAATTTTAAACTTTAAAACTCATAATAAATTTAACTATTTTTTTTTTTATGAAATATGAAAAATTTAACAGAACGTTTTTGCATACGCCCCTTGTATACATTTACATGCGTTAAAACGTTGATAACATACATTTCTATGTTTTCAATGTCCAGGTATGCTTGGACAATTACTTATGTAGAACTAGAAAAATCCTTCTACTATAAATTGGGGATTAGAAGCCTTATTACTCAATTAAATCTTCCTAGAAATGATTGGATTGGAAATATATAAATATTATACAGGGAGTCCAATAAGATCTTATCTTGAACCCTCCCTTAGTGAACTGTTTAAAAAAGAAACCCCAAAATAAAATGTATTTAATTGCATTATAAACCGTTGAAAGATTATATTCATGATTCATGACCTTTTACAAATTTTGGGAATCAAATTAGTACACATGTGCTTATGATTAGGTTGTGTCAATTATATAAAATAATAGAATTAAAAAAAGGGAGAAATCAACCGTAAAAACAAAGGCACGACTTTTAAGCGAACAATTAACCCATTAAAATTACTTAGACTCGACCAAAAATGGCTAAATATATGAATAAATCGGGGGCCTATCATATAATAGCTATAATATTTGTGAAGCCAGGGGTTCCTAAACTTCACTATTCCAAGGCATTAATACATTTTTAGATGAGGCCCCCTTTATTCGAAACATTTGTACTATGTATGTGTAGACCCCCCACTTTGAAAACTAGTGTCTTAAGCAACCTTAATTTCCGGCGCCCCCTATTGGAACTTGGGGCACTACTCACACTAAGAATAAGGTAGCTATGGGCCTGTTTGTATCTAAACATTTCTAATCACGTCCCTTGTTTTCAGTGCCTCTTACACAACTTTGCCTGTATTGAAAAGAACAGAGACTGATAATGCTGAACCGATACCCAAACCGTTGAAATGAAATAACCAAGTCCGGGACCAATAGAACTGCTGAATCTACACCGGAAACAACCTTGGTAATGAAAAGAAGAAGAGTAACAGTGAGGAGTTGCTTGTGATATTAAAAGTCTAAGTTCTTATTCGACTCTAAGTAGAATTAAGGATGGACATAGGAGTCCTTCCAGCCTATATTTCAAGGCTTTCTACGGAGGGGGATTTGGGTTTATTTCCTTCCTCTCACAGTCACTTTCAGCCGATGAAATAAACGACATGACCGCTTAACTGTTCTCCTCTCAAACATTTTGAAATTGTTAGGATTATGACGTTCATTTTCGTTTTCTTTCATTGTTAGATACCCTTAAGACATGTTGTATACGTCACTGACAAATAGATACATTATGAAATGACTGGGTGATAAATAAAATAATTCCCTGAAGTCAGCATTAAAGCAGAAAAAGTAAGTACATATATATAGTATGCAGGTCAGAAACTCCGCGAAAAGTAATGATGAATGGACAAAGTAGAGTATAACTTATTGAAAGACGTTTATTCCCTTGTAGCAGAAATGTGACGTACTGAAGAGGAGATGGGGAAAAACGAAGGTCGAGCTCTTTTATTGATACGCTAGATGTCATATAAATAGCATATTCAAAATAATAGTAAGTTCGGGAAAACGCATCATTAACATTATACTAAAGTTTTTGTTCTTGTTCTTGTTGTTCTTTCTAATTGTAATATAATCCCTGTCAATACGACATATATGCGAATTAGTTATAATAAATAAGAGTTTACTGTCAAGAGTGACACTCCCAGTAGGATGGTAGTCATTTATCTAACCTACACCCTATCAAATAAAGTGTATGATTACTTTTTGTATTGTTAAAACATGGGTGTACTGTACAACTTGAATCCCTAAAAAAATGATGGGGCTCCTTCCCTAAAAATGAATAAGCTATAAGGTTTAGATTTTAGCCAAGTACATGAAATTGTAAGGCTATGTGGCCCACTATATCAACAGTGTCGTATTTAGTATCCAGGGATGTAACAGTAACAAAATTAGGACTGTAATTCCTGTGTTGGGCTCGGAGTAGAATTGAGGATCGGTATTTGAGTAATTCCAGCCTATTCGTCCTTTGCGTATACGGAGTCGGAATTGTGTTTATTTCATTCTTCTGACGGCTATATGTAGCTGATTTAATATAACGTCATGACATCTAAGCATCTCTCCTACTCAAACACCATGTTCATTTTTGATTTCTTTTATTTTTATATACCAGCAGGACGTGTTTTAAGCATCACTGGGACTGTGTATATAGAGTGTATTTACAATGTATCTCTAATCTCTTTATCCTCATTAACGTTATGAGACGACCACGATATAACTTGTACAATCTGTTGTGTGTATATATACAGGTTGTTTTGTTTTTTTCGAAAGCAATTTTCGCTCCAACAAGTTATCAGATTAAAAAAAAAAAAAATTATGAAATTTTGATAGATTCTAATTGACTTACATCCTTAATATCACCTCCATTCTCAATTAGACTCTCTATACGAGACCAAAAGCCTAAGTCGGCCGTCACCACATCCCTTCTTGATCCAACAAATAAGTTCGTGTTTTGTGTTAAACAGAATTCGGTTGGTTTGTCATTTGATCGCACATAACATCAAAAAAATCTTGCGGGTTCTGATCTGAAGCCAAAAGTCTGGCGAGATGAAGTCGTCAAAATTGTCTTGGATATATTTGAGACTTTTTTTTTGAGGTATGGTATGGAGCTGAATCTTTTAGAGGCCTCTAATTCCCTCGTGACCCTGCGAACAATTGTCTCAATGAGTACAGAAGTTTGAGCGATTGTTATGCTGTCTCTGCCGGCGCAGATTCCAAAGATGGATTTTTTTCCAACTTATGCAAGTTAGAACAAACTATCTAATAATAAAAAATCAACTACCTAAGTACCTGCAGTTTAACCACGAGAGCACACCAAAGTAGCGGCTCAGATAGCTTGTGCACCCTCTATATTGTTACTTTACTTTATGAAGGAGAAAAAAAAACTTATTAAAGATGATAAGAGTTACATCACTTACTTTTTACATATAGTTTTTGAAACTTATACATACTTTCTTTTGTAGATAGTTAGGTATAAATATCCCCAAATATACGTAAAAAGTTTATTTAAATATATACATACATGTAAATTGTAAAACGTTTAACTATTAAAGAGTTATCTTAGAAACATATATTTACGTAGATATGTTTGCTCACGAATAAATTACATATCAACATATCATTTCATGATTGGTATAAGATTTAAAAGTACTTCATTAAAATATCATCATTACAGAATACCATTTGCTTATTAAATTATGAATAATAACGAAATTTTTACCTTAAAAACTTTTCATAAAGCTGTGTTTACACAGAATGATACAAAAAAAACATTGGTCTAAAGACAAAAACATAAATATTTCTTCATTAAAATAAAATAATATAATAAAATAAATAATTGAGTTTATATCTAAATGGGACAACGTAGCTCAATAAACAACGAGCTCGAGATAAACTATTGCATTGAACTCAATTTGCGTACGTTTAAATACAATTCATAGGTCAGATAGAGTAAATACAGTACTTTAATGTTTACAGATACTTAATCTTTACAACTATATCTGACAAACTACAGGAAAACAAAATTAGACAGTTGTTCAAAGAGCTTAAAGTCTTTTTTTTTTAAACACTTTCATTTGACCCCCATAGTTATTATTTATCAGACAACTATATTCCCATCAAATTTTCATACAGTTCAGTAGGTTTACATAGTTGATTAAAATATTTAAAAATACTTTTATAAAATACTGATTATCCAATTTGAATTCGATCATAATGTGTCAAAAATTGTTGTTTATTTCAATGGTGTATTTTTAAAACAGTCAAATGAAGTGGTTTTTCATCTTTTTACTTTCGTTACCCAATTTCGGAATCCCAATAACGTCGTCATTCCCACTTATGTAGATTCTTGTTCTGAAATTTAACGACCTCTTTAGTATAAATAAATTAATTTGATGAATTTTTTTAAATAAATACTTACAGAAAAAAATCCCTTCTAAAATATTTTAAATTATTCAATAAGGAAGGGGGGATTATCCCCCCTCTCCAGTTAAGAACCAGTAGTCTAATAGATTAATATGACCCTTTCTATATTTATATTTTTAGTAGATGGTGACACAACAAGGCGTGGTGAAAGGGCGTATTTTTGTATTAAAAAGGGTTGAAACACCTTCTATTACGATTAATGTCCTGAAAATCTTTTCAAACACTTTATTTACTAGTGAAATATTAAGCAGTATTGACTTTTTAAATTACTAACAAATGTGGTGAAGTATATTTTATAGCTTTTTACCTGTAAGGAAGTGCATTAACACTAGATTTTCTCATATAAGAAGGAACATGTTTGTTTCGTCCATCTAATTTTCAATTTGGTACTTGTAATAATATTTAATAAAACCTTTTTGAGTTTTGAACATTTTTGAAGCAGTTTTCACTTTTAATTGAGACAAATATAAAGTAAGGTAAAGTTAATTGTTCTATTTAGGCTCTATAATAGTATCGATACCAAATGACCCTGGGCCAACATTAGCTTGAGCGGGGTATGTGTCAAAGATCGGGCCTTTTTCTTTATTTCCTTACTTAAGATCTTTTTTATTAGAAAATAAAATTCAGTACCGTTTTGTTTTCCAAATCCCCTTTTTTTTTAAGAAAAAAATCTTTTTGATTGCCATATTTTGGAAAATTCTTAATAATATTTATACAAAAACATTTTTTGAGAAATGATTGTTTTATTTAATTTTTAGAATTCTCCCATTCACCCGCCTAAAATTGCCCCTACCTGTACCTGAAGGACGTGGGTAATATTTTCCTAGATATACTACCTAAATCTACTTAAAAGTTTAATAAAATATAAGCTGTTTGTTCAATAGATTCATGAAATAAAAGAGTCCCACTTTGTCCTTACATCCATCTCTATATTGGCCGTATAAAACTTTTGTTTACAGATTTTTAATGAAATATGTGTCCATTGAATCTGTAGATTGTTAACAAGATAAATAACAATACCATTCAAACATTGAGCAAGAGAACAAATTCATCATGGTCCAATGAAGCTCAAAAACAAACAAAGCTAATGAAGAATGCCCAATGTTTGCAAAAACAATACTTTATTCTTACTATAGAAGTTCTTTATATTTTATTTTTATTTTTTGATGAAAACTTTTGACAGTACTGAGTAAAATAATTTTATCACCATAGCTATATAAAAGAGAACAAAGATAGTTGACACACAGATAAGCTGGAAAACTTCCATTTTCTAGCAAGTTTCTACGAATGGTACTTTAGCACTGTAAAGAATAACCACCTATCCCTGTTGCATTAGCTACGACTCTTTGAGGGGGATGAACAAACCTGTTTCAGAGCTCTGACACATATTCCGAATTAATTTTTTTAATGTTAATTTATTTTCTTTGGAAGTTCAATCATTAGTTTATATTCTTAAGCCAAATTTTTTTTTATAAATGATGATGATTCGTTGATAATTGAAGAATTAACTTAAATTCAAAATTAGAACCTATGACGGTACTGCGTTTAAGTCTGCTTAAATTTATGATACACTTAAATTTAAATCAAATTGGAACAATCGAAGTTACTTGGAGACGAATTAATAGAATGATACATGATCACTGTTATATCCCGTGTGAGTGCCTTAGATACAATCAGACCTGTATTAAGCGGTCATCCCTGTAAAATTTAAAAAGTGACTGTTTAGTGCAAGTTACCTCCTCAGCCAGATGTTTTATTTTGTAACAATTACAAATTAAAAACTTAATATTTCCGCTTAGTACGATGATACGCTTAAAACTTGTGGCTATTAAACTAGATTAGACTTTATATATTGTTAAACTAATAGTTTGAATAAAACACTATTATTATTTATATTATATTTATGCCTTCTGTATTTGTTTGAACTTAATTCCTTAGATGAGGATATGTTAATACAATGAATTCCCAAAACTAATATCAATATTAGAACTAAAGTATCATTAACTATTGTGAGTATGAAATGGTTGGTGGAAGCTGCAAATTGAATTGAACGTTTCGAAAGACTCCCACTAACTGAATATTTTGTCACTTTGTCCTACTTTCCCATTCATAAGATGTATTTAGTTATTTAAATGTTAAAATCTATCGAGGTTCAATTACTTAAATTTTTAAAAGTCTGTTGAAATTAATTATATTGAATAAAGAAAGAAATCCAAATACGGTAGAGACATAGACATTTTTTGAAACTCTCATACACATTTCGACAATAAATAGTATTTTTTTAAAAGAATAACATTAATACTATCCAATTGTTGTAACTTACTCTAAAATATATATTTCTCCAAAAAAACTGTGAAACCCATTCTAAAGTGTGGTTTTAATAGTTTTTAGCACATTTTTCTACATTCCGTCGGCTTTGTCCTGAATGTACCGCACAAGCACAAAAACAGCCTAGAATGATTTCTTTTTTTAAGTGCAAATTACATTTGTATTCTTTGACAAATTATTGTTCATTTCTATTACGAAATCATTCTTATTAGCCCTTTGAAGGCGGCTGTAAGCTGTAGTTAAAGTAGCCAAAATTTATTGTCACAATAAATAAATGAAAAATTAACAGATATTATTTTGGAAAGACCATATTTGGGCCATGATAAATCTCTTAAATAAAATAAAAAGTTTAAATTATAGTTAAAACCCTTGGTAATCTTAACCCACAAATTTGAATACTAAACCTATAATTAACTCAAATATATCTATAAAATATTGGGCTGTTTGTATAAGTTTTGGTAGCAAAACGTGGACTGTTATTTTTCTCATTAAAAAGGAAGGTTTAGGCATTATTTTGTTTAACCTTCTGGTTCAACCATATTTTGTGGATAAACAAATAAGATCCATAGATGCTGAAGTTGATTTGGTGAGGATTATGATCATTGTGAAGTGCTCCAGGAGCCTGATTTTCAAGATGGCGAAAATGAAGAATAATGGAGAAGACCTCTCTTAGAAAGCGGGAAGTGAAGGGCACAATTTAAAGAGGGATCTGGAGTTCTTGTCCTTCTTTGAGATCAAGGAGGACCCCACCAAGCATTCAATGCCCTCTGACTTCCCAATACACATGGTGTGTAAATTATAGGCTCATTGCCTATTTCCGCCTACAAATAAATGGATGAAAAAGAACAGTACAAATATTTGTAGGTTAGGTAAGGAGATAGAAGATGATGATGCTCATTTATTCTTGAAGTGTCCCTATTCACAAAATGGAAGAATTGAGAATTATACAATACTGGGGAATAATGAGGTCCAATATTATTACACGGAAATGTGCACCTACAATATAAAGACTATTATTGATTGACAAGAAACTCAAAAATTGGACTGGTAGTTTTATTGACTATAAATCGTCTATTGTAAGTGATAATCAAGTTATAGATATATAATTACTTTATTGTGGCATTTTAAAGCTTATGTTATTTGAAATAAATGATGGTTATTTTTAATATTTGTTTGGTTGTTGGTTTAAAAAGGTAATTGTGCTGCTGATACTTATATGTGTTCACTTTAAGGCTAATAAACTACCAAAACTCCAGACCAAGAAATAAATGATCCCACCAAATCGTTAACTCGCCTTGCCAACGACTTCTCAGTGGCTGATAGGACTCAGGAGAGCCCTCTAGGGCAACTCGGAATTGTCATCTTCCGACAGAGGTCATGAAGGCTCAAGTGTCCACGTTTTACTAACAAACACTCAATATGAAGTGAAATAAAAATTAGGAATTTTTATTTTTCTTAATTTTTGTTCTAGATTGTTTTTATGTCGACGCACCATTTATTTCAATGAAACTGTACACATGTGTTCATTAAGGGGTCCCTACAGAGTACCAGCCTTACACTAAGACATAATATGTAAGTACATATGTATACATGTTCGAAGAGTGAAAAAAAGACTAACAATTTTTAATATGCCTCAAACCATTTAACATGATGAAAAAAAAATATTAAGTGTGATTAACAAATAAAGAAAAGAAAAAGCTAATAGCCCTCCCCCCTCTCCTCCCAGGAAAACCAAGCCCCATACGGACGCCTCCGCGGATCTTCAAAAAACTAACATACTATAACATATTTCTGTAAAATAAACGTTTATTTCATTTAGCAATGAAATCAATTTTATAAAGACAATTTTCTTATCATTTCCATTAACGTACATACATAAATATTCTATATATTTTTGTCACGCTTCAAATATCTACACAGTAAAGGAAATAAAAGGCTTTTTACTAAACTACATGGTATCATTTATTATTACGCCCTTTAGGCTAAAATAATCCTAAGGAACATGTTAACTAATTGTTGTATATTTAAATTAGTGATCTCACGTCACTACTATTTTAGTGCGGACTCCTATGACCCTAATAACTATGGGTATATCGATACTTTGAAAAAAAAATGTAATGTTTCGGTTAGTGGGAGTAGGGATATGTCCGATCGTGGACCAAGTTACGATAAATTCAAACTTTTTAAGGATCTTTAAAAGATCTAAGGGACTTTCGGATCTTAAATATTTATTGTATTGCTTAATCTTAGTTTAAAAAAAGATGTGTTCTCTATTGAACAAGGGATATCTATTTATGTTGACTAATGCATGGATTTATAGAAAAATATTCAATGTATAATTTAAAAGAAGAGTTATTTAAAAATATGCATCTCCTTGGATTTTTGTTCCATTATGTACTTTCAAGTGATCTCATTTGAAATATTACAATTCTCTACTCATCGTAAATGAATCGCTATATTTTTTCAATCATGGAATCTCCTTTTCAAGGAAGTAGTTCACTCTACTCCATGATGAGGCTTAGTAGTTTTCTTCGGAGGAATTCTCCTCGGGTCGTCCCTTGTACAACTTGGAATCCAACTTCAAACATGTGTTGGGATGGAGGATCAAGTTAGAAGTATCTTCCTTCGAATGCCTCCATCTTCGTTTTACGAGGCATGACGCTATGAAATGAGCATTAAAATAAGGGAAAATATGATAATATTGTTGACTATTTGTTAGCACCTCCCCATAAAAAATGGGATCACTACAAAATTGAATAAAAATACTTGGAGATGCATATTTTTTAAATAAATCTTTTTTTTAAATTATGCATTGAATATTTTTGTATAATAAAAGCTATCCTCATCACTATGTATTTTGAATAAGTTATAAGATTCTAAAGAAGAGTGTCGTTTTTCTTATAAATAAAAACACTTTTTATAAGTTTTCTTAATCTTTGTTTTAATTTGAGGATTGTTTTAAGGGCAAAAATGCCTCTGAATGATAATAGTCCAGAATTAATATCATCTCAGATATTTCAGAATTCAGATGACTGAGAGAAAAATTGAGACCATTTTTGGATTCTCCTCTCATAGATAAATTCGATTATTGTAATTAATTCATTTGTAACAAATTATCCCCGCCCTAATTGTACCTTTTGCACAAAATTATCCTCGCCCTAATTGTTCCATTTGTGTTTTATTCAATAATTGTTGAAAATTGTTAGCAGCTTAAAATAATTATAATCTAATCAATCAACGTTTATTCACAGAAAAGAAGCAAAAAAGTCAATACTTGATAACAAAACACACTCCATATATTTCCTGATGTAACTGCGTTACATCACTATTTCAAAAATGTACACTGTATTTGGTTATCTGCTTTCTCTGTTTCTATTTCTTTACCTATAATTAGTCTTCTTAATATTGATTGGTTGGATTCGAAATAGTTCTTATTTAGGTAAGAATAATAATTATCAACTATTATTGAATAATAATTGCATAGTTGGAAGAATTGGCTAACTACAAACAAATTTTGGGCCTTTCTTCTGTTTGTTTGAGGATGAGAGGTTGCAAGATACAGGTTAGGTAACGAGATGTCCAATGTTATTATAGCAGTAATGATGTTCTAATTGTAATAATATTAGGTTGTTAATTTTTTCGAATCAGAAATCTGTGAAAATGTAAGTGTAATCTGGATTACCCTTAATTAAGGTCCAAACTTTGAGTTAAATGCTCAAAAAATAAGTTACAAAGAGCCCTCAAGAATCTTTGACATTTGCTCTAAAAAAACAAGTTTGCGTGAAAATAAAACCAAAAAAAAACCCAGTATTTATAAATCTGTTGTGTAGAGGCGGACAAATTTACACATGACCTTACTAAAAAAATCATGCCACTTCCGATATTCTTTTTAATTATGATGAACTAGAGACATAACATAATTTTTACCTCAGCCAACGAAAATGAACAATGGTTATGTATTTTACCTCTGTTTGATAGTCAGTCACCAGAATTACGGAAAAAGATACGGATCGATCTTGATAAGTATTGGTAAGAAGGAACTTGTAGTAAAATTTATTTGCTGTAAACTAGTGCATGGGGATTCAAAGGATTATATTTTGAGTGGAGAACCTGTTTATTGCATTCTTTTTTTGAAGAAAAAAATCACAAAAATCCAAAGCAATTAACAAAAACTAAATTTTATTGAAAAATGTTTCATAAATTTATAGCCGTTCACAAAATAAAATTTAACATAATAGTTTTTTTTGGAAAAAAAATCGAAAATTAAATTTTATATATATAATACTTCGATAAAAATTCATAGCTTTCACAAAAAATTATAGTTTTACCCTTAATTTCTCATAAATTAATTGATTTTTTTTTTTTTTTTAGGGGGGCTACAGCCCTCCAGTCCATCCCCTGCAGACGCTCCATTAGTGTCGTATTGTTTATTTATTTATTTCATTTAACACTAGAAAGCAGTACTCTCTCTATCCACAAAAAATATCTAGATTACCCCTTTGAGGTAATTTACCCTCGATCCCCGACCACAGTAAGAGGTCATTTAATTTTAAAAGGTCAAGAACAAAGCTGAAAGTAACACAAAATGTAAAAAATGTATAATCGACAATAACTTTGGAGTAAATTGAGATTTTAGATGGAGGCTTTGCACTCTAAGGAGTGCCTATTCTAGGTATGTAAAGAATTCCACTTGAAAATAAACAACTTTGAATTATGAGACACGTCATATACCCCACTTATATTCAATTTTTAAATGCATAATAAGACTAAGCTTTCATATAATGCATGGATGGATAAGAGTAGAGAAGGGAGGAAATAAAGAAAGACATAGGTACTATATAATTATAAAAACATTAAATGTATACAATATACCTTTCATCTTTTGGTATAAATATACATATACGTATACTTGAAAGTATAAAAAGGGTAATATAAGGTGCTGTAAAGATATAGAGTTGAATACATGCTACATACATTCATTTTTCAAGATGAAAAGAGAGAAAAACCATATTTGTAATACATTCGAGAAAAAAATGACTCAAGAGAGAAGTATTATTATTTTGGTATTTTCATAATCATCCTCTTATTATTTTGTTACCATAATGTCTTTATTCAAGATACATAAACTAAAATGGGCATTCGGTACGCCAGAAAACCTCCATGGAACAAAAAGATTAATGTATTGAACTCAATGTGCGTAGGTTTGATGCTCGGAGGGGCATCTGTAAGGGATAGGTTGGAGAGACTGTAGCTATCGCCCCCGAATTAAAAGATATTTGCTTTTTACTAGTAAATTTGATATTTGGTATTTTTATTTCAAAAACTAATGTTTCAAATTTTTATTTCAAAAATTAATATTTAAAATTTTTATTTCAAAAAAAAATTCAACGAATAGCTATGGATTTTGAAATTTGTCTCCTACAAATTTAATAATTATATATATATATTTTTTTTTTAAATTTTATATATGGAATTTTATTTCTGAATTATTTTTTTTTTAATTAATTCTTTGAGAATAACTGAGAATATTTCTTATTTTTTTCTTGAAAGTTTAATTGTTTGTCAAGAGGCGTGGGTTTTTTTAATTTTTAGAGAAAAGCTATGATTTTTTGAAAAAAATTTCCTACAAAATTAATTTTTTGCGAATGGTTGTGGATTTTTCAAAAAAAAGATTCCAAAAATTAATTATTTGAATTTTTTAAAACTAATAATTCAATACTTTTTAATATTTTTTTCCATAAATTTCAATTTTTGTGAATATTTGTGAAAAAAAATCAAAAATTTAATTATAAGAAAAAAATTTCTAAAAACTAATACTTTAATTATTTTTAATATTTTTTTCCATATATTTCAAATTCAGAATTCTCAAAAAAAATCAATAAAAAATAATATATTGATATAATCCTGTGAATACCTCTGACTCGGTAGTTCCTAGAGCAGGAAAAATATTTAAAGTTGACCCTGAATAATGCCATCTTATATGACTTTTTTATTTATATAATATTAGTAACTTAAAATTTTGCATGAATATTACTGAATATCATATTAATAATGAGAAAAAAAATATTCAAAATTATCTCCTTTTGCCAAAACTACACCTTTGAGTCTGTTAGGGGAGGATCACAGTGCCATCCATATCGAAATGTTGCCCCATTCCTAAATTAGGGATGCTTTTGGTGTATCCATATTAGAATGAAGCCACTTGCAGACCCTGTCCTCCAAAATGAACCAGGTTCGAAAAATCCATCGGATCCCAATTTGAACTAGATGGAGGCTAAAGGTAGTTGCTCTAAAAGCTATGGTAGAGTTACATACAACGTTTAAGAACAATTGCCATCCTGTTGAAAGGTATACATCTCGTACTTGAAGTGGGAATTGGTATATGAATGGTTACCCACGTACTCAATGCTGTTAAATAAGGTGTACCTTACTAAAACGACTAATGGTCACCTATACCCTCACTGAGTCTGGTTTTTATATCCAATAGATCCTACGGGCTGAATCATACCTTCTATTCACCAAAATCCGATAGTTTTGATACGTAACTTTTCACGTAATCCTGGTGAGTAATAACAAATAGAGGCAAAACCCTACTCTCCGTTCTACTTCACTGCGGAGTTAACTACCATGACTATTACCTTCAGATTTTGTATCCATATGCAAGCTCCACTAGCCAAAGGAAGAGAATCATTGGAAGAAACATGTGTCATCAAGCCTTCTGTATTTTGCTTGTTTCCAACTTTTAATTATTATGTATAAATTTATTATCTAGATATTATTATTGTAAATAAATATTACTTTCACTAAATCCGACGTAATACTCTTCTTAAGTTCATAGTGTGTAGAGTCAGCTGTTTGAAATTATACAAGAGTCAACTCATGAAAACAGATGAAAGGAATATGTATTTGTTTATTTGAAAAGATAGAGGTGATTTACCAGAGTAAATCAAATACATGAGTAAGATATAAATCAATAAGGTGTTTGGATTATCTCCTCCGATGATTTCTTCAATGAATAAATTGTCATTTATTCGGTAAAAAGTAGGCTTCTTGTTACACCTCATTGAGTCAATCAAGTCCTTTCAAATGAAAAAGTCAAATATACTCCTGAGTAGGTAATGACATCCCTCATGAAAAGCGATGATAGTTCATTTTTATTAAAAAAATAATTCGTTCATTATTGCTATATGGTTTCCCATTTTTTTTCCTTACAAAGCAAATTTAAAAATGGCTTCCCATACTTTTGCATTGTGTGACGCCCATTTGACACTTTTTTATAGGGAAAATAATTTGAGTAAAAAGTTTATGTATAGTCATAAATGTAGATATTATGGCTTGGAAACGTCAACTTTTTTATGTCCATTTTTTTATTATTATTGATATAACACAATGGCCAACATATATGTAAAGTATTAACAAAATCATGGAAAAATACAACTACCTAGTATGAGATGTATCACCACAAAAAAAAAACATGAATAAATATCAAGAAATGCAAAAATTCCCGATATAATTTCTACTTTATAAATACGCATAAAACCCAATAATTTATAAACATATTTAGATCAAGTATGAGATTAAATAAAAAATAATATTTACTACAATTCAGAAAATACATTTTGCTGATGATACTTTTTTCGGGTACGATATGACCTTTTAAATATAATATATTTTATTTTCAATATGATTGGGACTTTTAGCTACTTTTATGCGCAATTTTTGGTGTCTTCAAAGGATAAATCAAAATATTTTATTTACAAAAATCGAGGATAATTTTTAATTTTAGTAATCATTATTCTAATTTGATTTAGTGTTGAAAAGTCATATATTTAAATTTGAAGGCCAATCCATAAGATGGGAGCATTCGATTTTAATTTTTTTGGATCAGACTCTCTGAACTTTTTTTTTTTAGTATACGTGTTTTTATTGCATGAAAATTATGTCGACACGTATAATAAACACATAGAGACTACACAAATATTCACAGCAAATATGAGCTCTCTATACTTGTTCATTTTGATATTCAGATTAATTTATTAATTGCAAAAATTAAAGATGTTAATATTTAGAGGTCCTTGAACCACTTTACAGTTCAGAATATGAAAGATTTTTTACAAAAATTGTTATTGTTTTTATCAATAATTATTCAAATACGAATATATTGAATTATATTTTTAGTTCAATAACAAAAATTTAAAAAAAAAGTATTACAACAAGTTTTCCCTAGGCCTGAAAATAATGAAAGAATTATGTCAGAAGAATAAATATATTTAATGATTGTCTCATTAACTTTGACGTCATAAAATAAGGCATGAAGGAACTAAAATAATATTATCCGGAAGGTGGTGTGGCAATCTTTACTTTATGTTTTAAAAAATTTTACAAGCTGAAAATAATTTTCACAATGATCCAAGGAGGCATTATTACTTACAATCGATGTTGGATTATGAACACCAAATTGTATCAGTTTTTTAAAATGTACTATTGGTTGCAATACGTCAAACAAAAAACAACAATAATGGAGGCAATGATACAAAGGACTGTAGATATTTTCCCGCCCCGATCACTTTGTCATGAGGTCATGAAAGGAAAGTAAGAGATATTGGTTGGACTGCAGCTACCCCGAAGAAGATTACGACATGACTCCGAACCTTGTCATAAGCTTGGTGCATAGAAAACTTCACAGATGTATGGCCTCCAAACCAGTTGCCTACCTCATTACCAGACTATGAAGTATGGGGCTTCGTGGAGATCAAGCCACCCAATATCCCCCATCTCAACATTGGTTCTCTGAAAGCCTCTTTTGAAAAAGGAGTTGGTTGATATATCCAATGACTATGTCATCAAAGAGTGTAAGGCCTTTACTATGACCTTAGGTCATAGTAGTCGCAGAAGGAGGACACCTTGAGAACTAACTGTTGATATTATAATATATATTTAAGATACAAAATACTCCTGATATAATGCACATGTTGTTTTTGGTGAAGTTAATTTAAAACATTGTTCACCTCTTGATTTTATACTAAATAATATTATCATTCCTGGAGATGTATTATTTTACCGCAAGACTCTTTAACGCTTTGTTTACAAATTAATAAAGTTAAGCAACTCTCAAGCATCATAGATAATATTTTTCGTAGAGATTTCCTTATTTCAATCAAAAATATTTAAAAATTAAAGCTCAAGAATGTTATAAAAACAAGTTTGAACACTTTTGGCACAAAAAAACTTTGGCCTATCTCATAAGGGTGACTCTATGTGGGCCTTAGTTAAGATTTACCTTGAATTTGACCAAATGACCCTTTTTTAGGAAAGGACATTTTAAAAATATATATTTTTTAACGGTTTTGACATTTGAAGTTTTTCCTGCAAAGTGTTAACGACAAAAAATCCTGGACTTTGGGGGAAGGGGGAGTCAAGCACCTCCATGATTGAAGGGGATGCCAATATAGTTTCCCTGCTGAGCAATGACTCCCTTGTGGCAGCCACTAAGAAAAATAAAGAACATAATCAGAAATATGTTGTACGCCTAGCAGTAAGATGCATCTCCGCAAAGTTGTTCATAATAAGTACAAGGACATTATTGGTCAATGGTAGGACAATATTAAACTTGTAAAAAAGTATTTATACATATTCTGGTACAAGCCATAATTAAATGGCTGTGCCTTTATTAGTGACACTCTAATGTTGGACCACTCTGAAATGTATAATGAATGTTTTTATCAATAAAAACAGTAAATCATATCTTAGAAGTACATAATATTATATCAATTGATATTATGAGTTCCTCTGAGCTCAATTAATCAATAGAGTAACATGTGATAAAGAGAGTTATGGGTTATATTTGTAGTAGTTATAAGTTATTTCCTGCTTTCCATCTTTTCATTAAACATAGAAAGCCGGTTTGGTCGAGTTAATACTTGTTATTCTCTTATTCTTAACTTTGAAATAGTAAAAATTGATTATATTACAACATATGTATAATCAAAAAATAAATTGTCAATTGATTAATTTTGTCCATCTATTTATTTATACAGAAAGCTATATTTTTTAATTATTTTACTATTATAAATACACGGTCCGCAAGCTATCTGGCCTCTAAACAGGATCTTTTTTTTTTTCAAAAACAATTTTTTCTCTCTAACGAGTTATCAAATTAACAAATTGAACCATATTCTGAAAGTTTAATTAGTTTATTTAATAAAATACCCTACAGCCACAATTACAGTCTTTATACAAGGCTGAAAGTGCGAGCAGGCTTTCACCACTTGGTTTCTATGAAAATCCTGGAATTCCTTCCGGACAAAAAATATAAATACGTGTTTGGTAATATAGGGAGTTCGGTTGGTTTTTCGTTTTATCGCAATATACACAAAAAAAAATATATCAGATTCATATCTGGTGAGTTTGGAGGCCAAAATACCATCCAGAGGAAGTCGTCAAAATTGTCTTGGGATCATTTGAGACTTTTTTTTAGGTTTGGGAGGAAGTTGAATCCTTTCGAGGCCTCTAGTTCCCTCCTAACCTTGAGAACGAACGTCCCACAGAGTCCCAGAGTACGAATAATTGTTATGTTGTCGCACCCGGTGCGGATTCTAAGGAGAGTGTCGTGTCTTTGCCAAATATTTTGGATAACAAACTCGTCAAATAATTCCATTTTTTTTCAACTATTGCAGGTTTAAACAAACTATTTAACAATTTCAAAAAAAATCAACTCCCAAATACCTGCATTTCCCCAAGAGAATCACCAAATTGGTGCCATAGAAAGTTTGCACACCCTATATATAATATATATACACATTAGGGTGGAGATTATTTTTTTAATTTGAGAAATGTGGAACTGCAAGGGTTGTGAATGTTTTCGTTTAGACTAAAGATATTGTATACAAATTTTGAACGATTAGAAAAATTTTAGAGGTAGCTCAAAGACTGAAAAGTTGTGAAATTAAATAATTTTTTTTAACTTGAGTTTTTTTTTACTAAAATATCATCTCGACAATTCGTGATACAACAAATGTTATAAAACAAGACATTTAGTAAATTAAATTTACTATAAAAAATATATTAAAGTTTTTTTTACGAACATTTTGTACTAATTGGTCCAAAAGAGAAAAGACTACCATAACTTGCATTTTTTTCTGTATATCCATCTGATGCTCGTTAAGAGAAATGATATTGATTTAAACAATTTAAGTGTCCCAAATTCTTAGCAATGGTTAATTTATTACTCAAAATAGAAAAATCAGCTTAAGTTAAGATAAATTTGCCCTTTACTGACTTTTTTCGAATAAGATTACTTTATAAGCTAAATCTATTTAATAATTCGTAATTAGGTATTTAAAAAAATACTTATTGCAAAGATGTTGGATTTTTCTGACCTTCCTTTGATCCAAAAGGTATAAATGGTCAGATTTGAATCAATAATAAAGTAACAAAACCATATTTTATTTAAAACTATGATAAAATTTCTGAGCACTGCTATTGAGCTCAATTTTTTCATGAAGAAAAATACGTAATCAAATTCAAGGCGTGTTCTTTGATACAACAAATTCAAATACGAGCAGGAATGTGCTCTTCTTCAGAAAAAAAAACTAGGAAAAATCCTTTAACTTCTTGTTTGTAGACACAATATTATAGAATTAATCATAAGCACAGCATTCCAATCACGTCTTTGACCTACGTCTTCTCCTGATGTCAAATATTTCGAGAAAATTACCATCTATTAACACATATAAGTATGATACTGGTACTGAAGATTGTGAAATAGCTAGTTTTTTAGAAGAGGTGGGACAAGAAACCCTTCATTATGAGAAGAAATGTATGGAAAAAATCTTACTCAACATGACTATAAAGAATTCATTAACACCTGGTGTTATATTCCTTAGTGATGAGCATCCACTAGGTGTAAAATTTATGTCACTTGGTTGCTATAGACCGCCCCCGATGGCTATCAAAAGTTTTTTACTGCTTAAAAAGTTGAATCCATCTGAACTATTACAGAAACATGATTTAAAAATGTTAACTATAGTATAGAACTTTCATTTGAGCAAAATTAGCCAGAGGTTAAAAAAATATGAAGATTTTCTTCTTTTTGTAAAGACTACCTGAAAAGAATTTTTCTATTGACCAAAGTCATCATTATTCTTTTGTTGAAGGGGAAAAAATAAATATGAAATAATCACTGAGGATTTGTTGTGGGGCTATGAATATCAATAAGTTCCTCTTAGACTCGGAGTAGAACTGAGGGATCCCCCTTGTTATAATTCCTATCTATAGAATTAGTGTATTACCTTTATCTCATAGATACTCGTAGCTAGTAATGACATACCACAGGGGCGTGGAGGGTGGTTGGGAGTGGGTTTTAGCCCCCACCAAATAAAAGCAATTTTTCCTTTTTACTAGAAAATGTAATATTTAAATTTTGCAAATTTGAAACACGTTAACTTTGGGGTTTTTCTTTATCAATTAAAAGCTCATTATTTTCCTCTTTTCCAATCAAGGTTTTGCAAATCAAAAATGCAAATATTATTATAATTGACTTTAGACTGTTTAAATTAACTTAAACCATTCCAAATCTATTTTTCACTCACAAATTCTTCATATGATATTTTAATTTGTTTGTTTGTTATAAAAGTTTAAGTTAATTACTGTACCTTAAATAATATTATGTGACCGATTTGAGAGCCAATAATAGTTTGTTTACAAAAACAACACAAGTATTTGAATTATATATTGTAACTCAAAAATGTCTAAAGTATACGCAAAAAAATAACCCATAAAAACTAGTATTGATAGTATTGAATTGGACGAAAAAGACTGAAATCAGGTTTTAATAAAGTTTGCTAGTCCTAGGACCGATGCTAATCGGTCTTTAACGCAAACTACAGCAGCTAAAATGACGTGGTTACTAACTACGTCAATTCAGCTGTCCAGCATAACCTCTTTCAAATAGAAAATATACCTTAAGTTTAAAGTATGAGATATCCGGCTAAAACATAAAATACTCGAGTATTATACGTTCTAGGATTCTTTTCATCGTTTTATATTCTTGAATCCTATGTACAGGGTGTGGAAGATTTTTTTTACACGTAATTTTCTCTCCGCCCAGTTATCAGATTAAAAAATAAAACCAGATTCTGAAAGATTAATTTGATTTATTATTTTCAATAAAATTACCCCCAGCCTCAATTATCTCAGTCTCTATATTATGCCAAATCTGTGAGCAGGCTTTTGACACATGGTCCCTTGGTAAATCCTGGAATTCCTTTATCGTCCGACTGATAAAAACGTCTTTGATGTTGCTTGATGTATATAGTATACAGATTTTTGTATAGGGAAGAGTAACAGAGAGGATTTGTGATGTAGTTTTCTTGATTATTATTAAAGATTTGTCTTTAAGTCGACGCCTAATTACTCTGGACAATACCAAATACTAATAGTATTTGATTAATTAACCTTATTCTACGTATATTTATTTATTTCTATTCTAAATTGGAATATTAATCAATAAATAGTTAACGAAATATATTAATATTTTATCAGATAAATTCATGATTTGATGCAATTATTCTTGTTAACGTAAGTTTCTATAGAACGGATTTCTCATTTTTTAGTTACTTTTATCATTTTCTTCCCCTTTCTTTATGTCAAGGATGGGCCGCACACGACCCTCGTCCTCACTTAGTGCGACCTGCAAATAGATCAATAATAGTTCATAATAATTAAAAGAAAAGAAAAGAAATAAATGTGTAATTACACTGATGACCAATAGAAGGTGCTATACACAAGCAATAGCGAGCCTGTGCTAATTTTTGCATTTGAGTCAAGATCCATGGCCACTAGCAGTGGCAAATGGAGAAAACATGACAGATAAATTCACACTTTTAATCCAAAATGGGATGAAGAGTACCTCTTCACAAATTTATAAGGGAAAAGCAGCAGGCAAACCCACAGGTCTCTCATTAAGTTCAATTAATGTTGCCATTATTGAATGTGAGCTATTTGCTGTTAGTTTTTTAAGTAAACTTTTTTATATGAAGGAATTAAATTTCCTTTCTCCAATTTTTTTAAAGGAAATGTTTTGACTTTCCTGCTTATTAAGAACATGTAAAAATGCACTTACATGCAGAAAAAAGTTGTATGTTGGTACAATACACATACCGATATTTATACATATATCTGCAGCGTCCGTCATATCCAGTTGCTTGAAGGTTATGGTCATGTGGCCCTCCAATGATAGTGATAAATTTTTTTTGGCCCTCTTTATCATGGAAGTTGTCCATCTCTGCTCTGAGTAGTTAACTCTAAACGGCATGAATTATACTTTATTTGAGTAAACAAGTTCTTAACATGTTAGCCTTTAATGGAAAGGCTAGAAAATAATAATCATATTGTTTAATTAGTTTATTAGAATATTACTCTAATTATAAATAATATGTTCGTGAAACTAATCTTAATTACCTCCTACAAATGGAGAAAGAAAAAAGATAAACAACAGATGCTATAAGATGTTGTTTTGTTAGTCTAAACACATATTATGTGCGTAAACATAAAAACAGGCTGTGATAAAGAAAAAATAAAAATTGTGAAAATTTTATTTTTATTATTTCTAGATGTTTTACGTCATAACAAAGAACTTTTAAAGGGCAATATGCACCCTTACATCATGAAGTTTTGATAGTTTATTAGTATTGAATCTGTTATAGGACTGATTTTCTAGTCCGTTTTTCCCTTCCTTATCAATTTTTTTTTTTCTATTGGTGCAATCTTTTTGGTATTGCAAGGATCCTACGAACCAAATTAGTTGGTCAACTATTTTAATTTTTCTATAATAAGAAGACACTTGGGAATGTCATGATCATTAGAGCCCTTTTATACTAAAAGCAATATTTATATAATATTTTAAATTAATAAAATATAGTTTTTAGGTCATATTAAAAGGTCAAAGGTCACAAAAAATATCAACTTATTCTAACTTTTTTTTTATCGTGTCCACTAGGTTATCACATTTTTAGGGCAACTTGTTAATTCGATGATTTGTTGTATTTTGATTAAAAAAGTAATGGCTGTAAGTTTTTAGTCTTCATAGGGCGTTTTTTGATCTTCATAGTCATTTGAAAATGACTTTTTTTAACAACATTCTCTTTTGGTAAAAGAATTAAGAAGTTCCAACTTTAAAGTTATGTTGCTGAATTTTAAAAGTTTTATTAAATCTCATTTTCTCATGTGATACATAATAATAAAAGGTTCAATTTTAAAGTTGTGTTTCTGAATTTCAAAAGTTTCATTGAAGTTCCTTTTTTCAATTGATATATATAGAAATATAATATATATTTTTCATTTTGAAGGAAAAAAAATAACTTCCCTAAGAACTAATTTGGATACACAAACATTCAGAAACACTGTATTAGCTCCAAATCCTCTTAAAGATCATTGCAAGTGGGTAAAGTAATATAAATTACTCTAATTTGGAGTGTCAAAATCAAATGTACACATTGTTGGACAACGGATCATAAGGGAAACTGTTTATGAAGTAAGATACGAAATAGGAAATTAAATTTCGTAGAAGAATTATTCAATATAGCTAAAGGGTATCAAACTTCCATGTTAATCCATACCAGAAATCAGGTTATACATTAAATATTTCACCGAAATAATTTGAAGTAAAATAGTAGGTTGGACATTTCTCATTTTCAGATTGATTTTGGTTTGACGAACCACATATGTATTCCTGTCTCTTACGTATAGCCTATATATGTAAATACTTCATGCATAATTATTTTCATTGGTATATAAGTAGTCTGCAAAATTAAAAATGAAGATAGTGCATTGAACTACATAAAAAAATTTAAAAATAATATATCTTTTTTTCATTTTTTTTTTATGTGGATGTTAAAACTACTTCGAACGTATCCAATTTTAAAAGATAAAATGTTTAAATTTTTGCCACAAAATATAATGATGAAGTGATTATGAATTAATTATTTTCTCTGACTCAATATTTCTCAAGATGGTTTATCATTGGACGAGAAACCTATGCTACTCAAGGAGTACAATCCATTGTGAAAAGCAATGCGAAAAATATTCACCCTAGAAATCAAAACATCGACAATCGAAAACAAATTAAACTTTATATTTTTGTGTTAGGCCGTAATTTATTAAACGATTGTAATTATTTTTGTTAGAACGTTTGTAAGAGTAATTCGAGCCATCTGTTGGAGCATTCTAATAATGAAATGAGTAAATTCATTATTGGTAGTTAATGGTATGAATGAAAATCAAAATTACATATAATTGCAGTAATTATATGACAATTGACAAAGAGGCTTTCATGGTTTTTTTTTTTTTGGCAGAGTGTCCTAGAACTGTTGAATATTATACAAAAGGTAATTTTGCTCCAACTTGTCTCTTGTATAATTACTTTGTTTAATTAAATAATAAAAAAATCGCTTAAAACAATAATTTAAGTATTAAAATTACACAGAAGCCTCTGTGTTGCTGAATTAATTATTCCACTCCACATAAATAATGCTTGGCTACTGTAATCACCCTCTTTCAACATGAATAATTAATAACTAAGTAACAACTATAAGCTGACAATATAATTTTTTTTTGTTTTTTTTTAAATAATGAGTAGTTAAAAAATTATTGTTTTAAACTATCCACTGAACAATGCTTTTGGAAATATTTTTATTGTTTAGGTACGTTAAAAAAATGTTGAGTCAGGGGGAATGGAGGGTTATATTTTGGGGAGGGGTGTTGATAAAAGTTAAAATTGCAAATATTAATATTTCGTTAAAAAAATCTCAAATAAAAAAAATTATGGGGACAAAATCCTTAGCTATTCATATATATTTTTTTTATGTAAAAAAATTTATAATAATGATTATTAAAATTTGAATCGTTTTTTGTATTTGGTTTATTAGTCAAAATAATAGTAAGAGCCTTGTTTTTGATTATTATGTAAGATGTGCTCAAGTCCAAAGAGAATTAATATAGCAAAACGAAACCCTAGATGAAGACATAGTTGTTGAACAAATGGAGTAACATTATTTTTGATAAATCAGAAGCAGTCTAATAACTCTTTTATAATTATTAACAAATTTTTAGTCACCGAGTATCAATTTGTGCAATGGAAACAATTTGTAGTGGTCCATTAAAGATTGAGTTGTTTCCTAACTATTATATACAATATTAACCGTCAATATAATTTGAAACAATTATTTTCCCATTTTTTAATGATATAATTGAACTTTGCCATAATGAATAACAATTATTAGTTAAATAAAATTTTATTTTTGTAATTTCAAGAGAAATTTGAGTGTTTTGACAACTAATGAGTTGTAAATATAATTTGGTATACACAAAGCAGGGACACATAATTTTCAGTAGCATGACTAAATCACAAAAAAAAAATTGTAATTTTTATAGAATCAAAAAGAGACAACTTAAAGTAAGTAATTGGTTTTAATAATATATATAGCTTTATTTTTCATTGAATATGTTCATATCCTTTTACATTTGACTTTAAGAATTCACCTTTAATTCAAAATATTATTAATAAATACATTCATGGAGGTCTTAGGCAGATGTAGGACCCCTTATTTCCTGTTTGCATTAAAAAAATATGAATAGCTATAGTTGTAAATTCTAAGCACTTTTGGTATGTAAAAAAATAAGCAAGCTAAAATTGACCCTGACAATTTTAAAAATATTTGAGAAAAGAGCAGATTAGCTGTCAAGACGTACTGGTAGGTCAACTACAAACAAGTATAAAAGGAAGGAAATAAATGGACATGGGCTGATGTCAAAATATTTTCCAATCAATTTTGATGTTTTCAAATGATGTACAAGTATCCCAGAAAGTATATGCATTGTTGGTCTGAATTGGTTTGTTTCGTTTATCAACAGATTTTATAATCTAAGGCTACAACATTTAAAAAAAAATCCATTTGAAGCTTTTCAGTCACAAGACTTAAATAGCTATTGAACTGACTGATCTCTTTGGAGCTACTAATGAATGGTGATTCACGGTAATGAATAAATCTTCTCTAATAGTTTTTTCCTAATGTAATGACCAGGTAGCCAAACTTTGTGTTGCACACAGTAAATGTAAGTTTGAGTACTCCTTGAATTACTGGGCCAACCATTTTTATTTACTGTTCTCTATTATACAAATTTTGCGAGTGTACGTTCACGCTCCGGTGATTCCTAGAGAAAGAAATGTCCTTTTTCTATATAGATTTCACCAAAAAGATTCCTAGGTTAGATGGAGTAATTGTAATACTATAATGTTTACTTATACTTAATTAGTGCAACTCCATCTGACCAATTAAAGGAACATTAAAAAATCTTTTCGATGTCTCTATGCATATTTTTTCAAAGAATACTCACAAAAGAAATTTTCCCCTTGTGCTGTGGGAATTTGGTCTTTGATCTTTTCTGTCACTTAGACATTACGCCTTGGATATTAGTCTTATCCAGAGGAGTACTTATAAAACCAACTAATTCCTTTTTAATTAGATAAAAACATTCGAAGAAATCTTTGAAGCCTTGAATCCAAAAAATTGCATCAACCTCAGATTATTGAGACAATGATCTTTATTTTACAAAATGCTCCTCCAAAATTTGCTTTATGCGGTATTAAAACGATATTCTGTAACTGTAAGAACATTTGTTAGAATAAAAGCACAAAATATTAATATTAATCCCATAATTTTTATGAATATCTTTGTAAAAAAATAATTATGATAATAAGTAAGTAGTGTATAAAATTATGTCGTCATCAAGTATGTGATGAGTACGAATAAATAGCTCCGGAGTCGACTAACTTTTTTTAGAGCTACCCCAAAAGAACTTTTAACAAAATTAATTTACCCAAAAGTAGTTGCATGAGTTTTATTTCCTTTAAAACTAGGAAATAAATGTTTCATTACCCCCAAAATTTTCTAAATTACCCCATTTGGTATCATTTATCCCTGTTCCCCGACCACGGAAATAGCTTCTCATCTCTTGAATAATTGAAAATTGGCTTGAATTATACATATGATTGTTGAGGAAGAGCTCTTTCATTGTATCCACCTCCAACATGAATCCAGGCTAGATTCAGAACCGGAATGAGGCAATGTCATTGATGGTATGATATGTTCGATTTGTTTTAGAATCCACGTAGCCTCAGACAAAAGAATCCAACGATTAAGATCCAGACTAGTGGGCCCATATTTACTTCTAAATGAATTTATAGCAGTGCTTGCTCAGCCACTTCAGCAACCTGTCTGTGACATGTTAAAAAGTGGTGTCTCTTGTACAAGTCCTCCAACGTGCAGGCTCTCAAGTCACTTTATTGGTCCCCAACTCATCAGCAATGAAGCTCAAGCTTCTGGTTGGGTCATCATAGATCAAGGTAAACTTTTTGGATGAATTTGCGACCTGACTTTCCTGGTCGACATTGTTACAATTGATGATTGATCTGGGGTCATCAGTCTCCAGAAGAACCAGACAAAAAACTTTTCCATGGTCCGGATTGGGACTCCAGTCACATTTGAGCCCCCCTCTGATTGGAATTATCCCTGTAGTTTTGGACCGTTCCTCCTTGGTAAATTCAATCTGCTTTATATCTGGAGCAGTTGTTGCCAATACTGAAAACTTCACTAAAGTTTGTTGATACAACAAGTTTCTGTCAGCTATACAGACAGCTGCATCATAACAAAGTCACCGGCACACGTAAGCATTGATTTGATCATTAGGCCCTTCATCAGTTCTATTTTATATACAATGCTCCAGCAAGTATTTGTCGTATTGTAAGCTCGCTCAGAATATATGAAGTTTGAGACTCATTGATTTAGAGGTAAAAACAAAGCAATAAAAAATTAGGAAAGTATGTGGGCAATCTGGATCAAATTATTTTTAATGTATTTTATGTATATAGATTTCACCAAAAAGATTCCTAGGTGAGATGGAGTAATTGTAATACTATAATGTTTACTTATACTTAATTAGTGCAACTCCATCTGACCAATTAAAGGAACATTAGAAAAAAATTGAAAGGTTAAGCGTCATTATTTAATTATTTCCCTATGAGGAACGTTGGAGAACAGATAATTAGCTGTGGATTGCTAAAAAAAAGACAATGTCCTAATCGACACTTTCGCGAACATTAAAAGAAATTGATGGGGATATTAGCATTCCTCCATACACAATGGTCTCATAGGACTATCAGGTAACAGACTGGGACATCGATGAAGACGATTTAAAATTTCTCCACTGTATTCTCCTGGTGACGATTAGGATAATAGAGATGAGTAAATTATAATGTCCCTGTCTACAAAAATTGAGCAAAACTTTATTTTCGATTCCCTACGTCTTGTATCGGATTGCATCTTATAAAATATCAGAAGAAATCTCGAAATTTACACAAATCGGTTTTCTGGTTTCGATCCGATAAATCAATCAGGTCTAGAAATAAACGGAAATCCAAATCCCTCTCTAGCAGGGACATAGGTCAAAATGACTTCTTTGTCCAGCCTCAATTTATGGACAATTTTTAGGTTTAGTACAACAAGGACTTACACTCAACTACAAATCAGTGTAAATCTCCTTCATAAATAAGCTCATACAATGTATAGCTAGATGTTTCCTTCGAAAGAATTAACGAATAATCATAGCAGCTTCAGAAAATAAAAATACTGTTTAGGTGGTCAACTACAAGAAATATCGTACACAGAAAAAGTTTAAAGTTACAACTCTAATTATAAGCTTTAATGCGCCAAAATGTAGGCCGTCCCGTCCCCCTCCAAAAAAAAAAGTTAATTTTTGCTTTTTACAAGAGAGTTTAATATTTTAAATATTTTTGTCCATAAAAAATTAATTTTTCAATTTAAAAAAAATTAATTTATATGAATAGCTTATTTTTTATACAAAAAATCCCAAAAAATTTAATATTAAAAAATTTTCTCTCAAAAAATTAAGTTGCTGTTAACATTTATGAATTTTCTAAAATTTTTGCCAAAAAATATAATTTTTGTAATTATATTTCCAAAAAGGTTCATTTTGATTTTTTTTCCCCCAAAAAATTTATTTTTTTGTGATAAAGATTTTGGAATTTTTTTATGAAAAAAATTCCAAAAGCCAGGCCCCCCCCCAAAAAAAAAAAAAAAAAAAAACTTTCATAAACCTAATATAGATTCTAAACTGTAATTAACATTATTGAATATCTCACAGTTACACTCATAAAACCCCAATATTATCACTAATACTTTTACTACTAATGATTACTTTATTATTCAATATTATAGTCTTAAGCAATTAAAACAGCTTAACATACAAAATTATCAGACTCCAAACTACTAAAAGCCATAAACGCAACTAATTGCTTTTAATTTATAACTCGATGTATTGGGATTAATTTATTTGTGAGATTAGTATTAATTGAAGTCTAACAAAGTTATACAATTAATAACGATGTTACCATGTATCCATCATATCGATTATTGGTTTTCCCTCATTAATGGCCTTAACTTTTATTTATAAATATATTTCTTTGCAAAATACTTAGGTCGTGTTGTTGGCAATGTAAAGAGTGAAAACTATCCGTATAAAAAAAAGACAAATGAATATTTTTCAATATTTTTATTTTATTTGAAAGCCTCAACATTCCGGTTAATAATGGATCACCACTTTATTCATATGGCTGCCGTTGCGGGCCTTGCAGTAGCCCATTCTGTCGACCCATTTTTTCAATACATTTTCGATTGTGTGAGCTTCAATAGCTGCAATGGCGACTCCAATTTTGTGTTTAAAATCGTCAATCGTCTCTGGATGGTTGGCGTAACATTTATCCTTGACGGTTCCCCACAAAAAATAGTTCAACGGAGTCAAATCGCAGTTACAAGGTGGCCAGTTGACGTTGCCGTTTCGGCTTATGATGGGATTGTCGAAGAAAATACGCAAAAGATTCACTGTTACGTTGGCTGTGTGGCACGTAGCGCCATCCTATTGGAACCAAATGTCGTCGATGTCTTTCTTTTCCATTTAGTGAAACAAAAAATCTTCCAGCATGGCCCAATAGCACTCACCATTGACCGTAACGGCAGCTCTTTGCTCGTTTTTTTGCTTTCGGCAACAGCAGCAATGTTTTCGAATGAGCGCACTGGACGAACACGGGAACGCGTTGTTTTATGCATTAAAGAACCATTTTCGCGCACACGCTTCACAAATTTATCTACACACTGCCTGGAAGGCGCTTTATTTCGACTGACATCATTTTCTTGCAGTTTCGTTTGAAGACTCTCCATTTTGGAAGTAAGTCTTCAGTATTTCCCAATTTTCTTCGAGCGTAAACTTAACCATTTCGTAACCCGGAGACCTTTTACAAAATATTAAACACAATGAGAATGTTACTACAGCTATCAGACGTCAAAAAAGTGGTAGTTCAAAATGCAACCGCTAGATGGGCCACCCGTTATATTTACGATTGAGAAAGTTATTTTATTCATAGATAAATTGAAGAAATCATTTTAAATAAGAGAATCTGAGACATTATCATCTCTTTATTCTTAGCGCCTGAAAAAAAGACCCTTGACTTATTATTTAAATATAAAGTACGTACCATAAGTTCGTAAATATGGTGCATTAATATAAATACAAACTTGAAGGAAAATCAAGCAAAAGAAAGATGCCCAATTATTTTCTTTTACATGTTATATACATACAGTCCAATATTTTATTCTCTTGTAGTCCCCAAAAATATAGTTCTTCCATTGTTTTGAAATCAGACTGAAAGAATGTGTTTTGTCTGTTTATTAGGCTGGATTTACGAAAAAAAGATATGACGACGACATTTGGTCCCAGGGCGACCCAAAGAAGGTCCATCATTGAGCCCTGTATTTTGATCAATTATAGGCTTTATATTCAAGTTTCTGAGATTGTTATTGTAGATACCAAAGGTTGTTATCTATAGTTTAAAGCCTTAATGTGATTTATAACAGTTAGCTTTGGCCAGATTTGGTATTTTTTTTTTTTAAATATACCAACTATTAATTCATTCATTGTGACAATCAATTATACTCAATTGAGTGCAATTTGCAGCATTTCTAAAAGCTTTGTTGATAAAAATGTAGGCCAGACTCAATTCAAAAAAATATTATTAAATCATGAAGTATTTGCATAAAATATGTCATACTTTCACGTTTAAAAAAAATATAAAAACGATTCGTTACATTAGGGAGTTTTAGTTTATTCTTTTGAGCATACTTTAAATACTAATGCATAGTTATATAAAAAACAAAAAATAAAAAACAGTTTCTATTTTTTTCTGCCTTCTAACTTGATAACCTGAGGCAAACTCATATAGTTGTATCATACATAAATATATGTATAAGAGATATTCATAAAATATAAAAAGATTTGAGTTATGAGTTTCCTTTTTAAATGTTTAAAAAAAACTAAATCCTGGAAAATAGTTTTTTTTTATTTCTTTTTATTTAGAAGGATTAAAAGACAGAATGTAAACGATGCATATGTTCTGTAATTTGTACAGGGTGCGTAAGAAAATTGTACCATGTAAATTAAAGCTCTATAAAGCCATTATTATTGCAATAAATAATGACAACGGAGGCAAAAACACAACGGATCGGAGATCTTCTGCCCACCCATCACTTTATTAAAAAGGTAGTAGATATTGTAAATTGTTTTGTTAACTGTCCAGGGGCGTATGCAGGATTATATTTTTTTAGGGTTTTGGTTTTTGGAATTTTTTTGAAAAAAAATATACAAGAAATACAACTTTTTGGAAAAAAATTGTAAAATTAAACTTTTCTAAAAAATTTATCGAAAATAAATTTTAATATTAATTTTTTTGGAAATCCAAAGCTATTTTCAACAAAATTCAAAAATCAAATTTCAAATGTTAGTTTTTTAGAAAAAAAATTCAAAAAATTTCACATGAAATTAAATTTTTTGCAAAACAAATTTACAAATCCATAGTTAGTCTTAAAAAAAAATATGATTCAGATAAATTTCAAAGAACTAGAGCTGCTTTGAATAAAAAAAAAAAAATTCTTAGAAAAATTTCTAAAAGTAAATTTAAAATATTAAATTTTTCTTAGAAAAAGTTCAAAAATCCATAGCTATTCACGTACAATTACATTTTTATAAAAAAATTTGAAAAATATAATTTAACATTTTCTAGTAGGAATCTAAGATTCATTATTTTTGGGGTAGATAAATCCATTAAACAGCAAATATACCAAAAGTACCCTTGATTAAGAACCTTTATTCTAATATATGTAACTATATTGATGTCTCAATTATTATGAATATATAGGTATTATGCAACATTAACTCCAACTAGGTATTTTCTCCCTCTCCTTTCCACTTTTATACCTTCATATCCTCTCATTATTATTTCATTTCAGTTAGTAAAATATTAATTATAATACATACCTTGGTATGTACAACTATGAGATAATATATCCTAGATTAAATGAAGGGTATAATGTGCTTAATATATGTATATCCTATACATATTGCTAGAATTTTAAATTATAAGCCCTTTTTTGACATTGACAAAGTAAGTATGACAATTTGAACAATATTTGTTGCAAGGAGGGTATCTAAGTTTACGTTCTATTAGATAAGCCAAATGCTTCTATAAAATGAAATAAATAAATCCAAAAGGTACTCCCTATCTAGTCCATGTATAGTTAGGGATTTGTTGATCCTCAACTCTACTAAGTATAAACATAATAAAGAGACTGTACTTATATCAAAATAGTTGGATATCTCCAGTTAGCCCAACAATTTCAATACAATGCTTATAATATTTTCAAATCTATATATATCTATGTAATAGAGTTTGTCTGTTGGTTCTGTATTAGTGCCCACACTGTTGAACCTTGGAGGCTGGAACTTCTTTTGAACCTGGACAGGCTAAAGAGGGGTGCCAATTTGTAAGTGGGTAATATATGGGGAGTGGTTTACTCTATACCAAAAAAGACGGAGCTCAAGAAGACTAGATAGGGGGTTGAATTAAAAAGTGACTGGCGTGTCAAAAAACATATATAAGAATAGAGCCGTTTTCTAAATTTAGGAATAATCAAAAAAGTTTTTGGCAAAAAACAAAAGAAATCGGTGAAAATGACGGTTTCTTTTTTTTCAGATGCAAAAATATATATATATATATATTGAATTCGTAGATTAAATGAAGTTTGTAGAAATGTGTCTAAAAATTATTTTTTGTATAAATTTGACACATAAAAATTAATATTTAACTGAAATATCTGTCATTTTCTGAAGAAAAAAAAAATCTTTTTTTCATCAAACGTCAATTTTTAAGAAGAAATCCCAGCAAACAATACATTTTGTAGACTAAATTTAACACTGATATATAGTAGTTTCAATTTCTGGAGCATTTAATACATAATTTTTGAAATATTTGAAAAATTGAACCAGTCTTCCAGAGTTATTTTTTCGCGGATATTATTCTGTATAACTTTAATTTTTTTGCAAGTACAAAAATAATATTTGTAGTTTTGTGTTTTTCTTTACAATGTCAATAAATGATGTTAACTTTTTTTGCTAAATTAGTGCAAAAAAGTTTTTGCAATTTTCTCTTAGAATTTCAATTAGGCAATTAAAAAAAAATGGACTTATCATCTAAATAAATTTTTTGTTGCATTTATTTTAGTATATTATTTGAAGTTTATAAATTTTTTTTATAACAATACACATACATAATGTTCGCCCACACCGAAGGGTTCTAAACATTAAAAAGCAATAATATTGACCATGGTGGCTGTGATTTCCTACTCCCTCCTTTGTGGGAGCTATGCCGGGTAAACCTTTACTAGTATGTCTATAAAATAATGAAAAGTAAAAAATGAATTGGAATTTTTTTCGTTTTATTATTTTTGTTCAAGATTGTTTTTGAGTTAGTGTTGAGTTATATGTACTATGCATGCGTTTTCTCAGAAAAAGGATGCAAGGGAAGTGAATTTGAGTAAATAATATATTCCTCTCCGTTTCATTCATTCCTCAACCATCTTAAATTAACATAAAATTTATTCGAGAAATTTCACGACTCAGGTACTTGGGAGTTTATATTTTATATTTATTTGTATATAAATATATACCAACAAAAAACAGCTAATGAATCTATGTAAAAATACTCTTAAGATAAACAAACATATTAATCAAAAAAATATTCACCTTGACTTCTGATGGGCTAAACAATTTTTCTCACGTTTGGCTCTTTTTTGGCTTTAGCCAGTGTTAGGAATTTGATTTTTGTATCATCTTTCCGCTCTACAAACATTCCACCTCTGGTCATTTTTTGATTTTGAATGTGCGAATGAGTAAAAAAATTTTAATATTATCTCAATTGACTTGTCGCCTCTCTGCACATGCATAAACATCTGCAATAAGAAGCTTTGTCGGTTCATACCAAGGAACATATTAGTATTTGATTAGTACATTAATCAAACTCCTAAAAAAATCGTCTTTAATGTAGTCGATAATTTTTCAAAATTATTCGAACTCGTAAAAAACTCAATTTTACTCTTGTGACAATTTTCTCAACATTATTCGAACTCAGCTTAAATATTGAAAAACTCTACTATCATCGAATTTAAATCTTCAAAACTTGAAATATTTGAGTATAGATAGATGAATTTTATCCCCCGTTGTTTTTACATATATATTTAGTTATTCTCTATAAATTCCCTTGTTATATTTTTGGTGGACACGATTTTTAATATATTTATTTCTGTAAACAAGACAAAAAAATGGAGTCTGACCAACTTCTACAATGATCCTGCATTGAACGCACATAAAATCTATTGAAGTGGTGTAACAGTGAAGGAAAAAGGGCCTTTTCACATTTGTTTGAGGAAGCCATGAAATATTTATCCGTTTCAGCCGCTTCGATGCCGGGAGGGAAGGTCTTTTCTACTACTAGGAGAAATTATATCTGAAAGAAGGAATATAATTGGTGATGCTACTATTTAATTGTTAATGACTATACAATATGGCAACCTAAATAAAATCATTTCTGCTTTGTTGTGATGATATAAATATAACTTTGAAATAATTTCCTTTTGTGCAAATATTTTTGTATTAATTTAACTACATTATTTGATTAATAACGAATGACTGCCTTATTAAAGTAGTCAAAGAGATTTAACTGTTGAACTTATATTTTATCCATTTAATGAATAAATATTTTTTTTTTTTTGCTTGACTCAACTTGAATCAATGCTCAAAAGCTTTTTGTTGTATTGTTCAGTGAATATTTGGAATATTGATGTATTTAAAACTATACTTTACTTAATTTTGAAAAGTTGGTTACATCACTGATGACGTAATACTAAATTTTTAACGTAAATCCCTTAAAAAAATAGACAACTTCCTTTGAAGTTACCTTTAAAGAGCCCTTCACTCCCTCATAGCCGTTTCCCAAAACAAAAACTATGCAAAACGGCCAAGTAGTTCATTTGAACCGCTCCGTTTTGTGAAAAAAGTATTGAAACATGGAATTGTTAGTGAAATATTAGTATCGTGACAACAAATAAATATATATATATATATAAGACTGGAAATCCTAAGCATTTTTTAACGTACTTGTTTTTTCTTTTGCTGTTGATATCCTGAACATTTTTTGTATTTATTTTACCTAGCTGTTTTCATTATGCATCCTTATTTAAAGGGAGAGAGAACATTTCAATAAGAAGTAATCAGTAGTACGTTAGTTAATGACAGACAGCAAGTAACACTCTAAAGATTTGTTGGAGAGTTATGGGGTATAAGTACTTGTTGGACTCAGAGTAAAATTGAAAATCGATATCGTTGTAATTCCTGCATATGTTCTTGTTCGATACGGAGTGGTACTTGTGTGTATTTCCTTCATCTATGAGCTAATTAAATAAAACGTCATGGAAGCTAAGCTGTTCTCCACCAAACATTCATCAAATTATCAGGGTTACTACGTTGAGAATGTTAGAAAATAGTATATAGAAGATTGTTATATTTGCATTATGTGACTATCCCATTTTTGAATGAATGTCTTTGACCCCTAGACATAGACCTTTTCTGCTATGGAAAATCAAAACAGGCTTTGCAAAGGTTTGGGGCCTTTAAGGCCATTTCTGCCGTTGTACAGGCCTCACAAGATAATGTTCTTTCATTTTGCATAACAATTATCACTTCAACTAGCGTTCCTTTTGCTATATTGGATAAAACAGCGAAACAGAAAATTATGAAGTACGCCTTAGGGCCCTTAAATTATTTAATACAAGATGCACAATATTTTTTACTGATTAACTGAATAATAAAAAGTATAAATGTACAATTTATAAAGTTTGAAGATCCTCATGTAATTCTGACCTGAGGATATATATCTCTTTATTTACCAAAGATGGCATCAAAAATACTTTATTCTTGAAGAGAGATCAATAAGTATAAAATATAAAAGACGAATTTAGATTTATTGGAGAGTTATAACTCTAAGTCCTTGTTGGACCCAGAGTAGAATTGAGGATCAAAATTTGAGTAATTCCTACATAGGTATATCATTACTAGATATGGTGTGGTGTTGGAGTTTTTTTACCTTTATCTCATAGCTACTTACAGTTAACTCGAGGCAGAATTTAAAAGAGTTTGAATGTAAAAGAAAGCTTGAAAAGTACAAGTTTTAAAACTTCCCTTACAGAGCCCAGATCTATGATTATACTTTATTTATACGCTTATAAAACGTCATGAGAGCTGAGCTTCTCTCTTCACATATATTTCTTCAAATTTTCAGGGTTACTATGATCATTTTCCGTTCTTTATTTTACATATCAAAATGCTTACAATTTAAAGCATCTCATATATAAACCAAAAACATTATATATGGGGGGGGGATATATGTATATATAAAAGTACTTATAGTGGGAAACGAAGGCAAGTAGTTGAAGAATAAAAACAAAAACTATATTATCATAAATTACAATTTTATTTTGTGAAAGAAAAAAACTATATTGTAACTTTAAGATACTATTTTAAATTTACTTTAATCGAAAAAGAATCAAATGAAATGTAAATATATGAGGGAAATGGAAGGAGCTGATGATGAATGTGATGTTATTAACTTTTTATAATCTCTTGTAATTTTGTATTATACAAAAGAGAGATTTTAATGTGGAGCTCTAAAACAGTATTGTCGTCAAATACAAGTGTCCCAACAATGGATTTTTTTTTATACTTATTACTACAAAAAAATTGTATTTACATACAAGGTTTTGTTAAGTACTATAGTAATGGTTGTAAGTTATATTTATTGGTTATTTTTTATGATACTTAACATGTTATCACTCCACAATTAGAAGAATGTTTGAAAGGAGAGCAGCTTAGCTGTCATGACGTGTTATTAGATCAGCTGCAAGCAACTGTGAGAGGAAGGAAATAAATACAAAACCCACTCTGTATTTAGTAAAGACATAGATAGGAATTTACTTCGATGTCGATCCTCAGTTCTAACAGAGTCCTAAAGGGATTTACACTAATAACTAGAACTGTATAATTCTTTATTTATTATGTACATACAGTCAGACCAGTCTTAGGAACAACCCTATCAGTCCGAGGGACCGGTCTTTTAGTCTCTATGTACATCAAAATGATCTCCCTCAGAGGATAAGTCGTCTCACAATGTTACCATATTTATATGACAGTTTCTTCGACTCACATCAATTTAGCAGATATTTGCATCCCTATTGATCAAGTAACGTGTATGTATTTTGAAGTTACCGGTAAACAATAAAAATTATGTTGCATTTCCCTCTAAAAGGATTATTTGTAAAAAAAAAAAGTTAAAATCTGAAGAAGAAACAATATAATAAAAGTTTTTATACAGTTTTTCCCTAATTTGATTTGATTTTTCCGGGGTTTTTTTCAATAGTAGAAAATTGGAAAGCGCTCAAAAGATGTCAAACCTTTTTATTTTCTCAAAAAAAATCAAAAAAATCTAGGCATACAAAAGTTGTGGACTAACCTTCCACATAATAACAAATTAAAAGGATAATCAAAAGAGAATTTGACAAATAGAAAATAACCGTTTCTTTTTTATCATGATTCTTAAATTACGTAGAAAACGGATAAATTAGACATTTGTCATCTTCTTGATTATTTATCCAGATTCTTTATGTGTCAACTCACTACATATATCATTTTAGAAACTTTGTCTCACAAATTTTTAAATATTTTTATTTATAACAAGCGGTATTATCCGGGATTTCCCGAACTTATTAGGTATCAACCAACAGACAAACAAAACTAATATAGAAAATATCTCCCAAATAAATCCTCAGCGGTACTCTTTGTTTTTCATGAGCACACTCACACGTAGTTGCTCAATGATGTTCCTTCCCGTAGAATAAAAGAATAATGGCAAAAACCTTCTAAAAATAAAATAAAAAATTGTATGTTGCCAACAGAAACGAAGCAGGCACACACAAAAATGCTTAGGACTTACATACATACAGTAATAACAAGAAAAGAAAAGGTATGCTTGCTCAATAAGTCCAGTGAACTCATCCTTAGATATTAAGCACACTTTTAAAAAATGAACTTGACAGACAAACAATCTTTGCTTCATTCATATAGATGATAAAGATACTTTCAACTTAAACTGTGAGGTTTTTTTTTTAAAGAAAGAAGATATCTTAAAACCTCCTGAGAAACGCTTCATCATATGTAAATTTCATTCATGATAAATTTAAAAGCTTATATAATGAGAATAATTTAGACCTAAAATAATAATAAGAATAAAATAAAAATATATAATATTTTTTACTTCCTTTTGTCTATTAAGCTCTTAACTCTTCCTACTTTGTCAGATTATGTCTTTCAACGTGTACTATCTGTTTTATTCTTCAGGATGAATTAATTACCTCATTAGGAACGTGTGTGTGAATTTTCTTTGAGGCTGTGTAAAAAATTTCAAAAATTGACCAAATATTGACAGAATGTCATGCAAAAAAGTTTGGATTACTTTTATTTTATTGTATAAAAATATGTTTTAAGATGAAAAATAATATCATTTCTTTTAATTTGTTAAAAATGTATTTGTAATATTGTCAAAAAAATCATACAAATTAATGAGACAAGGTTTGTCTCTTTTTTTGTCTATGAGGATGTGTAGCTAAAACTCAGTGCGTCATATCAAAAGAAAAAAGAAAAAAACAAGTACTTATATATATATACATATATTAGAAGAGCAGAATTTGTCTATTAATCGACGCCTAATGACTCCAAAGAATTCTGGGAAATTTTGCTAATTATAAATGTAAGTAATTTTGATAACATAATTTTACTTTTTTGATTATCAACTCTCTATTTTACAGAAAATATTACAAAACAAAACTTTAATCAAGGAGTGTGTGTACATCCCCTCAATATACACTCAAAGTCAAAAGCCTCTACCTTACTTCATATGTGATATATTACTATATAGATAGTCACCCTCTGAACTTCTTTAGGCAGTGAAAAGTCACAAGTATCATCAAAAGATGTTCTGTCTTATTCAGTCACATAGAAAAAATTGAGTATTGATAGGTTCAAAAGATAAATTCGGTCTTGGTTGGTCTAGACTAGTCTAGACAGATTTTTTTGAGGAATTGTTGAGAACTTAATGCTGTGTAAATATCCATACAATCAGGTCATATGACGTTGAATATTATTTTTATGCTTACAACCAGTATAACTGGGACGATAAGAGAAAACGTCAATAAAGTGAGATATGAAAAAAAAATTGGTCCATAGATTGAAACTAAAAAAGTCGATTCAAGGGTTGAAAAGTATTAAATTTTGTTACATGGTCTTTATTGTACAGTATCCAAAAATATCGTTACGAGTCCGTTTTGAAAAATACCTTAAGACCAAACTGTGGAAAAATTGGTCTGAAAAAAACAAAAAAAAACTAATAGGTAGTAACCCTCTCACTTCGTAGTGGAGTTTTAGTTATGAAATATTTATTAAAAAATAATATGTCTTCAATAACAAATACGGATTTTGAAATTCCCGTAACAAGGTGGACTTTTTTTTTAGAATTAACTTTTGTAAATATTTAGCCTAGGGACACTATAATTTACAATTAATTTCCGCTGTAAAAATAATTATATCACTCTACTTCTGCTAATAGGTAGTAGTTTTGGGTGGGTCTAAAAAGAACTATAAAGACTGCAGTTCTTTCAGTCCATTCCAGATATTCCTCAGTTTTTTAGTACTTCATCATTTCAGCTGTTGCAGTTTAATCAACAGCTCCAATTATAAATTATTATTAATAATAAGATTTTGAATTAATTTTGCGTCTACATAGCTATATAATGCTTCAGGATTAGACAATGTGTTTTCAACAAAGTAAGATGACTTTTCAAATTTTGCTAGCAAGGTATGCTCGGAATTTTTATTTTTTTTATGTTAGTACAGTCGCTCCGGACATATATTTACTATCTCAGCTATATAATATGTTTAATTTGTTCATGAGACATAACAATTAGACATATTTTGCGTGTTGGGCGATTTTTTGCTATTGAAAAACATGGATCAAAGAATTTGTATCAAATTTGTTGTAAAAATAAAACTAAGTGCTTCAAAACTCTTAAAATAATGACAATGACATGGGATGAAACTGTTTTAAGTAAAAAAAATGTTTACAAGTGGGACAGTGTCTTACAAGATGGCTGGGAAGATGCCAATGACGAGACTCGCTCTGGACGCCAAGAAAGTTAGTAACCAATGAAAACGTTGAAGCAGTGAAGAATATTTTTTTTTGAAAACCGCCGAATCACTATCAGAGAAGTTGAAAAGGATATTGACATATCGGGTGGCTCGTGCTATAAAAATTGTATATACTTTATGGGGATGAGACGAGTGTCAGCAATGGTGGTTCTGAAACTGCTTAATTTTGTCCAGAAGAGTCATCGCATATTTTGGCCCAAAACAACTCCACAATCATGCCTCAGCCACCATATTCACCCGGATTTGGCACCATGTGACTTTTTCTTGTTCCCAAAACTGAGGATACTTATGAAAGGACATATGTTTGCAACGTTTGAGGAGATAGAGACATTGCATCGCTGGAAGAGCTCAAGACTATACTCAAAAGTACTTTTGAGAAGTGCTTCTAGGATTGGAAAAAGCGTCGGCAAAAGTATATTGTATATTAAGGGGATTACTTTTGAAGGAGACAACCTAAATATTGATGAACGCATTAATATATTTTCCTAAAGGAATTCAAGGTCCCCTTACTTTTTGAACACACTTCGTATAATCTAAGTATCATTATGTATTTTATTTGTTTTTGTTTCTTCAGTCCTAGGACTGAATGGTCGACGTGTCGGTACTAGAACTGTTGAATGGGATCAAAATATTGGATCGATTAGAAAAAAAGACTAAAAGGGGAGAGAAACAGATTAATTAGGAACGCAGTTCTAGGACCGATCTAAAACTACTAGGACGTAAACTTCCGACTCTTTAGAGAAGCGATGATTATAATTATATCATCAACAGATAAAGGCTCGATTCGTATGACTATAAATGATAATGGAATTCTTATACATGTACAACGTGAACATGCATGTATTTATGTAATATTATTCTCTATCACTACAACCCAAAAAAGAAAAGATTCATTCGTTAGGTGTGTCTCTCTTGGGAATAGTACATAGAAAATTGTAATTGTATGTACATTAGACTGTATTGTTCTGGAATGAACATTTTAAACCCCCATATCTATATATATTTTTTTTCAAACAGAATTTGGCAAAACTGCAGGCCTTTCAGGCAATTTTACTGGCCACACAAAAGAATGATTCTTTTTTTGCTTCACAACTACTCTTCAATTAAGGTTAAATTTTGATATGTGATGTTTGATGAGTCAGGGAAGCCACAAATCATGAAGCACATCCTAGACCCCTTAAATAATTCAACTTAAGGTGTAACATATTTTCTACTGATAAATTGATTAATAACAAAAATAAAAAGTACAATTTTTGACGAATAACAATACAAAATATGATGGTGAAAGATCTTTTGGGAAATAGCAATCTCATAATAACTTTTAATTTATTTTATTTCTAAAGAGAGAACAACAAGTATAAAATAATCACGTAAGGCAAAAAGCAACTCAAAAGATTTGTTGTGGAGTTATTTATGTAAGTCCTTCTTAGACTTGAAGTAGAAATGAGGATCGACGATGGGATAACTCGTTCCTTCATCATTGCTAGATACGGGATCAGTCTTAGTGTTTACTTGCTTAATCTCCCAGATGTGTCCAGCTAATTTAATGTAAATTCATGACAGCTAAGCTGTTCCTCTCCATAGAATTCTTCAAACTGTCAAGGTTGTTTTGGTTTCTCTTTTTTTCCTTCCATACCGGCATTTATTTGAATCTTTGTTCATAGTATCATATTTGGGACGGTTATGGAACTTTAAACAAATGGAATAATCGTGTGTGTAGCTTAGCTTATCTTATTTTTCTTAATTTCACTTCTTGAAGGAATAAAGTATAAAATGTGGTTGAGTCTTTTTTTCTTTCTTTAACCAATCACTCTTTTTTCATTCGCCTCATGTGGGAATAAAAAGTCTGCAGGATATTTCCTGGTCTCTAGAATACCATTGAAGGGTACAAGAAGTTTAAAAATGATCAATTTTGATCCAAAAATATCCTCGAAAGCGGAACAGGCTAATGTACATTATACATGCATCGTCGTTCTTCCTGAATGTTTCTGTCATGTCTTTTTGTAGGAATAGGGAATGTATAACTTCTACTTATAGTATATAATTTCCTCTTCATTGTATCCTTATGATAATAGTAATGTCTAAAATAGCTTTTGTATTATGTAAATCTGAGCTGAGTCTGCTCAAAACTCCTTCCTCGAAACGAGTGCCATTATCATTATTTGGTTTTGTAGGGGTATTGTGTAAATCATTGCATTGTATTTTCAGAGCATGACAAAAACTTATAAAGATTTCTTTGCTATGTTCAAAATAACATATTTATGATTCTATGTACATTATTGTACACATACAACTTTTTTTCATTTTTTTGGATGAAAAAATTCATATGATTTATTTTTATTTGTCATTTTCCTGAACACAATAAAATAAATTTTATGTTTCCTTGTTGTAACATATGTATTTATATTATTCATAGTTGTACTAGGCTTGTGTTTCAGTTTGAAAATCCATGCTAGACCGGTCTGAGATCAATATATACTTTTGGTAGACCGAACTAATACGGTACAAGTTTAGTCTGGATCTAGAGATAGGATTGGTCTTGGACACGGCTCCAAAGTACCTGGATAAGGTAAAAATAAACTTCTATTATGTGAACCCTACAGGCTTTGGGTACTCGAACTTTATCGGATCATAAAAAGATGAAAGATATTTTTTGTATTTTTAAAAGCTTATAACATTGCTTTACTAGTTAAAAAAAAGTTATCTATATTGAATGTACACTCTATTTATTTTGATTAGTGCAAAATCGACATCTACATAAAGAGTTGCATCGCATGGTTATTCCATAAAGTGTTACTTTTATTGTATCACAAAGCCGTTCCCTCCAAAAAAGATACAGAAAAAACGGCCCAAATCAGTTGGTAGTTGGTCCATTCCAAGTATTGTTGAGAATTGTTCACAGAAGGAGCTATTTATAATTCAACCAATCAACGTTCAGAACACTTATTTGGAGAAAAGAAACAAAAACTATCACAGCAGGAAAACTAAATATACTGTATATTGTTTTTGTTAACGAGCACACAAATATGTACACTGTACTTAGTAGTCAGCTGTCGAGTTTTCTTCTTAGCAATGAATGGTTGCATAGAAATTAAGTCTTGCTATACTGTAAACAGTGATAAACTATATCTGAGCAATAATTTAATAGTTGGAAGAATTGGCCAGCTTTCAAATAATTTTTGTCCTATTTCTGTTTCTTTTAGAAGAGAGGTTGTGAGATACCATAACAGTAACAACAAGTCCAATCTTATTATTGCAACAATTTTAATAATAACTAATATATATGTTCTAATAGGCATAACACTGTTTATTCATTGTTTCGACATCAGCTTTCAGTAAAAATGTAATATGATCCAATTTTATTAAGGTCCGATCTTTAAGTACAGTGCTCATAAAGTTTGTGAAAAATATCCGTCTAATTTTCGTTTTGGATCTGGATCCAAAAGCTCGGGTACACGAAATTTACTCGAATATTTACGTCTACAGATCCGAACCGAGCCGAATCTGAGAAAAATTTGACATCTCCTATTTTTATCTGGATCAACGTTCTTGTGTTGAAATTCATTCTACAAAAAAAAAAGATCTGTCTTGATCGCTCACACATACATATAAATTGGGATAAATTATTTTGTTGAGTGTGTTCGATTCGAGTTCACTCCTACATATGGAAGTATACAATATGTATATGGACTTCAATGACTATAATGTTTTCTTAGTCGATACAACTCTATCTGAACAATTGAAAAGACAATTTCAAAAAATTAGGAAATTATAAAAAAAAATATTTAAGACTTTTAAAAAAAAACATTTTCATACTTTTATTTCCCGGTAAACTATTTCATTTTATTTTCAGTTTAAGGTTCAAACGGTCACGGTCTGGAAATCAATGCTATACCGGTGTTAGAACCATATATTTTTTTAAAGAATGAACTTATTTGGCCCAAATTCAGTTGTAAAACTCGGTCTAAACAATATCTAGAAAAATTGGTTCCACGGATCTAACTGGAGTCCAAGTATCAATTGATCTAGAATAACAAAACTTATGGCCAGTCAGAAAATAATAGCTACATAGGTACATAATTAATAGTGTTGGGTTCCGGCCTGGAATTCTTGGACAGGTCTTGTAATAAATTTGGTTAACACAGAATGTATATCGATCTTAGCCCAGCTAATAAAAAAAAGAATTTGGAAAACAAACAAAAAAAAGCATCAATCAAAAAGAATTTCAAATATTTTTTCTACATTCAACAGTTTTATTTAATTTGCTGCCCCTGGTTTAGACTGCAATCTGGATCCAAGTATCGATTGACCTAAAAAAAAAAAGTCACTTAACACCGAATTATAAACCAAAAAAGAAAAAAAAATATACATTCATCTGACAGAAAAACTTGAGTTTTTACATTCAAAAGGAATTTAATTTTTTTCTTTCCCGGTCTACAATTTAATTTAATTTTCGATAATTTTCGGTTGAGAAAAAATAACTTAAGACCGTATAGGACATAAATTATTTCTTGGATCGAGTCTCCCCCCTCATAGATACCTGCATAGATTTCCCTCTAAATATACAAATAAATGCACAGATAGAATTGTTTTTGTAGATAAGGTAACTAATGTATTTTTGTATCAAATCCATTATTTGTGTAGGAGCTAAAAAGAAACACATGATTGGGAGAAAAAAACAAATGGAAAGAAAGTCATGTCATTTCACTTACCTGGTTTGTAGCTTGTCCTGCTGATGTATTAGGGTACAACGAGGACTAGAGAGACTGTTGAAAATCGTCTTTATCATCATCACTATATGGAGAGGAAGAAGGTAGGACACTGAGGCTTAAGTTCCTCCTTTCTCCTTTGTCCCCTAGAAGAAGAACATTCTTAGAGGACTTCCCTCCATAGATCCATGTTTGAAATTCCGCAGGAAGATACATTCGACAAAGGAGCACAATCCAAAAGAAAAAAACCCAACGATCCCGATACACATAATAAAGTGAAAGTTTGTCCAATTCCCCTTTTCCTCACCATTTGTGACGATAAAGTCTTTAGCCAGTGATCCACGAGGTCCTCCCGCTCCAGAACAGGAGGAAGAATTGGCATTATTATTCATCACATTAGTGGTTGTAGTAGTCCGATAAGGGGGATGATGTGAGCTAATAACTGCGATATTCGTTAGTTCAAATTTATCTGATATCATTTGCTCTTGAGAGGCTCCAAGAGCCACACTAGATTCCCCTGTGAGGGGAACACTTTCGTCCTCTGGATTAATTTTGATGCTAGTTATGAAATTTTTGTAATATCTGTGATTATTACTCGAAGAGAAAGAGATGTTGAATGAGTTGAGGGGTTGATAGGCTGAGTTGGAGCGAGAGAGCATCTCCTGTGTCCATTTCTAATTTCATTTGTTGCCGCTTGGATAATGTTGTTCAACCATGGATTAATATAGATATAATAATGTCTACTTGGGTATAATGTGGAACTAAGCTAGAGAGGAATTAAGGATCACACGGTCAGAAGGTTTTTGCATAACTAAATAGTCAAATCATATACATAAGCCTCTTATTGTCTTGGTAGTAGTGGTAAAGAGAGAAATGAGGGCGCCCTGAGCATATCGTCGCATCGTGATATCAACTCTCCTTCTTTGTATGATGGTACTTATTTCTTCTTCTTCTTCTTCTGTAATATCCTTATACACTTTTTTACTTTCTACCCCCTCTTTCAAACAACATTTTCTCCATGAAGAATCACCCAAAATCATTTTTTATAGAGTTGTTGTAGAAACGCACAGTGAAAAAAGAAGGTAAACTAATGAGGAAGGGAGAAAAAGAGAGCGCATAACCATTCCTTGGTTATATCTATATACATATACAACAAACCATAAATTATTATTTAATGTATATTTATAATTGTTGACTGCTGAAGAGAATGGTTAACAGGTGTTCTTTCCCACGGATACATACACACACACACACGTGCTATAAGAAACAAAGTCATACAAATAATTATTGTTTAATAAAGAAAGTTGCATGATATCTGAACCTTTCGAATCAATCTTGTTTCACTTCACAATGGAAAGTTATAATTATTTTTATTTGGCCCTCCGTTTCTTCCATGGGGTGTTATATACCCCAGAGCCTTCAAAATATCTTGTGTGCTTCATATTTTATGTAAATTCTTAATTTATGATACATCTGTAGAAAGAAGCGAAAATCGTTTGTATTTTGGGCATGGTAAAATAAAAGAAACTGAAAATCAATATAGTAAGCATGATAATTTGAAGAATGCTTTCGAGAAAAGCAGCTTAGCTCTCATGATGTTTCATAAGATCAGCTACAAGCAGCTGTTTCACGGGGGAAGAAGGGAATCGACAAGGACAGAGGCAAAATTACACCAATGGTGATCCTCAATTCTACTCTGACTCCAAAAAGGACCTACTATTATTACGCGGCAATAAATCCTCAGGGTTACGTTCCGTCTTTTATGAACATCTTTGGATGATTTTTTTGAAATAGCATTCAAGAAATCTGTCTAGCCTAAAAAAATTTCAATGTCCAAATTTTTGAAGATCTATAACCTTTTTTATTATTTGTGCACAAACTACTCTAAAAATTATTCAAAAAAGTGTTTCATTAAAATTTCGCATTTTTTTATAACTACACCCCTTTAGGTAACGTTGACAGGACACTCCCTAAAGCCACAGATACTCTAATTAAATGAAGGAACCCGTTTAACATATTATTAGTGATAAAAATCGAGGGATTAAGGAGAATGTTAAAAAAATGAAACCTAAAATCAACATGATAAACGCTGACAATTTCAAGAATGTTTTGGAGGAGATCCGCCATAATCACCTGTGACAAAAGAGGAAAGGGAGGAGGTAATAAACAAGGACATTGGCAAGAATTATTTTGATGTCAATCTCCTAATTCTACTCTGAGTCCAACAAGGACTTACAATTATTACGCGGCAACAAATCTTCAGAATTAATCAACCTCTTTTATGTCCACAAACGAATGATCAATCAGGTTTAAATGTAACAGAATAGGAAGGGCACTCCGAAGGAATTAAATAATAATTACAACAGCTCAGGTTAACAACATTTACTCCTTGTTTTGCAAACTTAAAAAAAAAAAAAAAAAAGGCAAGCCGAAAAATTACAAACGATTTTCATCTGTATGATGTAAATCCGGGTGTGTTTTTTTAGCTGGCCCGTTAATTTGTAATTGGTAATACAAAGAAGGAATTTTCTTTAGCCTTAACATCCTTTTCAAAATAGATTCAATTACACTCAAACCCTGATTGAATGTTCGTGTCTGCTCATATAATTGTAATCCTTAGTTGGACTCAGAGTAGAATTGGAGATTTACATCAGAGTAATTTTTGCCATTTTTCTTGTTTATTTCCTTTCTCCTCTCTTGCCACAGATGCTTGTAGCTGATTTAATGAAACATCATGAGGGCTAAGCTGCGCTTCTCCAAAACATTATTCAATTTGTCATTTTCTTCAGTTGATTTTCAGTTTCTTTAATTTTACCATGCCCATAATACAAACTATTTTCCTTCCTTTCTACATGTACATCATAAATTAAGAATTATAATTATAAGTCCTTGTTTGACTCAGAGTATAATTGGTGATCGACATGGGAGTAGTTCTATCGAATGTCCTTGTTTATATTATTTTTGCCTTTCTCCCTTGTATCAGCTGAGTGTAGCTGATCTAATGAAACGTCATGAGCATTATTATATCTCTCCTCCAAAACATTCTTAAATTTTGTCAGGGTTAGCATGTTGATTTTTGGTTGTTGTTTTTAAACATGGCCATTCTACACTGGATTATTATCATTTTTCAAACACCTTATATAGAAATATAATAAAAAAATTCTTGAAATCCTCAAGAGCATACATTTAGAAAAAAGCTTACATGTTGGTAAATTAAGTGTTCCGCTATATGTTAAAAATTCAAACGTATTCACGGCCCGCTCTTTGAAAATAAACAAAGATGTAGCGTGTTTTCATTTCAGCTTTCTTCATTAATATTTATAAGTTGACACTTGTATGATTTAAAACAGATCAATCTACATTTTTATGTATTCACATTGCTAGTTAAAAGGTTGAATTAAAATAATTTGCATACTTACTTATAGAGTAATATTCAAGAATAATCAATAGTCTAACCAGACAAGAAATTAATCTATAAGCCAACTGTATTTGGACAAATATTGATCACAGATTTTTTGTTTGGTATATGGCTTTGAGGAATACTATAGTTTATAAAGAGATCTCTGTCAGCAGATATGATGTCTATCAGAGTTACAAACAGACACTTTTTTAACTTATTATCACAGGATTTAGATAATTTTCCCATCTCCAGACGTCATATTATGTATAGAAGATACGCTGTCAAATAATTATAAATTATTCATTGAGGAATAATCTACAAAAACATAATGGCACAAAAATAAATTATATTCACAGATTAACTAATACAGGGTTCTGCAACTTAACTTCCTTTTCCCAAAGGGCAATAGAAAAAGTTTTTTTTTTTAAACTTGAACTTTTGTTTCACAATGATATTAAACATCAGAAATTTGGTCTGAGAGAGGTTCTGAATGGTATAATAGATAGGTGACGAGCATAAATTGAATAAACCGAACTTGAACCGAAATAAAACAAGTACTGAGGATATGTTGACCTTCTCGGCAAATACTAATTAAGAATTACTTATACCTCAAAAAGAAATGTGAACTTAAGTTTACGGCTATATTTTTGGAACTAATCGTATATCATCAGGAATAGAGTTCACAGAAGAGAGAGACAGAGAAAAATGAACTTTCGAATATTAATACCAGAGGATTTTTTTTTTTTTTTTTTTTTTTTTTTTTTTTTTTTTCAAATAGCTTTTCATTGAAAAATTTGAGAGGTATAGTGATTTTATATTACAGAATAAAAAAAATTGAACCCACATTTATTTAATGCTTGTGAAAGATAAATAGATTAAGTAATTAATTATGGACAATTCTGAAATATTCTTTAAAATGTCGGTTTTCCTAAATCAATCCTGTTGCAATTACTTGATCTGAACAAATTTCACTAATTTAAGAATTTTGTATTACACCGGATCGGATGGCACTAATTTCAGCTCTCTAGCATTATTATTCGTGGAGTTCTTCCCGTTCAAATAGTTTTAATTAAATTATAACTTTGAAAAAAAATCGTTTTGTATATTAGAAATTGAAGCAATTAGCTGATTTTTTATTAATAGTACGAATAAGAACCTAAGAGCTGAATTCAAATGGACATAAGAGTTGTTTACTTGTATTCATTTAGAAACAACCCGATAGAGGGGGCCTTGTGGCAGAATAATACAACTCCCTGAATTTTAATATTATTTTAAAAACAATTACATTGAACTATATTTTGAAAATTATCTGAGTCATTTCTTTAAAACAAGCTACAGATTGTAACACAACCTTGTGGATGATATATTTTTAGACATTATTTAATTTTGATGGCGAACCCACGTTCGTTAATACTCCACTGCACGATAACGACTGACTCAATTTCCAAGAAAATATTAGAATATTGTCTATAGAATGAAATCACGTTACGACTTCTATAGACTGATTGCTCAACATTATAAAAAATATACAGTTAAAATATCCTCTTTAATGTTGGTGCAGGGAATTACTCGCGCGTTAGTATTGGAATGGTTGTAACAAAATGTTATATTATTATTATGATCATGCTCTTTTTTTACAGTCCATATGATAGGCACGGCGCTAGATCGTTCCCACTAAATTCATTCATTGTCTTTTCATTCCTAGTAATTTCATTTCCCGTAAATCCATCCCTTGTAAAATTCATTTCCGAACATTTCATTCCCATTTTAAATACATGGATATTTTGTGACCTCATATGCTTTCAATCCAGTGAACTTAAAACAGAGGATTGCAGGAAAATGTAACGACGCCATTTATTTCGACTTTCCTAGGTCTGAAGAATATCCAGGGATCAAGATTCCCGTCCTACTTACTATTTAAGACTTATGATGACGTCATTTCTAAGCCATAGGCATAATAAATCCCTCAAATCCGTGTCCAATCCACCATAAGTCATCAGTCTTCTCCAGTGCCGACTACCCGGGCCTCCCTTCCTATTTAAAAACTGGTGTTCCCGATATGACGTCATCAAATATTAAAGTGGGAATTAATTTTACAGGTAATGAAATTACGGGTCACAGGTAGGCACACTTTACTATTTAATTAGAATCATGAATCACGTGGTAATTGACATATTACGTTACACAGACTACCTCTATACAATATATAACATGAACAATTTATTTATTATGTATGTATTTGCTATCTTTGCACGTCAGAAAGAATATTTAGAAACTTTTTTAAATACATATACTGTATACAATATATGTACGTTGTTGAACTTTTTATCATCATTTCTTTTTAAACAAAAAAAAACAACTTACATACACATTCCCTCTCACTCCACAAAAAATAAAGTTGTTGAATCGTATCTTAAAAATAACAGTTCATTGTACTTCATTGTAAAAATGCTGTGATTGACAAAATGAAGTCCTTGTTACATACGCCAACCAAGTTGAACATTGATTATTTTTCGTCTGGGTTTATTTGTATGAAGGATTACTGAAAAAGTTACAAATCAATTTTGGTTAAAATTTGTAGGAAGGTTATATTTGTTATGGAGTCGGGGCGGTACGCAAAAACCCACGGCTCTGTACTAAACGCGATACATCCTGGATGGTACATGGTTTGGTATGGCAATTAATGTATTTGATCAAGTTTTTTGATACTTTATTCTTTAATAATTTATTTTCTAAACATATTAATTAAGAAAGTTAAAAAAACCAATGGTTGATATATAATAAACACGGGTTATATAACATAACATATAAGAATAGGCAAGCATAACTCAAATGTCGATCTATAACTCTACTCTGAGTCCAACAAGGATTTACTACAATTTTATCTCTAAAACAAATCCTTAGGTTTACTCTTCGGCTCTTATGAGGTCATGCAAATGTTCAATGAGGTTTTGTATACCTCAATTATATGTGTACATACTAGAAAAGGAAGTTTGCTCCTTAAGAATTGATTAATAATTATAGCACCGTCGACAAATATAATTCACTCTTAAGCTAACCATCTCCAAAAAAAAAAAAAAAAAAAAAAAAAAAAGAGCTAAAAAATGTACGAGATTTTCATCACTAATAATTAATATTGACTAATTCAAAATTACTAGTTTTAGTCCAGGTCCCACTTTCTCCTTGCTGTCTACAAAATGCATATCACTACGGATGATTCGATGAATGATTCACGAGTACTTTTGTGTTCAAGTCTGGCATTTTTTTATAAGAGTACAAATTAGAGAAAATCGTCATTTTGAAACGATAATTTTAATCAAATGATTTATCTTACTCATTAATTGTACATTAAACAAATTTATAAATTACTTGCAAAGGATTACCCGGCGTTGCTTGCCCCAAGGAGGGAGGAGGGAAATAGCATTGACAATGGTCCATGCTATTTTTTTTTTTTATTTAGAACCCTTCGGGGTGGCCGAGCATATGACTTATTATGAATTTAAAATTATGTTATAAAATTCAAATAACGTACCAACATAAATGAATGAAAAAATGTGTGTATATAAAAAGTCCATCCTTTATCTGTGTCAAAAAATTATAAAATCAAAATTTGCGGATAAAGATGCATAACAATAATTTGCACTAATTTTGTAATTTTCTTATGAATTAAAAAAAGGTAAAAATAACATTTCCTTCCTTTTTTTTTTTTTTTTTGCAATGTTTTGAGTATAAGAAACATACCCCAGAAAAAAATATATAAATATAATGTATATATATTTTTTTAATTAACACAATATTAGAATGTATATAAAACCCTAATAATATACAAATTTAAGCTCAAAATTTATTTATTACTAATAAAGAATGTTACCGAGAATTTCATTTCATAAATTATAATTTTTATAATTAGTCTACTAATAAATAATTAACTCTCAATTTCCTTGACATAATTATTTTAAGGTCATTGAAACTGAAAGGATTGAAACAATTGTATAACAGGTCAACTCTAATATTTCCGATACTAAAATGTATGAATATTTATTTCTAAACACATATTAACACGATAATTTGATAATAGAAACTATTTTCTGAGGTATTGGCCCTTGGTAACGTTATGAGAGAAACGGTAAATAGCATTTATTGGAATTTTAAAGAGAAAAACGAAGTGTACGTTCGCACCCTGGTGATTCCTAGAGAAAGAATATACTTTATGTATATGGATTTCACCAAAAGATTCCTAGGTTAGATGGAGTAATTGTAATACTATAATGTTTACTTATACTTAATCAGTGCAACTCCATCTAACCAATTAAAGGAACATTTAAAAAACATAAGCCTAACTATATTTTTTGTACTTCAAAAAAAAAAAAAATTATGAATAATAATGTCGTCAAAAAAATAACCCCGATAACTGATGATTGCCCTGTCTACAAAAATCAAAACTTTATAATCTTATAAAATATCAGATCATTTTTACAAATATTGCCAAAATTATGAAACCAAGTTTTCAAAAAATTGAAATAACATAGTAAAATGTTACGGTTGATATTTTTATCTCCAAAATGCATCGTTTTGTGGCATTTCTTCATAAAAATTGAAAAGTGACGTTTGATGAAAAAAAGATTATAAAAATGAAAAACATTTGAAAAATAATCCAATATTCCATTTGAAAAAATGACCATTTTTATTACCCCTTTATAAAAAAAGTGCAATTTTCACCGATTTCTTTTTATTGCCCATTTCTTTTTAATTTAATTAAATTTGGAAAACGTCCTTACTTATGTGGTTGTTTTTTGAGAAGTCACTTTTTACTTTGTAAATTAACCCTCTTTTTATCTAATCTCCTTCTGCTCCATTTTTTTTTTTTTTTTTTTTTTTTTTTTTTGTATTTTGGGTAAAGAATAATCCCTTCTAATATGACCCCCAAAAATTGCCCCATCTTAGTCTGGCCATGTTAAAAAAAGGCACCCATTTTTAAATGTTTCAGCTTCCTAGGTTCAACGGTATAGGCACCCATAAAGGACAAATACACAAAATATATACACAGATAATGTTTAAAATCATTTGTGAAATTTTTTATGTGTCTGATAATGAAACAATATTTTTTGTACATTATTCCCAATAGCAGTAATTTAAAATTAATACATAAAATATTTTTTCCTTTAGTCAGCTCTAAAGTGTCTTAACATAACAGTTAATTTGCCTTCTTTTTTCCTTTTAATTTTCAGCGCTAAAAGATATAGAGCGTTTTCTCTCACGTCACATACTGAAGTGACGTCATCTTCTGGCTCATATTTGATATTTAAATGAATTAAAAAAGGGAAAATGTTTATAAAGATATTGACCAAATTATATCACATGACTTTTAAAATAATAAAAACTTAACATCTTTATTGAATATTTTGATGCGAAAGAAAAACATTGATATAAGAAAAGGGGTTGAGTAACATCATCCTAGAAGTATAATATATAAAAACAGAGAAATTCAGACAATAGAAATAAATTTCTACAAGCTATTTTATTGGTATAAATTGGAAAAGACCAATATTCATAATGAAACAATGTAGTTTCTATAGTTCGTTCTGTAAAGTAAATATTTGAGTAATGATAATTTGGCACTCACATCACGAGTAAAGGTTTTTATTCCAATAATGTTGTTTTTGATAAATTAGAGATGAGAAAAGTAGGATAATTGTAGAAAAATATCGGATCTTTGCAAATATAGTATCTAATTTATCGGCTACAATATGTGAATAATAATGTTATATATAACGAAGAAAAAGTACTGAGACCTTTTGCCTCCAAAAATTAAAATACTCATAATAATTGATCAGGATGAGGTTGTAACTAGAAAATTTTATTTTATAATATTTCTTACTATAACAATGCACATTAATTATGAATCTAGCCACCATCAACCTCAATGACAGCCTCCAACAATCTCCAGAACCCCTTGCCCACATTGTCATTTTTCATAATTCTCCACTGCTGGTCAACTAAGGTCTTCAGGGCATCAATATTCGGGTAGCGGACTTTGCAGGCCTTCTTCTCTATTTGACAAAAAATGAAGTAATCCAGTGGATTCATATCTGGGTTCTGAGGTGGCCAAAGGTTTTTGGACCAGAAGTTCATGTTCCTACCAATGTACTATTGTACAATATTAGCAGTATGGGCCTAGAGCTCCGTCCTGCTCAAATACATACTTGGTCCTTTTTGACTTCTTCATGGTCTTGGGGATCAAGTACTCGGCATTGCGTAACCGTTATCCAACAGGAAATCAAATTGAAAGCATTTTTTCACCAGTTGATGCCAAAATCCCCAACTTCATGACAGAGGCCGGATGTTTGGTCTTGGTAACTTTCCTAATGCTATTGTCAGCCTTGCCAAAGAATACCACACGATCATTTTGCTTGTTATAGAGGGGGTCAACAGTAAAGGTATTTCCATCAGAGAATAATATTGCCCGGTTACTGTTGAGGTTCAGATTATTCAGAGTTGTTGACATCACTGAAGACTGAGTTCTTTCTGACATTGAGACAGGAGTGGCCTCTCAATTCTTACCTGCGAAATCCTCCAGCCTTTCAGGATGGTCTTGCCCACAGTAGACCAATGCACCTTCTTCTTCTTGGCGTACTCTGACATCTTCATCCTTGGGTTGACCGTAAAGGCCTCCATGATGTCTTCAGGCTTCACTTTGTTGCTCTTCCTCTCTTGGGTTTGTCCTTAACGTTGTCTTCATCAGCCAAACGAATTCTGATCCAACAGACTATGGCCTTGCTGACGTTTAAGGACTTCATGATGTCTGAGAGGGTCCTCTCGGTGCAGATTAAATTACCTGTGATTGCTCTTCTTGCCTCCATCACGACATATACATACATAATTTTTGTTTACAGCACGTACATCAATCAAAGTCTTAGAATCTGAGCTATTCAAAAATAATCGGAACTTTAAGATTTAATCAACAACATCTACTCAAACCCGTATTTTTAGAAGGTCTTATTATTTTTTGAACACTTAGCATAATAAAACGAATCGTTTGAAATATAAATTTTGATCTACTATAAGGTTTATGTCCTGATGTTTTCTAAATACAAGGGAGTAGTTCACCTTTTTGACTAATCTTATTGAACTTAAGCCTTTTATTTTTATAATACATGAAGGCTGGGAAACTTTTTGGGTTACCTACAATTTGCAGAAGCAATTAATTACGATTTTATACCAATTATTTTTATTTACGATATGTCATTATGCAACCAAACGACAGCTGAAACGTAAATAAATAGCGTTGTTTTTATACAATATCTCTTTATTATAAATTTGTTGCAGCAACCACAAAAAAGGCAAAGCAAGTTCAATCTCCTCTGCGCCGGTGTCAGTGGCGAGAAGGCTTTAAATACCGTTGGCATCTTTATCCAAACTGTTTACATCATCAAGAACTTCATTACTGCCCCATACAGCCAAGAGGAACCAAAACTTCTGTAGGAACAATATGGCTGACTTCTAGGCCTGCCTCCATATTGCCATCCTCCACCCCTTAACTCAACCCTCGGGCATTTACAGTTTGGGGCACCTTGAATAAACTTGAATACTTATAATCTAAATTTAATTCTCTTTGAGCTTCCATCATGACAGGATAGTGCCCATCGACAAAAGCTACCAATCTTTTCGCCGGCGCCTAGAGATTGATATTGTGTACAACATCAAGATGGTCTCCATTAAGGATGGGAATGGTATTGTAAGGTGTTTACAGCCAAAACCATAATTTCAGTAAAAATATGGCTGACTCCTGGCTGGCCTCTTGTGGCCTCTCAAGGACCAACGGTCCTAAAAACCGATACAACACTACTTTCTGGTATATCTTTCTATTTGAAGAATTAATTAGTGTATATAGAAAATCTTAAAACTAAATAAATATATTAGACTTTTCTGAAATGACAAAAGTTGGGAATTTGGTATTGCCTGATATTTTTCAGTTTGCTTTTTCCTCCTCTAAACAAGAAAATAACCATCAAACGTCCAAAAAAATCGTCTTTCATGTATGTGTTTATATTTGAAAATTGGTAGAATGTGGAAAAAAAAAAGAAATTGTGATGTTGTTTCTTTAAAATTATCGATTTGAATCCAGTTACAGGCTTTTAATTTTATTAAACATTATAGATAAAACATGTATTTTTCAACAATAATTTAACAACTTTTCTTTAACTTGTCTCATTATCTAAGTACTTAAGTTCCAAACATACTGTTAATAAGTCAATATTGTCTTTCGTTAACGCGTATTTGGAAAACTCGCTTATGTAACTATTAATACGACTTCTAATGATCTACGTGCATTTGATTGATGTAATTTTTTTAATCACTATTATTTATTGTTTATTAAAATAAATAATAACTTTTGAATAATATTGCAATTAACTTTAAAACCTTTGTAATATAAATAAAGGAGTAACCGGTAAATATTGAAAAAAAAGTAATAATGTAAGAAAGAATGAGACTAAGAAAAACAAAGAATATTTTAGTTTGTAGAAGAATTGGAACATGAAAAAAGTGCTACACACTGCTTTTGTCAAATACCTTGGTACTTCTTCTGAATTACCAAAATCAACTCTTCGGGACATATTGAAATACGGTCAGCTACTTCGAGAACGTTATTTAGGACCTTTAAATAAGTACGATACTGCATCCATGATGGCTGATGTTCTTCCACTCGTACTTGCTACATGGAAACAAGCCAATAATAGTCTTATCATGATCCCTCTCCAACAACCGACTCTTCAATCATTGGAGGATTAAAACAAAAATGGGATATTCTTAAAAAAAATCACTGGCAAAACAGGGAAAGTTTCATGAAAAGTTTTAGAAGATTTTGAGCATGAACTTGACAGATTATTCGACATTCTCACATGTAATTGTTCTTATTTATTCTGTGCATATGAAAGTTAGAGTGTCAAAAATGTCCATCAATTCAGATATTACGTCTCTGCAATCAAGAATCTAAGATTCTCAGGGTAGAACCGGCATTTATCAAAGATCAAAGAGAAAAGTTTGGAACAAAAGGAACCTTATCAATAGGAAACCAGGATTGTAGTAAACTAATACATCGTTTGAAAACAACGAAACGTAAAAAGCAAAAGAAAAGTACATAAATGGAATTGTTTGAATTCCAACATGATGAAGATGGACAAATATCAAAATAGATCAATTTGCAGAAGGAGATGAAAAAACATAGGGATTCTATATCCATAAATGATCGTATTGAACGAAGATTTCTGTCCGAAAATACTTTGCAAAATCGGATTCAGCTTCCAACCTTAGCTCAACAAGTAATTAGATATGACATTTTTGTACGAGCTGCCGCTGCAATTACGACAAGGTTTTAGTTGATTACAAATTTATAACACCAGACTAAAAAAGTAGACAAATATCTAAAGGTAAAATTTCTAGAGAAATTTCAAGATATATTGAAGAAAATCAGGAACTAAAATAGAATTCAAATAAGCCACTTGATAAAGCAAAAGATATCCTTCGAAAGAAAAAGGAGAGCATGTAACTTTAACATCTGATCCAGGAGGTTCCTCTATTGGGCATCTTGCTTCAGACAGAAAAGATGCCAAATCAACACGCATTCATTTTCATTTTTATCCGAACATGGAATTGATAAAACATTACGCTATATTGAAGGAGACTCGGTTATTGTAAACACAGGGGCTCATTGTGGTATCAAGCAACTAATAGAGAAGGTTTTGGACCATAGATTTGTTCGAATAGTGGGTGAACTTCATACCAATGAAGTACCACTATGTCACATAATAACTGATCTCACTGGTCCCAAAAAATGGAACTAACCTATTTTCGGGTATGCTAGATTATATGAATAATATAAATTAACTTTATTAGGTTTTTATTTATTAAAAATAGGGAAACTTGCGAAAATGATTTGTAGTAAAGTTTACGACTTAGAATTTGATCATAAATTCAGAAAAATAAGCACAATTTTCCCTAGTGTGAAATGTCAGAAAGTGTAATTGATGATTTGTCAAATAATCAATTTTATGCTTTCGTTTCGTAAGACTCTACATCTCAAACATGGGTTGAATGGAGATGAAGCAAAAACCCTGCGCGTTATGGTCGAGTTCATCGTGAATTTTTACTTTCATATCGAAATTAAGGTAGATTCCAATATTTTAAACGGTCCATCACATACATTGTATCAAATACCATTAATTCAGATCATGAAAAAAAAAAGATGCACTTTCAACAACAGTTAAAAGTATTGCCATGGAATTTGTGGAGAAAGGTTCGTGTAAAGCTCACTCTGAGCATGTTATACGATCTTTATTATCAAGCTGTAAGCAAGAAGATAGAAAATTTGGGATATCAAAAATAAGAGATGGAAATGATTTGGGAAATATCAGTGTATGCAAATACTGTTCACCAAAAATCAATTGGGATGCTACGTCAATACTAATATCCAGGATTGGATCAACGCCACTGAGCCTTTTATCGCGGCAGTCATTCCTTAAAGTCAACTAACTAGTTTTGTCTCTTCACTGCTTCCACTTCCTAAAATATCATGAGACACACAAAGTTGTGAACGTGCAGTAAAAAAAAAGTAACAAACACTTCATCTCAAGTTTATGGACAAGAGAGAAAATTAAAATCACGTTTGATTTTCCGATTAATGAATCAAAAAAACAGTTAGAAGCTAAAATTCATTCATTGTGAATTATAAAAAATATATAACTTCTAGAATATAAATATGCTTAAATAAAACAAACCAGCCCTAAAAATTAAGGGACGATAAATAAAATGCTATATTTTGGAGAGTTTAATAGACAGTTTTCGTAGTCCAAAATTATAAATTGGTAGAGTAGGGTGTTTCATTTGGAATTAATGAAGACTGAAAGTATATTTGATAATAATATATTTGACACTTGGTATTAAAAAAAAACGAGATTTGAGTCGTAAAAATGAGGAAAAACATCAAAATAAATGCGCGTAATACGCGGTACTAAAAGACAATATTGATTTATTAGCAGTTTGTTTGGAACTTAAGTACTCATATAATGAGGCAAGTTAAAGAAAAGTTGTTAAATTATTGTTGAAAAATACATGTTTTATCTATAATATTTAATAAAATGAAAAGCCTGTAACTGGATTCAAATCGATAATTTTAAAGAAACAACATCAAAATTTCTTTTATCTCGACATTCTACCGATTTTCAAATTAAAACACATATATGAAGGACGATTTTTTTGGACGTTTGATGGTTATTTTCTTGTTAAGAGAGAAGAAAAAGCAAACTACAAAATATCAGGCAGTACCAAATTCCCAACATTTGTCATTGCGGTACACTCTAATAAATACATATATATTTACAAAATTATTATTTTTCCTTGTTTTGCCTTGATTTTCACATAACTAAAATAATTACAAAGTATAAATATAGAAAAAAATTAAGAAAAAATAAAATATTCAGTAAAATATAAGCAGTATAGCATAGAATTAAACTACTTCTTTATCCAAATACCCAAAATAATTCCTTAAAAAACTGAATTGAAACAATACACAATTATATACATACGGGAAAAAAAAGAAACACAACGGACATTTAAATAAAACAATAAAATAAGATAATTATTTTGAAATTAGGCCTTCCAAATCCAAGTTTTCTTCTTTATGTTCAATATCTAATGGAACTGAAATGCCGTGATTCTTTTGTGTTTTTTTTGGATGAAAAAAAAAGTATCTTTAAAAAACGTTTAATAAATTAGACAAAATGATATTTCAAAAAAAAAATCGATAGCAACATTAGACAAATGGCCATAACATTATAAAAGTGTAAACTCTTTAAACAGGCTCCCCCTCCCCACCCTCTCTCATCAGTAAGATTGAAGATATTTACTACATATTTGGCAAGGGCTGACTTACTTAAAGAATCGTTGCCGCTGATAAAAAACATGCAATAATTCACAAATTTTCGTTAAATATTATATAAAATAGTTGTTTGTTTGGTATGAAAGGGAATAGAGTCTGGTTTGAGATCGTGTATGATGTCCGGTAGTAGGTCAAAACGTCGACAGACAAAACGTCGACTGACAGAACGTCGAACAACAAAATGTCAAACAGATAAAACATCGACTGATAGAACGTTGACCTGAAAATATTACACTTCAAAATATGAAAAACAGTTTCTTCGACAGTAAAACAAGATATTGCTTTTATAAATTTAAAAAAAGTACTCAATCATATCAATTAGTCTTCTCCAGCTGAGATAACATCGTGGTAATGGTTCTCCAACTCCCACACCCGCTAGGAATTATTTTCTCCTTTCACTTTAAACGAACCTGTTTCAATCCTTTCAAAAAAGGCCAATATTAAAATAAAATATAAAATAACATAATTTATTATTATTAAGGTAAAAATTTTAAATTTTTATTATTGATGAAAATTCGTTTAGAATTACTTTTATGCGAAATTTTGGAAGTATATTAGTACTCATCATTTTTTGATGAGATTGCGTGTAATATATAAAATAATAGCTAAAAAAATTTAATTTGAAAAGTATAATTTTTTCTGAGTACGTCTAAATTTTGAAATTTATTTAACAAAATTTAATATCCGAAAAATTTGATTTTTGAATTTTTTCCCAAAAAATTTAATTTTCCATGAGTATCCATAATTTTTTTTTAAACTATCCAAAAAATTTAATTTTGTAATTGCTTTCCATATAATTTAATATTTGAACTTTTATTTTTCAAAAAAATTTAACTTTTCATTTTTCAAATTTTTTTTAATTAATTAATTTTTTGAGAGTATCTATAGATTTTTGAATTTTTTTCTATAAAATTTAATATTTTATATTTGAAATTATTTTCCAAAAATTTAATTTTTTTTTTTCCATATAATTTATGGCAATAGATTTTGGTATTTTTTTCAAAGCCCCCTTAAAATATAATTCTGCAGAAGTCCCTGGGATTCAAATAAATAAGGAGGATTTGTATAAACCTTGGGCTGTATAATAACCCAGTTCACTTATGGAGGGTTAAGGTTAAAGGCATTTTATTATTTCTTACAATTGATAATATGGTCTGTTCATTACAGTCTCGTCTAAATAAAAAGAACTTTTGAATATAGGCAAAACAGTGTCATTTTAAATTACATATATCTTACACTGGGGTGCCTTGAGATTTAAGCACTTTTAAATGGTGCCTTGACTGAAAAAAAGTTGGAAAAACTCTATTTCAGTTCTTATTACATAGATACATTCCATTAATTTCTTTAAATTTTTAAAAGAAGTCGTTATTAAAAGCTTATGAAATTCAAGATCAATTTATTATGAGTAAAAATGATAGGCAGGAAAAAGTTTTGATTCGAATTTATTGACTTTTTTACCTGTTTTATAAGTTCGATCCAATTTTCAAGTTAGAAAGCAATCACTTATCGACATAAATATATTTATTTTTTGCAAAATTGTATGTTAATTTCAAATATGAGTGTATATTTCATGTGCAGTCATCCAAACCCAAGAAAATAAAATTTAAGTAATAAAAAAATACCCACTTTAGACTTTTGTTTTGAAAGGAAAACACTTTTAATTTTTACTTGTTTTTAAGTCAAAGTAGTTATTTGGGAGTGTAAATAATTACTCTTTTATTTACAAAAGTGCGTTTGCTTCTAAAAGGACAATAATAATTAAAAGTCGTTGGATAATGGTGTGTTATAATATACGACTTCATTTATATGAAAGTGGGACTTTTTAATTGATTACGACAGTAGTTGCCACAAGTACTTCGAAAAAGTAGTTCGACTACTGATTTCTCACTATTCCTTCAAAAAGTAACTAAATTATATTTGTAAATAGCTAATTTTCAAGTAACTAAGTTAAACTACAAGTTACTTTATTGGTTATAATTATTAGTTGACCAAAAAAACACACGCCCCAACGCAGCACAAAAATTATTAGAGTAGCTCGGAGTGGTTTTACAAACAGTGTATAACACAACTTAAAGATAAACATCCTGTAAACAATTATGAGTTAAACAGTAAAGTGCGGGTGAGCAAACCAGTTGTCGAATCTCATTAAAAGGAGCTTCTCAAATCTCCTGTCTGAAAGTTTATTTCTTTTATGCGTGAGCACTTAACCGCCTGGACTGAAAAGCTACACTTTAAGGAATAGGAGCATAATACTTAAAGGAAATTGTCTTGATATTGCAAAAATGATGGAAATTCTGAAGGTCATAGGTTGACCTCAGGCAGTCCATGACTCCTTTTCTGCAGAGTAGGTATCTTCAGGTTCTACCTCAAAAAACCCAAAAAAAATTAGACTCCCTAAACGGTAGAGGATACTTTTGAAGGAAAATAACAAAATTTTCATTTTTTTCATTTTTTTAATAACACCCTTCCATTTTCTTTCCAAAAAGTCAATTTGTTACTAATAGATTTGGCATATTGAAATTTTTTGGAAAAAAATTGAATTTTTCCCCAAAAAAATTCAATTTTCTTTTGAACAATTATGGATTTTTTAACTTTATTTATAAAAAATTTTATATTTGTCATTTTTTTCTTAAAAACTAAATTTTTTAAATATTATAGTTGTCATTTTTTTCTAAAAAATTCATTTTTTTTAAATTTTTATTCCAAAAATTTAATTTTCTTTAAATAACTATGAATTTTTGAATTTTTTTTTCCAAAAAAATTAAATTTTTTGAGAATACCCATAGATTTTTGAAAAAAAACAACCAAAAAAATATTTATATATATACATATAAGTATAATGTGCACTAATGCTTGAAAGACAGAGAGTAACAATGAGGTAGAGTTGCTTTAAAGTTATAAGGGTAAGTCCTTGTTGGACACAAAGTAGAATAAAGGATCCACATTGGAGTAGTGCCAGCCTATATGTTCTTTTTATATAGGTACGGTGTGAGATTTTGTGTATTTTCTTCCTCTAACAGCTGATCTAATAAAGTGGCATGACAGCTAAACTGTTTCCTTTTATTTTTGTATACAGACAGGTCATCTTTTATGTACAGCTGATGATAGCTCTGACAGTTTGAAGAATGTTGTAGAGGAGAGTAGCTTAGCTGTCATGACGTTTCATTAAATTAGCAGCGAACTGCTGTGAGATAAACGAAATAAATAATACCGCACCGTCATTAGCAGATACATCTGCAGGAATTACTCCATTATCGATCCTCATTTTTATTCGAGTCCGACTATGATTGACACTTATAACCAGTGATACTAATCTGTAGACTTTTTTATCTCGCTCATTTTTTAGCAGTTGGAAACCTGGGGAGTGAATTTACTTTTACTAAGCGTCTATCATTATTACTCAATCCCTGAGGAGATAAATTCATTTTCTACCACATTCAGTTATATTCCAAACCTGATAGAACATTCGCGTGTCTTAATAAAAGACGGAAAGCAACCCTGATGATTTGTCGCGTAGTTATAATTTTAAGCCTTGTTGGCTTCAGAATAGAATTAAGGATCGACCTTCTAATAATTCTTGCTCATGTCCTTCTATATATATTTCATTCTCCTCCTCCATCTGGTCAGAGATGATTGCAGTTGAGCGTCATGAAAAGCTTAGCTTTTCTACTCTCAAACATTATTCAAATTGTAAGAAACGTTTATATTGATTTTGGGTTTCTTTTTTTAAGATGCCCAAAATCCTTCAGTCCTTATAACTCTTCCACAAATTCTCATTATTACTCTTACAAACTCATGGTTATACCTTGTACTTTAATCTTCTCTCCTCGAGAATAAAATAATAATAGAAACAGTTCCAGAAAATAAAAATAAAAATAATCTTCTGGTTTTCAAAAACAAAACACTTTCCCTCTACAAAAGGCTTAGGATTTACAATCCCACTCATGCATGACTTTTCTTGCTATTAAGTTCCATATTTTTCCATTATACGAACATTTATTTGACATTTAATTCGAAGAAAGTAAAATATAATTACCCTCTCTTTCAAATATAAAAGTAAGTTTCTTCTTATGACATGTACGAGTTAGTTTCACATTTGAGTAGATATCATAACAACTTTGTATTTCGACTAAGTAAATAAACATTGAAGAACATGCCTAATATTTTGTGTTATTTATATTATAAAAGTTTTTTTTTTGTTTGTGGAGTTCTCTGTAGGGCTTAGCAAGGTAAAGTATATAAATATTTATCTCTATTAAATTAATCCAAATGTATTTTAAAATATTTGCTTTAAATTCCAATGCATGATCAACTAATCTCATGCGACTCATTCCTGAAGAGGATCTGTATCAAAATTAGTTGTCAATGGAAAAATTACTTCCATATTATAAACCCATTGGAATGGGGAGCTTAGAGGTCCTTCAATAAGGCTAATATGTCCTTTTTTAATAGAAATATAGTTATGAACAAAAAATGGAAAAAATACAGATCCTAAAAGCTCTAATTTTAAATATCAATTATTTTACACTAAAGAAATTGATTTGAAATATAATTATTAGAGTTTCATTAAACAAAAGTAATTGATTCTAGAAGGTCTAATTCAGTTCCAATATCGATTTGAATTTAATTTTACTATTAAAACCTACTTGAAATAGACATAACTTTTTTCAAAAATGAACTAACTTTGATATGAATTTTGTATTTTTTTTTTATTTTCAAAAGTAATCTACACTCAAACATATATAAAAGTTAAAATATTCAAGTCAAAAATCCGATTTGATACAAAAACTAATTACAGATTATTGGTAAGCGTGTCAAGTACTAGTAGAATTGTATACGAAATTTCAATACTTTTAAACTAGTAAATTTTTGTTGACTCGCGTTATTTTTTTTTTTTTTTTTGACACATACAGGATGCGTCAGGGGACCATCAGGAAGACTATGAATGAAAACAATGGTATCAAGATGTTTTTTAGAGTTTATCTACATATTTATAGGAGTATCAGTGTTAAGGTGTAAGGAAAGAAAGCTACCAGAACATATCGTTGTTCCGTTATGTCGTTTGCCTCATTTCCTGATCCCAACGTTCGTAACTATTTCTGATGGGGTGTCATAGAGGGAGAATCTAGTTCTATTCATCACAACAATTTGGATTATCTCAAAGAAGTTATTACTTGTGCATGGGCAAAAGTTCCTGAGGGAAGAACCAGGTGTTGAAAAGTCATGGAAAGTTATTAAAATGAAAATATAAAAAAATTTCTGGACATTTTTTTCGTAAACATCCGGCCCAAACTATTTAGTGTGATAGTTTTAGGAGTTAAGTCAGTTGTTTAGGTCAGATTAAATGTGCTTTAGTGGTAAATTGAATCCAAAAGTTTGCCGTTTGGTTGTTTGATTCATATACAACCCTTGATCCTGCGAGAAGAAACGGGGTCCTAAGTGAGAAACCCGTTCTTGGACCCTCCAGACCGTTTGGTTGCTCACTCAGAACATGTTCATGATGTTAGCGTTGGTTTGTCCGGTTTGGACTAAAAAGGAAGCCTCCTTTCTTTTGGCTTCTATTTTCTAATTAAGAGCATTTAATCTGACCTAAATAGCTGACCTCACTTCTAAAAAAATTATCGACCCAAAAATATCCAACCGGATGATGGTAAAAAAAAAGAAAAAGAATATCAGCAAAACTTCCTAAATTTTAATAACATTCCAAGACATTCCGAACACTCGGTACCAAATAGACTTTTTGTAATGTTGTCCCTCAAATCAAGACAGTGATCATTGTGGTGCAATGTCTTAATAAATAAAAAAGTTATAAATTTAAATTACTTTTCCTTATTTCTTACTATTTTAAACTATTTATGCAGTACAAATATTCAGTAAGTTCATTCATTTGGATACATATAGATTTTGTTAGGAGCGTTTATGGAGCCCGTATATAACTATAATATAAAAATATTTTTATATTAAATTACTTTAAATATCTATAGTTTTGGTTCAATTAAATATTGTTTCAAATATACACCAAAAATACTTTAGGAATATAAATCACAAAAAAAATAAACATTTATACATCATAATTTAAACCAGGCATTCCCAATTTTTTCCTGGCTGGCGCCCCTTGGCTTCAGTATACGCTTTGGCTGTTTTACCAACAGCTGATCATATCATCGAAAAGCAATAAAATATATTTTCACCTTATTTCATAATGCTGGATAGAGGTGAGAAAATTTTTTTAAGCCAAAAATCTTATTATGATATCTTGACCTCAATATAGTTTTTGTACACATTGTATAACTTTGCCGGCACGGCATCCTTTATCCTTCTTTCTCGAAATTAGAGACAGCGCCTGCGAATAGTCTAAAATCAATTATTTTGTCCTTTTAATAATCATGCAATAACTTTGAAACGAAGAACCTAACATTTGAGTAGGAGGAGAGAAATAATTGCTCCAATCAGTTTCCATGTAGGATTAGAGAGTCATTAGAGTTTGTACTGGATATTTCTATAAATGCATGCTTACATTAATTTTCTATTACATGAACTATTGGATTTGATGACTTAGAAGTTCCTCTTCATGATACCAATTACATTAATCCTGTAATTAGACTGCAATGGTTTATTGTAGATACAAGAAGAAGTTGTAGTGATTTACTTAATTCGATGTGATCTTCTGTGGCCTCATCCCTCAGTCCACGTATAACTTTCTCCACGTAATGTAACCTTCCAGATACTTTTATGATCCCCCAAAGTGCTAACTGTCCAAATATCTCGAAAAAGTCGATATCCCTCTCCACCAAGGCCAATAATATATTTTTCGTTTTGCAAATTTATTTCCTTATTATTAAACAGTTGTAATCACATTGTCGTTGTCTCCAATTTCAAGATAGTAAGAGAAAGTATGGCCTGCAAACTTACCAAACTTTCTTGATTAAAAATAATTCTTGTTTCCTCACTTCTAACATCTAAGAATGGATTGACAACACAGTCTGGTACTATCATCTATAAAAATCCGGATACCGTTCAGACACATATGTTTGTAACCCTTCCAGGGGAGTCCAATACACTTGAAGGTGATTATCTGATATGTTATTTTCTTTATCCAATTCACTGCGACTTGGAAACTGATAAAGTTCATGGCCGTTCAATTTCGTTTCAATGACTTACACTTACAGGGAGCGGGGATCAAATTGTCGCCAAAATATTTTTCTACAAAAAACAACACAAAATATACATTTTTTAACTTTTTTATTGAAAATCAAAACTATGACGAGCATATAGGTATAGAGTAGCCATTCATTCGACATAATCACCGTTGGCATCAATAACAGCCTCAATACGGCCTCTGAACCGGCCGCAGGCTCTTCTGACCATCTCATTGTCCATGTTGCCGAATACCTCCTTGATGGAGTCCATCAGGCTGGCCTTGGTGCTATGGGGATGTCTGTTGGTATGTCTCTCGACATAGCCCCAGACAAAATAGTCCAAAGGATTAAGGTCAGGAGAGTTAGGAGGCCACAAATCCTGGTTACGACGTCATAACAGTTCTCGGTTAACCACTGCATGGAGATTTTGGAGCTGAGTCCTGTTGCCACACCCAAGGCCTGTCTCCGGCCACCCCTTGGATCCAGGGCAGAACCACCTTCTCCATAACATCCAGGTAGACCTATGTATTGACCTTTAGACCTGTTTCAAACATGTGGGGAGGCATAACATGACCTTCACTGCTGACCACCCCGAACACCATGACCAATGCAGGGAACTTGGTCTTCATTACCTTCCTCACATGGCTGGTGCAAGTGGCTATCCACCTGTTGTTCTGCTTGTTGACCTTCTGATCTTGACAGAAATTATTTTCGTCAGAGAAAACCACAGCATCCCGGGCTGCTTTGGATGCTTGAGCTTGTTGAGCAATTTTGTTGACTTCATCAGCCTGTTGTTCTTTGCCTTCTGGGTCAAGATCTGGCCCACCTGCATCTTGTAGCTCCTGCACCTTAAATCCTCAGATACATAGTCCCTTATTGTTTTCTCATGGCAGCACAGATCCCTCGCTATGGCCTTCATGGACCTGGTAGGGTCATCCTCAACCATCTTCTTCACCTTGTCGACAAAGTCGGTGTCCCTGACCTTCCTGTCGTCACCCTCCTCCTTGGGTGCCCTCTTTATGGTGGCATCAACATCCCAGGTGTCCTCTTGCTTCTTACAGATACGCTGAACAGTCCGTAAATTCACTCCTAAGGTTGAAGCAATCGTTAATTGTAGATTTCACCTCCATTATTAACCAGTGCCATGACTACAGCGGACCTCGAAAGCTCCTCGTTCCACTTATAGCTCTTTATCTCCTCATACGATGACGGCATGATGCTAACTGAACTACGGATCGTCAGCTGACGAGAATAGCTTTCCTATTTGGTACCGGCTTTTTATTTGATAATGTCGTCTTCAAGTTATCATGGTTTAAAGTAGGCGACAATCTGATCCCCGCTTCCTGTAGATAGGAAGGTTGAGATAACAGATCTAACTTAAAAATTTAGTATTATTTTCTTGCAACTGCAAATTAATTTCATTGAATTTTAGGAATATATCCTACATTATGCAATGTCATCCTTAATGTGTTTAGATCATTATAAAGTCCAGTTTTAGAGTCGAAAAAAGAATAAAAAGTTTAAGGAAGTTTCCCTATGATAGCCATGTAACTTTTGTTTGTAGGAATCAACCTTAAAACTGGTCATCATTATCAATGCCAAGCTGTCGAAACAGTTTGGAATTAAGGGAATGTGCTTGGATCTTATTTACAGCTGTGATAAGAGTATTAATTGATTTGTGACGTCGACAACTAAGATTTTTATGCTAACAGATGCTCCCTTTGGATTGCACAAAGCACTGCAAGTACACCAGGTATGGATTTTCAAGAAGCTAAGCAACTTTGACGACCTATCATGGAAGGTGTAGCATCTATTACACCACAAAAATATTAGCAAGCGGTTTATTTTTCACTTCGAAAAAATTATCAATCATATCAAATACCAACTCTCATTCAGTATTTGTTATAAGGTTTCTTACAAATATCACTTCTTGAACCAACTTTTCATCTTTGAAAAAAAAAACCAAATATAAGCGAGAAGCACCTATTATTTTGCAAGTAAAATGGACTCATCTAACTCTTAGAATGCTGCACAATTTATCATCTATTTTTCAAGCATTTAATCTATTCTTTCTTCAACTGATTTATTAGTGAGAGGCATTGACTTCATAATTTGGCCACATGACCTATGTACAACTGTATGCATAATCTTTGTTACTGCCCAATCATGTAAGCCTTACTAGATCTAGAAATCAGCAAATATATGTTGACGGAAGCACGCAAACTGTTAGTGGATTGTTGTAAACTGATTAAAATCAAATTTCCAATAGTTTTTCGTACCTTGAACTTTTCTTGAAGCAGCAGAAAATAGGTTTCATGACTCTTACGCACCTGTGGTTTAAATGGTTAAAGAAATAAAAGATTGTTAATGCAAAAAATATCTTAATACAGTTTTATAATTAATTGACGTCCTTTAAGTACTTGATTGATGTTTTAGAGTACATAACTTGAGTATAAGTTTATGGATTTTACTTTTTTGCAATTCTACGTTTTTCACTTAAGTATAAGCAAAAAACTAAAACTAAAATGTACTTATTTTTAATCTAAATAGTATGGCAAAAGATGGAAAGTACTCCCCTAAATTGACTTTGAACTGGATCTGTATTTAGTAGAGATATGGATGTACTTCGAGGCGAGAATGATTCTATTGGATTGACTCGCTGTTACGTCATCAGATCTATGGATTTACTGTTTTTTATTTATTTATTATTATTATGCTTGTGTCGTTGACCTACTTTTAATTAAACATGCAAGAGTTGTTACTTCTCTTCTTTTTTTTTTTTTTAACTAGAGCATGATAAAGTAGTTTTTATTCTTTTATAAATGTATAATTGTTTAGTATGAATGAAAATATTATTTTTTAAATGAAAGGGTTCTCGCAACCTCCCTTCTCTCAAACACACAAAAAGATGCATACGCAACAATAACCAGAAGTGTATAAAGCGCGTCCTAGAAAGCGGGAGCGGTTTTTTCTAGTCGATAAACTGGACTTAACTTTTTACTTTTCCAGGCTGCTATCTTTATTATTTAATTCTTGAGAAGGGAACATCAAAGTATAAAGTGATAACTAGTGGGTGTGCTCATGAAAAAGGATGAGTAACAATGAAGGTGGGCTCGGAAGTTTTGAGTGTAAGTCCTTGTTGGAATCGGAGTAGAATTGAGCATCGACATAGAAGTAATTTCAGCTTATATATCCTTACTATATACTGAGTTAGGATTTGTGTTTATTTATTTCCTTTCACGACTGCGTTCAACTGTTTTAATAAAACGCTATGACAACGAAGCTGTGCACCTCCAAAACGTCCGGAAACGTCATTTTCAGTTTTTTTTATTTCGTATAGCATGAGAACATGTTTTATAAATAATTGATAATAATACAACAATTAAAAATCTAAAATAACATCAAAATTACTCAACAAACTTACAGAGAATGCATTCATATTATACATACTAAATGTAATGTTCTAAATTGTTTATATGAGCCTCGTGAATTCCTTGATACATTGTTTATTCTCCACAAAATTAGTTTGTTTGTTAGGAAATATAAAATGTTGGGACATTGTATCACTTCAAACTTATATAATTCCACTTCTGCAAATTGATTGTTGGGTTTTGCAATTTTACTTACAAAGTCAAAACTTTTTCTTGCTCTTTTGTAAAGACAAAGTTTTGTCCTTGCTATTAGCTGTTGCTAAAAGCAATTTTTAATTTCAGATGCTTTCTTTTCCATTCATATTTTTATATATTTTGGTCCTATTTAAGATGTTTGGTTTGAAACTCACGTTTCAAATTGTATTACTTTAACACAACGTGGCATTCATTACAAATCAAACATAAAGGTTTAACCTCCAATGGTACTAAATAAATACTTTTATTTCCATTCTTTGTTTAATACAGAACATACATTTTCGTTTTTAGAATGTTTCAATCAAAATGCTCATTATGGGTAAATTTATCAACGATTCAAAACAAAAAGCCTCAATACTTAATTATACGTCTAGTTTGATTAAATTTTTGTATGATTGAATCTAAAACTATTACAATTAATATAAGAATAGAAAATAATGTTAAATAAGAACTTAACCTGATTTGTTAAATTTACTCGAATGAATATTTAAAAAATTGTACCTTTTCAAATTATAGAATTGATTAATAATAAATGTTCATGATGAAGCTTATTATAAGCTTATTAATAAGAACTTTAGTAGATAGAAAAGCAGGAATTGGATTAATAGTCTCTAGTCTTTATGAGTGTTTTTTTTTATTCTGGGACATCAGTAATTTTTCCAAATTTGTAACTACATTTAACAGGAAAATCATCTTTATAAAACCTTGTAAATTTTATGAGAATAATCTGAAATAATAATAATAAAATTTGTTTCATTCACCTGTCATTTGGCATTAGTTTTTATTAAAATCGGATTATAAGTATAGGAGATAATCAATTTTTTTAATCCTGATGGTTGTTAAATAGAAGGTCCACCCTGTACAATATACATTTATGAGATACGTTAAATATTGAATTCATATCGATAAGGAAACAAATATTTACTTACTACATATTAAGAAAGTAATTTTATAAGTATAATGTACTCTAGTAAATTTGGTTTTTAAGGTTTTCTTGCATATATTATGATGTATGTATAGATTGTATGATCTTATCTTCTTTATCAGCCATTTTCCGTGTTCACTTTCGTTATATCATTTGCTATGGTTCTAATGATAGAATCAAGCAGAGTTCCTGCTCTCAATTTAAAATACAGATTATTTATATATCTGGTTACAGGATAGGTTAGATACAGGGTGGGGCAGCAAAACGTGGACTCGAGCGATGGATTTAAAATACATTTATAATTTTATATTTTCATTAATGGGGGAAAAAGTTATGTTTACAAAACATGTAGACAAGGGTTGTACAAAAAATTTTAACTCAATTTGGCTACCTTCATTATCAAGTACAGCCTGTACACGTCGCCTGAATGCCGTGCATCAGTTGATGATAAACTCCTCTGACAAATTGTTCCGTGCAGCCACTATGGAGGACTTCAGTGAGCCCACATTTGGGTGTGAGGTTTCCCTCTCCAAAGTGCCCAATATAGAAAAGTCTAGTGGGCTCAAATCTGATGAGGAAGTAGACCTTATCTTTTTGGACCAGAATCGAGCCATGTTATCTGCCCAGAACTTTAGGTATTTGGCAGACGTGTGAGAGGGGTACCTCCCTGATTCCAAACCTAGTTACCCTCCGTGTAAATGGTGTTGTCTTATTTTTATGGTAATTTTTTTTTCATATTTGTATTTAATTACAATATATTATACCTTAAACTAATGAATAAACCTTATACCTATAAAAACTTCAAAAGATTTGCTACCAAAAAAAAGTTCGATTTTGATTAATTTTTTTCAGTTTATAATTAAATTTTCTTATAGAATATTAACAAATATCGAAGGTAAGGGTGTGTAAATATGTTTAAAAATTTAATATGAGTAAGGCAATTACTTAAATAATTTTATGAAGTAATAAATATCTTGTAAACAGGAAAAGATAAAAATGATATGTAAATAACTCGATTGGATTATAAAATAAATACTAATTAGTAATATTGAATATGAAACATATTTCAACTGGAATTAAATTTTTTTAATTATTTATTACTTACTCAAATTAATCAAATAATAAAAATTAATTATATTTTGTTTTTAAACATTTTCACCTGTAATTAAATCATTTTTTTTTTTTTTTTTGCAGCAATTCTTTGGATTTTTTAATATATGCCTTATGATTTTTTTTCAGTTATAAAATATTTTATCTTAAAAAAAATATGAAGCAAATATTTCCTCCCATTTTATGTCCGTTCATTTTACTGGATTTTTGTATAATTAGATCCATTTTGTAGGAACTGTATTCAAGATAACTTAAAAATTATTGTATCTTTTGAATGCAGGAAAAATTTCAAAAATTAAATTTTTAGAAAAAATTTCATATATTAAATATTTTTGGAAGAAAAATTCAAAAATCCACAGCTCTTCAAAAAAATTTCAAAAATCTACAATTCCTAAACAAAAAAAAATATATTTTTTTAGAAAAAAATTTCAAAAATCCAAATCTATTTACAATAAATTAATTTTTTTATCCTTACAAAAAAAAATCTAGCATACAGAGGAAATTCCCTGATTTTGAGGAGGGGGCTACATCCCCTCCAGCCCATTTCCTGTGGTGGCCCTATGAATCGAAATAATACTCTAAATACATGCTTTTAAAAAAAAGCACATTTAAGGCCTAACCTACTGTGATTGAAAATTTGAAGGACCATTTTCGTGTTCTATGGTTTAAATAACAATAATAAATGTGGGTTTTAGCCGGTGTGTAAAAATGATGTTGCATATTTAATATTTAGATAGAAAATGAAACCCTTGTTGTTGTTGAGGTATATTCATATTTCGAGACCTTAATCTCTTTTTTTAAACGAAGAATAAAGCTCCATAAATGACCAGGGCGAATACAATCTTAAGTCTAGAGCTGCTTTGGGTTTTAATTTTGAAAATTTGAAATTAAGGCAGTCAACTATTACCATGTATTGGAACTTGGTTTGCAAGAGAAAAGGAGAGCCCAATCTATACTTACATCTATGGAACTAGCTTCTAAAATATAAGATATTGAGTTGTGTCGGAACTGTGGATCAGATAATGATAATGAGGTTGTGGCTGTCATATCAAAGAAATAAGTGGATATTATCAAATTAAATGCTCAAAAGGAATGTTTTGTTAAAAATCATACAAAATACTAAATTTAATGATTGAAAGTTTTAAAAAAGAAAAAAATAACGTAAAATCACAACCAATATCTGTTTAGTACCATCAGAAAAATTGCAATTGGAGCAACGAGAAAGACAATCAAAAGATAAGAGGATTAAAAAGTTGGAATCTGGACTCCAAGTTACGTAATCCTACTTTCAAGAAGTACAAATTTCATTAAAAATATTATTAGAGATTTTTTATTTAATATATGGGAAGAGTCAACGGAGATGCTTTAATAGGTGAATGAACTATGGATCGAAGGGGGAAAAGGGGAAATTGAAGCAAAATAGTCAAACAGTTCGTGACGAATTAGATGTGAGAACAAAAATGTATCACAAAGTCCTGCCTGGAAAAGATCATGGATAGAAATTTGTAAAAGATTGTAAGGACATTTTTTATATCCAACACTTCCAGGATTATATCAATAAGAAGTTGAAAACGGATAAGTTTTCATACATTAGTGGAAATAGGGCGGTATTTTTCAAATTATTCTGTGAAAAACTGGTTCTTTTGATTGTTGAGAAGGTAAGGACAACAGAGAAGGTCCCTTCAGCCCAAACAGTGATAATAACTCTTCTTGCCAAACCTGGGAAAATACCTCTGATAAAAAAAAACAAGAAGAACTTTTGGAATTATAAGAAGAGCAAGTAACCGAGAAACTCATGGTACAATTGTAGCTCTGGAGTTTTGGAAGGCCTTCAACACAGTTTGTCACAAGTGAATATAGAGACAAAGAGAAAATATTTTGTATATGACATCTTTAACATGATTATAGGTCACGTATATTCATTTTTAAATCTGACTCCTTTGATGGATAAATAAACCCATTTGAAAAACAGTGGAATTTGGTGATCAAAAGGTTACCTCTCAATTCTACACTGACAAATAATTATATCGTCATGGAGGGTTCTTCAGAGGATGAATTGAAAAAGAAAATTCAAGTGAGCTGAATATTTTATGAGCGCTTTCGAAAAACATATGGCCTGGAAATGAATAAAGAAAATATTAATTTGCTAATTATTAGGGTCAAGGATGTTATACCTATATAAAATTGTTGCTGGTTTTGTCATTGTCAACTATATAGAGCAATTGGGAATCATATGGAAGAAAAATAGATAGATGACTCAACATACCTTGAAAAAACTGATAAAAAGGTTGAAATGAACGCAAGAATGATAAAAACTCACAAAACGAGCCATTTAGGAAGGAAATGTTGTTGGAATTTCTATGTCAGGAACAAATTTTTATATTACTTAGCAGGAGATTTAAGAGGAATAACTAGGAGGGTTAAGGTATTAAAATATAGCCACCAAATCTTATTTCCGAAAGACAATATGGAAGAACTGCAGGTACCGAAGAGTATCGATGGTTACGTAATGGAATCTCCAAAACGTATCTTTTCACAACTCTTCAGAACTTTTTTAAATGAATTTTTTTGGTTAGAATTTAAACTTGTACTATTTGGAACAGGAAATCTTATTTTTAGTTTGAATTTCCAAAATAATATCATTGGAGAATTTGGTAAAGCTTTATATTTGTAAGACAATGGATAGTACAAAATGTACCCATTTTTCGTAAGAATCGATGGACTACTGCATGGGAGGAAGTGGATAAAGAGAGAAGAGAGGGACAGCTTTGAAGAATAAAGCTGTTACAAAGACATACTGAATTATTCAAACTTGATAAACAAGTTGAAGATAGATTGTGAAACCAAATTTGTAAGTAGCTAGAATGATTAAATGTATTCATCATATAAGGGATATAGAATACAATTATGGTTTAAAAATGCCCCCAGTATTAAGAAAGAGACAATCAAACATTTGATTTTAAGATTTTGAAAGGGATAATATAATGAAAAATATCTTGTCAAAACACACTGTATTATTCTGAAAATCGGTGTAGGAAATAACAAGACCCTACCATACTGGGTTGTCGAAAAAAATTCACCATTTGGGGCATCAATGTTAATTTACTTATATATACATGATTTATATAAATATATTTTTTGGAATAGATTTGTATTCTTATGATTACCATTTTTAATCAATATAGCCGCCCTCAACGGCCATGCAGTGCTGTGAAGGCGAGATTAGAAGGCGGGAGGGAGTTCACACAGGTTTTCTGAAGGTACTTGGCGGAAATGAGGTGTAGGCCTTGTCCACTGTGGGGGTCAGGTACCTGGCAGAGTCATGCAGGGGTACGTCTTCTCATCTGAAAATACAACTATATCGGTTTTTTATCCCTTCCTCGCTTTTAAGAGTTTTTTGGACCTCTCAAGCCTCTGGGCATGCTATTTTTGTAACAATAAGGGCCTTTGCAACTCTTTTGAGGGATTTGCCGCCTATTTTTTTTACTCAAAGAGATGCAGTCCACCTCACTACCTCGAGATCCTCTGCAATGGATGTGATGATAGAGTTCGGTTGGTGATTGAGGCCTCCTTGTACCTCGCCAGATCCACTTTTTTTGTCTCCTCCACCTCTACTGCGTCGCTTAAGGTCCTGGCTGGTTTCCTATGCCCTTTTTAACGTTGTAGACGGTCTTGCAGTCGCACTTGAGCTGTTCGGCGATCTCTTTGGTGGAGATGTGTGCGTCGAGGAGAGCGGATATATTTTCTCGTCTGGACTCCATCGTGAAAAGGACTCGTGCTAACTTAATGGACAAAAAAAAAGAATTCTCGGAGCTTTTTGTAGAAATTCACAAAACCTCTTAACTTAGTCCAGAGCCCATGATATAAGGGTACAAAGTTGTGGGGATTTTTTTTTTTTTTTCGTCGACCAGGCACACAAATTGTTGAAAAATGTTAGGTAGAATGTATAATCTCACATAAACAGAAAACACTATCCTGAAATTATTTTTCTAAAAGGAGGAAAAAGACTAAGTATGTTCCTTTTATTGGGTGGAAAATAAAAGTTTAATGGTATATTTTATTCTGAGTTTATCAGAACTGAAGAATTTAGAGTACTGACATCTAGGGTTTTTGATATATTGTGTGTCGTGGGGGAAAAATGGTCGATTTTTTAGGTCCACTGGAAATAGGAAGTAAAACGGGGATCAAGAGGAATTTACTCAGCATTTAAGAAAAGTTTATAGACGTAAGTAAGTAAAATGGGCAAATGAAAAATAGGTAAACCGTAAAACTCTATATAATTAAATAAATCATGTGGTTTATAGGTTTGGTTTCGATAAGCTTTTGAACCCTTTATTATTCCTTATTTTTTAATGGAAAGATTGCGAGTGAACAATGAGTTTTTGCGTCCACATTTTTGCATTGTTTAATTTTATTATTTTTCTCTCTGAAGAAAAGGTTGATTAATGGAATGAACAGGGAGAAATAAATCAAAAGTTATCAAGAAAATACTTAAGAGTGAAGTTCCCTCTCTAATATAAAATTATTTAAAAATGTTATATTGTTGTCAGCTGTTGATTTTTATGCTCTTTTCCCCTTATTGATGTTCTGAAAATGGATTGGTTGAATATGAATGGTATTTTGTAAAACTGTGAGCAGTTCTCCACAATTAATGAATTATATAGGATGCATCAATATAACCTCCTTTATTATAATGAGTAGCAATCAGACTGTTGAACTAGTAAAGGAGTGGACGTGGTTTCATTCTAGAGTCAAGATTCTAAAGTTTTCTTGGAAATACAAATAGTTTCTATCATGTTTTGGAGAAGTGTGGAACACGCCTTCGAAAATAAAATTTGCCAAAAAGAAATGATTTCACAGAATATTTTATGTATTAAAACCAATTGTAATTAATTTATCGAGTTTTTATCGGTGCAATTTATAAAGAATTAATTAATTTTGTCAGTTTCTTATGTGCAAAAATCTATTTTTTTCAATTCATTTTCCTAATTTCAAATTTGAAGAATTCTTTGAACGTAATAACTCCACAGATAAAAATATTAGACATCTAAGATTAGTACTATCAAAACCAATGTTATGCAAGAACTCTAAATTGGTGCAGTTTGTTCAAATCAAATAATTGGAGCTGGATTTATTCCGGAAAAACCAACATTTCAAAAAACTTTGGGGATTTGCGAAAAATAATAGTCTTATCCCCTAATTCTCTACAAATAAAGAATAAGCTATGTTGTCAACTAAATTTTACATCCTGTAGTAAAAATAATTATTCCTCTAAAATATTTCAATGAAAATTACACGTGAACGTAATTGACGAATTTCCATTCGCACAATCCGAGCAGTTGAGTGGTTCCAGAACCACTCTCCATGAGGGTCAATGTAAGATATCTCGGGGTTTAACACCAGGGTGTCCGTCCCTAGAACTATCAAAAAAAGTGTGTAGAAAGAGTCATGTGAGGATGAAGAGGTAACTTTTGACACCAACAATGAAAGTAACTCATCTTCTTCGTTGCAAGACTCTTTTAAGACACCTTTAGCCTCCCTACGACCCTGATACCAACCCTCTTGACATGCACCCTAAAGGTGTAGAAGGTCTGCAGTCATCCAAAAACCAAGACCCTGAATGCCACTTGCATCCAGCATTAGGACGCCATGTATTAAAACAACATTCGTAGTGGTTTTCTGGCCTTCTGCTCCCGCCTAAAGTTATCATTGTCGCCAAGGGCGTCTACATTATTGATTAAGAGAGCTCAGATACACATCTATTTATAGTATTCATTTTGTTGAAATTATAAGGTTAATTAATTAATTATATCTTGTTGAAGCTTGAAATTCAAAGTGTTAATTGAACACTCTGTAGAGCTTCAAAATTTCATAATTTTTAGCCATAAATAATCGAAGATAGTCTTTTACTTTGGATTTATCCCAATTTTATAACTTTGCAGAAAAACAATTAACTACTTTTGTAGTTAATTGTTTTTCTCTTTCCTACCTTCCTTTCCCTAAATAGATTAATATATTTAACAGCTAAGATAGAAAAAGACAATTGTACTGATATAAACTCAGGCATCATCTGATTTGCTTGTTGATTACAGGATTTAATCATTTATTTATTTTTATTTACATGTCCTCTGTACTAACGTATGAATTATTTTTTTCTCTCCCTGAGTCAACAATTACTTATGCATCCTTTTTTTAAATAGTATGTTACATGCCATTATAATTATTTTTATGCCCATCGTAATAAAAACAACATTTATGGCAGTTATGACATAACTTAATTACATCATCTACTTGCATAAATGGGATTTAATTTTATGAGAAATATGATGCTTCAAGTCCAACAAGGAATTGTATTACATTATGAGAAGAGAAAATTATGTATAATAATTAAAAATCATCATTAATAAATGATATACGTATAATTACTGGGCTGTGTAAAAATTTTGTTATATTTTTTTAAAACTTAATAACTTTACGTATACTACAGCAATTTGATTCTTTTTCACTTCACTACATGCTTTTTTACTCTCTCAACCTCGACTGTCAAACAGGAAAGGAAACATTTGAAAAAACACATACGTAGGCTGTTATATACATTTCTGGCCTGGGCTACACTAAGTGTTGCCAGGTGCAATTTGACATTTCCTTTTTGTTTTGACGTACGACCATCATTTGTGTTGTTATCAGTGACTTGAAAAAATTAATTTGTCAAAAAAATGGAATTAAGTCGTGAACCTTTTCGTAAGATGATTTGTCAAAACTTTCGACGTGGATTGCCACAAGAGTGCACTGATAAACTTATATCTGTGTATGGCGATGAAACACCATCCAATAGCACTGTGAAAAACTGGTTTAATGAATTCAATCGTGGCCGACGCTCGCTCAAAGACGAATTCCGTGAAGGTCGTCCAAAAACGACCGTTGTGCCAGAAAACATTGATACCGTGCGTGAAGTGATAATGCAAGATCGTCATGTGACATATTGGGAGGTAGAGGCATCCTTGGGCATTTCTTCCATTAGCATACATTGCGTGAACACCTGACCGTAAAAAAATGTTTGTTCTCGGGGATCCTGCACAATTTGACAATCGCTCCAAAAGAAGCTTCGTGTCGATTGGTGCAAAGGAATGTTGAAAGATCGTCAAAGGTACGAATCATGAATCCATACGTATGAGACCGAAACAAAACAACAATCGACCGCGTAGTTCTTCGAAGACGAACCAAATCCAACAAAAGTTGTTCGTTGAAGAAGCACTTCGAAGAAATTGGTCGCATTTTTTTCGGCAAAACTGGTCATGTGGTGACTGTTCCACTTGGGCATCGTAGGACGGTCAATTCTGAGTGATAAATCACAATTTGTTGGCCTGAAGTCTTTGGAGAAATTCGAGAAACGAACAAGAGAAGACGAATCATTGTTCACCATGACAATGCAAGCTCTCACACATCGGCTCAAGCCAGCGCCTTTTTGACCGCCCAATACGTCGAATTGATGGGTTATCCACCGTACAGCCCTGACTTGGCACCCAATGACTTCTTCTTATTCGCGGACATCAAGAAAAAATGCCTGGTCAACGATTTTCGTGGCCGGAAGATTCTGTTGAAGCGTTTCAAAACCAAGTTTTGGAGGTGTTTCAATCGGAGGAGAAAATAACTTTTTTGAAAACATAATATACGTAGAATTAATTGTTTTGAATCATACGGGAGTCAGCTTATGAAAATTAATGAAATCAGCAAAGAGGAAAATACATCTATGTTTATTTAAAATAGTAATCCGTGCCTAACGGAGACCTGCACTCCGGAGCATTTTAGCTATATATAAGCAGTGACGCCCTCAGGGGGGTGAAGGGCCTGGAAGAAATCCCTTCAATGGAAAAAAATTAGCATCCCCCTTGCCAAAAAAAAGAAAATTAAATAAGGATTTGTTTGCTAAAAAAAAATCATTAAGAAAAAAATCCTGCCGACGGCCCTGATAAGGTGTGTCGATAATAAACTTACGACACAGTCTGGTTGACTTTATCTTACAGCTTTTTTCATGACGTCACAAGGGAGCCAAGTTTAGTGTTACTAACTAGTGTTAACTCATATTATTCTAAGAATTATATCTTCTTCTAGAGGTACTAAGCGCATTTGTGCTGTGGCAACCTGTACAAATCCATCAGATATTCACTTTCTTTGTATATTTATTTGAAATGTTATGTTCTGACCTATTTTTCATTAAAAACAAATTTTAATTTTGTTTTTTCCTTGTACTGTAATCGTTGGATGGAAAAAATTTACACATTTATTTTATTTCCTGATGAGAAAATAAAATACTATACTATGTAGAAATACAATTTGTTTTATCTCAATTCCTCCTAAATTGGTTCAACTGTGACGTCATCGAAATAGCTTGTACAAAAAACAAAAAACAAATTGCTTATCGACACACCTAATCTTTCCTTTTCCTCTCCTTTTTCTGTTTACGTTAAATTTTAAATATTAGAGTTTATTATCTCGGCTCCCTTTTTTTCATAAACAAAGATGTCGTATATTATCAAAAGCCGTAATCGGATGCAAAGTGTATAGTGCTATCTGATCTAAATCATATACTAATACAATTTAAAGAAGAAAAAAGGGAGTACTGCAAAAAATGAATGAAATAGGGTACGAGTTTAGTTCAGCTCATATTAAAAAAGAAAAAAGTGAGGAAGTACTTTATATAAAATTTAAAAAAATTAATGTTACTTTATATGGGGCTTGGCAATAACCTGATGTGCTTACCAGCTAATCAAATCATAGACGTTCTCTTCTCAATAATGATGATAAAATACTATGTTTTGAGCTTACTTTTTATTGCATTCATCAAAACCGGAGGGTAACAACAAGGATTTGTTGGGGTGTTATAATTTGTATTATTAAAGCAAAAAATTTATATTCGTCGACGCTTAATAACTCTAGGCAATGTGAGGTACTTTCGCTTGTATACTATAAATAAAAATTTCCAAATCAAGAAAATATCAAAACACTCAAGAGTCATCGAGTTACACAGAATCCCAAAAGACGAAAACGATCACTCTGACGATTCAAGGGATGAGAGAAGGAACAGAAGACCAAACTACTTTTAAAATCTTATCATTTTACTTTTCAACTTTATATTTACAATGTAAAAGATCAATAATGACTGAATTGATACAATTCAAAATCAAAGTAATTATATGTTAAAGAAGTGTCTAACGCAATTGTTTTCCAAAATTATTGAATTAATTATTGAAACTGATAAATATACCATTCTAAAATTAGTTATCAACTTCAGTTCGTGCTTGTACAATACCATTTTGTTGTAAGTTTCATTAATTATCAAATTGATGAAAAAGAAATATTATTCTTCGTTTGATCTTTCAATACTAATGTGGTAATTTGAAAAGTTGATATTAGAGAGTCGAATGGATTTGGAATCGAATAATTCAAACATTCGGAGCTAGAATCACAATAAAACCAAGTATCCACTTTGGGATTCTATGTAAGTAGAAACTTGTCCACACCATGGTTCCTTGTCCACACTTCGGTTCCCTAGGGTATCTTACGAGTTGATTATTTGGAAGATCATAAATAAACGTATTTTATACGTCTACTTGCTTAATTTCAAACTGATCTGTTCAAACGTCTTGGATTCCATGGGTTATAACACACAAAAAAACTTATAAATATAATTTAGCTTTTGCCTTTTGTTATATACTAAATAATTAGTTATCTATATTAATAAAGTAAAGTTTGTCTTTCTGTCTATCTAAATGTGTACACATATGGGAATAAGTTACCGGGTGCATTGTATATAATACACATATTTTGATCAAAGAAATGGTAGTTGTATTAATGAATTATTGAAGGCGGTTGCATATAGCATCGAACGTAAAACTTTGTAAAGTGCTCCCTGATGTACGTCATATATATATTTTTGATTTAAACAAAAAATAATGTAGTCATATCAATGAAATATTGTAGGTGCGTGAATGTATAACAAGAACACTTTTTCTGCTTGTTGTTGCTATTGGTTTCTTATGTATATCATTTATAATTCATGTGCATTTTCAGTATATGTTAAAATTTGAATAAAATATAAACGCTGGTATGTTAAAATGAATTGAGTTTGTTTCGATGAGTGAGCACTCTTAAAACTAAAGTACTCATGAGTGATCCCAACATTTTTTTTCCCAAAATCTTATTAATATACTTTTATTATTGAGAAGGGAACACGTCATATGAATTGATATAAGTATTATTGTATGTATAGTATAGGTACGTGTGAATGTATTCATAAAAACGAAGAGTAACACTGAGGACTTCTTGGAGAGTTATCTTCTATATAATTAAACCAAAATTTATCTTTTAGCCGACCCCTAATTACTCCACGCAATGCCAGGTACTACCACTAATAAATTAATAATACTAAATAGTTAGTAGTACTGCCTAGGGTTCGTAATGGAAATGCTTGAATACCCGGAATGATACGAATGAACGGGGAACCATCATATTCAAGATTAATTATGATTATCATAAATTATAGTGATAAAATTGTTTCGATATTAAATGTATAAAAAATTCGGTCATTTTAGTATCAAAACTTTTGCACCATTCGATATCTGCCTTCAATCATAGAATGTTCTCATTGTATTATTTAAATGCCAATTATTTTTTTCCCCAAATAATTAACTTTGTCATAAGAATTTTGCAAACTTTTTTTTATTCCCAATTTTTAATAGTTATTTTATATTTGCTTTTATGTCAAATAACATTGGAAATTAAATTTTGTTTTTTTGTTGTCTGCAAACTGATTTTTTAGTTCATAGGATTCAAACTTATTAATATACAAGAAAAAAAGTAATAAATGAAGAAAAATAAATATTATAGAAATAAATAAAAATGTCCCCTTTTAAAACACATGTTTTCATCAATAATAAATCTAGTTCGGAACTGGAGCAAATAACTTACAATTAATTAAAATTGAGGAAAAATGGTTTTTCTCTTTTGAGGCTGATAATTTTTTTAACTTTCGACCTGAATGATTTGTAGCGTTAGATTTGATTAATACTCGAACTGAAAAAAAATGACTTCACTAAAGTCAACAGTTGATTTTTTACGGAGAATAACTCGAACTTTCCTGTAATAATTTTTTTATAAATTTCGAATTTAATAGAACTCGAAACAATTGAGTAATTTTTAGTCAAATTTATATTAGCACTCAAAAGGACAGTTTATAAAACTACAAACGATCTTTTATTATTAAAAGAAGAGTTTATGTATTAGTTAATAATTCAAATTAAAGGTCTGTAATTATAGTCACAATAAGCATTATTCTTACAATTATCCAATGATAATATTAAAAAATACAGAATATTAAGATACTAATGGAGAAATCACCACTTTTTGGAAAAGAAATTGTCGACTCTTTTCTTTTTTTTTTTGCTGAACTAGCGTTTGTACCCGGCATCGCCTGTACTTATTAGTTGTCGACAAAAATACAAATTTTGCTTTAATAATATGAAACACAACTTCTTGACAAACTATTGGTATTACCTCCAGCTTTTCATAAGCACATTTACACATAGCTACTCACGCCATACTTAGACGTTCTCCACTCAAATATAATAAAATATTAAGAAGAAAAAAATAATACAATTTGGTGAAGCAGGGTGTACTGTAGCTTGGTGCTAAACCTCATCTAAAGACAAATTCTTTTTTTTTTTTAAATTTTATATAATGTACTTCCTTTTTTTTCTTTTTTAATATGAATTTAAACAGTACTCCCTGAATATTAAGCTCCCTTTTTTTCTCTTTATAATGTATTGGTATATGATATAAATCAGGGAGCACTATATAAAATGCACCTGTGACTGATTTTTATACAAACAGACACTCATAAAGATAAACTTTGCTTTATTAATATAGTCTACTTAGTCATCAGATGGATTTTATATTATACATTTAGAATTATACAACTCCATTAGTTTTCAACAGAATATAGTAATACTTTTGGATATGATAGAAAAATAATTTTATTGAGTAAAAATTATTTTGATAATAATTAATAAATAGCTTCAAAACAGTATACGAGTAAAAATAATAAAATGAATTTAATACATCATATATTTACTTTATATATATTTAATATTAACACCCGATGAGCAAACTTTTCATAGCACTATTTATGTGACTAACATACTTATTAAAAAGAATCTAAACCACATTAAATTTTTATAAAGAAAATTTCAAAAACTCGAGCTCGACCGAACTCGAAAATTGATATAATTTCCTTACAAGAACTGGACTCTATGAAGTGCTCAAAAACTCAAACTAGAACGAACTCGAAAATATTGGTTCAGGTCCAACACTTAAGAAGATTATTGGCTTAGAATAAAAGAAGAAATATTTATTTTTAAGTAGTATGTTTCATTACAGCATGGAACAGTAGTTCTTAATCATGTAAAAATTCCAATTGAAAAATTGACTTTTATGAATAATCAGCAAGGTCATGGGGGGAGGGGATTAATTTTGAAATTGGGCAATGGATGATAAGGTTAAGAATCACTAGAATACATCAATAACTATTGTCCAATATTGTCTAAAAATAAAGAAAGAGGTTTTGTAGTCTTCATTTTCTAAATATTGCGTTTATTTTGTACTTTTATTTATAATATAACAATCGCTTAATTATGTATTTATCAAATTATCTACTAATTGAGTGATTAATATTACCTTACTGGATAAGTTGGCAACTTCCAACCTACAAGAATGTTTAAATAAATATTACTGATCTTTAAGTATCAAATTCAGTATTGATATAAACTAATACATTAGTTTGAAAAGTTACTTTGATTTTTGGGGAAATGATGATGAAATCTGTTTTCTCAAATGGAAATATTTGTTTGAAGTATATCGTTTTGTTAATTGCAAAAAACCACAGTTCATTTTGAAGGAATAAAACATTAAATATTAATAAAAAATATATTAGTTTAGTAAATTATAGGAAATAAATAATGAAAATATTACTTTAATATTCTTTCAAAAAAAAATATTAATAGTTTTGACAGGGTTCTAACAGTATAATTTCAAACGAATAAATAATTGAACGCAGATATTTACCGTTTTTAATAGTTTTAGATTCAAGTGTTACTGGGATTTTAAAAACTCGGCTTAACCAAAGGCAAAAACTTAAATAAAATTGCTGAAAGTTGTCCTAAATATATATATTTTTTTAATTCTTTTTATCACTAAAAAAGAACAGTAAAACTTCTGTGCATGTAAATGTTGCTTCCTTATAAAAGGAAGTATTGGTATATTAAAAAGGGGAAATAGTACTACATATTATTTGCGCAATTCTCAAAGACGCAAAATTCAGTGAATAGGAAAATGAGTATATTGTCCTTACACGATAAAAAATTCGCCCCTAATTCAAAACTCGAACTTCAACGAAATATATGATTTTGACTCGATTGAATTTTTTTTTTTTAATAAAACATCCTAAATGATAACGTTATTTCTTTTTATTTTTACAATTATTATATTGTTCTAATCTCTTTGCTATAGCAAACTATTTGACTATTTGGAAGGAAAATGTAGAATCTGACGAATAATATTAGCCCTTTTTAGGCCACTGACATCATACGGCATAATTTTCTGGGTTTCAGATTTTTCAGAAATATAATCCGTTTAACCAAAAAGTAAATTATTTTTTTGATATTTGTGAATGTGTAAATTAGTTATTTCACTCAGTTTAATAGTGTTTGTTCAAACTATAACATCGTATTTGGAAATGACGCGTGACGGAAGTCATTGTAGACGAAGGGTACTGTGAGTACTTCTATGAAATCTTTGAGATTCTATTATCTTTTTTACATGATGGCAATATTTTTAAATGTTTTAAAGTTAATCAATATGACTCCAAATGGAATCATTGGCCAGTAATTCTTATATGCATACTAATATATAAGATATAAGCTCCTACAGAAATTTCTGCATTTTGTTGATAATTCCTCCTTCCTAATGAAAGTGGAAGGTTTTTCAAGATATTACCTGTTATCTGGGCCATAAGATCCCAAAGTTTTTTAAAAGTCGAATTTAAAACATTTCAGTCAATAGATGAGCAAATAATTCCTTCAAAAACAATACTTTTTTAAGATAAGATAATAAATCCCCCTCCCCCGAAAAAAACAACAAGCAAATGGGGATTTAAGAATATGGTATGTGCTGTAAAATCTGGTTCCATGTATGGCTTCTTGAAATATATTGTGAAAAAGAAACAGTACATACGCCTGATTGTCATTATTTTTCTTCGTGTTCTCAATCTGTTACTCGGTTATCTACCCATTTGACAAAAAATGACAACAAATTTGTATTTTTGGACATTTGGTTTAACACTTTTGAGTCATTGTTTTATTTAAAATCAAATGGCATACAAGCAATTGACTCTTTAAGAGCAAATCATTTGAATGGGGGTCCACTGAAATCCAATTATACCATTCAACAAGTATCGTTCACCTACAGGAATCATAGCAATTCAGGATTAGTTATTGTAAGATGGTTGGACAATAGTGTAGTTCATCTGTGATCAAATTTTGTCGACAGCTAATTATGTGTTCTAGAACATTGTTCATACGAAAATTGTTAAAGAAAAAGAAAAGACTCCTAACCTCTCAAAATTTGAATAGGGATGAGTATATATCATATTAAAAAGGGAAAAAAGTATACTACATATATTTAGAGTTGTAAATGTTAAGCATTTTTTAACGTGCAAGCTTTTATTTAGGAGAACAAATCTAAGTATTGGGTAACTACTTTTGAGTGTATTCATGAAAAACGGAGAACTAACACTGATCATTTTTTGGGGAGGTATTTTTATTTAACAAATAGGGATGCATAACACATTTTCGGCCGGTATATAAAAATAAAAGAAATCGAAAATTTAAGTGGTAATCCTGATAATTTGATAAATATGTAGGCGGAGAGTTGCTTCGTTGTCATGACGTTTTATTAGATCAGCTACAGACAGCTGTAAGAGGAAGTAAATAAACACAAATTCCTACACCGTAAATAGCAAAGACATATGTATAGGCTGGAGTTACTCCGATATTGGTCTTCAATTCTAATACTATTTCAACAAGGGATTACACTGCTAACTCTCGAGGAACCCCTCATTTTAACTCTTCGTCAGTCATGCGCACACGCACTAGTTATTACTTTATACGTAGATGTTCTCTCTTCAAGAAGTAAATAATAATTTAAATAGGTTTGGAAATTAAATAACCCGGTTCAGGTTGCAAACAAAAAAGAACAACTCATGTTGAGTCGGTCCTCATTTATTAGGTCCAGTCCAGTCTTAGGTCTGTTAGGACTCATTGAGACCGGTTTTTTACTGTCTTGGATTTTTTCATAAAAATATGGATTAGTTATAAAGCCAAATAAGATATATGAAATATGTATTAAGATTATTATTGCACATACCTTGCAAAAAATATTATATTTTTCAAAATGATATATACAATACGAGCATATTATATTGTTACTTAGTTATATAATTTGTTCTATTAATTAAAGGAATAATTAAAAAGAGGAAAAACACCCTCATTGACGTCACGAGGGATAGATTTTACCTTCTTTAATGACCAACAAGTGGGACTGGACTGAACCGTGGTCCTCGGTCCTAAATAAGGACCCTCACAACACTATATATAGCCATTTGCCATATTTTATATCTCTGTTAATGATGCACATTTCATTTGTCTGCTTGTTTGATTGTCAGGTGAACCCTCATCTTTAACAGTAAGCTAGTCATATTAAAAAAGAAGAGAAAAAGGAAGTACAGTATATGGTAGAATAAAATATAATGAATGTAATTTTTGTATTGGTGTAACAGTGAGTGCATGTACGTAAAGCAAAGCCAGTGAGCACTTTAGAGAAATAGTATATCTATAAAAAATATCAAACTGTTAGCACTTTTTTTTTTCATTCTTGAGGAGATAATATCTGAGTATTGAGTAACTACGTCTAAGTTAAAAGGGATGGTAAAACTCACCATTTCATGGGGAGTTATCTTACATATTAATAAAGCAAGGTTTGTCTGTTCGGCGATGTTAAATAACTCTGGGTAATGTTGGATACTACTTCTGGTTTATCAGACATGTATACTAATATTATTTGTGAGTATGCAAAGATTATAATTAGAATATAAATGCATGAGATTCAGTAATCTCTGTTAAGATCCTACATTATTTTTTTAATTTAATATAAATATATAATTAACAAAAATAAAGCAAAAAGGCATATTTTTGATGATATGCATAATTACATTATGTTACACATTTAGACTAGAGTATGTATTTGTTTTTTATATATATGCACATAATCTGATTATGTCTTAAATATTCTGATTTTCGAAATTATATTATTCTCTCTTTTTTTGCATAGTTTTTTTTTTTTTTTTTTACATTTTTAATTAATATGGGTAAATACTAAATGTGTCTATTTGAATATAATTTTAAATGAAAATTGTAAAACTCTTATCGTGATCAAATAAAAAACCTATTTAGTCCACTGTGATACCACATTAACGGAAAAAAATCACTGTAATGAAAGTCTTCAATGAGGTCATAAATTACATCATACATTGACGAAGAAGCCATTTTGTGTACTCAGAATTGATATTTTTAATACCTAAAATGAACAAATTTCTAATAAATCTTTATTAAAATCCAAGAAATGGCTTTAAGATTAAAAAAAGACATAATACTGTTGGTTTATCAACTTATGTATGTTTCTATTAATACTAATCTATATTTATACAAAGTTACATTCTAACATTATATATACAGGTTTCATTCCCATTAATCTTCTTATTTGTGATGACCTCACAAACACTTACATTAATAAAAAAAGGGTTTTTCATTAGAGACGCCTAAAAAAAATTTTTCCATTAGGGAAAAAAAACCCCATATTTTTTTTTTCTTCCTTTAACATTTAGAAACTTCATTAGTATACATTTCATCATGGAGCGATATACACTTGATCAGTGATTGCAAATTATACAAATTTATGATCAAAATAAAGGTACAATCGTTGCAACTTTAAGAGCATTAAGGACATTTTACTTTCCATTTAACAAGCCTGCAAGTTCAACAATTACTCGATCAGTGGCCAAATTTGAATAAAGCCAAATACTACATGAGGTTTCAGTACCAATGAGACAAAAAAGTGCACGCAGTGTAGACAATATTGATGCCGCTAACACATCAGTTGCAAAATACACGCATTTGTCTCTTACACGGAGTCCTCATGGTATCTCCGTGATATCATTGTGGGAAATTTAGGAACAAAATCTTGGCTTGAATGTATATAAAATCAAATTGACACAAGAGCTATAGCCTTATAATCATTTGAAGGGCCGTAGATTTGTTATTTGAATTCAACAACAATTTGAAAATAATAGTGTATTTATCACAAAATCATCTTCAGTGATTAATCTCATTTTTAGCTCAATGGCTTTATTAATAACCAATATATGTATGTGTTATCAGTCAGGCAGCAATCCACAAGTGCTTCACGAGACATCATTGCATCCCGAAAAAATTACTGTTTGGTGTGGACTTCATGCTGGAGAGATCATTGGGCCATATTTTTTCGTTGATGGTGATAATTGCCACATTACTTTAAATGGAAATCGCACCATGATAACTTTTTTTTTTGCCCCAATTGCATGGTATGGACTTGGTTTCAACAATACAGTGCCACTTGTCACGCAGCAAACGTTTGGACTTCTTTAAATGTGCTTGTGGTAGTGACCCTAAATATTGATTTGTATTTATGAATTTATAGGTTTATAATTTGTACTGAAAAAATAAATTTCCCAAAATCTTGAACCGTTTGTATTTTATTAATAAAAAACGTTGAAGCGCTCTTAATGAATAACCTTTTACTTAATTTCATAAATAAACACAGATATTTGAATAAAAGGAAAGTAACTTCTAAAAATTATTATAAAGTTAGTATAATTAGAGAAAAATATCCAATTCTTTTTAATGTAATAATTAGCTTTTATTTACAATATGGAAACGAGACTGTAAAACGATTTCTTAACAATTTTTTTATACATTTTGGTGTCAGATATTTAATAAAACTATCCAATAGAGGGATAAATTTTTTTATATATAGACAGTAAAATTTAAGCCCTCTTATTCGTTCGTCCCGTTTTGACATTGAATTGTTAACTATTTTCCTTATCATTTATGAAAAAGGTGTTTGATTGTTATAAAACTCCAAAATGGTCAACATCAACAAGGCCGAAGTCACATGAAAACGCTGTATTTTGTTCTCAGCTGTTGATGTGTCTGCTTCTTTCCTCCTGATCAGGTTCATTAATATTCATTTGTTTAGTTTGAATTAGCTGTTGTTAAACTGTGAAAAATTCCACACCATTATTAAATAATCAATCATTTCATAGCTGGGAAGAGGAATTAGCTAATAACCAACTGATTTGGAGCCATTTTTTAAGGAACGGTTGCAATATACATTCAAGATAACGACATGAGTAAAGTATGAAAGACATACACCTCAATTAAGTAAATCATGTGAAATACATCCATAAAAAAAAGTATATTATGTTGAGTTAAATCCGGATAGGATCAATATGAAAAAAAATGCTGAAAAACATATTTTTCTAAGCACAAATTTTTATACCATAAATTACTTAGCAAAAAGCAGTATGATGTTGAAAAATCAGGATATGTGCAACTTCTATTTGTAAATTTTACATAGGAAATTCTTAAGAAAAATACAAATATTTTTTTAATCCAAAAGCCTAAATTTCTTACAAACGGTAATACCTGTTATTGCCCAGCGTAATTAGGCGTCATTTTAAAGAGGAAGTTTGCTTTACTAATTTAAAAGATAATTCCCCAAGAAATCCTTGGTGTTACTCTTCATTTTTCATGAGCACACTCACACGTAACTACTCAATATTGTGTGTTCTGTTCTCAAGAACAAAAGAATAATAATAAGAGTTTGAGAAAAAAAAATATTGGCATGAGTTAGTCTTTAGAGTGCTCACTAATAAGACCAAAGAAAATTATTTTAAAACATCACGAGAATCTCCTCCGCAGGATGCTGGAACCAGAGATACCTTTGATGGGCAAGAAGTTATAAGCTTGTTTCCGCCAATGTCATTTTTCATCACAATTCCTTTCCTCAAGGGATGCAGAAGAATAAGATCAACAATTTTCCTTTTACTAAGTTCCTTCAAATATAGAGAAGGTCATCCGACTAAACTTAAGACCAAAACATGGTATAACTGTAGTTATATAATAATAATTATATATTTATACATTGTATTTATAAATGCATGTAGACTTCCATGGACGAGGTCCCCTTCTTGATCTACGGGTTTCGGTTGTACAATTAAGATCTTTTTAAACGGGTTTTTCTTGAGAACCCTTACTCATACAGCTTTAAAAACTTATTTATCAGAATCAGCATACAATTTTGTGAAAGTTATGTTTACAAAGCGTTGAAAATGTACTCCAAGTACGACTGTTGTGAAGCGATCATTGCCGCCCTCCGTGTAGGTTGTGCGCCCAAATAGAGTATCGACTTTCTCAAGTTGTCCTCTGCAACTGTGTACAAAGTCGCAAAGGAGTTCAAGGAGTCTAGAGGGATGGGAACACCAGCAAGGAAGAAGGTCGATCGATCTGAGTACAAAATTGGCTTTGGGACAATTTGGAGATGTTTTGGTCTAAGGATATGTGGCCCCCTAGCTCCCGGACTGCAATCCTATGGACTATTTCTTGGGAGTTCTCACAACAATTTGGTTTCTCTGAGAGCCTCCATTATGGACGCTGTGAATAATATAGATTAAAGATCACCCGATCAAGGCGTGCAGCAGGTTCTGTGCCAGGTTGGAGGCCGAGATTGAGGCTGAGTGTGGTTGGATTGAATGATCAGTGAAGTTCATGAAGGGTCCCTACGTTTGAATATAAATGGATTTGTAAATATCTCAAATAGTTTAAGAAATAAAAAGGTGTATAACCTGGTCTCGCAAATTCTTAATTGTAAAACCGCACCCTGTATAACTCTAGTACAATCATTGGTGTAAGTAGCGATTTCAATATATCTTCATGGCATTTTGATGAAGAAATGGACTGCATATATATGCCATTGATTCTTTGCAACGGACCGCAGCAGTAGCCTTCGATGATTCCTTCCAAATGCTTTGAATCCTAAATATTAAGGTTTGAAGAATTGAGATTGTCTAGCTTTTTTACCTTTTTGTTTCTAATTTCTCAAAGCTGGAATACAACGGTAAAAATTCAACCGAAAAATATATAACTAAGAAAAAGTAGTACTCTCTCTATTCCAAGGCAATAAAAACAAGGTGAAAACGGTGCAAGGCAAAACAGTACACGGCAAACACGTCGCAAGGCAAAAGAGTTACAAGGTGATAACGTCCCAAGGCTAACGCTTCACTTACAAGGCGATTACATACAAGGTGGACACGTTCAAGGCAAAAATGTTCAAGGCAAATCCTCCAAGAGCCCATCGGGGAGGGCACTATATACAGTGCACCCTGTGACTGTTTTTCATACATTCAGACATACGGATAGACAGACTACCAAACGGTGTTTTATTAATTTATTATTGATGTAAGATTCGTTCAATATAACGGACTTGACAAGCCACCGCTAACGAAATTGAAAAAAATAATAAACATTTTTCCTTTGAAAAAATAAACCAACTATATTTGAAATACTTAAATACATTTCGATATTTATCACAAATTGTCTTATTTCATTGTGTAAGTCAGCAATGTAATTAACTAATCCAAAAATATGAGTTTTTTTCTTCACTTCGCTTAGTACCTTAATTGGGATAATAGTAAAATTATTGCTCTCATCGAAGAATTCACTTTTCCGGATTTGACTGTATTTTATGTCAACACATATGTATTGAGAAATATAAACATTGTTAGGGAAAATGTTCGTTCAAGACAAATAAAACAAAAAAATGACAATTATAAAGCTCAATAATTGAGGTATATTGGCAAATTGTTAAAAAGTATATGTTCTCTATTGAGCTGTACAAATTATGTTTGTATAGCTAATTGAAGGCTTAGGTAGACCTGTAATCCCTTAATCTTTCATAAATCTGCCAAAGCATTTGAAATAAAATCAATTCGGAATAGCAATTATACTTATCTATGCAAATATAAAGGTAACTTCTTTGCAAATATTTATGTATATGCGACAATAAAAAATGGCGTCTTAAATAAATGTTTTACAAATGTATTTAGTGGAAAATTTTCTGTATTAAATTGAATAGTGTTATTCTTAAAATTTTGTAAGATACTTAATCTTTTATGGAGTTTTGCATCACTAGCGAATGAATGATAAGCGTTATTCAATATGTGACCCGTCAACACAGAAATATGCTAGAATGGTTTTTCTTAAAATAAAAGTTAGATCAAATTGTGCACTTTTTCAGGAATTATCGTCAATTCCTATAAACAAATTATTAGGATGAACCCTTAAGAGGCACTCCAATTTATAATTAAAAGTTTGCAAAAGTTTCTTGACATTAATAAATAAAGATAATATGTTAGATTTTATTTGAAAGACCATGTCAGGGCAAAATTAGGTCTTATAAATCAAATTAAATCTGTAAATCACAGATAACATTCTTGGGTGTATCGATTAATCTCATAAACTTTAATACAAAGCCTATAATATATCAATAAATTATCAGTCTTTGAGATTATAATAACGGTATACCTGGCATTGCTTGGAGTAATTTGGCGTCAGCTAAAAGACAAATTTTGCTTGATACATAAAGAAGATAACTCTTCATGAAATCCTGAGTGTTACGCTCTGTTTTTCATGGACATAATCATACGTAGCTACTGAATACTTATATCACTTCAATGTGTTCTTTTCCATAGAATGGAAGAATAATAATATATAAAAAATAAGACGTGAGGAGTACTTTAGTCTTGATAGCACTCACTACCTGTACTTTATCTATACACGCTCGTTGCTACACCTAATTATATTTCACATTCCGTATTTTTTATACAGTTCCCCCTGTATTAACGCTCTATACTACATACAAAACTCCTGGGATATTTCATGAATACGACTATATTGTTATTTCGAAGAAAAAGAATATAAATATGATACATCTCAGGGAGCAATATATAAAGTGGACTCTGTATACACCCTCGATGCTACATGGAAAACGACTGGTAGGTTTTATAAACATGGTTATATTGTCAATTCTGATATCAATAATACCTTATATTCCTTTAAACAATCATACAAAGAAACTTTGCTTTATTAATATACAGTATGCGAGGTAAAATCGTGAACTCGACATAAAATCAATCTGGAATACTTTAGGGTGAATATTTTATTATAGTGGGCTGCGTTATTAAAAGTAGGGTATATTCCAGTTAATAAATAATAAGACAAACTTTTAAAAATCAACAGTTGTCAGCATGGAGTCGAAAAGGTAAAGAGTGTCTGATTTGCTCCACGCCCAAGTGAGTGTCGAGAAGATCATGAAGGTAGAATGGTGCTCTTGGAGTCTTGTTTACAAGATTACAAGCATGTTGTCTTTAAGTTAGAGCCTTGGGAGGTGCCTTGTTAGCATTAAACGTCAAAAAATCGGGATCATGGAGGACGTGAACACCGAGATTCCCATAAATCCAGCAAAGTAGATGAGGCAGAATGCCAAGGATTTCAATGTCTTTGATTCGACAGTTAGAAGATGTGAGAAGGATTTTGGGAAGGCTCTTATGTAGGCGATATCAGCAAAAGCTTTCAACAGCAACCAAGGCTAACTACGTAAGAGAGATCAGAACTTATTGACTTGCTTAAAGTTTAAACGTAGGTTGGACAACGCTCCTCACCAGACTCTTTCCTCTCGAATACGTCATTTTTGGCGTAATCGAGAAGAAAGTATGTATTATCCCTCAGCGAAATGTGGATGCCCTTAAAGCCTACGTAGAACTGCAGTGGGTGGCTATGTCCGGAGCCTTCATCAAGAAGTGTTGTAGCAACTTTAACCCCAGGCTGGAGGCCATGGTATGAGTCAAAGAAAATCCTTTTGAAAAATAGAAAGATATATTATTAAAGAAGTCTGATATAAAGCTTTAATATTTTACTTCTTTTCAGTGTAGCAAAAGTTTACACTTTTGTTTGTCATCAATTGGTCCATGATATTACCTCACACTCTCTAGATATGTGGTGTAAAACAATAATTGAGACGTTTCTCATTTTCTTGATTTTTGTGTGTGTTAACTTACCATATTGTATTATACCTATATATATATATATGCCTTACCACAAGGTATATGTGTAAATGTGCTTTGAAACCCCAATGATTACTTATCATCTCCATTCCTTCCTAACAAACATAGGTAGGTAGATTATAATCTAAACATTGGCAAATAAAATAAAAACAATTTTGTAAAGCTTTTTTGGTGGTTTAATCATCCATAGCAAGGGGTTCAAAAAATAGGCTGTTATAAGCAAATTAACTGATCATGGAAAAAAATTATCCGGCTTAACAAATAAATCTTTATAAAAAAATGTGTGAATATTTAAATTGAATTATGGGGCATAAAAAATCAATTTGCTAGTAATTTATTAATTTTGAATAGTAGCAAATGTTTGCCAGTAATTACCCTAATATGACAGTTCATTATGATCAACAATATATGACATAATGACTCGTTGAAAGATATTAAATAGGTTATAATGAACACACATTTGTTTCAGAAAATGCTAGGAATGTAAACTCTTTTCTTAATCTAGTAAAGACTATTTTTTTCTTCTTTTCTATTACTAGAATAGTTACTAAATAAAAACGACAATTGAATTAAAACCATTGCAATATAAAAGCTTTAGGGCAGTGGTTCTCAAACAAGGTTCTTCGAAGATCCGAGGTGCATTGTCAAGGACTACTTGACAGATTATATAAATAACAAATGAAGCATTTGGTTGAGCATGTTTTATATATACCTCAAAACATTGTAAAATGCTGTAGGACTTGTAGTGATAAAAAGATTAAGGATTATTGTCTTAAGAAAATAATACAATAAGTCGATGAATATTCATTACACGATTGTTTTAATTCAATTCCCTCTTTTACATACAGATAAAATCATAGAAGGAGTTGACTTTAAACAATCCCGAAATGAATATCTAAAGGAATTAATTGATTTTTTTAACCTATTAACTCTATATTATCATAATAATCATTAATTAATAAAGTTATTCTAACTGTAAGACTTTTATTAGACGATTGTTTCAATTCCATTATCTCCTTGATTTATTAACTACTTTTCTAATAATTAAGATTGGAAAAATATCCCCAAGTTGGTCTAAAAAAAGGAAGGGGAAAAAAAGAGTGCATGTTCTATTTAATACAGACATGCTGCAGTATCATTTAATAACGATTTTGCCCCTTTATTCTTTTAATTACTATATTTCATTAGACAACCAAACGACCGCCAAAAATAAACAAGGTCTGTTTTTACACCATGTCATTAAGTGTAAAACTGTCGGACCAACACTATAAAAGCCATCCCGTGTCCGATCTCCTCCACTCCGGTTTCAGTGCCAAGAAGTCTACAGAGACTATTATCTCCATCCGGACTGCCTATAATATCAAGAAGTCATTATAGCCCATACAGCCAAGAATAGCCAAAACTTATTTTGCTGCAACTATATAGCGGACTTTTGGTCTACCTTTATGTAGCCCTCTTCCAGCCCTGACTTGAACCCCCTGGGCTTTGAAGTTTGAGGTGTCTTGGAGAAGAATGTCTCATCCAAATTTGGATTCGCTCCGCGATGCAATCATGACAACGTTGCACGCCATGTACACAGATTTCATTTTCAAAAGCTGTTAATCTGTTTGCAGGCGGTCAAAGCTACTATTAATTGTGACACAGGACATATACAATAGAAAATATAGTTAAATATAGTATAGAAATATATTACAAATAGCTGTTAAGTTGTTTGTTCTTGATTTCATAAAAATTTAAAAGCATTACGTTAAAAAAAGAGATGATATACGGGCTCACAGAGATGACTGTATGCACAGTGCCTTTGCTTGCATACTAGCTAGTATAATCAAAGAAAATGTGTTAAGAACTGCAAGAATAACAAGTCAACCAAATGAAAGAATCGAGTAACAGAAAATAAGAAGTAATTATATACGCAAAAGTCAATATTTTTTTTCAAACTTAAAAATAATTTATAATCCGTTGTTGACCAGAATTTCAGCTGTTTAATGCACAAACAAATAAAGCTTCCCATTCATATGAACTGCCCACGTTACTCTTCTAATGGTATATATATGTCCTTTGGTTATAATACGTTTTGGCTGTTAAAATTACGGAGGAATAATTAATAAAGGTAAAAGTATATTCCATCTTCCTTACTAACAACATATACTTCTTTTAAATCTACACTCGTAAAGGTTTTTGACAGTTTTCACACCCCTAATAGTGACACATACATATTTCCTAATAAGGAGTCAAATGAAGGTTTTATCAATATATTTCAATAAATAGTAGGATTTTAAGTAATATAATTTGATTTGCTATAATTTTTTTTCTCTCTTACAACTTCTAATATAAAAAGTAATCTCTAGTATAGAATATTTAAAATAATATTATAAATTTCAAACATATATATATATATATATCATGTGAGTAAGTACAATTAAAATCATTATATAAATAAAATTAACTTAGAAAAAAGTTAAGATTCAGTCCTTAATTATTGTATAAATATATATATAATTACATATACATAGGAATGTTTAAGTAAAAATTAAACATAAGCATGATTATCATTCAAATTAATATTAATAATTAATTATCATTATCATAATTATTTAAGAGGCCAATGGAAAACATTGAGAGGAATGAATAAATGTTCATACATCATATTCTGTCTTTTCTTAAAGAATTTTTGATTCCTTTATTTGTCTGAATACAAGACAAACGTCTTGTGAATTATCTCCCTTTAATATCCGTAGGTGATATTAATTTCAAAAGGTAATTTCTTTTGTTCCACTCTTCCTTCATACATCAAGTTCCCTTGCTTATCAAATACCTTGGCGAAACCAGTCGGCTTACCCATACGGAACATTCCCTCATACGTATCCCCATTTGGCCCATGCCATACTCCAGGTCCATGAACCATTCCCCTCTTAAAATATCCTTCTATTTTATGACCATCTTTTCCTCGAAGAACGCCTTTGCCGTGAGCTTTATGCTTCCGAAATTCGCCTTCCAAGCTATCCCCATTGGGTGTGATGTGAACAACATGGCCATGTGCCATCCCATTCATAAAGTCTCCTTCGTATACATCCCCATTGATTCCATACCATGTTCCATTCCCATTTGGAGTTCCATCTCTCCACTCACCTCTATACTCTAAAAACAATCATGGAAAAGAATTACTACTCAATAATTATATCTTTGGTTCCCCAAATTTTTAGAGAGTCGTTTTTTCATGTAGGGGCGTACCTTACTATGATTTTTCTTTTGCAAAAAAAAAAAAAAATCAATTTATTCCTTTGACAAAATATTATTTTTTCATTTATGTCATTATCATGTGTCATAAATTAAATTTTTGCAATCTGAAAGGGGGAAACACGTCGAAGGCGATGAAGACAGTGGTCCAAGCGACCCCCCACACACACACTCAATTCCCCCCTCTACTGTGAATAACTTGACGGTTTGAAGCTACAACAAAACATTATCAAGACAACGCCAGGCCACACACATATCAGTGATGACACGCCAGAATTTATGGGAGGTCGGATGGGAATTTCTTATACATCCACCCAAGAGTCCAGATCTGCCACCACGTTACTCCAACCTGTTCTTGCATATGGCCAACATGGCTGGGGGTACAAATTTGGCCTGAATAGAGGCCTGTAAAAATGGGTTGTCCAAGTTTTTTGCCAATAAGGGACAAGGGCTTCTGCGAGAAGGGTATTTTGAAGTTGGATTCTTGTTGACAACAAGTTATCCAACAGAACGGGGCATACTTGGCTTAAATCGGATTATTGTAATACTTTGTTGAAAGCGTTGAAATAAAGTGAAAAATGCGAAATTACTTATTCCCCAACACCAAAAGGATTTATTAAAGAATGAACAAAACGAACATTAGCACCATTTTTTTTTTCTAATCTTAAACTTCTTACATGTTTTTTTATAACGGTGACTACATAATTTGACGCTATCTTGCATATAGTATTTTTTTTAATAGAAGCATACCTCATTTTGGCAATTAAACTTTAGGCGGAGGATTTTTACTAAGGCCTGAACGTTTCTGAATATATCTCCACACTTAGTATGAACCCTTTACTCAACCATGCAAGTCTAGATACAAGGAATAAAGAAGAGATTTTTCCGTTTCCCAAAATGGGTCATTGTTTCTTATATTTCAAACAATAATTATATATCTTAGTAAAATAGTCCCCTAATACCTATATTGTCTTTAACATTTAAAAAAAGGAAAATTTCGGCAAAGATCCTCACATGTTTTTTATTACAAATTTTAATCTTAACTAGAGAAGGTTTGCCCGGGAAATTAAGCAATTAAAATTAATTCTAAACTACACTTCTGTTTCATATGAAATAAAAGATCAAACCGTTCAGTTTTAAGAATGATTCCCGCTATATGTAAAGGAGATAATTAGACTTAGAGACGATAAAATATTCATGCGCCAACCGCTTAACCTTCATATTAGTGTCGAAAATCCTTTGTTTATTCTGTCTTCTTCTTTTTTTTTCTTCTTTAAACCTTATAGCCTCCTTCTAAAAAAAAAATATGCAAATATACATAACAACATGTATCGAGAATAGTTCTTAGAATTTTAGTCTTTATTTTTTGCTTTATATGAAGTAGTCGTTTGTTTGTCAAAAAGTTTGTTTTTTAGGAAAATGCTATTTTAGGGCAGCCATGCCCTGAAAGACCAAAAAAAAAAAAATGATTACCCGTATCGTCACTGGAGTCTTAAAAAGCTACATGTAAAATCTAATCAATCCTGATTACCGGGCGCACATAGACATTCGCATTTAATATGTAAATAATTATTTTGTACAAAAATTTTGAATTTATAAAATTCAACATACAACTCATTACTTACCATGGAAATGTATTTAAAGTCTAATTAAGCACTAAGAATCGTAAGTGTATAGAGTTTAAATATGACTCAATCGGGGGAGAAAAAAGAAAACAAAATGGCATCGATATACAACTTCCATGTATCTATAATTTCCTGCCTCAACATACCACTACTAAAAGGCAGAGTTTGAGAGCCGCTGGTATAAATCATTTACATTTATATTGAAAAGTATGTAGGTATGTTGTGTCTCCATAAAGCATGGAGATGCAATGGTAACTATGCATATAATATATAAGGAGATGTAAGCATGTACAATATAAAAGTGTGCGTATTTTTTGATTGCATAAGTTCATTATAGAATTGACATTTATGAGCTAAAAGAGGATGGGCACTTGCCCAGTTTTTTTGCATCCGGGACTAGATCATTACTACTACAATAATTTTACAATGCCAGTCTTGTATTATTATTGCTACAATTTAATTATCTTTAGAATAATTGTAACCACAGGGGCGTCCACCGGATTGTATTTTGAGAGGGGCTTATTTTTTGGATGGTTTTGGAAAAAAAATGGACAAATTAAATTTTTTGGAAAAAATTTCATAAATTAACAACAAATAAATAAATTTTTTGGAAAGAAAAATTCAATTATTCAATTTGTGGGAGATAAATTTCAAAAGTCCATAGCTGTTGACAAAAATTAAATTTTCAAAATTGAATTTCAAATTTAGATTTTTTGAAAAAAATTTTAAATATTAAAGTTTTACAAACAAAATTCTAAATATTAAATTTGGGAAAATATTTTTAAATATTAAATTTCGACAAAAAAAATTTTAAATATTAAATTTTTATAAAAAAATTGTAAAAATATTAAATTTTTCTAAAAATTTCCAAAATCTATAGTTATTATCAAAAAATTGAATTTTTTATAAAAAAATTTAAAAATTCACATTTGTTTACAAAACATTAAATTTTTTGGGAAAAAAATTCAAAAATTAAATTCGAAATATAAAATTTTTTGGAAAAAAATTCAAATATTAAATTTTCTAGTAAAAAACGAAAATGGATTTATTTGAGGTGGCTACAGCGGACACCCCTGTAATATTGAAATAAGAGGTTAAGATTGCCACTGATTGACATGATATGACCAAAGACAACAGGTCGAAGGACGTACACACATTTAAAGGTATGTAGGTATTTAAAACGCAAAAAAACATGTTTGCCTATTTTATTTCCTCGTTTCCTTCATCCGATGCAACAAAAAAGTTGACATTATCAAAACGGAGAAGAATACAACTCTTCAAAAACTATGGACATAATATCCCACCACCAATTTACCTAAATTTCCTGATGAGTTGTAGAAAACCCCAAAACCACTTGGTTTTCCGTGATTGTCCACATCTCCAACATAGTAGGAACCATTGCCGTAGTTATATCGTAGAGAAAAAGACACATGAAAGAACAAAGTGAGTACTCCAAGGAGCAAGGTCGGAGATATAAACCGTAAATGTAAATATCGACTTCGGACTTTTATTTGTTGATGACTTCTTCTTTTCGTAACAATTTCTTTCTCTCAAGCATTATTTATTGAGTTTCTTGTTTCATTCAGATAGATTTTGAGGGATGTCACTTACTTAGCATGGATGAGGGTGACCTTCTATAAAGAAGATGAAAGATTAGACATTCTTGTAAAAAATAAAACATGGTCAATTTGATTTATTATTATACTAGGGGTAGGAACCGGTATGGCTCGGAGTTATAAGGCGTCAAAGAGCAAACAAACTTCACTGTACTAATATGGAAGACACTCATACGTTGATACTCAATTCTCTTCTCAAGCATGAAAGAATAATTATAAACACCTTAAAATTAAAATAAACATTGTTGAGGATGTCGACAATAATGTTACGCTAAAACTCTTAGGAGTTTAAGCTACACACGTTTGTTGCTAAGAATGAGTCTTCCCAGACAAAATAAACTTTATAATGAGTTATCCCAGACAAACTATACTTTAAAAATCTATACATGGGTTACTTCAATGAAACAAAAATGGGGATGTCCGCAGGGGAAGGGAGTGGATGTAACCCGCCTCCCAAATTAAGGAATTTTTGCGCTATATATACTAGAAAATTTAATATTTGAATTTCTTTTTATATTTAATGTTTGAATTTTTTTTTAATATTTAATATTTGAACTTTTTTTCTTAATTTAATTTTATTTTTCCAATCTTTTTTCAAAATAATTTAATTTTTTTATATATTAATGTTTGAATTTTTTTAATATTTAATATTTGAACTTTTTTTTCTTAAAATAATTTTATTTTTCCAATCTTTTTCAAAAAAATTTTTTTCTTTTTTAATATGTTTTTTAATTTAATGTTTGAATTTTTTTTTAATATTTAATATTTGAACTTTTTTCAAAATAATTTTATTTTTCAATTTTTTTCAAAATAATATATGTAATGTTTGAATTTTTTTTAATATTTAATATTTGAACTTTTTTCTTAATTTAATTTTATTTTCCAATCTTTTTTCAAAAAAAAATAATTTTTTTGTCAATAGCTGTGAATTTTTTAAATCTTTCTTCAAAAAATTTAATATTTGATATTTAATTTTTTTATAATTTTTTCCCAAATATTTAATTTTTTACGAATAGCAGCGGATTTTTAAAAAAAATCTACAAAAATTTAATATTTTGTTACTAGCAGTGGATTATTTAAATTTTTCCCAAAAAACTAATTTTATAATATATAGAATATATAATCGTGCAGACACCCCTAAAAAAGAAAACTTTATTTAATGTGGGATTTTGGTTTCTCTCCTACCATTTCCCTAATCAATGCTCTGAACATAGGCAGAGTTTGGAATTTATACATGGGGAGTGGCAAGTTTTTCAAAATTGGTTCTAAGGGAAAACAAATTTTATATATTTACATACTAAAGTATATAAATTATACATGTTCACATATTAAATCTGTAAGATTAGACTTACACCTTCCTCTTCCTCCTCTCTTCGGTTCTAAAGGTTGATTGGTCGAATTAAAATTATCTTTGTCAACTTAAGCTGTAAATCATTCCCAATCAAAATAATTGAATAATAACTCAATTGTTAGGAAAAGTAATTGGCTAACTAGCACCTAATTTTGAGCCCTTTTTCTGTGTCTTTTTTTTTTTATTTTTTTTGGAGGTAAGATTATGGGACACGTGAAGGTGTATGTCTCCATGTTTTCTTAAAGGAACATATATTTAAATTTTGGTGGGGTTTTTTTTTTTTCTATTAAAATCTAATAATAAAAGAATTGCTTTTAACAATTTTTAATGAAAAATAAAGATTTCTGCATTTCTCTTACTAAGTATTCCCGTTTTTAAATATTGTCAACCATCCCTGCTAATATTTTTCCTAAATAATTAATTTATGAATATTTAATTGCAACTATTAATACGGAAAACTCAACTAATCCACATGACAATCATGAATACTTTCTCGCAACTCAAAAAAACAAAACATTAACAATGAAGCAATTTTTATTGCAAGTCTTTGCGGTTTTTTCCATCATACTAAAATAACCACTTCCTTGAGAAGAAGAACACTTACTAATTGTCTATTTATTTTAACCCTTAAATAATAAAGTTGTCACAAAAAGAATAAATTATTTCTAAGCTATGTCCTATGATTACATATTTTAGGAACTATAACTATTTAAAAGAGTATATATAGACAATAGAAATATATATTTGTAAATAGTTTTCCATTGAAAAAAAACATATTAATTCCTATGTTGTTTGCGGAGGCCTTAACAACAAGGTGTTTTATGTGTTTTTTGTTTCCCGGGAAGATGTTTTTGCCCGGAATACCGGGAAAACGAGATCCGTTAGTAAATAATAAATACAGTCAAATTTAAGTTGTTTTTTTACATTTTATGAAGAAGTAGTAATTATTTTGTGAGTTTATACAATTTCATTTTTCTATTTGTACATATAATAAAAATTCACTACATTTGGTTTTCTTTACAGCCCAAGGGTCCTATTTTTTAAAATCCGTATCCAACTTGCAACAAAAAGCTTAAATTAAGAAATACATAACCCGATCCAAATAAGCTTATAATATGAAATGATTAACTGTGGTTCTTCCCAGGGAAATAAACACTATCGTTAATATTGAGTAAGTATAAAACCGTAGTTAATCCAGGGAAAGGGATCCCGGGGATAATGGGATAGAACCCTTAGTACGTACGTACATATATATACATATATATGATCACAAAATAAATTGTTCTAAATTTGTGTCAATGTGTTTAATCAATATTTACAACAATATGATAATCAAAGATTGTTTCTAAGGTTGTTATTTTTTTTAAAAGAAGTAGGAACGAGGAGAATTGCAAGAGTTTTGACAGACATGCACTAAAAAAAATACTTTTTAAACACATTTTGTTCTAAAAAGAAATTTATATCTAAGAGCCAAATATTGGATTTTTTATTTTTACATTTTAAGGCCTTGAAAGCAAATTTTTAAGGTCATCTAAAAAAAATATAATACTAATTACATTTATTTTTCTATGGCCCAATGGCAATATATAGTAGCATGCTACAAAGTGATTATTGTTTCATGTAGACAATTCAGGTTTTTTATAGTAACCAGCCAAAAATCCATTATTTTATTTACCATAAATCAGAAAAAATGCATCACTGTTATAAATTTACATTCGTAAAAAGAATGAAATAAAACGTTTTGACTTTCTTTTATAAAAATAATTTTCTATTCCAAGGAAAAAAATAGATACCTCCAAAAAAAATGTAAAAAGGTGAAAAGAAGTGTGTATCTTACATCATGTGAAATCCTAATCATAGTTTCTGCATTAAAAGTACGCTCAATATTTTTTTTTCAAATTACACATTTTCAAAAAGATAAGCCAATTAGTCAATCTTGAACCCTTTCAAGATTGAGTTAATTTGATCTCTTATTGACACAAGACGAATGATTTTTTAGTTACATAGATATATAAACTAATAACAGGAGCCCTTCATCATGGGGATCACGGGGACCATGGCCCTTTCTTGGAATGGAATTATAATATATATCAACAAAAAGAGTGACGTTTTTAAATTTCAGTTATTGGGTACCTCCACTTTCAAAAATAGTCCACGGAGCCTGAATGGTCAATTGTTTATGATTTAATATACGCATACCAAAAACTATATTTTATGTTGAAGAATATATTATGTACAACTTCAAGTATCAAAATGAGTTAATAGAATATAAATAAATGAAGTGAAAACTCACAAATATCAGACAATAGTTTTACTAGCGGGTGTCTATCCTACAAACAAAGAATTATTTTACTTACCATACTATATAAATGGCACAGATTTAAAAAAAAACTTGTTTTTTTATATATATATATTTATATTTTAGATGGACAAATCAATAATCACTTTGATATAAATATTATAGGAATAGTCTTGGATTATAATTACTAAGTGAATTTGAGGGCTGTGAAATGATATCTTCAACACTCGTATCCAAATAATTTACTGGCTTATGATTTTATTCTGTTATTATTATTTTTTTTTTTTTCATTCTACACATTTTATATATATTTTTTTCGTCCTGTGTGCTTGTCCGCAAATATATACACTCTTTATATATTTTGAACGTATAGAACCTAAAAAAAAACATATCAAGCAAGCGCACTCAAACCTTCTTTTTTGCATTTCGCAATGACTATGTATTCCTAGGGAACTCTCACCATAGCGAACAAACATCATTTGGAAGATCCCTTTAATATGTAATTAAATAATAGATTTCCTTCATTAATAATAGGCTGGGGAAAAAGTAATTTCGTATTTTTTGATTTATTTGAATGCTTTACAAGAAGTGTTGCATTCAACCATTTTAAGCCACGTATGCTCTGTTCTGTTTGATAATTTGTTGCCAATGAGAGTCCAACATCAAAATACCCTTTTCCTAGAAGCTCTTGTCCCATTGGCAAAAAAATTGGGCAACTAATATTCACAGGCCTCTATTGAAGCCAAATTTGTACTTGTATTTGTAGTCACTTGGTGTCAGGTCTAGACTGTAGTGTGGATGCATAAAAACTTCCCATCTCAGCTCCCGTAGCTTATGCCGCGTCATCAAAGATGTGTGTAGCCTGGCGTTGTCTTGATGATGTCTAGTTGTCCCATATTCACCAATGCAGGCCGCTTATATTCGATTGCAAGCTTCAAACGGTCCAGTTGTTCACTGTAGAAGACAGAATTGAGCATAAAAAAATAGCTTGAACCACTTTTATTCAACACGCACCAAAAACGTAGCGTCCCAATAAACGTTGCAAATTTTCTTGGTCACTTTTGACGATTTATTCCCTTTTAGGCAGTAAAAATCTAAAATATGGTGAACCTATTCATTTGAGACCTCTATACTTGACGCAAGATAATTCACAACTGAACTGGACAAGATGAAGTTGTATAGAGTTTAAACTGGTCCATATGTGCACAACTGGTATATATATATCACGATTTGAATAAGACTCAATTTCAATCCACGGTCTAAAACTACGGGTTCGATACAAAATATTGATCCAAAAAGGTCAAGAATATATCATTAAATATGGAATGAAGTAGCTCAATGGACAACGCTCTTAGGAAAAAATAATCTCTTTAACTCAATTTGCGTAGGTTTAATAATCGGTCGTTCCTCGAGAAGTATATGGACTTAAACGACAATTCCCTGTTCAGATGGAGTATATTTGTAATAATAAAATGTGCGTATGCTCTTTTTTCCATTATTTTAAAAGTTGTGGGCGTGTAAATATCTCCCTCTAAAAGAAGAATTCTCGTCTATCCTTGGTGTAAATTGTTTTTAAAATGCATAATAAAATAAATATAGATTAAATTAAATATAATTTTAATACTTTCTTTGTACTAGTGTTATTTTTAATGTAGAAAGTTCTCCTCTTTCTAGCAGTTATTTATTTTGTCCCCCATAAGCATATAACAGGCAGGTGAAATGAAAAAGTGACTTAATTCAGTATATAATTGAGTTATTGTCAACGTCAACATGAGGACAGTTCAAAACATCCGGGTGGCCAAGGAAAATGGTAAAGGAGTCAAATACAAGGCAGGAAGTGGAGGAAATGGATCGCAGCGAGATGAAACATTTCTCAAGTTCGTGTAGGCCAAAATCAAGGAAGATCGAGCAGTATCAATACGCTGCTTTTCTGACGAGTTCAACGTAGACAAGATCACTATCAGGAAGGCAGTTCGGGATCACTTTGGCCTAAAGAGCTTTGACAGGACTACAAGAAATCTCCTCACTGACAAGATGAAGATCTTAAGATTTGAGAGATGTACAAAAAGTTCTTAATTGCTTGAAGAGTCATCTGTGGTATGTGAAGATCTTCTAAGACAAGAAGATATTCACAGTGGATCTGATTTTGAACCGCAGAAACGGAAGATTTATATAGCATCACCCGAAGAAATCTAGGGTACCTTTAGCATAAAACATCTGGCCCAAACAATGATTGGAAGAAAATTCTTCTTCAACCCTAATGAAAAAAGTGGAACTGAGGCCTACTATAACGTCCTGAGGTGGAAAATTTTGACATGGCTGTAGGCTGACAAGCCTGAGAGTAACTATATATGAACTTGTGACGGTGGTTCAACCCATACAGCCTTGAAGACGCAAAAGTTCAACGAGGAGCACTTTGCTGACTTCTGAGAGAAGACCTTCTGGTGGTCTTCCTGTCCTGATCTCAATCCCCTCGAACAAGGTGAGGAAGACATCACACATAAATGTGCAGGAGCTCAAGACCAGCATCAACAAGCAATGGGCCAACATATCCCCCGAGTATATTGTGGCAACCTGTACCAACCAAGTTTCTATGCAGGCTATGATAGAGGCGTCTATATTGAATCATTCTTGCCAAGATTGATTGCTAAAAGTTTATTCCATAATAATTTTTCGTTAAACTTTTCTAATAAAAAAAGGCTTTGGTTTTGCTTTTTGTTCTCGGAAAATTTCCCCTTCATACTCTGTAGGTACACGTAATTTACAATAATATCTTTCAAATGACAAATCATTATGTATATTGTGTGGCAGTTTTTGAACAGGAAAAATGTTGGCCTTCTTTTTTTTTTTTAACGTGTCTTAAATTTTGATTACGAGCAGTTCCAAAAAAGTTGGGATTTGTTAAGGAAATAACATATGCAAAATTTCATTTTTCTACAATCTCATTTTTAGGTAGCATATCAAGTTCAAAGTTTGGAAGGAGATAAAAGTTCTTTATTTACTCAATAAAGATTTAAATAAAGCATTAATCCTTATTTTACATCAATTAATGATAACATTATTCTAAACTATAAATACATGATTAAAGTTTTTTTTCTAAAGGTACCCCCATTGAGCAAAACGAGAAAATAAATTCAGAAAAATTTAATCTTTCCTTTCTGAAAATATACAAAAATAATGCACATTATACGCAGTTCTTCAAATTTTCATAATGGTTTTCTCTTTTTGTTTTGCTCTGTAAGACAATTTAAAAAAAATTAAATGTCTATATAGGTTAGAAAAGAAAAATGTCTATCAAAACAATTTTATGCAAAATAACTAAAAATGTATTTTTGGGTACCTATATTTTCTAAGTAATGAATTTATGCCTTTTTTCAAATGTGCCACTTAAAGCTGACCTCAAGAGACAAGGCAATTTTGCATAGGTAATTTTATACTACAGGGTGCGTGAACAAAATTTGCCGCTTCAAAAAACAACAACTACAAGCTTATTTTATAATATTTATTGATAAAATAAAAACAAATATCTTTATTAGGATATAGAGCAGTTATTTTATCAATGTAGCCGCCGTCTGCGGTCAACCCCTGCTCAATGCGGCTACGAAACCGAGAACAGGAATTTTGGATCTGCGCTGCTTCTATCTCACTGAATTTCTCCTTGATGCAGGTGATGAAAGACTGCTTGGTGCTATGGAAAGAGCGGTTGGTCATGTTCTCCACGTAGGAACAGACAAAGTAATCCAACGGGTTAAAATTCGCTGATGAGGGAGGCCAAGAGGAAAGGGTACGAATGCAAAAGCATTGCTTTTCAGCCATTATAGCGTCCACTTATCTTTGTTGGCCGGAGCGGAGTCCTGCTGCCACATCCACGGCCTGTCGCTGACATCAGACTTGACATAGCTCTCATGGGGGTCCTCGTCGATGATGTCCCTGATCTTGTTGATGAAGGTGACGTCCTGGACCATCCTGGTGCTCTTCTCCTCCTTCTTCTTCCTGTCAACAACGTACATCGGGTCCGATGACTCCTCCAGCTGCTTCCTGAGACTTCTGATCGTTCTAACTGGAATTGACAGAAGGCCAGAGATGTCAGCATTGTTAAATTTCATGTGATCACTAAGCATAATCTGAATAGCAGCGCACCTACGATCTATCATTGAACATAATTACTTTTCTTAGGCACTTAAAATGAAGTTGAAATTTTCCCCGGGCTTTAGTTATTAAAATTTCAACGCCAAAAACAGACGGATCAGATATCAGCTGATGGAGTAATGTCGTCTTTAAAATGCGGCAGATTTTGTCAACGCACCCTGTGTATAACGACTTTTACCCACTATCCACAATCGAAATTCGAAAAAAAGTTGAAAATCAAACCACTTGAACATATGTATATATAATTAATATTTTACTCAAGTTTACAAGTTTTGTTGGATTCGAATCAGAACTATAATTATTAATGGGCGTTACTTTTCATTTATTGAAAGTAGTACTCACACGATAAAGGAAATGATGTAGTAGTATCTCTTTAAAGGATTGGCTTATTTTTGAATAATAATTTTTTCTTGGTTCCGTGATATGTAGGCTATTATTTAAATGATTTATTTCCACTAGAATATTGTAAGACTCACTAATGAACAAATCATACTGCTTTTGGTGTCATGGATTATTTATGTACCAATTATACCTTTCAAATATTTAGATACGTAATAAATGATTCACAATTCGTATATATTTTGGTGGTAGGTGGAGTATAACTAGTGATGTAGATCCTGTGTAAAACGGGCGTGTTAAAAAAAATAAAAAATCAATATTGTAATCCTGACAATTTGAAGAATCCATTAATGCTCATGACGTTCCATTAGATCAGCTTCAATCAGCTGTGACAAGAGAAGAAAGAGAGAAGCAAATGATCAAAGACATTATCCCATGACAGAGTATTGCTCTCATCCATAGGTTCATCCTTCGTGAGGCCCACCTCGATGCACAATCATTTCTCTTCTATCGAATAAGGGCCGCCCGCAGGGGGTGGTCTGGAGGGGCTTTCGCCCCCAAAAAAAAAATAGAAAATTTGATATTTGATATTTTTTTCATTAAAGATTTTTTTCTTTTAAATAGAAAATTTGATATTTGATATTTTTTTCAAAAAATTCCAAATCCACAATTATAATCCTACGGACGCCCCTGAAAACACTCCTCTCTGTCGGAGGAGTGACACATCTTAATTGGAAACCAAATCAGACAGTGAGAAGGTGTAGAGGAGACTTCAATACACGTGCAACTATTTATTTACATAGACATGGTACAAGGAAGTTACTCGTCTGTCAGGATATTTATAGGAAATAATGAAAATCCTGTGTGCAATGGGCTTGTTAAAAAAAGAAACATAAAATCAACATGGTAAACCTGAACATTTGGAGAGTGTTCAGGAGGAGAGAAAGAATAAGGCTCACGACTCTTCATCAGATCAGCTAAAATCAGCTGTGACAAGGGAGAAAGGAGTAAAGCAAATAATCAAGAACATTGGCAAGAATTAGTCCGATGTCGATCATCAATTCTACTCTGAGTCCAAGAAGGACTTACAATTATAACTCTGCAACCAATCTTCAGGGTTACACTCCGTCTTTTAAGAAGTAGATACGAATGTTCAATCAGGTTTTGAATATCATTAATTATATTTAGAAAAGGATGTTCACTACTCAGGAATTAAATAATAATGACAACTGCTATGGAAAAGAAAACTCATTCTTCAGATGACTAATGCCAAAAATTAGGGTCAGTTAAAAAATTCACAGGATCTACATCTCTGAGTATAGCCCAATTATAGTGACGCAATTGGGATATGGTAAATTAGTCCCTACATCCAGGTTTTTTTATCAGCAATCAACTTTATCATACAATTTCGGAGGATATATCACTATGGATAAACATAATACATAAATACAATAAGTCTCAATACCACTTGGACACTTATTTCATTTATTCACCATAAAAATTTGAAAATGTCTTGTTGACTCAAGAGCTTTAATTGTTCTTTAATGTGAATAGACGTCAAAGTTATTTTAAAATGCCTGAGCTACTGAAGAAAGTGTACGCGCAGATTATTTAATGTTTTTTTTTTGTTTTTTTAACATTTACCGTCGACTGTATTCAGGAGCATCAGATACACTGCTAGGAATCCAAGGATGTGGCCTAAGGTGCCCCCCCCCCTAAAAAAATGGTTTGATATCATGAAATCCGTGCTGTTTTTTACGAGATTTTTCAATATATAATAATGCAATAAAAATTATACTGATATCTTAAAAATTCAGCCAGCCTTGGAGGTTCAAAGATTTAATCGATTTTGAAGGGAAGCATTTCAACTAGTTGTATGGTTTCAGCACATGAAAACCTTATATTTCCGTGAATATGACTAATTCTATCCATTTATCTATTATTTTGTTTGGCCTATATTTTCATTCTAAGACAATTAGAAATCAAATTTTACTTTATAGTGTTTTAAACTCATTTTTGCTTAGTTTATGCCTTTTTCTGCATAAATATACTAGTTTGAACAATTTATATTAACTTTAAATTACAAATTTCCAATTTAGGCTAACCTATTTCTGTAGTTGGTCAAGTTTTTAAATATTTTTATTATATAAAAACATGTTTAATTACACTATAATCAAATACCAGGCTATGGAAGTTTAGATATGATACAAAAACTTATATTAAATGTAGAGAGATTGCAAGTAGATGCAACTGGAGCCTCCTTTAATGAAAAAATATTGCCTATCTTTGTAATTGAAAGAGCAACTGGTGAACTGCATGCTAATGCTAAATTTAATGCTATAAACGAGAGGAAAATGTATCCTCTATGTCTTATGAAACAACAGCATCATATACTGGAGTTCATAAAGGAGGATTTCTTCTTATTGAAAGAGCTCTAGAAAAATCTCTTCTTTATTTAGCATGTAGGCATCATATTGGAAAAATAATAATTAAATATAGGTGACAGTCTATCTTTGGTAAGATAACAAGTCCGGAATATCTGACCAATCTTTCACTGTTCACAATGAAGACCAGTTTCAAGCAAAAATTATATTCATCGAGCTTCTGTTCAAATACATTACTTTTCAAACAATTATAGTCCTTTTAATACCTTATTTTGATAAAACCTATAAACCATTTGATTAAAACAAACTAAATCCCAAAAAAATAAAGAAAAAATTAAAAAATAAATACATATATACAAAAAAAAGTGTCAAAAAATTAAAAATAAATAAAAACACCAACAGGTTGCAAAAATTTGTTTATCCTGATATAATTTATATATCATTGTCAAAAAAATGTGAGACAATTAATCTATTTTGGGCCTTAAATTTACTGAGATGAGAGCTGGCTGAATTTCATATGTATTCATATAAATTTTATATTTAAAGATAGGTTTAGGTAAGCCTAAAAATATAACAGGATAGATTTCATAATACAAAATATTTTGCTTTTTGTAGAACACGCTAATTGTGGCCCCATGAGTTAAATGTATGGTATGGTAAAAATATTAGACAATTAGACATGATGTTGTTAGTAATTACGGATAATAGTTGATGGAAAACAGTATCATGTGAATGGAAATATTTTGCACACAATACTATTTCCTGTTTTCAACAGCTCCTATGGGAGTGGGAATTGGATATTGACTCAATATACACCACTCAATCTCACTTTAACATAAAATTAGAGCATTAGAGATTTTGGTCAAAGGAACTTTTGCCTCCTTCATCACCAAATCTGAATCCCCTTGACTATTATGTGTGGAGCTCTAATGATAACAAGACGCATGCTACCTACGACCAAAATTTCACGAACTTAAAAATCTCTGTGAAGGAAAACTGTCCCAAAATGCGTCAGCGTCAACTGTAAAGTTTGGTTATCAAAGATTTAGGAAAAGAGTCGAGAAATGTATTGCTGCAGAGGGGGAATTTTTGGTAAAATAAAACCTATAAAACAAAGTAATCCTTTGTTTTAATTACTAATTACTTTTAATGTCTGAACTATGGAAGAAAATGTAGATACATATTTTTTTATATAAAATATTTACTGTGGACCTTGTGGCAATTTCAAATGTACCAATTGCATTGCCAGGAATCTAGAGGATGTAGCCCCATATGTTAGATGTATGGAAAGTTCAAAGTATCCCCAATCAACCATTATGTTAGGAATAACAGCTAATTAAAATTAATGGAAAAAATCTAGGTCTATGGCGAAATGAATAGCATCCATTAAAAAATTATTTTGACCCACAATGTTTTTCCTGTTCTCAATATGAGTTAAAATTGAATATGGACTCATGATACACTCCATATTACAGATCAAAGGTCTCTATGATATACAAGACTGAAAGCACAAGGAGGCCTTCGCCACTTAGTCCCTTGGAAAATCCTGGAATTCCGTCTTGATCTCTTTTGGTAAGTTTGTCTTTGATGTTGCAGGGGGTCTGGTTGGTTTGTTGTTCGATCGCACCACACACAAAAATCTATAAAATTCAGATCCGGCGTTTTTAGAGGCCAAAACTCCAGATAGATGAAGTCATCCAAATACTCTTGGAGCCATTTGTGACTTTTTTTTTTTAGGTGCGTCAGGGAGCCGAGTCCTTTAGAGACCTTATATTCCCTCGTTAACTTACGAATGAACGCCTCACTGAGTCTGAGAGTTTGAGCAATTGTCATCTTGACACTCCAGGTGCAGATTCAAAGGAGGGCTCTGTGACTTTTCAAAATAATTGGGACAAAGAATTCGTCAATTGTTTCCCTTTTTTCCAACTAGTGCAAGTTTAGGAAAGCTATCTAACAAAAAAAAAAAAAGCTGTCTAAGTACACACGTTTTCCCAAGAAAGGACTTAAAATTATTGCACAACCTGTAAGTAGCTTAACTTATATGAAACAATAAATTATGTAAAATTAGTATTAGAAAGGTTATTAACTTTTTGTCTAAGTAATAAATATCTTTGAACAATATCGAGACATACTGTATTAGTAGGATCCTTGAGTAGGATAAAACCAGCAGCATTATAAAAACATCGAATTGCCTACTTCTGCAAAAAAAAAAAAAAAAAAAAAAAAAACCCAGTATAATATAAGACATAGACTTTTCCCTAGAATAATCTTATCTGTGTTGAATAGTAGATCAAACTTTACTAGACAGTAGTTACTAGACTAGATCCGAGCCCGGTTTTTTACTCGGAATAAGTGATTTCCTATGATAAAGTTAAACACATCTAAATAGTATATAAACATTGAATTTGCCAAATTCTTCAAAAACGATATCACATATAGAATTTTTTACAGCTAATCAATGCAAATACAATTCAATGCAAACACCTCTAGAATTTTTCAACCGTGTGCTCAAAGCATTATCAAGGCCCACCATCTCCATTTCAGGTATGAAATTTGTATTATAATTCACCGTATAATTAGAGTATTTACATTTTACATCTAGGCTAAAGGCTCTGCTAAAATGATCAGTCATTTTATACCTTCAACCTCGTAGACAAAACCTCAGAGGACTTGAAGGAGATTAATGTTTTCAGCTATTGTAGATAGGGACCTCTTGTCAATAATTATGAGGATGATAATTAGGAGAGCTTGTATTCTGAAGATGATGAATTTATTAAATGGATAATAATGAGCAGTACATCTGCATATCAGAGTTTGATGCCACTTTAACGGTGGGAATGTTTGTCACAATATCCGGGTGTCTTTATAATCGGGTCATACTGTAATACAACATTAATCAAATGTAAAAGTTAAAAACACGTGTAAACCATCCGAGTTTTCAAGCACCAAGATTGCTATTGTGAAATATTAAGTCATAGTAAAAAGTACTTTTGATACTCAAAAACAAATGCAAAATATCAAGTGCATTCCAAGTTTTGAAAAGATAAACGTAATAAATTCTTGAAACATTTGGATCAGATAAATCAATCGTGTTCTCTTATTGAGTGAGTTGAATTGAAATAAAGAATTAAGGGGGGCGAGAATATAACATATGATTTGCCTTCATCGTTTGCAAGCATTTGAAGCCTATTTAAATATTATTATGATGCATTTAAAACTCAATGATTTTTAAGATCCATAATATGAGGACCATTTAGGATATAAGTACGTACAAAATGCAGTTATGTAATAGGTAAAATAAGTACTCAGAATTAGCATTCAGGGTCCAAAAAGGTTTATACGTAGGTCTTAATTCTATTAATACCACATAATTGCTTCAATATTGATGCTAAGATCTTGTGGTTTTAATTTATGATAGTCAATCAATTGATTTTTGAACACTCCTGAAGCTAACAAAAACATAATGTCAAAATACAGTTAGCACAAAGTGTATTTATAACTTTGCATCCAATATAAAAAATACTACGTTAATATGTAGGCCTTCTACCTAATAATTAAAAGAGAGGGAGATAATATAGACTAAGAACATCACAATTTAATCAACTCGTGATTAGTTGGGACATTGACAAAGGTGTATTCAAAGCCACCCTTTTCAAGTCAAGTCTGAGCCTTCATTCTCCACGTCCACTTGGTTCCAAGTACACCTAATTATAAGCTCAAGACTGTTGTACTAAATAATTATAGTTCATTTTGATTCTAACCGAGTTATAAAAATAATCACGACTATTTCATTAAAATTTTCTGTTCATCCAGGCTGAAAGTAGAAGAAGGAGAACATTTCTTATGTCGGCTGAAAATTTCTTTGGGATGTTACATAGATAGTGCCACTCAACGTAATCATATAGTTTTGAGATGGTATCAATCTTGAAACGATATGTGTACAGCTGAATAGTTAAGTGGGACCTCATACAAATATATGTGTATATATGAAAAATACTGGAATCCAGGCGAACGTAAATTTTTCACAAAATATCAGTGCTAAAATGAGAACTATTATCATAGGGTTTGGAGTGGAGTCCCAAATCTCATGGTACCGAGTTCAAGTCAAGGCCAAGTCCATGAAAAAAGGACTCGGGTACTAGAGTTCTGTACATATATAGATAATTCCATTATTCTTAAGAAGAGAATGACTATGAAACAAACTTTCTACAGGTATTTGTGTACACATTTATTTAAAATGTTTGCAGGTTAAATAATAATTATTATTAATAGATAATGTATTTGACTTTTTCATTTTCTTTTATTAAATTAAGTACACGCTTGTCTGAAGTATGTGTTGTATATAGAAATCTACTTTAAAATATGTATGGGTAAGTGGAGCTAGTTGGCACACTTCAACGTTCAGGCAAGTTGTTAAGAGTTGTGATCCAGTGCTTTTGTAGAATTACTACCCAAGAGTGAGGCATTAGCTAAGATTATTATTTATTACCCCATCATTATGGCAAGTTTGCTCAAAAAGTTGCCATCTTTAAAGTTAATATTACGTTTAAAGTATTATTTTTAACAGTATACAGAAAAATTGCAATTCTTTTTTTCTTTTTCTTTTTGTCACAAGAATGACCTATGATTAACTTAAATGAATTTGATATCTTAATAAAATATACATAGTATCACATTTTATCTCTATTAGCCTCATGGCCTTTACAAAAAGTTTTTGTCATTCTTAGCTATTTTTAAGATTCAAAGCTTTTTGAAGCACTGGGTCCTGAATATAGGGATAAATTATCTCAATAAATTTCAAAGCCTAATGTTAAAAAATTTCAAAAGGGTTTTTAAAATGTATGTATCATGAAAATAACCCGTTTAATTTTTGTTTTTTTAATACGAGGCTCATTACTTCAAGAAGAATGAATTCAACAACTCATATGATTATAAAAGTCCTTACTTTAATTATTAAAAAGATCCTTCAGAAATGGATATTACAATATTTCAAGGATAAAACTCATTTTTGAAATAATTCTGTAACAAATTTCTATACATTTGCGTTTCATAGCTAACAAGAAAAGAACAATAGAGAAAGAAAGAACCTGATTGAACTCAAAAAATGTCAAATGAAATCCCTCTTGAGCGTAGTATCCCGAATTTGGAATCGGATTTCATCAATAGAGCGTAGAAAGTATCCTGAGCCGCCTCTGGCCACAAAAAGATTATTTTGTGAGGATCTTCTTATTTGAAACAATCCCTAATTTGCCTTTTCCCCTTTTAACGAAATTTTTATTAACTAATTTCATTTTCTTATCTAGTTACATGAAATGAATTCTTCAATTACGAAATGACATCCAATTATACCTGTTATAAATGATATTCCTTCTCATTTGGACGTATTTTTGTTCCATGTTTGATGTGATTTATATGTATTTTAAAGCTATGGAGCCAGTTGGGAGAAGATACAACAATATATATGAAATAACGCAAATCAAGTCATGTTTCGTTGTGTTTTTTTTTTTTATACAAATAACTACAACTTGTAAAGTTCTTGAATGCCGACTGATTGGGAAGGAGCAGCATGAGTGTTAAATATTAAGGTTCCTTTAGATAATTTCAATGGCACTATGTACAAATATTCACGGAGGGAACAATTCCTGTTATACTACATACATGGTTTTGTTTGTTTTTATGATATTTTTATCATCGTCATTCTCATTATACCTACTTCTTCCGTTTTGTTGATTCAATTTATACATATATCAATAAATATGTGTGTAGAATTAGTAGTACCATTAGTTGGTTGAAGGAGTGATACATAATAGATCCCTTACAGAGCCACAACAGTGGACAAAGCAGTTTGAATATATCATATTTTAAAGGATACATTCACATATTCCTTATTACCGACAAACATAACTTGATTGAAGATCAAAACTTTCCTCAGGGCAAATACCAATGACTCTATAATCTACATACATTGTAGGATATTTATGTGTGATGATATCTTCTCATACGCAAATCAAGATGAACAAATCCATGGAGAAGCTCTATACACAATAATATATTTTTAAATATACGTATCTAACCCTCTTTTAGTTATCTGGTACACCCCTAAATTTATAAAAATGCTGAGGGATTCTTGAGCAGCTAATTTTACCCCAACAATTGAATCTAAAATTTATTTTTTATAACACTTTTTAGAAAATAAAAGATTAGATGGCCTTGATAATATTGCAGTGCCCTGGTTGGGAATTACTCTTTCATAACTAAGCAAACTACATAAATTCACCTTTTTAATTGACGTAACCAAAGAAAAAGTCAAAATTGACGTCATCACGTGGAAAAATGATAGATCAACGTCATCTTTGATATCTCAAAAGTGACATTTTACGAGAATAAAATTTTTTGTTTTTTTTGTGCTAACAGGCATGTTTACCTCTTTGTTTTATAGCTTTGGGTCTATTTGTTGATCCCCTCTCTCACGTTTGGTAGACATTTCTTACACCTGCTGTTAGTGAACTGGGATGTTATCCAACTACAAACTTATAAAAATGCGGCTTATACCTTTGAATCTAAATTTGATCACCAATACCTTTCAGTATGCTCCTAAAACAATAAAATTGAATTAAATGGAATACATATTTTATCTTGATAATGTCTTTTTTAGGATGTATTCGTGAATTTATTTAGTGAATTTAATTGACTATTTTGCTTTAAAAGTCTGTCAAGTGGAGAAAACGGTAGCTACAAAATTATAATATTGTAGGGATTATTTTACAATATTATTATTATTATTATAAAATATACGAAACCTTATCAAAAAACTAATGGTAGAGGCTTATGCAAGGTGTGGCCTGGAAAGGCTGTAGCCCCCCCCAAATAAAAAAAATAATAATAATATTTGAAATTTTCTTTCAAGATTTCATATTAAAAATGTAAGTTAATTTTTCTATTTTTTTTCCAAAGAATGTCAATACAACTAACAATAATACAACTTAATATATTTATTCATTCCAATTCAGAATGAGAATCCAGCTCTCCCTTTATTAATGAGCATAACTAATATTAATGTATATTCCTTTGCCAATGTTTCATTTCATTAATTAATTTATTTGCTTTAATAAATGTAAATATATATTTCAACACTACTCAAACTCTCTATATTCTTTTAGCATTTAGTGCTTAAAATCTATATCTAAACTATAAAAATGGTTTATTTAATAAAAAGTCAAAGAGGTGGAAAGAAATTAGTGGATAATTACAATTATATCTACAGAGTTAAACGCATCCAAAAAACACATGTGAATATGAAAAATGTAATGCTAGGCTCCACACTGTAACGCCAAGGGATATCGACACTGATAATATATGTGTTTCCAAAACAGTAAGGGACCACTGCCAAACTTCATTTGTAGTATTAAACTTCAGTGATATTTATCAAACAATATTAATAATACAACTTTATATATTCGATCATTCCAATTCAGAATGAGAATCCGGCTTCCACTTTATTAATGTGTATAACATATATTATTGTCCATTCCTTTGTCAATGTTTAAACTAATTGACACTTCATGTAATGATCTAATATAGTTAATTATGGTTGGGCAATGTTCCAACCCCTCCAACATATCAGGCGCCTTATATTTTTCTTAACGCTATTGAATTTTAAATTGTCCTAATTCTTTGCCTAAGAAACTTTTTAGAAATAACTCATATAAACCTTGATAATATTCAAAAAACTATTTTCCAAACATTTGGGTATAATATCACTTCATATCGTAACATTTCTCCATAAATAATCAATTAATACATGTAATTGAAGGTACATTTAAATTAGATTTAAACCCAAATAATTTGTACAAGGGTTTTGTTTAATTTAATAATAAATTATTTACATTTATACTATAAGATAATATAAAATATTTAAAAAGAGTGTTAATTCCAAGATTTTGTTTTCAGACATTTTAACTTTTCATTGGGATTATATTCTAGGTTACGAGTTGTGTTACCACGTTTCATGGGTACAATATTGCCATGTTCTAAATCAGTTTTTTATTTTTTATGCCAAACCTTCATCTACTTTTAAATAGTCTATCAATTTCCAAAGATTTGGAGGTTTATTAGTAATATAGCTTTGAAGGTCATTGTAGAATCCTTCTCCATTGTTATTAGTTCTGATTTTGTTATTAATTGTTCTCCAACAAACATTCCACAGTTCGATTGGAAATGTTGGCGTTACTCTCCTTCTTCCTGGCCTCGCATACTCCCAATGTAATGCGTCTCAAAATAAGAAACCAACTCTTGGTCTAAATCACGATCATTGGCAAGCTCGAGAAATCCATCAATAACATCTGCAATCGGTTAAAATGCTAACAATGTGACACATTTAATTTTTAAATTAAAATCAGCGTTGTTAGGATATCTCAATTTTAAACCTTGAAGATCTTTCTCTATAAAGTCCTTATTTTTATTGTATCTTAAACCTTTCCTTCAAAAAAGAAACGGAAAAAAGGCCCAAAAATCAGTTGGTAGTTAGCCAATTATTCCCAATTTTGGACTTATTATTTAATCATTTTGAGAATTGTTAACACCTTCAAAGGAGCACATTCTAATTCAAACAATCAACGCTAATAACATTAATTAAGAGAAAAGAAAGTAAAACAATCAACAGCTAACAACAAAATTAACTGAATATTTTAATGTTATCAATGTAACACAGTGCTTTGAAGATACAGATCTAGGTACGGCCTTTAATATGGGTGACCTGGGTTGTCCATACTGCTAAATAAATGATTGTACTGCACAGCTTTCTCCAATTGTATGGGATAAGCAGTTTGGGAACAATGAAAATAAAAGTAGTCCCCCCAAAAATCATCATTACCTACGCCTTTTCCTATAATTAGAATTGAGTAGTTTGTAATGAAAAAAGTAATTTAAGAATTAGAAAAGGAAAAAACGGTTCATTATCTTGTCCTTGTGGTTTTAGCACCTCCATCTTTTTTCTTTTCTTGTTTTTTCATTAAAAACTATTGAAATCTAAGTATTTAAAGTCGTAGACATGGCGTTTCCATTCTGCTAGATTGATTATTGCAGTGCGCAGCTTTGTCTCGTTACTCTCCTATATTGAATATGCAGTCTGCTAATTCAAAAAAAAAAGTACCCCTTAAAAATTATCATCTCCGACACCTTGGCCTTTAATCTTTGACTATATTATCAGATATACTTTAAGTAATGGTATATAACTACAGTATTGACAACCAGATTGTTTTTTAAGATTATCTGTGATCTATGTTTGTCAAGATGTCAATTACACCTAATTTAACACAGATATTTATATGCTTGAGACAAAGAGCCTCAAAAATTGGGAGGGTACGTGCGGATATGCAGGAAATTGAATTAAGAATGCATTAAAGCACACAAAGTCTATTAAACTTCATTATTGTCAATTAAATCAATTTCAAAAGGTCAAATCCCTTCAATAAATCCATCAGGCATGCATGGATACTGGTAACTTGATTAAATGCCAATCACCAAAGGATCAAAAAAATATTTGATTATTCTCTATTTTTAACATACCAAATTACATGAGCATATGCAGGCACGGCTTCACTGGAGAGGCATTTGGGGGGGGGGGACTTGTCTTAGGTCCCACGCTTTAATGTAAAGAACAACTGTGCATAAGGTCATTGGTTGTTGTCAAACTGCTAATACATTTGTCAAAAATATAGTTTTGTATTCAAAATACATGTATATAATATACAAGGTGTGGAACCAAAACTTAAACTGATGTGTTCCATGCTACAAGTGTCCCCGAAAACGGCTTCAGATATTGTTCTCAGGTCCTTGACAACATCAAGAAGGCCCTTAATGAAAGAAAAGGTGTAAAAAATAGTCAGAAAGCGGTTGATAAAATAAAAGTACAAGAGTTTTGTGGCAGGAATCTGGTCGATTTCCGGCATTCTAACTTCTTAACCAGTAATAACCCAAATTGTAATCTTTTGGAATATTCTGTGCTGTTCGTTTTTTTAGTCCAAGATCAATAACACCTCTCACCTAGTAACGAGTCTCTGAAGTCCATCATCACCAAAAAGTGGGATAACCTTTCTGACCAGTTCATCATTAACAGATGCTTGAACTTCAGACCTTGTATGTAGTTTGTCATTGAAGCAAAATTATATTGAATAAAAGTTATCCCTTAAGCATTCCTCCATATGTTTAAAAAAGTCATTTGTCTCTCATGCCGTTTCGAGATATTATACTTTCCAGAAAAGTTAAAAAAATGCTATGCTTTGATACCGCAGTAGGTCAAAAAGTGAAATTAATGTTGTCAATGAATATTTTTATGACAAAAGAAATGGGTTATTTGTCAAAAAATGTCAAACTTTATCCATTTTTCCAAAACTTGTCAAATTGTGTATTCAAATAAAAGAAAGTAACCCCCCTTTCCTGAAGAAAAATCCAGTCACAACCTTAAAAGGGGGGATCATTTATATTTGTCTTAGACTCACTCACGTGGGGCACTTTTTCGTCTGATTATAATTAATGATACAATTGGTTTTAAATTTTTGATGAACGAGTACATAATGTAAATTTTTTTTTGTTAGCCCCTATTTCAATTAATCTTGAGTCAGTTCATCAATAGTTGTTCATCCAATTGCTATTTCAACAATCAACATGTACATTGTACAGTAACACATTAAATTAAACATTTACCACTAACTTAACGGAGAATGATTCATAAACCATCCTAAATAATCTGTATAATTAACCTTCATAATCACTCAATATCTGCTAAGCTTTTAACGATTAAAAATAATGAGCCTAATTATATATGTAATTACGTATTCATTTAAATCTAACTTAATATATTTTTAAAAACACAGCCGCATTATTCTAAATTACAAACATTTCTTTAACTAATCATTTCGAATGAATTTGAAGACCATATTATGTACTCTAAATACTAAGGATTTGTTAATTTTAGAAGCATATAATACAATGATCGATACCTTTAATAATTTAATATAGAATGATGAATATGATATTGTCATTTGTGGAACTGTTCTATAATTATACCACAGTTATTTTGCAATACAAAGTGGCAATACCACCATGGATGAATGATGAAAATGATCATTGCCGTTAATTCAAACTAGAATACCTCCAAGTGTAAATACAGCACATTATTTCTACATGCATACAATGTGCGTGAGCAAAACTGTCCAGTTAAGTGGTTCATAGGTATTGAGTAGTGTTGGGTGTCGGTCTGAAAATCCTGAGCCGGTCTCATAGAAAAGTTTGTTCTATATCGGTCCAAAGGAAAAATTTGCTATAGTTTGGTCCCAAAAAAATCGGTCTAGACCGATTTTATAGATAAATTGTTTCTAACATGAAGTCATATGTAATTTCAAGTACAGTGACGTCATACGAAGTTTAAACAGAAATAGCTCGGATGAATTTTAATACCGCCGTCTCAAGTGCAATACAGAATTCTGAATTGAGCATCTCTTGAGATGGATGATCAAGTTGGAAGTATCTTCCTTCCATTCTCTCTATCTTATTTTGGTCCTAACTCTTGGACCACATAGAAGTCCACTTAATAATAAAACAAACTTATGTGGATTCTTATTACTTATACGACTAATTACGTATTACTCAACTGATTTCCTTGTATAATCGAATGAATACATTTATATTATAGGTATAGAGTATTTGTTAAAAAACATATGGTGTATATAACGGAATAATTTAAAAAAAAGGTAAACACCCTCAATGACGTCACAAGGGATCCATTTTACCTTACTCAAGGGGCAACAAGTGGAACTGGACTGTGGTCCTCGGCCCAATAGAAACAAAGAAAGAGAAAAAGGAGAAAAAGAACAGATATATGATACAATTTCTTATAACATTAAGCCTCATGTCTCAAACTGTATAAATAAATTATTTCAACCTTCATGGACACAAGAGGACTCGTTGCAAACTCGTAGTGAGTAAGGGATTCCAAAAAACGGACATTCAAGGGAGTCCTCGGGGCAAATCCCTTTTCTTCTTCTCTGTCTTTGTTTCTATCTCTTCTAGCTGGGCCATACGAATTCTTAAGGACTTTTATTATAACATCACTTCAAAAATGAGTTTTCTCGTTGAAATATTGTCATGGCCTTATCTGACATTTACAACAATATAAAGCGTTTTTGGGAAACTTTTTTTTTAAATCAAAGTTCATACTTTCAGGTATCAAATGCAAATCTTTTAAACTTTTTGAATCTATTTGTCTTGAAGCTATGAGTCTCTGAATAAAAAGCACCTGTTTTCTACTTTAAACAAAGATCACTCGAGTTAAAAGTATGATGCAGACATTTTAAAAATGGTTTTAGAATTTTTTAACATTTGGCTTTAAAATATATTTACATAATTATCCCTATCTTCAACACCGAGGACTTAAAACAGCTTTGACTCTTAAAAATAGCCAAAAATAACAAAAAAAGGTTTACCTTTTTTTGAAGGCCACGAGTCTATGAGAGAAAAAATAAGGCCCTATTTGTAATTAGGGGATCAAACTCTATTAAATAGAGTATATACTGTTTTTGTACCATTTTTGCTCTTAAACAGTGTTATAGAATTAGTGAGTGATCAGATTTCAATGGACCACCCGGTATTAAAATATTGGTATTGTGATACATTAAACCTTTGTTTTTCGATAAACCAGTACTACAGTGGGCCTATAATACTGATGCATTTATAATGGTATTATACTAAATTGGTTTTGTAAATAGTACTTGCAATTCCGCTATGTCATTAAAAAGTTTGCCCGCCAATCACATAACACCCTCATATTTATCATAAAATCCTCCTTACCTCAAACAAAATTATCCTTTATAAAAATGGCCAAAACAAATACTTTTTAAAAAAATAATCGAATATTAGAGCTGTTCGTAACCCCAAACAAAAAACAAGGGGTCTATTGCATAAGAAAACATATTTTTTTTTAAAGTAAGATAAAGAAAAGTACCTAAATATCAATACTTATTTCGGTACCAGACTCTATACGAAATAATATTTGTATCTTAGCAACAGGAATATGCACAAGCAATAAGTTGCTAATACTTTTCTACTTTAAGTTCACTTCAAGAGTCAGTCAAGGTGTGCCTCTACATCTGTATGTTGTAGGGATTTAAAACGACCAAAAGGTTAATGAGCATGCATAGAGCCTCTTTGATTTCAAAAACTACTCCATATGTATAACTACATTTGTATAATTGTCATCACAAGTATTCCGTATTTGTTGAAACCATTAGTATGTGTTATAGCTTTTTTAAACCTATAAAAGCAAACAAAAAACTATACTTTGTTGAATGAATTCCAGTTATATCATGAGTATTTATGGTTTCATTAATTTTATTACTTAAAGATAATGAGATATTTTTACGTAAGCTGTTATATAAGTGTTGAACCTGGCTGTTGGTGTTTTTTTCATGACCAGTGTATTTAACATAATATACTATGAAGGCATTTATTAAGTTAATGTAAAAATATTTTTGAAGGGGTTGACACATCTACATCTTCTTCTTCTTCTATGTAGGTCCATTAAGAATCGTGAACAACTCTTAAGCAACAAAACACAAAAAGTAACCGTTATAGATACATATGTGATGGGGGATTGTACTTTTATTTCTCCTACTCGTTTTAAATCGTTATTTTTATAAAGTCGTTTTGTTTGTTTTTAAATCACTCAAATATAATCTATATGAATATAACTCAGTGGCGCCATAACCATAGGTGCCAAGGGGCTTTTTCCCCCTCCATTTGTAGCAAAAAAATTATAGTTATCACAATAAAAAAAGTACCCTTTTTTACAATGAAAAGAAAATGTCATAATTTTCCAGGAAAAATAAATTTCCTCTTTCCTAATCAAACCTTAAATGTCGTCATTTTCCCCCAAAAAAATCAATTTCCATTTTTTTTACCTGTAATTCCTTCAATTTTAGTACCTTCTAAAACCCTAAAATTTAATTAACAAGTTTTTAGTCTATTCTAAATCAACAACAAAAAATAAAAACCTTTCAAAAAAAGCCAATCTGCATAAAGGAAACTTCTATTTCTCAGATGAAAAGTTCACTACATCCAGATTTTTCTTATATCCAAAGTATGTAGGTATATAATAGAGCTTTTATTTTGGTATACTTATGTGAATAATTAAGTTTGAAACTCCCTATTTCGAGGGACCCCTTGTTTGATTATATCCTTTTTTTTTTTTTGATAGATCGTCCAGGATTCTTAGCATATTTTTCATCATAATTGTTTTATGAGGGGCCCTCATGGTATATATCCGCTGTGATTGAAAGGCAATAAGAAATGAGTATATAGGGATATCCTTTCATATAAGCAGTGTCTCAAATTTCCTTGATATTTTTGATTAATTATAATATTTTGTATATCTTCCTCATTTCCTATAGAATGGTCATTTACGACTAATTCACTCATCAGATTACATACTTTATTTCCCAAAGCAGTTTAACAATTGCTCATACAAAAATATACATCATTAGAAATTTGATAAATACTTAGATATGTCGTAAGTATTGATAACCGTGACATGAATATCCATAATATTTAATATTGTAGAACTCTGCCATCAAAATTAGTCGTTTTGAAGAGTTTTTAAGCTTTCAAATCTGTTCGGTGTGATATTTTGAAATTTACCACATGATATAATTATTGTAATGACGTCATGCAAACTGCTATGGAATTGGCGTGAAACTTGAGAGCCTGGTTATAACAATGTATGTTGTATACAAGCTCTAACCAAAAACCACTGCAAATGAAGAATTTACATCGAGTACTAATGATGATATTGAAATAATTGAAGAGTCCATAGGTTATAAAATTAATTAGTACACTTGTACAAAATCGCAGCAAGGTGTATAAAGAAATAACGACAAATTAAGCTTTAGAGAAAAGCATTTATTTTGATGGTTTTTTTTTTGTAATTCAATACAGTTATTTCGGACAAAAGTCTTAGTTCCCATTTATAGACAGCTGCTTGACTTTTAAATGGGGTCAAATGTAAAATGTTACCCTCTGAATACTCTTCTATTTGAAGTAAAGGGACTACCTAGTCATTGGATCCAACAACCCCAAAAAATTTAATTTAATTTAATTTATCCTACAATTATTCTTATACAAGACAAATTACCTAAAGTATAAGAACGCTATTTTACAAGCAATCGGCTTGAACTTACTATTGTACAGAATGTTACATTTACGATTTTGAAATATATTTGAACCGTTGATTTGGGCAGCATTGTAAGCTCAATAATCTCCTTGAGTATGAGCCCGGCACAGAGGCTACAATAATTTCCCCACGATGTTCGTATTCAGAGGACATTTCAAGGATATTGTAACTTTTCTTCTACATCTTTGTCAGCTAAATCTGATGAACACAACTTAATTAACACCAATTTTAGAGTTGCCAAGATATTGAGGCAAAACTTTTTCCAGATTTAAAATTCCGCCAGTATATATATATTATATACACTGGCACGAATACACCTTTTTAAAGATAGCCCATGAAAAATTAAAAAGATTTTATTTATATTCTACTTATTAATTTTAAAAATCTAAACTAAAACAATTTAGTATAAACTATAATTATATAATAGGTAAATTTCTATTGTAAAACCTCCGTGTATATATATTTTTTTTTGTTTCTGTCCATTTGACGTAAATATAATCAAACCTCTACCCCTTTTTGACACTCTTGAAAATGCAACATATAATTGACAGTTTGAAAATACTGATTTTGTGAAATATAAAGAACTTTTTTCAAATGTTTGACCTTGTGATTTATTTATTGTCATTGTCATTGCTAGCTTGCAATGTTCCTTCTTCAACCATAATGAAGATTGAAGATGCAAATTAAGATTAACTCGCTCATCCTCTTCTTAATGCCCTTTTTTAATTCGTATTTAATATACATTCTCCCTTTTCTGTTCGTACAATAATTCGTTTTTTGGATTTTTAATTTTTTTTTTTTTAGTGCATTTTCGAATCGATAACTCATACCTTTAAAAAAACTTTGAGACCCGGGGAATAGATCTTGTTCAATGAAAAAAAATCAACTTATTTGCTCAAATCAAACTTGCCTCCAGAGCCCAGGAATCTGGTCTGATCAAAATTCAACATAGCTTTGCGTACAGGGTTCGGAAGTAAAACGTGGACTGTTAATAAATGTTTATTAAGTAATTAAAATAAAAAGGTTTTATGATTTTTTCCTGCACATTCCGAATCTCCTGTCCTTTCTGCATAAGTAAAAAAAAATAAACATTTCTCAAATCTTTCATAATGAGTGAGCAAGAAGCAAAAAGGCAGAGGATCTCAGATCTTCCCGATGCCAAAATTGAGGTGGTAGAGATTATGGACATTGTGAAGTGCTCCAGGAGCCTCATTTTCAAGGTGACCAAGATGAAAAAGGATGGAAAATACCCCTCAAGGAAAGAAGGAAGTGGGGGACACAACTTTAAAAGGGATTCTGAGTTTATGGAGGACCTGAAGAAGAAGATCAAGGAGAACCCCACAAAATCTATGAATCGCCTCTTTAACGAGTTTGGCGTGGGTGAGGGACAATCAGCAGGGCTGTGACAGAGGACTTGGGGTTGTCCTCTTACACAAAGATCCCACGACACCTGTTGACGGACACTCTGAGACTAAAAGGAGACTGCAGAGGTGCAAGAAAGTTCGTGCGTGGATCAAGGCAATGGATCCAAGTAAAAAATTTCTCTGACGAGAAGATTTTCACCGTGGACCAGGTCTACAACCGTCAGAACAACCGTTGGCTTGGGGGATCACCAGAGGAGGTCAAGGGGATGCTCTGTCCAAAACATCCAGCCCAAACTATGGTCATGGGGGTCGTGGCGTCTGACGGCAAGAAGATGCCTCCCTTCTTTTTTAAAACTGGGGAGAAAAACGTCCATGAGGCCTACTAAAAGGTGCTGAGGTTCACCATACTGCCATGGCTCAAGGCGACCTACCCAGAGGAACACTATGTGTGGATCCAATATGGTGTACCCTCACACACTTCGGCCAAATGCCAGAAGCTCTGTGCCGACAACATGGCTGATTTTTGGCCCAAGGACATATAGCCATCATCTTCACCGGATATGAACCCGTTGGACATTGATTTGCGGGGTGCTTTAGAGAGGTAGACTAATCGGACATCTCATCCGAACGTGGTATCCCTGAAGGCTGTCGTTGGTAAGGAGTGGAACAACTTGTCTGAGAAGTTCATCATCAACTCCTGCAAGACTTTCTGCTGCCGTATGGAGGCTGTGACTGCTGCTGAGGGCGGTCATTTGAGTGAACATATTCAAAAAGGTCGTGTCTCAAAGTTTTGTTAAAAAGGTCTCAAAATTATGGACATTTTTCTCAAATCAGTCATTCACTCCACGTTTTGCTTCCGACCCCTGTTCGTACCTTGAAATTCTGAAAAACTTTTATTTTATATCAAAGTCTGTATTTGTTTCTGTTTTTGGAATAAATGCGTTGTTATCTTTGTTTTTCTTAGCGGGACGTACATCAAACCCACACATAAATTATTTTAATACTATCTAGGATTTCCCAATATAGGACACTTCATTACTTTTATTGTTTCTAGCAACTTTTTTATCGAAAAGATACAGAAAAAGGCTCCAAATTAGTAAGTTTGATTGTATCTTTCATAATACGACGTCATCGGAATCATACCTTAATGATAATAACATGTAAGAATAAAAGTACACTATTACATTGAAATGATAAGTAAATAAATTAAATTAAGTTTTTTTAAATGTAACATAACATTTCCCTTATCCCGCATATGTGAATATAATAGATAAAAGCAAATGTACCAAATAATTTGTTGCTTCTAACCAAAAAACGGGCTTGAGATACCTGCTCAAAAAAATATTAGACCTCAATAGATCAAAATGTCAAATATTCTTTTTAAATTTGTGTCTTTGAACGACTACCAAATAAATTGTTGAACTCGTGGCCTACGAAACAAAGTGCATAAAAGATAAATCTTATTACGTAATAAACACATGAAACCAATTCAAATTGAAGGTATAACCTTGTTATTTGTTGTATTGGTAATATATGGAGGCATAAGTATAAGTGTATTACACGGGAGGGCAGGAGTGGGAGGTGTAAATTGTCTACCAATTCTCCATTTTGAGGGAACACGAAACAATATCCGTACAAGGGTTAACCGTAAAATGATTCTGGTAAATAAGTTGTCGACTAAATCGTTGGGGTAAACTCATTGCGTAATAAAATCATGGTGTAGATTATCAGTGTGAGACAAAATTGCTGAATTTCATCGTGAAGCAACATCATTCTAAGCATATCATCGTGAAGCAACATCATATGATTTTATGATTTTTAGTAATTTAATTACAAAACTATATTATTCTGTGTAATTCCATTACAATTTACAACATACTCAGACGGTAAAACTATTGAATGATGAAGAAACTTGCCATTAAACACCCTATTTAATATTCCATAATACACCCCGGTCCACAAATTTTGAAGTTGAACTGCTGTGCCGCAAGTTAGATCAAATTCATCTACTACCACTTCCTTGGAGCATTAAGGACCAATTGTAATATCCTCAATTACAACCCAGCCACCTGGCTGAACAAGTGAATCCAATGAGCCGGAGTGTATTATGGGATATTACAAGGGTCCTTGATGCTCAAAGAAGTGTTGTCTGAAGAAATTGGCTATAATAATATTTTTTCCACTTGGACGCCTAAGGAGCCCTGGAATTTACTCTTTAAAAGTTATTCTTAAGATTTTCATCATTACAGAGAAATGTCTATTTGGGAGAGAGGGGGAAGCTAATTTTGCCCAGAAAGTTAGATTTTAAGATATATTTTGATAAACATTTTTTTTTTAATAATGACTTGATTACCTTTATAACCTTAATTTAATACTTTTATTATAAGAACAGCAAACTACATCTCGTCGAAACCTCAAATTGATGTTGTTAAGATTATTTTAAAATTATAAGGATACTCATAAAAGTATTTTTCATTATTCTAACTCAAGGATTATCAACCTATTTAAAGAAATGTACCACTTGTAAAATTTTGTTAGCAAATTCAAATATTAAATTATCAAAAAATCAACTTTTTGGAAAAAGTTTCAACAATTGTTAGCTATTGTTAAACAAATTAAACTTTTTGAAAAAAAAAAATCAAAAATCTGTGTTTATTTTCAAAAAATAAGTTTTTTTTGGGAAAAAATCAAAATCACCAGCTGTTAAAAAAATTTCAAACATTTAATTTGTTGGAAAAAAATTAAAAAAACCATCGCTATTCACAGAAAATTTAATTTAATTTCAATTGTGAAATTTTTTGTAAACAATATTCAAACATTTAATTTTCTAGTAAAAAGAATTCAACAATCGTTAGCTATTGTTAAACAAATTAAACTTTTTTTTTTTAAATCAAAAATCTGTATTTATTTTCAAAAAAATAAGTTTTTTTTCGGAAAAAATCAAAATCTACAGCTGTTCAAAAAAATTTTAAACATTTAATTTTTTTGAAAGAACTTTAAAAAACCAACGCTATTTACAGAAAATTAAATTAATTTCAATTATGAAATTTTTGTAAACAAACATTTAATTTTCTAGGAAAAAGAAAAATTATTTAATTTCGGGCCTACAGCCCACCTTCTGTGGCCACCCCTGAGTTATTTACCACTTGCAAAATATTCTTTAAACAACACAAGTAACCCTTGGAATGCCTCCAAGTACCCCAAGGGGTACACGTACCCCCATTTGAGAGCCAATGTTCCAACTTATATTTACAAGTACAAAATGGATAAAATAGTTTTAAAAAAACGTATAAAAAATGGTGTTTTCAATCTCAAACTCCCTCCCCTACGTACATTATTTGTGCATAACCCCTTTGAGTAAGGGTCTTGAGTTTTTTGGGTTTATTTTAATTACTTTTTAATAACATTTTGCTTAAGTTATTATTACTATACGGAGTTTGTAGGCCATAAAATGAAGGGGAAAAAATGTATCATTTTCACTTTACATTTGAGTATTCAGCTCGTTAAACAAATAAAAATAATAAAGTTTTAAGAAGGAGCAAAGCTTTATACACTTTTATGTTCTTAAAAGTATGCAATTTAAATAAATAATATACTCATATACGGCAGTTAAAAGTTACTCTAAATTTAATTCATCATTAAAACAAATAGGTATAGGTTAGTGATGGGACGATTACTCAGAAACAGAATCGGATCCTTGGGTGTTTGTTCTGGAATCGTAATCGAGAAAATAATGTCTCATTTGCGTTTCCGACTCTTATTTATTACTTTGCTTTTTGAATTTTTTTGCAAAAAATTTAATATTTGAAACTTTTTTCCAAATTTTTCTTTTTAACAGTTGTGGATTTTGGAAACATTTCTCACGAAATGAATTTTTGAGAAAAGTAACTTTAGATTTTCAAAAAATTAAAAAAATTTTGTGAATTATTGTAGATTTTTGAAAATAAATTTAATTATCAAATTGATTTTTTTTTTAAATTTGAATTATAATTTTTCAAATATTAAACAATTTCAATTTTGGAAAATTTTTTCAAAAAAATTCAAAAAATTTAATCTACACGTATAGGAATCCCACGTTTCTGGTGGGCCTCAAACGATCAATTGAAGCAAATTTGCAAAAAACAACAACATCGGAGTCAGCACGGGGACAATCCAGAGGAAGGTAAAGACTATCCTGAAGTTGATCTCCTAAAAGCTTCCTCGAGAATAAGTATTGTTCTGTAAATTTCTTTAGCGACGAAAAGAAGTGGACCATAAACATTGTATACAACAGCCAAAACGAGTGCTTCTACATAACCAAGTTTTCGATCTCGGTCATGATGTTGGGGGTCATCGGGTCCAACGGAACAATGATGCTGCCGATCTTCTTCAACCAAAAATAATGGGTTGTCTCTGACAAGTACTGCGAGGTGCTGAAGAACAAAGTCATCATGTGGATAAAAGCTAACGTTGGGGCAATAGGTTCACCTTCTAGCAGAACTCCGCCCCAACTCACAAGGCCAAGAAGACCCTCAACTTGCTCAAGAAGAAAAAACTTCTTCTGGTGCCCGCAGACTTGGCCCTCTCACTCTCCCGATTTGAACCCTATAGACTTCTTCCTCAGGGGGAGTTAGAGAGGTAAGTCTTATAATGGCCCCGTAACAGTTTGGCCCACCTGAAGAAACTGATCGTGAAGTTCTGGGCCAAGGTAAATCCCGCACACGTCGTCTCAGTCTATTACTCCTTCCAGATCTGCCTCGACAAGATCATTGCCGCCAACGGCAGAACATCAAAGAATCCTCTTCTCCATCGATGGATGAACAACTGTTGTAAAAAAAAAAAAATTTGTAAAAATTAAAATTTCAGGAGTTATGGCCGATTCAAAAATGTCCCAATTTACCTACACATCCCCTTATTTATCAAGGTTTTCATTAAATACCACATATTTATTGGCGGATACCCGTTTTTACTTCGAAAGTATTTGATATATACTGATCCCTATTGGCGGATACTTTCGAGAATTTATGTGTAAGATCTTTCGTACACAAGTGTTGAGTCAATACTTAACATCATACATGAAACAAGCAATCTTTAGTTTCCTGCACTTCCTGTTCTAGGATCCTATCCCTAGAGATGTACAAAACATGTCCTGGAAAACAGAAGCGCTTTTTTTTTTGTTTTTTTTGCTGGTAATCGGAACTTAATTTTTTATTTTCCAAGGCTGTTTTCGTTATTATTTAACTCTGGAGAGAGGGACATCTATCTATAAAGGCATAACTAGTTTGCGAGTTCTTCAAAAGTAAAGAGTAACAAAGAAGGTTGAATTGGAGTTAGACGAGTACGTGTTTGTTGGAATCAGAGTAAAATTTGAGTATCGACATTTGAGTAATTTTTGACTATATGTCATTGATAAATACGGAATTGGGGTTTGTGTTTATTCCCTTAATTTCATGGCTACTCGCAGCTAATTTAATTGATCATCATGACTTCTAAACATTATTAAAATTGTCAGGGGGACCACTTTAATTTTCTGTTTCTTTTATTTTTACATACCGTCAGGACATGTTTTATGGATCATTCATATCAATTATGAGGAAATTAGATACATTAATTAGTTCCATAAGTTCATTACTCTGCACTTCCGAAAGATTCTTTGTAATTATGGTTATCAGTATATTTAGTTACAAATTACTCGCAGGTATTAAAATACTCAGTTTCACCCGAGTCCAAAGTTCAATTATCCCTGTCTACCCGGTTCTAAAGAAAATGTATAAAAAAACAAATATTTGATAAAAATTGCTATGAAATGAATATGCACTTATTTTCAAGAAACAAGCTCCAAGTCAGTTTTGGACTGCAAGTAACTTCTTGGCTAGATAATTACTCTTAATTCATGTACAACGCTATACTGTAAAAATGAGTTTAGGACTCATTTTTAACAAGGAGCATGGGTGGCTCTAGTTCACATTGAAAAAAGAAAAGAAGTACATTTTATAAAATAAGGAATGTAACTTTAGATGAGATTAAACAACGTCTGTGTGTGTTGTTAAAGCTCGCCAAGGTAGTGCTCTAAAGACTTAGTGCTCCTTTGCACATCACGACAATTTAAATTTGATTTTCTCGAGAAGTTAATTTTACTGAGTTGTCCATTTAAATCTGAAGACTTTAAATTTTAAACTTCTATAAGATTAATTTATTAATTAACTATACAATTTTAACAAAATTAAAATTACAATAAATAGATGTGTGTCTGACCTCTCTTAATCAATAATGTAGTACCCTTAGCGGCAATGATGGCTTCCAGACGGCTGAGGAAGTCCTGGCACTACCTGTGGATGTAGTCCTCTGTGATGGCGTCCTAGTTCTGACTAAAAGTGGCTTTGAGGACCTTGGTATTTGGATGACGGACAGTGCCGGCCTTCCCTCGACATGTACTAAAAAGGTGTTGCCGATGGCGTTTGTACCAGAGCTGTAGGGGGCCAAATGTGTCAAAAAGTATTCAAAAACTCATTTAAAACTCACACAAAAGAGTCCTGCGATGGAGGAGATGGGTTTCTTCCGTTGCTGGTGTCAAAAGTGGCATATCCACCCTCAGAAGGCCCACAGACTTGTTTGATAGCTCTCTTTACAGTCTGTTGTGAAACCCCGAGATCCCTTGCTGGGGCCTTCTTGGACTTGAGGGGATTGGCCTGGACTGTTTTCTTTAACTTATCCGTGTCCAGTTTGGCCTTTTTAACAGAGCCCTTCTTCCTCTCCAAAGTTTCCGGCTTGCTGACTGTTTAGACGGTGGTCCAAAGACGGCCAACTGCTTGGAGTGCAGGAATGGAAATTCGTGGGTCACATTCAAATGTCATTTTCTCGACTTGTATGTTAGTTAGAGAGCTCAGATTTGTTTAGTTTTTTTTGTTTTGTGTTTAATTGTTTATGCTTTCATATTTCGAAATATAAATTAAATTCAATCACTCAACTTTTATTAATTATTAATTTAGTAAGTGTTCAGATTGAAACAGACTAACCCGTATTCTTTCATTATTGAGGAGAAAACATCCCAGTATTGAGTAGCTACGTGTGAGTGTGCTATTGTAAAATGAAGAATAACACTAAGAAATTTGGTGAAGTACTATCTTATGTATTAATAAAGCAAATATGCTTTATTAATATTGATTGGAGAATTCTTGTTTGAATAATTCAAATCTGGAAAATAATTTACCTAATTTAAGGTCAGTAAATTTTTCACAAATTCTATTACCTTTTTAATTTTGATGTTTGTCAGAGTTTAGAAACTAATTTAGTGCCTCCCCTTCATTTCATCACATGATATTTGCAAGTAAATGCAATTGCAAAATAGCACATTAAGGAACCTCCCACGTAAAATAATGGATTTGATTTATGGGCACTAAAAACAGACTCAGACATAATAAATATTAAACTTAAAAGTGATTTTTGTTTTCAATAGCGCCTTAATATATAAATGAATATTACATTTTGAGACATTTTATCAATAAAGATCTAAAATATTGTAGGTACCCTTATAATCAATTCAATCAATATAATAAAAGGTAAGCAATTATACAAATGTTTTTGCAGCTTAAATAAAGGGAATCTTTACATGAAACATAACATACATACAAGTAAAATAGAATGTGTCGACTTTGATTCGCCCAATTTAAACACAACATAACGTTACAACAGTTAAAAATATAGAATTTGAGTTATAAATTTTTAAAAAAGATACTAAATAATATATATTTCTTTATGAATATTAAATAGAGGAGCGTCTGCAGGGGGTGGCTGAAAGGACTGTAGCCCCCCCCCCACCAATGAAGATTTCTTTTTTGCTTTTTACTAGATTTTTTTTTTTCTGTCATTCGGTCAAATGGTACAGCAGAGCAAAAAATTTAACATCCTTAGTAAGTCATATCATTGGCTCTTGGGGAAAAAACGCCAATCCACGAGAAAGCTATCTGTCAGCTATGCTGACTACAAAGGGGAACCATTTGTCTAAAGAGACTAATTTGGTATGTCAACAGCAGGCTTCGAAGCCTACTGTTGACATACCAAATGAGAAAAAAAGGATTATTTTTGCCAAGGACATGCTGGGATAGAGTCTAAATATTTAAAAAAAATTAAATAGCTGCAGATTTTTGAAATTTTTTGAGAATAGCTATGGACTTTTGAAATGTTTTGTGAATAACTGTGGAGTTTTGAAATTTTTACCCCAATACATTAATTTTTGTGAATAACTGTGGATTTGTGAAATTTTTTTCTGAATGACTGTGGATTTTTGAAATTTTTTCTGAATGACTGTGTTTTTTGAAATTTTTTCTGAATGACTGTGGATTTTTGAAATTTTTTCCTCCCAAAATTTTAATTTTGTGTGAATAACGATGGATTTTCGATACTTTTTGTGAATAGCTGTGGATTTTTGAAATGTTTTTCAAAAAAATTCACCCCCCCCCAAAAAAAAAAAATATATATATATATCATTGATAATTAATATGATATAGTTTATAACAAAAATAATGAAAAGTTGACTTTATTATTTCACAAATAAGGATCCTCCATAAAATGTTTTTATCCAATACTTCGAAGAAAGTTGACAAATAAGAACTTTTTCTGATAATAATTATATGTATGTACATTTTACTTATAAAATTCAATCGTACTGTAAACATTTTAGCTCCACATGTAAAGAGTTGTTTCACGCGGCATCAGCACTGTTGATTTCAACCCTTTTTGAGGGCCTAAACAACCAAAGTTTCACCATTATTAGAACGCGTTTTTTATTAATACCAAGGAAAATATGTAGAGAAAATGGGACCAACAAATAAAAGGGCTGAATCATTACTGTCTATCAAAAATCTATCCTCTATTGCCTAGTTTTATTTTACATTTGACCTTAAATGTATAACAATTTTTTTTTTTTTTGCATCGTTATACAATCTTATTTCTATATTGTAGATAAAAATCAACTATTGCAATGGAAAAAATTACATTTTTTTTTTGTAATGATTCTACTTTTCTTGTCCATGATCGACTAAAAAATAAAAATATATAAATCTAGCCATTTGCTGAGGTTTTTTTAATTAGGCTGGGACGGTATGCTAAAACCCACAGCTCGTTACAAACCGAGATACACTCTTTATGGTACGTGGTCCGATCCAGAATAGTAGCAAAATGTTTATTTTTAATTGAATTAATGTAGTTGGTCATGTTTTCTCGATATTTTGTTCTTTAATAATTTATTTTAAGCGTAAATAAATTATTTTCTAGATATGTACATAACTTCTTTAAAAAACTAAGGTTGATATAAAATATAGATAGATTATATACTACTATTATTGATGAATTTAACCTTTATTTTACAAAAAAAAATGAGCTTGTTTACATTTTCCGGTAATAAGCAAGACCGATTAGCAATCACAATATCACCAAATATCGAAAAAATGTATCGTAAAGCTAACTTGGAAACATTGTGAAATTTATTTAAATTATTCCTCCACCACACCACTGGCTTTTTGTAAACTGTGATGTATTTTAACATTTTGTAAGCCATTATTTCTTTTTTGTATAAATAAATAGAGATTTTTTTTTATTAAATGAAAAGATGCTTATGTGTTAAAATCTTACCTCACCACTTACATCTATTAATTTAAAAAATCATTGTAATATCAAAATATTTCATATGTGATTATACTTACATACCCCACCGAAAGTAAAAACGTACCAAAACGAATCGTAGTACAACCTAGTTTTTAGTACATATTAGTATTGACCCTTTGGCGTCGAGTAGTATTCAACGCAAGTTTTAAGTCTTTTTTTATATATATATAATAGTTTATCAAGATTTATTGGAAATTTATCTATTCTATGTTGTAAAAATATCAACTTTGAGTCCTCAAAAGGGTTTCTCCTCAATTATGTGCAATTTATAACATAGGTAAAAATGCTGCATAGGTTTTTGATATTCTAGAACAGGGGTATCGCAAAATTTCCCGGTCTTCCCTACGACTAAATCCTAGCAAGGTGTTTTAATTGGATATTTTAGACCCTTAGCTTTGTAAGATTGGAAGTTATGCGAATTTTGTTTTTGTCTTTCTGTGAACGTATTGTTAGATGGAATGTCGTTATTACATCATACTATTATAGTGCAGTAAATTAGACTTTATACACTTATTTTTACCCTTTCTATAGTGTACAGGTACCTAATATGTAATGTGCATAGTGTAATTAAATTACAATACAGCTTTAAGGATAATGTCATGATTGAAGTTACTACCATTATAATTCTGGAGTGGGTCAGTCCTCATGACATTAACTACAATCTCCACTAACCTGTTATGATCTCATCTTAAATAATTAACCAAAAATATTTATAAAGTACATAGTGGGGATTCAAAACTTGGAGTAGAATCACTAAATTACGAATAAAGCGATTTGGATGGAATGAAGAAAGTGCAACTCAAAACCAATTTGTGGAATTGTTTCCTATATTTTTTTACCAAATATGTTCACCTTTACAATGAATAACAGCCTGGATATGCTGGAAAACCGATTGGTAGCTCTTGAAGATGAAGGCCTTGTCCATTTCGTAACGCTGTCATGATAGAACTTGGTTTATTTATCGTAAACTATCCGGTACTTTAGAAGTTGGAAGTAAATTTTATAAAGACAAACATTGGACACCCAGTTGCTTTTTAATGGAGACAAATAACTTGTGGGAATGTCCTCCTTTAAATATAATATAAGTAGGGTATACAAGCTATCAGTGCCGCGAAAACATATTTTTTCTATTGCAATTTTTCTCGAACCAGCTATCAGATTAAAAAAGAAAACCCAATTCTAAAAGCTTCATGTATTTTGATTTATTTTATGTTATAACTCCAGCTTAAATTGCAGTCTCCATACGAGGCCAAACCCGCGAGAAGGCCTTTGCCACATGTTCTCATGACAAATCCTGGAATGTCCTCTTGATCCGACAGATAAGTTCGCCTTGGAGCCATTTGAGACTTTTTATCGAGGTGTGGGAGGAGCCAATGCCTGCTGACACACGTAAAGCCTCCCATTGGCAACCATGTCGTTCCTGGGAGACACCTTGGTATCTAGCATGCTCAGGTAGACATAGCTGTTGAACGTTGAGGCCTTGGGAGAACACATGAGTAGGCAGGACGTGGCCTTCAGAGCTAACCTCCACAAACACCATGACGTAGGCTAGGATCAAAATCAACTTTGTAGCCTTTAAATTCCTTATTAACTTACAAACAAAAATCTCACTGAGTCCCTCAGTTCGAGAAATTGTTATATTGTCGCTCCCGGTGCAGATTTCAAGGAGGCCTCTGTCCCTTTTCCAAATATTTGGGACAACTAATTCGTCAATTGATTCCATTTCTTTTTTCAACTGGTGCAGGTTTGAACAAGCTATCTAACAAACAAAATTCATCTCCTTAATTAACCGAGTTTGCACAAGAGAACACTCCAAATTGGCAGCTTTAATAGCTTGTACACATTTTAAATACATTTTTATCGGATCCAAGCTACAAAGAGAGGATTTTTGACATTTTTTAGCGGGATAACAGTCAAAAAGTGAATGCGGTCTTAACATATTTTCAATATGTTTTGCACGCCCCACGGTCAAGGAAGGAGAAGAGCAATGGAGGAGTTGTTAATCATAAAGCTGTACGCGAGTGTTTTGAAATATTTATATGTAATTGTACTTTTTTATATGATTTTCATTATGACATAGTGGATGGTGGTTTGATTTTGATTGTTTTACGTGTATGGTTTGATTTGTTCCCTTTTGTCTATTTTGTTTCTTTGTAAAAATTTGAAAACATATCAAATATGAATGCTAATATAGGTAAAGAAAAAAATAGGATGGGACCTCGGAGCTAGTCCAAATTTGGACGAGAAATGTGGTCCACATCCTTCTCTAAGATGCCCCAAACTGCAAAGTCTGGGGATTAAAGTCAGGCCTGAAGACAATCTAGCTGTCATCCATATTCTAGCTGCAGAATTTTTGGTTCTTCTTTACTGTATGGGGCTGTAATATACTTCTTGATGTTGTAGGTAGCTGGATGGAGATGCCAACGGCACTGACACCATTACGGAGGAGATCACACATTTGTTGCCATTTTAGTCGTTCCTCCAACATTTCTACACTTAGAGACATGGTATAAGACAAAACTTATTTATTATTGTTTCAGCTGTCGTTTGAAGGCATACTGAAACCTCTTGATGAAAAATAACGAGGATAAAAACGTCATTAAATGCTAAGTTACAAGTTTTGGGCCCCCACTCTGTAGGCTTGTTTTGGTCCATTATATGTGACTTAAAATTGGTTGTGTCCCACGTCCGTCCTGTTATTCGTCCATGAAAAAGTCTCAATGTTTAGAACACCACCCAAAAGGTTTAATTTTCAACAATGTTATAGTTACGTGGCTCAATTTACATATATAATTAGATCTGTAAAGCTATAATTATCCTTTAATTACGATAATAGTTTGTCAATATTCTTAATTCAGGGCTGATTAAAGTATTTATTATTTTTATATACAATGGTATAGATTGATTAACAATGACACCACTGCCTTATATCTATGATGCCTTAATTATAGCAAAGTCTGCTTTATGAGACGGGGTTTGCATCTGATTCAGATACTTTTTTAAGATTTATGACAATGTGTAAAAATTTACATATTTAGAGTACCTTCTAAAATGATGTATCTATTCTTATTCAATTCTTAATTTGTAAGGAGTCATTTTCTGAGTACCAAAATAGTTCTCTAAGGAAAAAACCATTAATCATAGATAAAGTTTGATGATGGTTATTACATCATCTTAATCGGAGAACAAATTGATAATACGATTTGTTAGTTGAGCATGAAGATATGCGTAATATTTCTTCAAAGAAAATAAATAACTTCATAAATCAAAGATAAGTTACATGTAAGAAATTAGGGTTGGATCTGTACACTATAAGACTGCAGTACTATCAGTCCGGTCCTAATAAAATGTGTCAGGTTAGGGGCGTCCGCAGGGATGGGCAAAAAAAATATTTTACTAGAAAATGTATTATTTGAATTTTTTTTCCAAAAAAATTAATATTTGAAATTTAATTTTTCAAATGTTTTTCCAAAAAAAATATTTTTTTGTTAACAGCTGCGGATTTTTTTACAAAAAATATAAAAAAGCTGAAATGACATAGTTACTAGCTAGGTAGAAAAGATACCTTAAGTTTAAAGTAGGAAGTGTGGGGTTAGAACGTATTAGACTAAAGTATTATAATTTCTACCTATCATTCATTTTTTATTCTTTTATATATTCTTCAGCCTTATACAGGAGTCTAGAAAATAAAAGCTAGGACCATATTACTAAAGGACCAACTAATCGGTCCTTAGGACCGTTGAAAGCTAAGAAATAGGGGTGTCTCACAGGAAATACTTGTAAATTGGTACTCAAATTTAATGAACTAAATGAAAAAAGATACAAAAAAACTCGGCTTGTGGGCATAAAAAATAGAGTTTTACTCGGAACTTGTCAAAACCTGGATTTCTTTGGTTTTTTCTTTTTTTTCGAGCTCATTACAACATGTAAATCTTTCTTTTTAGACTTACTTCATTTCTCTGTCAAATTTAAAATTTATATTGACTGATGATTATTTAGCGAGTATAAAGTGTGAGCAACGAATATTCAAGTAAGTAAACAAGTAAAACACTCGTAATTCCTATAGGGTTTTTTTAGAAACTTGGAAATACTCATGCAGTAAAATAGTAAAAAAGATTAGACCGATTAAAAAAATGACATAAAAGAAGCGAAAGACTAATTAGGAAATCGGTCCTAGAACCAATCCAACATTACTTGTAATTGATCAAATTGATCTAAAAACCCATACTTATAATTATTTTATACCAAGAATATGTACACAGTTCTTATTATAATCAAGGCACAATTTCCGGATAAGCATCATATGTTTCCACAATCATAGAGATCAATACATATACGTAATCCTACATAAACACACCAGTCTTCGGTCTCTATTCTATTGTAATGCAGGGATTTTCAACACTGTTTGTGTATTAGCTAAAATAAGATGAAGATTAGATTTGATAGCCACACTAATAAAACTTTGGCTTTCATTCTACTTGGATAGTAAATTATATGTATAGATGATAAAATTAATTTTGTATGAGCGTTGTTTACTTATAATAGTTTGTAAATAAGGTGACAGAGGATGTCTCCGTATTGCGACAAAATTATACAACTTCCTGAATGAGAATTATCATTATCACATAGAAGAGACACCAGGAGCCTCAAGCTATCTATAATTATATTAGTAGGGCTACAGAAAGGCACGCCACCTTAGAGATAATATAAAAGTTCGCATGCAGAGTAGAAGTAACAGTTCTAATTATCTGATCGAAGCAGGCTTGCGAATGGAACCCAAAAATTTAACGACGTTCCATGGAACGTGCGTTAAAAGAACAAAACGATGAACGCTAAAAATGAAACTTTTAGCGTTCATAGTTGTGCTGATGTTGGCCTTTTATCTAAATAAGAGTGATATTTTTCAAGGTGAAAATAACTATTATTAATATTCAGCTTTCATTTAGTATTGGATTTTATTAAAATCGGATAAAAAGTTCAGGAGAAAATCAGATATTTTAATCGTGCTGGTTGTCAATTAGAGGTCCCACCCTCTACAAAAAATTATCAAAATATTTCAGTCAATTCCCTTTGTCTAGGCCCCCAATGGCTTACTCTCTGACCATGTACATTCATGGTGATCGTGTGCAGAAAACTGCCGTGGAGAAAATTGCAATGGAGGAAAATTGCCACCTAGGAAAATGGCCCGTCACAAAAATGAAAGAAAAACCAATTATTGATATGACTATTGAGATACAAATAATGTTATTTGCAAGTAATGTAGCATCCATTAGAAAAAAGTTAAATGGCGTAAAAACACAGAAAAATGCTGAGACTTAATTTGCAATCTTGCAATCAGTTGTAACTATTTATTTTTGGTATTAAAAGGGTTCCTTGGATGTATTGGATGAATTGTCGGTGGTTTTTAAGATCCAGGGGTACCCTGAAGGATCCTGCGCAACCCAAGGAGAGGAACTTCTTTTTTTTTAATTAGAGGGTTCTTTGCATGTATATGATGCTTTGGTGGTGGTTTTTAACTATCCCGCACTACCCCCGGAAGGCTTTGAACTAGTTTGTGGTGTTAGATGGGCTCCTTGGATGTATTGGCGTTGGTTTTTAAAAATCCCACATCACCCGTGGGACACTGGCCAATCCGAGAGAGGATAGCATTCAACCATATTATAAGAGGTCCTAAGCTATTTATTCCCCACCTCTCCTCCTCCTATATTGCAATAACTCAAATTACTCACACTTGAAGGAACTCCCTTGGGGATGGAAAAAACAAATATATTATATATATAATATAATATGTTGTATATATTGAAGTATAAAATTCATGAGTTTTTTTTTAATATTTTATTTTTTAACATATATTACTAAACCAAAATATCATCTAGAATTTGACAAAATTGGATAAAGCTTACCATTAACCATCTATACGATATTTAATCCTTTATTTCTATGGACATAATAATGGTATCTTTTTTATTTTTAATTAAAAAATACAGCTTCTAAAAAAAAAAAATATTTTTTCAAATATAAAAATTTATGACATTAAGGATAGGATAATTAAATCTACATCAAATTCATTTAATTTCTGTAAAATAATTTTCAACTTGTGGGCCCGTCTTTGTCCGTGGGCAACCTGTTCTTAATCCCTCCTGTAATGTAGGTAATATCCAAAAATGCAGTTATGTGGGTATCAACTATAAAGAATTTGCTAGTATTTATAAAATGTTAATAGTATGTGCATGCAAATACTAGATACATCATTAGTCAGGAGGTTTCAACAGTCAAATAGCCGAGGGGCAATGTCTGAGTGGTTCGACTTTCACATGGGAGGTAAATTTTACTACCCCTGCACTCCAGATTTACAGAAGTTGGTTCCCTGCTTTATTTGATGTCCCTCTCCAATTGTTAAATTTTTTTAAATAAAAAAATTGATTATTGTTATTTTTTTAGATAGACAGATGAGATTCGGGTTTTTTTTTTTTGTTTTTTTTAACTATAAAAATTATATTCTTATTTTGTGTTGTTTTTCTAACTTAAAACCCCTCTAGCTGTTTGGTATCCTAAAAGATATACGATGGCATCTCCCCTGCCCCTGGACAGGGACCAGAACCAATTCAAAAGTGGGACAACATAATATTACAACTTTGCACTGTTAATAACTTTCAAAAACTACCCCTGGAGTACAGATGGAGTTGTTCTGCTTCTAATCCCCTTCTCTACCTCTGTTACCTTCAAATGATGCTAGACAAAGTAGCTAGTTGAAAGTGGAATGATAGAGAATAAAAGATCGTCACATATTCAAACGGCAGATGTAGATATTTCTATTAGTAGCAGGAAAAAAAATCAATATAAATATCTTTAAAATGTGGATAATTAATCACCAAATGCAAATATTTGATACGTCACAACCTGTTCCTCCCTTGGAAAATATTTGGTTCAATAAGCAAATCATAAAACTTAGCCATATGCAATATAACTGTTCATAAAAAGGATTGATAAATAAGCTCATCAGATGGTATGAGTCATAAATGTAGCGTTGGACTCTTTTCCATTGGTAACAAAATTTGCAAGATCCTGATTTTAACTGTCTGTTGAGTCTAGCTGTTAATTCATATTGTTATTGTACGGTTGTAATACGTTCATTTTTCAAAGGTACTAACACGATTCTGGAATATACCAAACTATTAGAGCTCTAGACTTCCTGTTTCTTATTATTGTAACTATATATCATACCATTTAAAATATTGGAACAACCAACGCTCAGAAGAGAGGCACCAAGCCAAATATCATAATGATTTCAAAATTCACATAAACTTTTAATATGCGTATCATGGGTATACAAAGAAATAATTTCTTTTTTTTTTTATTGTACATAGGTTCAAATGTCCCCCACGAATACATAGAAACAATTTTGAATGCATCATTTTCTTACGCAATATTATTTCTCCAAAAAAATATATATCTGCTTAATAACAAGTGTTACATTGTTTTGCCATTGCGTCATCATTCATTTTGCTCACTCATAAAATGTGCAAATTATTTGATAGAATCTTCCTTATTTGGTCTTTTTTTATTATTTGCCTACCATCAAAGTCAAATTAAATAGCACTAAGTTATTTATGATTCATTATTATTTTTATCGAAACCAAAAATAAAGTTAAATGAGGAAACTAAAAATATATATGATACTATCTGTGAGGTGGTCTGAGTGTAGCTAGTTTTTGGGTTGTTATATAAATATATTAAAAAGGGTATTCAATTTTAATTTATTTTTCTTGAGCCTCAAATACAGTTTTAAATTTAAATTTACAAATAATAATACAAGACAGGAAGTTATATCATTTTTGCCGCAAGTTTCATAATTATCATTTTTACTTCTTTTTTTTTTAAAGTGCATCTTTTTTTTTTTTGTTATTTCATATTCTGAATTAATTGTATTTGATGTAACGTATGTGATGGACCGGTTAAAATATGTAAATCTACTTTAAGTTCGAACCACATAAAGAAGTAAAAATCACAATGAACTCGACTATTAGGAGTAACTTTTTTGTTTTATCTTCAGCCAACAAATGCTTTGAGATGAAGAGTTGTGGGATACGATTTGCAGATATGAGCCATATTGGATGTAAAACTATGACGATTTTCATTTTAAGAAGTTATTCATCTGTAATTCCTGAGATAAACATTTTTGTAATGCGATAAGCATAAAATTGGTTATTCAAATTATCAAGGATAGTTCCAGAAAATTTCACGCAGAGGGAAGTTGATGCACATTTGTTTGAATTTATAGTTAAATTCGAAGTCGTGAACGTTACCATATATAATTTTCCCAAGTTTCCCTATTTATAATAAATAAACACATAATAAGTTTGATATATATTATTCATATAATCTAGGATACCTGAAAACGAGTTCGCTCAATATTTGGGACCATTGAGCTCAGTTATTAAGTGAGATAGTGGTGATTTATTAGTATGAAGTTAAAACACTATTCAAACAAGTCTATGGACAAAAAATTTCTCTATTAGTTGCGCTCTGTGGATCTTTAAGAGTTTAATGGACAGTTTTTGTAGTCCGAAATTATAAATTGGTAAAATAGGTTGTCTTATTGGGCATAAATGAACAAAATGTATATTTGATAATAATTCTTTGACACTTTAAATAAAAAAAAATGAGATTTGAGTGATAAAAATGAAAAGAAACATCAAAATAAATGCGCATAAAACGCGGTACCAAAAGATAATATTTATTTATGAGCAGCATATTTGGAACTAAAATACTCATACACTGAGGCAAGTTACAGAAAAGATTGTTAAAATATTGCTTCAAACTACATGTTTCATCTATAATACTTAATAAAATAAAATTCCTGTAGCTGGATACAAATCGATAATTTTAAGGAAACAACATCAAAGTTTCCTTTTTTGTCTATTCTGGCTAAATATGAGGGGGGAGGGGGTGTTGACAAAAGGTTTAGCTGGGATAACATTTTCAGGATCCATTAAATGTTATAGGGAGTCAGAACACCTCCCCCCCGTCCTTTAAGCAAAAAATAAAAAAACAAACCCAAAAGTATCTTTAAAGGTGCAATAGAGGTCAAAAGATACTTTTATAGTAATTCCCCGGAATACTAAAAGGGTACGAAGATCCAGTCGAGTGAAAAAAAATATATGTACGTTGACTATTGCAGTAAATAAAATGGGGATAATGAAGGCAAAAAGTCGGCTTAAAGTAGCTTTATCCACTCTAAGTCAAATGACCATTTCGTCTCCTACATATATCCAGGATTACTAAAAAAGATTAGTAATAATAACAGTTGCCCCTCAAAAAGATATTTGTCCCTCAAGGCAAAAATGGGCATTTAATCTGGTCCATTTGATCTCTCTATAAAAAAAGTAAATAGGTAATGAGTTTTATATAAAAAATGTTAAAAAAAGTTAATCAAAGAAATGTATTTAATTTTATAAAAAGTTAATCAAAGAAATGTATTTAATTTAATAAAAAGTTATCAAAAAATGTATTTTCTAAAGAAATTCATGAAAAAAATACTGCTTGTATTCCCAAATATTCGTGAAAAATTTGTTTAGTCCAACAAAAAATGATCTTATCTTACGCTTATGAATAAATACCAAAGTTACTCAACTGGTGCCCTGTCGCACAAATCCGAATCTTTTTAGTTGGATAGCAAGATAAGAAAATTCATACCAACAGTTGACCATGATAAATATTTGTTTCTGTTTGTTTATCCCTATGTTATAAACTCAAATGGTTTAGTATAGGCTCTAATATTAGTATTTTATATGCATGATTTGATGAAATTCTGTACCTATGAATGCATTGGAACTTGTCTAACTGGACTATGAATCATAAGGTGATTGAATAGTACTCTAAATACATGTATCACATATCTGTAGTACAGCTTGCAAATATTTTATCCGACTATGCAAAGAAGACTGAATACTTAAGATTCAATGAAGAAAGATTTTTCAATTAAATTAATCTTCTCCATGCACCTTTATAAGGATATTATTTTTGGCAAAATTGCTTCGACAGTAACTTTCATTATATGTATTTAAATAGTAATTCCACCAAGTTAACTTGTCAAGAAATCAAACCACATCGTGCATTTTAAATTATCCATACATAATGTATGAGTATGTGTTGTGAACAAGTTGAAACTTGTATTATCAAGTTGTACAACTCTTAACGCAAAAAAAGAGATTGAAAAGTTCGATTACCTACTTGTCATGAAAATAATGTAGTAATTTAATATTTTGCCGATATTATAATACTGTAATTTTTAACTATTTTGATAAAAATTACAACTGGGGGTATCAATGCCCCCCTCCCCCCTCCAATGAAGGAATTTATGTTTACTTCTAGAAAGTTTAATATTTGAAATTTAATTTTTACAATTTTTTTCTCTAAAAAACTTAATTTTCCAAATTTTACCAAAAAATTTGATTTTCAGTCAACAACTACGGAGATTTGAAATTTTTACCAAAAAATTTAATATTTGAGAACTTTTTCCAAAAAAAAATTGTATTTGAATTATGGTTTTTGAAATTTTTGGAAAAAAAATTCCAAAAAATTTTAATTTCTTGAGAATATTTATGAATTTCTGAAATGTTTGTCTAAAAAATTTAATATTTGAAATTTTTTTCATAAAAATTGATTTTTTTGAATTTTTTTCAAAATATTCCAAAAATTAAGCCCTAACCAAAAAAAAAAAAAATATATATATATATATAACCCTGTGGACTCCCCTGGGCATGAACTAACTAAAAATATATATTATCGGCAATGTGGTATGACAGTCTGTAGTTTGTTGTTTAAACTAGTTTTTTTTTTTTTTTTTTCAACAAGGCATGACGAGAAGAATTTTCACAGCGCCCTCCATTCGAGTAACATAAACCTATATTTTTTTATTAATTAGTTTGATCATTCTGGGAGATACTTTTTCAATTAAAATTATTTAAATAATAAGTTTGTAAAGGCAGTTTACATGCACTTAGAGGGATGTCCTTAAATATTTATTTGAGCAAGGGGAATAGCTAATAATCATAAATAGTCAAACCAAGTCTAAGGTGCACTTGTTTTAAGCATGTCATCCCACTAAGCGGCGTGTTCCAATTTTCAAATTTAGAATTGTAACAAAATAGGAAACCTAACGTAGTTCCTTACCTGATCAATTATAATTCGACTCTCAAATATATTTTGTACTATGTTGGTACTCACGGCCACAACGTTTTCATTCCTACTTTGTTTTTAGCAGATAAAAAGTTTAGACGTCTTTTTTTGTACTCTGCGATTTTCTACTATAGAAAAAAATAGAAAGAAAAAATCTATGGAGAGGAAAATTCTTTAAAGACTATACATAGATTAATTATTAAAAATCACCATTTAAAAAAATTAAACAATCTTTAAAAAGTTTTTTTTTTTTTTAAGCTTCCTAATTAATTTTTCCTATCCATTTTTTTTCAAAATCCAGGGCACACTAAAAGACGTCTAACCTTATTATCTGTCAAAAAAAAATAAACAGTTCAAAATGGCTGATATTATCAACATCACGTTGTAAACATGTGGACCGACATAATAAAAAAATTAACTTGCGAATCAAATGAGAATTGAATTCGACATTATAAATTAACGGTTACTTTTTGATAGGAGTATTATAAATAATTATATTTTCATTCTTCTTTTTTATAAGGGGCCATTTTGTTTGAGGGTAGGTTGGCGCAGGTCTTAATGACGTAACGTCGCTGCAAAATGTACTGGTTCCAAAACTAATTTAGTATAATACAGTTTTAAATATGTCCACTATAGCACAGATAATTCTAATACATTAAAATGAAGGGTTATTAAAAATGACTCATTATGTAATTTAATAAAGCGTTCTGTGACGTAAAAATTTTAACTTGTACAATCTACTTATACAAGTTACAACTTGTAAATAATTTCATCTTATACGCAATACAACTATTATTCATATGCAGGTAGAAGTTCAAATCACCTAAGTATTTTTAGAATGAAAGTGCCTTTTCAAAGTAAAATTATATAGACTTGTTCTTTATTAAATCTTTTTAGAGAAGAAGGGATCAAAGGCAGCTAAAAATGCTCAAACAATAAAAATAGTTATTTAAGTCCTTTTAGTATTTAAAATATAAAGAATATTGCATAATCATGATTGATCGATATGACTGACAGAAATGCTAAAAATATATATATTTAAAAACCAAATCAGAAAACATATAACACTACGATCAAATAGGACGATTCAATTTTTATTCATCAGTTCTACAAACATTTATACATTGAAGTATCACTTAGTACCTATACAAGTATTTATGGGCAACACACTTGAATAAATGTGAATATGCGATAATTGGTGAATTTTGAATGTAATTATGTGATGCTTCACAAAATGACTGATAATGATGGATTTGAAAAATCCATTATTTGATTGTGAAATTGGGTAAGAGTAGGTCCATTAGTTTGATTGGGCAATTTTATGTTCTCGTTGTTTCGTTTTAAAGATAGGTAGCTACAAATTTGGAAACTGAGTAAAAAAAAAAACTATGCGCTAGGCAATTTTGAAACAAAATTTCATTATATCTCATTACTACAATATATACCTTTAGTCAAACCTGTATTAAGCGTCCACTTAGAGTGACCTCTAAGTGTAGATGATCTCTTAAACCAGGTTTCCGATATTGTAATAATTCGAAATTGGAAAAATAAATGTTTCCAATTAGTGACACGCTTAAAACAGGTGGCCGTTATACCAGATTTGACTCTATATCATTAAAATATTAAAGTCTAATAGATCAGAAAAGTTTTATTTTTGTTTCATAATAACAGTACACATTTGAAGTTTTGTTTTACACAGTTTTGAAAATCCCATCAGATAGGTGACGTCATCCACCATTATCCATGAACTGAATATTGGTCCATCCAAAAGAATTGAGACTCTTTGGGAACAAATAATAAAACACATTTAATTCATTTTAAATGCATTTTTTCTGTATTCTATTAAAAAATAAAAGTGGCTTAACATTTGATTTCCTATCTATTTGTCGAATATGGGCGCTATCAGCTTCCAATACATCCTCCAGACGCTGCAGCAATCCCTGGCATACCCTGATCAGGTAGTACTTGATCATTGCGGCCCAGGTCTGGTCGACAGAGGCCTTAAGGTCCTCACTATTTGATTGGCGCACTTGACAGGCCTGACTCTTCATGTGCCATCATATAGAGTAATCAATAGGATTGAGGTCTGGGCTCTATGGTCACCATAAGTTATTGTCCCACAATTGCATGATGTTGGACAACCACTTTTTTTCAGTTTCGCAATGTTTCAGGTGGGCCTCTGCGAGTAGAGGCCACTCATGTGCTCGATGAGAGGTATTTCCCGAATTCTTGATGATCCTGGACACGGTACAGCGGCTGGCGGCCTAGTCCTTGTCAAAGTCAGACATGTACATCTTGGTATTGCTTGAAAAGCTTCCTTGACCCTATTAGAGTCCAATTTTTTTTCACAAAAATCATCCCACTCCATGTTGTAAGTCATTAAATTTTAGTCTCAATTTATTTGCACGGACCGGTACACCGAGCTTCGATATTTTACTACCTAGGGTTTTTTTTTTTTAATTAGAAATTTTAAAAGGATAGTAATTTAAAAAAAGAAGAAGATATCAAAGTATAATTTTCAACAAATTTTATTTTATGACTGTCCATAATTCATCAATTAAGTCATTAATTATTAACAATTCCGCAAAGATGCTGGTTTTCTTTGGGAATAAATCCGGTTCCAATTAATTGATTTGAACAAATGACACTAATTTAGAATTAAATCATCAAACCCACTACGATAAAATCAATTCAAGCTAATTAGCAAAATTATCTGTGGAGTTATTTGTGCTCTGATAATTTTTTCAACCTTAAATCATGAAAATAAATTTTTAAAAAACCGTTTTTTGTGTATTAGAAATTGAAAATATTTCTAATATGTTTATAAATTGCACGTATAAAAACTCAAGAGCCAAATTGCAATGAATTTAAATTAATAAAATATTATTCAAACCCTTTTTGACAATATTTATTTTAAGAGCAAAAAAAACTTTATAATTTTACCTCTATATTGAAACTACGTCCAGTCCGTTACTATTTTAAAAACCTGCCTGCTACACACTATTAAAAAGGAAGTTATGTTGCCGCACCATGTACTTTGGATATTCGTTAGTTACATGTTGACTACTCAACTGTCAATATCTTAGTTATCATATGCATTTGACAAAGAAATGTAAAAAAAGAAGAGTAAAGTGGTATTGAGCAGTATTGCTGGAAAGTTACTGCAATAACCCGACCCGAACCTCCTACATTTCATCTCATTTGATTGCTATAGAAAATTTAACAGAAACACGTAATACTGAATAATTTCTGGCTCTACATCCCTACTTTTTAAATATATTTTAACTCAATATATATATATATTTAATGGGAAAACCTTTTACTGACATTGTAGCATGTTTAATGATGAAATGGCCTAGTAAATTATAATTCATTATATGATTGCTCAATCAGAAAAATAATACCAACTTTATTCCAATGGGGCATGAGCGTTATTTACTTATATTAGTTTGTAAACAAAGTGACAGAGAGTGGCACCATCTTGCAGCAAAAAATACAACTATTATTTAACATAAAATATATACTAATAAAGTAAAGTTTGTTTGTAGGAATATATGAAAACGAATCACCGGGTGTACTGTACAGGGTATTCATGATAAATTAGGAACATCTTTAAAGGCTTATAACGAACAAACTAGAAGGAGTAGAACAATATTTTTTTATTATTTGAAAACTGCATTCAATTATTCCAATGAGATCCGCCTTTCTTGATAATCTATGTCACACAGGGACGAAAGCTTTGGCAGGCCTGATGGATTAGCCCAAGGAAGAAATTACACCTTCCATCAAGACAGTGTACTGGGGCACAAGGCAAAAATGTACAGGATTCATTTGCAACAAAATATCCTCACTTTTGAAGCCTGGATTTTTGGTCTGCAAACAACCCGTACCAGATCCACTCCTATTTGTATCTTTGGGAAGGATCGAGCATGAGGTATGTGCCAAGTATCATTCGACTGTAGAGACCCTGGAGAAGTACATTACCCGTAGAATGGCAAAGCTGAATCTACATTTTGTACGAGGTCTCTAAAGATGTTTTTGCATAAAAATATGTAGTTTTTTTACTTCATATAAAGTATATAAAAACCATTACCTGTAATGCATAGTGTATAAAGTATGTCCTGTGGGTATTTCAAAATACTAGGAAACAAAAATGATATGGTAATCCTGACAATGTTAAGAGTGTTTGGGAGAAGAACAGCTTAGCTGTTAGAACGTTTTATTAAATTAACTATTACTTAATGTGAGAGGAATGAAATCAACACAAATCCCACTCCGTATCTAGCATGTACATAGGCAGAAATTCCTCCCATATCAAAGGACTTACACGTCTAAGTCCATCCTCAATTTTACTCTCCGTCTCTCATGAGCACCCGCATTAGCGGTTACATTATATTCAGATGTTCTCTCTTGAAGAATTAAAGAATAATGGCAACAGCTTTGGAAAAAAATAGGACTATTAAAATTACTAATTAGAAAAAATATAGCACACTTTTAGGTCATTTATTATACAGCTCTACATATCCCCTAATCCCTATTTGGTATTTTAAGTGTAAAAAAACTTAACCACTATGTGAATAACGAGTTGATTTTTGTAGGAACAGCGGATTGAATACACACAAACCAACTTGCAGATAACCTGTATATCATAAATATGTACAAATGACTATATCAAATTTTTTTTTTTAAACTACGCAAATTCTTATAGGTCAAAGGTACGCATCAATCCTTGATCATCATTTTAATTAAACAACTTTATGGGTGATTCGACAACAATGGAGACATTAGTAATTAATTAATATTTAATTGAGCAACTATATGAAAAAAAAATTAGTAGATTATTTCGTACATGCAATACTCAACTCTTTATCTCAAACTATTCAAATACATGTCATAAAAAAAAACTGTTATGATAATATGGTTTTACAACAGCCTTATCATGGAATTTTTTGAGATGTTCTTCAAATTTTTGGTATAATTAGACGTAGGTTTAAGTATGAATAATTATACCTCACTAATATCCGTTATCTGAAAGTTATAAAAAAAAATACTTGGTAATATAAATCACATTGGCACAAACAAAAAATAGCATTGGAATTATCTTTTTGAAAAACAGGGTCGTAAATTAGACACATCTTGAATGAAATACATGCAAAAAATTCACCGTTACAGAGTAATATGATCTCATCCATTAAATCAAGCAACTAAAATGTTTGTTTCGAAGATTCTAATGATTTCAAGTGCTCAAACAATATTATCTATCTACACTAAACCCATTAATCAAATTATCATCTAATATAATATTATGTATCAATCATTTGATTCCATTTTCTCATTACAATTATAATAAAGTCAATTCTGATGTGCTCATTATTTTGTAAATAAGTCGTGGTATTCAATTGTGGTCTTTTGATATCAATGAAAATCTTACAAACTCTGTTCGGTGAACAGATTGACAGCTCTTGACGTTGAAGGCCGTGTCCATGGCGTACCAGGCTGTCATGGTAGGAGCTCAGAGCGAATCCAAATTTGTGTGAGAGATGCGCAGACATTCTTCTTCGTGACACCCAAAATTGCAAAGTTCAAGGGTTTGAGGTCAGAGCTAGATAAGGGTCATATGGAGGCTGGTAGAAGTAAGACTTATTGTTACTACATAAGTTTTTGCTCTTATGAGTTATAATACACTAATAATTTAATTATTAAATCACTGAAAGTAGTGGCGAAAGGAAAAAGATAAGGTTTTTTTATAAAGGAATAACAATGAAAAAATGCGTAATCAAAGTAAAAAGTATTTTCAATATTTGTTGTTGGTTTTTTTAATGATGAAAGTAATCTCCCCATACACACACTTATGAACTATTTAGGTGCTTTGACCTCGAGTGATTTTTGCCTCAAAATACTTTTTTTATTACTGCTGAACTAGACTAAAGAACGCCGAGCTCATATAAATAAGGACTTCCTAGAGATGCGAAAATTGTCAAAATCTTTGTGAGTGTAAATTTATATAAAAAAATGTATAATTGTTAAAAAAAATTGTGTTATGAATTCCCTTCCAGCAAGGCAATTTGCCCCTCTGAAAGCTTAAGCTTTTTGACTCTCTCAATTAAAAAATTCGTATTTGCAGAATTGAGAGATGGATTTCCTTCTTTTTTTTTACTTCTTCTTCTTTTTACTGAGACATAACAAGAAAAGGGATGCATACCCCCATATTAATAAAGTTAAGCTTGTTTTTTTATTTTTAAAAAAAGATTTATGACCTTCAAGAGAACTAAAAATGCTTTGGGTTTGATACAGTGGCCTCGAAACCAATTCATAAATGTGTGTTTTGGAGGGGAAATAACGTCACATATTGATAATTACCAGAATAATGCAGTTTTTTATTTGTTATTGTTTTATTAAAAGTGAGAAACCCATAATCCATTGCTTTGCACTAATCCACCCCTTCAATTCTGACACCTATATTTTGATTTTTTACTAAAAATTCCACAAAATGTTACATTTCGGGATTTTAACATATTATAATTTTAAATTATAGCAAAAATACTTGTAAACATATTTTTTTTTAAATACTCGTATCAAAATATTAATTTCCACTGATGCTACTCCAACAATATATTGGTTAAATATTCGTAAAACTTCGTAAAGCCGCCCTTGTGTCAACGCCTAGCTTTGAGGTCTCTAAAGAGGGCAAAGTGTGGTCTTTCAAAACATCTACTGTAGCCAAGTCAATGGAATTGAAATTCAAAGTTGGAAAGGAGTTCGAGGAAACTACCTCTGACGGTCGTACAGTGGACACCCTCGTCACGATGGACGGGCCCACAACTTTTGTCCCTGAGCAAACCGCCAAAAATGACGGACAAAAGAGTACCAAGACTGTACGTGACATCAAGGATGGCAAATGTACGCAAGTCACTGAGGTCGTTGGATGGATCTGATGTTAAATGGGCTCAAGTCTTTCAAAAAGCATAAATCAGTAAGGAAGATAACAATTAACTTATAATACTTAAGTCATAAAAGTTATTTAATTTTTTCCTATGATCTAGTAATGTATTTAAACTCTTGTTAAATTATTGTAATGTTATCTAGTTGCGTACATGGGGTGGGTTAGCTAGTGTATGCATTAAAAGTATACTGCCCGACTGAAAAAAAAAAATAGTTAAACATTTTTTTTAAATCTTTTCACTTCAACCTATATTAAATTGCTTTACTCACATTTTTTTAAAGTATTTTTATCATTCAAGGATTATGAATAGCATGCTAACTTGATTGTCATGGAAACATTAAAAAAACCTTCACACTAACTATCGCTCTTGTTGTAGTAAACATCTGCGTTTGTGTGAGTACCTATGATGTTGTCTTCTTGTAGATAATAATAATTAGTAAGGATCTTGGGAGTGGATGATGATGATATATTTCATCGTTACTCGAGTAAATAACAAGAGACCCACCTTAATTTGTTATCTCGATGATGTGCGTGATGATAGTTATTATCTTTACACTCATCCACGTTGGTTGAAGGACGCGGAGATGCTCCAAATTAATTTTACTTGGATGGATTTCTGTGTTCATAACCCTGATTTGAAGAATATGCAAACTAGCGGCATTAGGTATATCGGAACCATATACAGTGATAAAGGGGTACTGACGTATTTAAAACGGTACTATACCTACAAAATTTATACTGCAGTCGGTATTCAGAGCGTTATTATTTGATAACAACATTGAACCACCAATAATGTAAACCACAAATTTCTTACCCATATCAAAAAATTGTCATTATAAAATACAATAATGAAAATGTTCTTTTTTTTTTAACAGTTTTTAAACTTCTTTATTAAAATTAAAAAAGAAACGATATGGCTCACTTTTGCCTTACTCTAACCTTGACCTCAACCCTCACTGAATTTTGCAGTTTGTGGCGTTTAAGAGAAGAATGTCCACCGCACCTCAAATCCAAATTTGGATTCGCTCCGAACTATCATGATGACAGCGTGGTACACCATGTACACGGCTTTCATCGACAAGAGCTGCCAATCTTTTCCCCAACGTGTCAAGGCTGTATTTGCTTGTGAAGGAGAAGATATTGCGTAAAAAATACAACTAAATATTGTATTTAAACATATCACAAGTATGTTTTGAGTTGTCATTCTTGATTCCATAAAGATCACTTTGTCGTAATTAAGTCATGCTACTTCAAGTTTTGTCTACCCACTCTGTAGAAATACGGATAATAATTTTGATACCGAAGCCACTACGAAAATATTGCTATCATGACAACACTAATTAAACCAATCATACATTAAGCAAATAAGTCATAACCAAAGTTATAAATCAAATGGCGAAACGGAAACTACATCATCAATACTTTCCCAATTATAATTGGCTATATTACAACTTATTTGTCTGGCATGGAGAGTGCATAGACTATTACTCCATAACAAACTACGCAGTATCCATAAATTCACACTTTTAATTGAATTACGAAGGTGCGAAGAGAAAATAGTTGCATATATCAGGAGGGAAAAGGATAAAGACACGTCATCCATGGTATCTCAAAAGCGACATCTGGCCAGGTAGGGTAGTTTTCAATAAGGCTAGGAAATGTTCTCATGCTAACAAAATTTTGTTTGTTTGATAGCTTGGTCATAACAATCCATAGCAAATTGAGGAATGTCATTGATGTTGTATATACTTTAGAATCATGTTAAATTGACCGAATGGATAAGAGTATGGTTTTTTTGCAAATATGTACAACCTACATAGGAATACATTAATAGACCCACAAAAAGTATGACTTTCCATTCACATTAAATATTCAAATAGAAAATTAAATAGTATGTCAAAGAAATGCAATTAATAGCTTGTCGATCAATCTTCTATCTGTGCAAAAGTTGATTGATTTCATGAGGAAACCTGACCCAGTATGGATCAAGATAATATACATACAGAATAATTTGTAAATAGTATATTTAGATAGTAGTGATGTGTCGTTCATGTGCGAGTTGTTCAAAATTAAACTCTCTTTTAAAAGAATAAGACTAATGAGTCATTAAAATGAACGACTCCTTCAAGAATAAAAAATCAATAACTGTCTAAATATTTATTGGTAGACGGAATATACTCAGTCCTTTGAAAGTCCGTGAGTTGCCAACTGGTCTAAGATAAATTACAAAAAACAATGGCAAAACGATTGTTTTAATGAATATCTTGAGATTGTATGTTTAGATATTTATATGTCCAATACATATCGAGGTAGCGTTGTGTCCATCCTTATTAAGGACTAAAGACTGCAGTCTTGTTCAGTTTAGTCTCGCCTCGGTCCAGTTCAGTTCTGCATATTAGTCCTAAAACTCATAAATTTCGGTCCTTTATGACGTACTCAACAATACTTCTTCTCTTTTTAATCAGTTCTAGTACTGACAGTCCGAAGGACCAGGTCCAAGAACTGATAGGGCCGGCCCTACGACTGGGCTAGACCAAATAAATAAGTACTGACACAACATTATGTAGGGGTCATTCCATAATAAATTTTAACGACTACACAGATTGGACTAAAATTAACTATGTGGTATTGTTGACAGTAGACCAGCTCAAAAATTAAATTTTGGATCTATAAATCAATCCAATTTTGAGTAATGAGGCCTTATAGTTTTTTATACTAGTTTTTTTTTTTTAAATGAAATTTTCATCTATATACAGTGTGAGTAACCGATATCGTCTGTAAGATATTATGTTCGGGCGGGGGGATTGGTTTTTGGAATTTTTTGAAAAAATAATTTTTTTTTCTGAAGATAAACTTTTTTCAAAAAAAAAAATTTTTAATTCTACAGCCATCCAAAAAAAAATTAATATTTTCGAAAAAAATTTCAAAAACTAAATTTTTAAGAAAATATTTTAAAAATCCACAATTATTATCAAAAATATAATTTTGTAAAAAATTTCAAAAATTAGATTTGAAAATTAAATTTTTTTGAAAAAAATTTCAAAAATCCAGAGTTAGTTACAAAAAAATTAAATTTTTCGAAAATATTTCAAATATTAAATTTTATGAATAAAAATTCAAAAATCCTCAGCTGTTCACCAAAAATTATATTTTTGAAAAAAAAAATTTGAATATTACACCGTTATTTCTAATTACATGAATTTTCCACTCTACAGTTGTTTTTTATAATCAAAGGGTCTTTACATTTTTTTTTTTCATAATAAATGGTCACTCAGTTGAGCACAAACATCCGCCTAAGCTCTTTTTTTCTAAATTGGGTTTTTTGTTATATGAAGCATGTTTATTAAGTCTACATACATCAGGACACCAATTTGAGCTCTGTACCTTTATATGTTTCCAAATTTATGGTCGAGTATGCATTTTGCACTTTTCTACTACCTCTACCATTACCTCTCAAATTGTAATGCCCACGTACTGTGACCATATATAATCTTTGTACCAAGTTAGATCAAAATAGATCTGTATCTTTAGCATTAGTTCTGGTGACAAACAGAAGCAAAAACATAGCCTTCGTTGGCAGAGGTAATAAGTCTTATAATCTAAATGATAGTTTTTCAACAATGTATTAATCTAACCTCTCATTTCGTGGGTTTACGATAATTCACTAATCAAATATTCATCAAAAAGTTATTTTCTTCAGCTTTAAAGCGTCAAAACTCACAGTTGCATTGAGTTTTAGATCCAAAATTTTATTTCTACACTAGTCTACTGTCAATAATACTATATACTAAATTTTATTCCAATCCGTTTCCTCATGAAAATTTCTCATATAATGAGTTACATGTTAAAAGATGAATAATTTATTAATTAACGAAGAAATTTAGTTATTCTAGGGACTTTTTCCTTCAACTATTTTGCCTTATACCATTTGGCCTGACGACATTATTAATTATCATTATACATGATGGACTATTCATATTAGAAAATACTCAGGGATTAACAAACAAGCCTAACACGAAAAAAGAAAATAACCTCCATCATTAGTACAACAGAAAACAACCATTTAATGTGTTTTAATGTAATACACATAAATATTTTAAATAAAAAATTAAAAGGGAAATAACAATTTCAACCAAAAATAAACAATAAAGACGTATGAACCTCATTTATTTATATTTTAGGGGAAAATATCCTTGAGGTAAAATGGATTTAAGGCGAAATTTCTTAATCCGAAAAGGTTTAAGGCAAAATGTCCAGAGGAAAAATAATTTAAGGCAAAAGTTCCAGAAATTTGATATGATTTTTTCTTTTATAAATTTAAATTTTGATATATTCAAAACATGGAGTCAATTTCATTGTTTGGATGAGTTAAATTAATGGGAATAATACAGTTTTGCTAAGTCCGTTGTTACTGACTTATTAAAAAATAATGATAAAACGACGACTCATGAAGAGTCATCCTTTTTTGTGAACTAGAGTTAAAGAACCGAAACAGTAAAAAGAATTGATTTTCTCATCACTATTATGTATATTAATGATACCTTGTACGAGAGAAATCATGGCTTTATCAAGGAGCTTGGCCAAGAATTTTAAATATTTCAATACATAGATTTAACAAGCATGAATGACACAGGAAGTTGTAGGTTGTTTCAACCTTGATTCTAACTTTTAATGACTAAGCCAAACTCTCAGAATAATCATTTTGGCTCAAGGAACAGTGCATATTATGATGAAATGCAAAATGTTGTCATTATTTAATTCACTCATTATAGATACAACAGCTAATATTGAGACTGGGTCCGAGATCGATTTTTGTTTGGCTCAATATTAAATGATTTTTTCTACATCGATTTGGAACAATATTTGAATCTCGAAACCAACACTCGTATATAAAGAGTGGGGACCCAAAACTTACAATCACATTTAATCTAAAGGTTTCATTGCGAAATCAAGCAACAGTTGAAACAAACATTAACAATTTTTGTTTTAATGCCATGTCTCTTTGTGTAAAAAAAAAAATTAGTAACAACAACAAAAGGTGTGTGTACGATCTCCTCTGGGCTGGAACTGAGAAGCTTCCAGAGACCGTTGGCATCTCCATCTGGCCTTCCTACAACGCCAAGAAGTCCATTAAGAATAGAAATGGAACCATACAGCCAAGTAGAAGCTAAACTTCTTCAGCTAAAATTTGGGGGACTTCCAGGCTGCCTCCACGTGTCCCTCCTTCAGTGCTCACCTCAACTCCCTGAACTTTGGGGCGTCTTGTTAAAGAATGTCTGCAGAGCCTCGTATCCAAATGTGGATTCACTGCCTTCATGACAGCGTGGTACGCCTTGAAACCCGTCTTTATCGTCAAGAGCTCCCAATCTATTTGGCATATAATGTTTGTAAAGTAGGCTATATTGAATAAAATATATACCTAAACATATCACAAATCGGTATTGAGTAGTCTTCTTTCTTTTTTTTTTTTGATTACATAAAAATTACATTTCTCGTAATTTAGTCAAGCTACTGCAAGTTTTGGGTCCCCACCCTGTACAATTAAGGTTTATGAAATAGGTTGAAAAACTCCTTAAATTCAATATTTTGTTTTTCACATTTAATTTTCAGAATGTCAAATATAGAGTTCTATGCCTTGAATGGCTCTAAAATGCATCTTTAATAATTCCATTAGGATAGAACAGTCATACATCCAAAATCATGACTATCCTGATTTATTTAGGCTATCATTTTTGTCCTTAAAAATTGGACTCCGTGTGTATACTATCAACTTCTCTAAATTTTATTAGTGGTTAATTGGCAAAATAACGTTCTCATATGAATTAATAATAATTGATTATTGTAGGAATGTAGGAACTATCTCGAAATTATTACATATACACATTGTAGAACCGTATCTGTTATTCTTAATTTACAATTGTTTTAATAGTTTATTTGTGACTTTATCAGACTTGGCTGTTAAATTTCTTTGTGGTTTTACTAAGAACCATTTGCATAATTAAAATAGAAATTTGAAATTTTACAAAAAAGTATATCTGTTTTTTATCCAAAAAAATACATTAAGTAACTTTTATAAATTATGGTTGAAATCAAGGTTAGTGATGCCGAAGAGCAATCAATAGAGCTGAGTTCGATTGCAATTTGTCCTAGTCCTTAAATATAACTCAAAAACACTAGTCCCGGATTTATTTTCAAGTTATGGCGAGTGCAAATTACATTATGGTGATTTCATCAAAGTATCATGCATGATTATTTTCTTTGGAGGGAGGAGTAGGCTGTGCCGATGGGTTTTTTGTACAATTTACAATTTTGACATGAAAGTTTTTATTGTTTTTTGCAAATTTGAGAATACATTTTTTAGAGGAGACAAAAAAAACTTTTCCTTACATTTTAGATTTAAATTTTTCAGAAGAGACTAAATTTGAACGAGTTGTAATTTTAAAAAAAAAGATAAATAAATTTTTTTGTTTTATATCCTGCAACAATATTTTAACAATCTTTCTTAAACTTGCCTCAAAATAAGTTACAGAGAAAGATTGTAAAAATATTGCTACAAAATACATGTTTCATCTCCTAAATAAAATATAAATCCTGTAAATGGCTTAATTAAATTTTTTGGGAATATATATCGATTTTTGAATTTTATTCCAAAAAAAAAAAATATTTCTGAGAAAAGCTATGGATTTTAAATTTTTTGAGAATAGATATGGATTTTTCAAAAAAAAATCCCCAAAAATTGAATTTTTTCAAATTTTTGTCAAAAATTTTTATTTTTGTACTTCTTTTCAAAAAATCCAAAAAACCAGAGCCCCTCTAAAATAGGGAACGCCCCTTTCATTGAATCTAAACATACTTTGAGGGTGTAAGGGGTACTTGCATTAAATACATCATTTTAAAAAGGTTGAGAACCCCTTGTCTTATTTATATATATATATATTGGCCATTTTATTGTTTATATAAATAAATATTTGGTATTATTTACTTATGTATAGCTACGCCTGAAGTAAATTAATAATAAGGAAAATTATAATAGTGCAGTGGCTAATAAAATACTATGTAGGATCTTAATATTATAAAATATATGTATATAGTATGTAATTCTTCTGGTAGTAAAGCAGTTGGTATGATTGATTGATTTAAATAATTACTAACTGATTTCCGGGCTTTTTTCTATTTCTTTTTAGAAAGAGGGTTTCGCGGTACAATATAGGTACATATATATGTGAAATATATCTTTCTTTTCAAAAGAATACTATTACTTTTGAATGTCATTTTATAGCAAAAAAAGAAGCCCCTTGAAATTGTACGAGTATTAAATACGTACAAGAATAAATAGGTGTATAATGTACATGCTTCGACGTACAAATTGTATGTGATGATGAGGAGAATTCATTAAAATTTTGATCGATATGTGTAGATATTTCTATGCTTATGTGATAATGGAAATAAATACAAAATAAAATAGTTGGTATCTGGACAATGACATTTACATAACGACCAAAATAGTACTTTTGAAAATAAAAAGAGTCAAAAGAATGATAAACAGAGGAGAGTAGAAAAAGAGATTACTTTGGAATTCAAGACGTCAAAATTATTTTTTAGGCTTCTACGTAAACAATGGATGTTAATGCTAATGTTACATTGATGACATTTTCACGCCTCAATGACTCACTGCAAATGATGATATCACTAAAAACAATTGAACAAATACTTATTGACAAAAATAAAACTAATTAAATACAAGGGCGTCTGTAGGAATATATTTATCTATTCTTTTGAGGGGGGGGGGGCTTTGTTTTTTTTTAATTCTTGTGAAAAAAAAGGGAAAGAATAAATTTTTGTGGAAAAAAAATTCAAAAATCCACAGCTTTTCAAGAAAAATCAGATTTTTTGGAAAAAAAAAATTTTAAAAATCCACAACTGTTCAAGAAAAATTAATTTTTTTGGAAAAAAAATCAAAAAAGTAATATTAATATTAGTCTCAGCTGTTCAAAAATACTTTTTTTTTTTTAATTTTCCTTTAATTGGCCCGATGGAGTTGAACTGATTAAATATAATTTATTTCAAAAATTAAATTTCAAATATGTAATTCATGTTTAAAAGTATATAACTTTGCATAGAGGGCTAGTCTCCTGTTAGTATTTGGTTTAATAATGAGGAATAAAAAATTTTGGTTATTAATTAACGTACCAACTTGCAATTATAAAGGTTTATGAATAAATATTGATTAAGTCCCAATTATTTTTATTTTAAATATCAAGTAAATAACCGATTAAGAATCATATTTAAATTTACTATTATTTTACTGATATCTTATCTGGCATTCATTATTTTAGATCATTTAGTTGAATAAAATGTTTTGCTAGTCCAAACACTACTTAAAAACAAAGGAAAATAGTAAACAGTAACTTTGAAACATAATTCCTTCTATTTTACAGATTTTCGTACTAAAAAGCCGCACTAAGCAGGTACCCCCCTTGTATTCATAACACAGGAATGAAATACAGCTGTTTCCTTGCTTAATACCTATTTGGCATAAAAATGTAATGCATTTCTAGTTAAGAAATTGGCTTTAACATAAGTATGCACATAAATTAAATCACTGGCTAAGTACAAAAAGATAGTATCAAGTGCCACTCCCTTGCCACAAGAAATAAAAATGAAAAATTTTAATTGCTTAACATTTGTGTGACTTCATTCTTTTCGTCATAGGGGGGAACACAATAGGCTTCCATCCATATGGATTTTTGGAAACTGATACATAGATTGTTAAGGGAGTAGAAAATTTAATTGACCGATATTGAAGCCATTTTGTGGTCAATATTTTCTCTGACCTCTTTTAACGTCCCTGGCTTATTGGTGTAGACCAATGACTTTACGTGCCCCCAAAGAAAGTAATTAAAATGGGTTCAGTAACACAATCGATTGGAACGTTTGCTCTGTGACAGGTGTCACCGTCTTGCTGATACCACATGTTCGCCAAATTAATATCTTGCAATTAGAGCCAACATAAATCAGTTATCATGGTGAAATAGGGATTTCCATTTAAAGTAACGTGGCGATTACCATCATCAACGGAAAAATAAGGCCCAATTATTCCTCTAGCATGAAGTCCACACCAAACAGTAATTTTTTCAGGATATATTTATGTCTCGTAATGCACTTGTGGATTGCTGGCTGACCAATAACGCATATTTTTCTTATTAACAAAGCCATTGAGCCAAAAATGAGCTTCATCACAGTAATTGATTTTTCACTCTTAGAGTTATAAAAATGAGACGGTTATTTTCATAATAAATTTGGATAATTTGCAATCGCAGATCAGGTGTATATGCCTTCATGATGAAATATATACTAATGAAGTTTCGAAATGTCAAAGGAAAAAAGAAATATGCGATAATTTTTATCCCTAACAGAAATAAAATTTGAATTGTCCATCATAAAAAAAAACCTATATAAAACTAAGGTACTGTAATGTACTAACAGCTTAGCCAGGGATTTTTTGAAAATTTAAATATTTTGACAATAAATGAATTAAATAATTTTCAAAAAAAAAAAATCATGAAAATTTTAACATTCTAAAGTGATGTCGTATGCTTTAAATGACTTTTTAGGATTACAAAAGATTAAATAAGGCTGAGGAAGGAGAGATATGTATAAAAAAGGGGACGTCAGCTAAATCAGAGTTTTTAAAGGTTACATAATTTGAAACTACTTTTTTAAATATAAAGTTCGTTTTGTTTTTGTAAGTTAAAAAATATTGGTTATAATCGGCAAATTTAGTTGATTACCGATTATGTTGAAATTACTTATAGCAATCGTAACAATGGATAAAAAACATTCCAGCATTTTATATTGAAAAAAAATATAAAAAAGCTTCCAAAAAATATCCTTTATTTTGCTGGATTTTTGTATGACTAAATACATTTTGTAGGATCTGTATTCAAGATAACTTAATGAATATTTAATCTATTGAATAATGGAAGATTTTTTTATCAATTGTTACTATCTTTGATTTTCATGTATATTGTTATTTCACCTCGAAATATGACTCTGAATCGAAATTATACTCTAAAACTTGACTTTAAAGGCCAAAGGGTTGAAAGTTTTAATAGTCATTTTGTGTTCTACGGATTAAATAACAATCATGAATGGGGATTTTAGGTGGTGGGCTTTCCAAGACCTGAACTTTGTTGCATGGTGTTTATTTTGTATATTACTAGCATCGGGAGGCTGCGTTACAGGGCTGAATAGATGGGAATAGCAACAAAGAATGAAGGTAGAAGAAAATAGACGGATATGGGGATCTAAAGGACTCTAGTGAAAGATGTTCCTAACGTAGCCGCCTTTATTCTGCTTTTTCACTCAGGGGGGGGCTCACTCCTTCACTCCCCCTCCCCCACTGGTTGCGTGCATAGCTGGATAAACATATAGTAGCTTCTAATTTTAAACAAATCAGAATTGAGAACTACGATATCCTACCTTGAGTGTCCACTCTTTGCCTAGAGTCCTTTAGGGGGATCTTGAAAGGGACCAAGGGAGACGAGAAGAGAAGGAGAAAGACATTGGAAGAGAAAAGGGAAATTAGTTTTTATTGCGGTCAAAAACAGTCTCTTAATCACCTCGGAGGCCCAAAAAATAGCATTTGAATATGCTTGGTTATTTTCAACATCTACTTACTAAATTACAGACTAATCTGTTCAACTTTTTTGGACTCCATGTGTGATAAATATATATGAGATTAAGCTGTGCTGGAATGTATTTCTAACCTTTTGAAGCAAGTGTAGACATCAGCTTTCATACAAATTACATAATAATGGCTCCTTTCCGGTGTGACAATGATTTACAATCATCAAATTTCTATTTACAAAAGGTTATAAAAAGCAGACTGAGAAGTAATCATGTATTTTCTTCACAGTAGGAATGTTTTTTTGCGAGAAGATGTAGGTAGAGTATCTAGAAAATAATATCAAGAGTAGGGTGGGTCGTTTTCAGACGGTTTGATCAACTTTTTCGAAAACTGAAAACGGATGAGGAATAGGTGAATATTCGGATAAAACTAATTTGGGGAAAATATCTCGAGGCTCCCAATACATACACATTTACAAAATGGCTATTTTTTTATATAATTAATTTCTTTTGTTAGTACGATAAAGCCTATTCACTCTATCCTAAAGACAAGATCAATTTGCTTACTTTTTTTTGTACATTATTCGGTATTGATAGTGTTACGTCCGTCCCTATATTAGGACTGAAGACGGCATTCCCTTGCAGTTCAGTCTCAGTTCGGTCCAGTTCATTCCTACATATCAGTCCTAAAAACTTATAAAGTTCGGTCCTTGAAATTTAGTTCCTTTTTTTTAATTCTTTAATCAGTTCTAATACCAACAGTCTTAACGACCGACCGGTTCCAAAGACCAATAGGACCGTTCCTGGAACAAATGAATAAGCACCAATACAACACTAGGTATTGATAGTGTTGAATCGGTCCTAATCAGTCTTTTTTTTTTTTTTTTAACGGTTCCATCTTTTTTACCATTCAATAGTTATTTGTTACAACAGTCATAGCTATTTTTTTATTTTCTTCACTCCAAACTAGGATTAAAGATATAAAAACAAAAAAAAATAATGATTGATAACTGAAACATATTATACTTTAGAATAATATGTTCTAGCCACACACATCCTATTTTAAACTTTATGTATCTTGTCTCATTGAAAGTGGTTATGCTGAACAGCTGAACGAAGTAGTGAGTAACTGCGTCATTTCAAATGTTATACTGACTATATAAGACTTAGAAGGACCTGTTTTAGAACTGACACATTTTGTTCGGACCGGACTAATAAGACTGTAATTTTTTAGTTTTTTTTTAGTCTGATCCAACACACTAGAATACTGATGAATAATTATAATGGTTGAAAAAATTGAATAACTATTGTTTTGCTCTTGATAATTAAGTATACGTCTAACACAATGTTTAACATTTAATACAAAATTTGATTTGTGAGACATATAAATTTTTTTCTATAGGAAGGAAACTTACACAATTTGATTTTGATAGGTTAAAAATATCAATCAAGTATATCCAAGAATCAAATTTCGAACCATAATTCGTAATGATGGAAAAATATTTTTTACCTTAAATCCACAAAATATCCTATATAGTATTAAAATAGTTTAGATGTTTGTCTGATTTCCATTCGTTCCACTTGGAAAACACTGGTAAAAACTTCAAAAACAGAGATAAATATAAACTTTAGAAATAAAATGGAAGTTGTTCAGAATTCTGAGTTACGTACGTAAGGTTATGTTTCATTCTGATCGGACCAGATTCCTGGGTGTTGGAGGATAAATTTGTTATTTTGCTAATAAGTTAATTTTTTTCATAAGACAAGATCGATTCAAAAATGTACTAAAAAATTTAAAATTAAAAAAAAACCGAATTATTGTCCAAACGGAAAAAGGGAGATCGTATATTAAATACGAATTAAAAAGGGGAATTAGGTAAGTAAAGGAAGAAGAGGATTAGTAAGTTAGTCTTCGTATGTATCTTCATTATGGGTGAAGAAGGAACATGGCAAGTTAGCAAAGGCAAGGACAATAATTATATCACATGGCTAAGCATTTAGAAAAATTTCTTTATATTTACCAAAATCAGTATTTTAATATGGTCAATTATATGTTGCTTTTTCAAGAGTGTCAAAAGGGGGTGCAGGTTTGGTTTTATTTACATACATCAAATGAACAGAAAAAGCAAAGAATGTTGTATACAAGAAGGTTTTACAATAGAAATTGACCTATTATATATTTATAGTAGATCGTTTTAGTTCAGAATTTTGAGACAGAAAAACTAAATATATTTAAATCTTTTTAATTTTTCATACCCTATCTTTAAGATAGGGTATTTGCAGTAGTATATAAATAAAGTTTTAACGGAATTGAGGTAACTCCACCATACGTTCAATTATCCTGAAATTTAGTATAGTAAAGTCTTTTAGAGTCATACAAATCCATTTCCAAAATGCTGTTTTTCGACTCACTCTAAATTACCGCATTAACTGTGTATTGAAAGTATATAAAAAATGTATATCTTCTAATTATACTCATAGCAACAACAAAGCAAAATGCACCAGTTAAGATCAATGGAAATAATGATTACGTAAGTAAATCTTTAAAAGTTCCTACATAAGTTTTTCAAAAAACTTTTAAAAGATAGGTACATGATATCGTTTCCATATCAATAAATAAAGATTAACTTCATTAATAAATTTAATTTTAAAAAAGATGTAAACAATTCTGATCGTTCTTAAATTCATATTTTTAATTATAAAGATCCATCAAAATGTTAATTTATATAGATGACTGTTCAAATATTTTAGCAGTGCAGTTACTTATGGTTGTATTTTTTTTTTAAAGACAGTCGTAATTAGTGCTGTATTGGTAATAATTAATCAACTAGCACAGCTAATGGCTATGCTCTGACCAATGTAATAATTTAGACTTTTGAGGTGTTAGGGAATTGTGATTGCATGATGGACTATAGAGCACGTTATAAATTTGTAAAGATAACTTATAAATTGTGCTACCTTAATAAATTAATAATACTTAATACCTTTAATTTATAACCATTTAGAAAATAACTTTACGAACACTCAATATAAGGTGTTTTTTTGATAAATTATAACAATTTTTGTAACAAGAGTTGGAGTCAGTACAAATTGTCCGCCCTTGGCAGCCCTGCTGTAAATGCATATAAATTATGATGTACATTACCCTTAAGATAAAAAAAACCTTAAAAAAAACAGTGCTCCTTATATCGATGGGGACTGATTATTATTTTTTGTGTTAATAATATTTATATGATGTACATCAGAGAGCACTATATGCAGTGCACTATGTATACACGTTCGATGCTTTATCCACACGCCTCCAGTATTTCATTCATGGGACTAGATTGTTACTTCTCAGGTAAATATATGTTTATGACATCCATCATAAAGCACTATATCCGTTGCATCCAGTGATTCGTTTACATACATTCGTGGAAACATAAATACAAACTTGGCTTTATTAATAGAGATATAAAAGAATAATTTAAAAAAAAGGGTAAACATCCTCAATGACGTCACAAGGGAACAATTTTATCTTCTTTAATGACGGACAAGTGGGACTGGCCCGCAGTCCTCGGTCCTAAATAAGAACCGACACAACACTAATTTCTAAGCATTTACGTAAAGATTATGCTCGTGAAAAACAGTGAGTAACACTGAGGATTTCTTCGAGAGTTATCTTCTATATTCTTGAAGCAATGTTTGACTGTTCAATGTCGTCTAATAGCTCCGGGCACTTGTAGGTAATACCACTAGTATACAAATATGCATACAGACAGACAGACAAACTTTGCTTTACTAATTTTGATATGATAAAAAAATTGGAGGGCTTCAGAAAAGGGGGGATAGCAACACCGCCGGCTACAACTACCCCCTGGTCTCCAATGATCAATTGAAGTTGTGTTTATGATTGACTGTACATGATTATAAATACATAGAGGTCAAACACTTACTATTCTATGGATAAATACATATTTTGTAGTCATATGATTGTGCATGGTGCAAATGTATTCTATCAAATATTTTATGTTAGAAGATGCTTTTTTCATGAATATAATCAATGCAAAAACTATTAATAACAAAAAGTAACTCTTATATCAGTAAAACAAGGTTTGCATTTATATCTAGATAAGAAATCGTTATTTAAGATATGACCCAAAAATGTGCATATTACATTGTTATGTATCTTTAGATTGCAATCTTCTATCTAACTATTTATACAATAGAACCCCGCAACTTGTAAAATGATGAGATAACTTTATGTCTGAGCAGCGCGGACAAAACTTCTGACTCTTGCGAATTTTGTAAACAAAGTAAAATTCGTGCTTCGGTTACATGTCGCTAGTTGGCGCTGTTTCTTAGCAGGTTAAAAACCATTGTAACGGGCCAAGTAGAAAGTACATAAGGATATACTTCTAGTATTTATGACATACGTAAATTCTCAGTATTTTTTGCCCCTTCCTCATTTTCGCATTTGCTGCACATCATTTGCGTACTTTATGACCTCTGCCGACAAAGTTGAACGTCGATTTTGGTCAAACTTGGTACGAGGATTATTTATTGTCCCAGTAAGAGGGCATTAAATTTTGAGAGGTCAAGGTAACACACAACGTAAAAAATGCCTCATCAACCATAACTTTCTAACAAATTGAGATACATAACTCAATTTGATTTTAAGTGAAGGTTTTGTTCTCTACCGAGTGCACATTCTAATTATAGGTTGTGTTCCCTATTTCAATGCCCCTTCCTTCTTCCATACGTACATGTAAATTATACATACCTCCTACCACAGGGATGTCCAACTTCATCATGTAATGACCTGCTTTGCCACTTGAAATATTTTAATGGTCCACAGAACCTTTTAAATGAAATTTCATGAAAAATGGCATCAAAACTATTAAAAACAAATCTATTTTAAATTTAGGCAAAATCTAATTTTTGCTCTGCAGCATAATTTGATCGAATTATTATTTTTTTTTTAAAGAAATCCTTAAAAAAGCATGTTTTTCTCTTTTTTCTCATTAATTTTATTTTCCTAGAGAGGTAATTTTTCAAAAATTCCTTTATTTTGGGTGAACTACAGCTCCCCCTCCCTTGCGAGTGCCCTTGCTGTTAGAGTCTCAGAAAATACGAGATAACTTCAAATATTTTCCTATGTTTGTTATACATTATTTGCGTTCTACGCATTTTGATGATATTGTGACAATTTTGCTACAAAATACTAATTGAAGTGTGAATGAGTATTGGGCCACACTTAAACATTAAGTGGGATGCAATACAGTCCGCTGACTACGTGCTGGACATCCCTATCATATGGCTATACAAAGGCCGTAATCCTCTGCGGCCGAAGGCCCCAAATAATTGTATTCAGTAATAGTATTAATCTGTCTTATAATAGTAAATCATGTATAGTTACTTCACAGTTAAATTGTCATTACAGCACTGTATACTCCAAGCTTTTCCCAGATTTTCGATGTATTTAATGGTTTTATGTACAATTTTAGAAAAAAATATGGGTCAAAAGCTTAAATTAATATATGTCTTGTACATATATATTTGTGTAGCAAGGACTCATTTTTAACAACAAACGTGTGTACCTAAAACACAACACGTCATATTAAAAAAGAAAAGGCAAGTAAATTTATTTAGGGTTGTAAATCCCGAGCATTTTTTAGCGTATGAGTTTTGTTATGGACAACCTGTACAATGTGTTGTTTTATTGTGTCCAGCTGTTATCATCATAGATGACAATAATATGACAATGAAAGAGGTACCAGCTTTTTGTAGCTCTTACCTGAATGAGTGTGTTTTTATTTTCCAAAGCTGTTATCAAGCCTCTTTTATTCTCAAAGAGTGAAAATATAAGTATGTAGTAGTGCGTGAAAGACGAAAAAAGTGCCCTAGGATGTGTTGTCGAGCTATAAGTGTAAGTCCTTCTTTAACTCGGGGTAGAATTGAGGATTGACAACGGAATAACTTCTGCCAATGTACTTGCTTGATACGGACTGGTGTTATTGTTTATTTCCTTCATCTATTAGCTGTTCGCAGCTTATTTGTTAAAATGTCATGACAGTTAAGCTAATCACCTCCCAAAGATTTTTCAAATTGTGGGGGTGACCAAGTTAGTTATCGGTTTTTTTTTCTTTTAGCAAACTGGCAAATTATAGTATTTTCAACTATGGTTATCATTATAATTTCATTCTTGAGGAGAAAACAATATCTAAGTATAGAGTAACTATGTGTGAGTGTGCTCATGAAAAATGGTGAGTAAGACGGACGATTTCTTGGAGAATTATCTTCTATATTATTAAAGCAAAGTTTGTATGTTCGTTGACGACCAGTAACTCTGAGGAATCCCAAGTACTACCGCTAATTATAATATAATGATTAATGCCTATTTTTGAGCATAGTTCTCTAAAATTGTTGTATAAAAAAGACAATGTTAGGATACGAACATGATCCATTTTAAGTTATTCGACCATATCGTTTCTTGACTCCTTCAGGAACGAATAACGACGAGATCTGGGGTTCTATGTATGATTGTGTCTTGTCCAATTTGATTATCAGTAAACAAGTGTATATTTTTATATAAAGGGTGCTTCATCTAAAAGTTCGGAAGTCGTAAAAAAAGTAAAACCACTGATGTTACTTTATTTCTAAATTGATTTTACATATTAAAATTTTCACAAAAGTCAACATTATAACGTTCAAAACGGCCTCCTTATTCTAGCTCTCAGGGATCTTGTGGTGTTGTTTGGACCTTCATTAGAACCATGTTCAACATTGCCTCAAACAAAATATTTTGAAGGTTAAATTCCGGGAAGTAAGGAAGCCAAAAACTCGGCAGGCGTACATAACATTCTCGGAATCAAGAAATTATTGCTGCCAGATCCAAGGTCAGTCTGCCATGATGCTGTGGATCCAAAGAAATCCATGTGTGCACAGAACACTGATTTAGACCTTGGCGTCGACCTTCACAGCCTGTTTTAAATGAAGGGTGGCATAACGTGACCCATGCTGCGAGAAACGCCAAGAACTTTACTTACTGCGGGTACTTGACCTTCATGATCCTATGGATATTATAAGTACTTTTTGCGAACTTTATATTGTTCCTTGAGTTATGATTCTGGTTTTGACATAAATTTTTCTAATCTGTGAAGAACCAGACAACAGGAGGCTTCTGTTATAGCTTGATCAAAGACTCGGTTCGGGTAACCGTTTTCTCTCTAATTCTCTCTTATTGACGGGGTTAGAAGTAGTCCCTTGTAATAGCTGTGGTGCCGTAGGTCTTCGTTAATTAGACAGTGGACAGTTGAGCGGGATGATAAATCAATTGCATTCATCCATTTGCCCGGATTCTTCTCTATTTTTTTGTTTATTTTCCACAACAAAGAATGACTTTGGACGTTTTGAGCAGCTCATTGATCACAAGGCTTCCGGGAAGTCATCATCCATGGGTCGTAACCATCATGCTTCTTAAGTTATCTGCATCGAGTAGTTAATCCGACCGTTTTAGCCAAAAATCCTTGTCTATTTTACCATTTTAATTGTATGAATTATAGAAAAAAGCAAACTTTTTGTTCTTAATTAAAAGAAGACGATGTTATGTTGTCGTAAGAAAACATACTAAGTAATTCATGTAGTAGTCACATTTGTACCAGACTTACTCTCGATCAGTGTGTGTTTGTATTAAAACAAGTTTGTAGAGGGATGTGATGAAGCTGAAGAAAATTGCGAATGTTTAAAAGAACTTCCCTTTAGTCCCGAGATAAGATATTGCAACTACGTTTACCAAAAATAAAGAAGGAGAAAAAGAAAAGACGTTAATATGTATGTGATTAATATTATTGGTTTTTGTGGATTACAGAAAATAAAAAAACTAAATAAACTATTTAATAGCTAATTATGGATTATAGTAATCATTAAATATGGCAATGAACGATGAAATTGTATTTATGGATATGTATAAGCGGAGCCTTAGGAAGCAATTTAAATCACAATCACTTCCAAGCAAAAATAGATACATTTCATCTCGTCTAATATAGAAAAAGGAACTCAGCAGAATTGTAAATTCTAAGCAGTGACCGTATGTAAAAACAATAACATAACCGTCTTTACGTTCTATTAGATAACTCACAAGCAGCTATGAGATTAAAGAAATAAACACAATGTCGATCCTCAATTCTACTCCGAGTCCAAAAGAACATAAACTCATAACTCCCCAACAAATATTCGGTTTCAATTTTTGCTATTCATAAGTTATTGTTGTTTTTTATTTGGGGAGGGGGCTTTTTGGAATTTTTATGAACAAAATACGAAAATTAAAATTTTTTGGATAAAATTTGAAAAATTAAATTTTTTGGAAAAAAATTTCTAAAATTTATATAAAATATTAAATTTTTTTGAACTTTTTTCCACAGTTGACAAAAAGTTAAATTTAAAAAAAAAATTCAAATATTAAATTTCCAATATAAAAATTTCAAAAATCCTCAATTATTCCCGAAAATTTTTATTTTTGGAATAAAACTTCAAAAACTAATAACTATTTACAGAAGATTAAATTTTAAATATAAAATTTTGTTGAAAAAAAAATTTCAAATATTAATTTTCTCTCAAATATTTCAAAAATGAATAGTTTTTATAGGAAAATTAATATTTTGATTAAAATTTGGTAATTAAATTTTTTGGAAAAATAATTTAAAAAATTAAATTAAATTTCATATATAAAATTTTTTGAAAAAAATTTAAAATATTAAATTTTCTTGATTTTTGTATTTTTTTTTTCAAAACAATTCTAAAAACCAAAGCCCTACTAAAAAAAAAATATGTATATATGTATAATCCTGGAGAAACCCCAGAGCTATCATTAATTATTTTCTTCGTTTTAATTTTCTTCAATCCTAGCTAGGACAATAGGGCCACCTATCAGTCCTTAGGACTCATAAATGGTTAAAAAAAACCTGAACCGATTTAAAAAAAAATTGAAATGACTACAAAGATGATGAATTAAACTTCGTGGGGCAATGTGCTGTGGTCAGATGAGACAAAGATGGATTTTTTGTCCACAACTAGCATCGGGCACATTTGAAGACAGAATGGCCAAGCCTTCAACCCCAAATACACTTTCCAACAGTGAAACATGGTGGTGGAAGTCTCATGATTTGGGCTTGTTTTGCTGCCAATGGAACAATAGAACTTGATAAAATTGATGCCACCATGAAAAAGGAAGACTACATCGTGATTCTTGAAATTCATATGTATCAATCAGCAAATATGCTTAAGCTTGGAAAACATTGGTGTTTCCAAGACAACAATGAAAAAAAGTTCAATAATGAGCCAATAGGCATAAGTAAGGGTCATACACTTTCCAGCCCAAAATGCTGACCATAACGCTATTGAGAATCTATGTAGTATATCGAAAAAGCAGTGTGCAAAAGATATCCAACAAATCTCGATGACCTTTGGAGATTCTGTCAAGAAGAATAGGCTTCAATTTGAATTTCAAGGACTTATTAAAGCCAGACACTATGTCACAAAGTAATAAGTTATTTTGCTCTTTGCGTATGAATACTTATGAAACGCCAAAAATGATATTTCGTTAATTCATTCCGAAAAATGAATTAATTATTTTTTCATTTCATCACCTTTCTCCCCATAGAGAACCGTCACATAAACAGCGAAGGTGTTTGGTACCCCCCCCCCTCTCGCCTTTTTGTTTATTAAATTCTATGTGCCAAACAACCTCTGTTTAAGCTTCCTCTTCCGTTCTCTACACCATAGGGAATAGTCACGCGCAACAACGCTCCAATAAACTGTTCAATTTTTTCAACGTTTTATACACAGGATTCCGATGGTTCCATGGACGAAATCTCAACTGGGATCAAGGATCCTCCTAAGTAGGAATTGGTATCTCCAAGAATATCGACAGAGACTAATCCGATCAACATAAGTACTTACCCAAATCCATCAACATCAAGGTCATCAACTCAGGCACAGACTACTCCGCCAGTAGGGATGTTTTTCCCAATGTTTCCCTTCCGTCGACCAAAAATGGAAAGAACAAGAAAAACATTTTCAGCTATTATGCTGGGATGATGAAGGCTTTTTCATCCAAACAAAACAAAGCTCCACCGACGCCACTAACATCAAAAAATGAAATAGAGACTGGAGAAAGGGTGGGTGAGAAACCGGTAAGTTTCTCACCTTCCGATAAAATGTTAGAACTCTTTCAAAAAGGGATTTTTTCAACAGAAGCACGACTGAACGCTTCCGACTTTAAAGAATTTATGAACGCCAATTTTGGCCTTAGTTCATTAAATTATGAGAAGTTAGAGATCCTGGAGGCTAATCTGGATTTTTTTGCAATATGCGGCGGAGGCCAACCTAACCAGTTGGACCCTCCTCCATAAAACCTGGAGGAACGCCCTGAGTCATTTCATTGCCCCAAATGAGGTAATGAACAAGGCTAGTAAAATGTCTTCTGACATCATAAAAACCTCAAATGATTCCTTGGCCTTAGATTTCAGGGAGGCTGAGGAGATATTAGCAATCTCACACCCTGAACTCTCCGCCAGACTTGGCAAGGGTGTTTTTTCAATCTCTGACCTTGACCAGGTTGCCAGAGAAAGTAAAAGGTTGGGAGCTCATACAGGCCAAAAGAAGGAGTGAGTCCCTGATTACCAGCTTTAGGAGTTGGGCATATAATCGGCGGTTCTCCCTAAGAAAGACTCCTTTGACAAGACGGGAGAAAATTCTTTACGCCGCCTCTACCGTCAAGAGCGTAAAGGAATTTCCTAAGAGGAAGCCAGTTCCTAAGAATAAAGAATCAAGATTCAATTCCTATCTTACCCATCAACCTGCTCCATCAACCTCGGCAGGTCCAAATATACCTTTCCAGCAAAGTAATAAAAGTCATCGAATTACTATAGCCTTAATTATAACAAAAGAGGTGAGTTAAATAATTTTTATAGTCCATGGTTTTCTCTCTTACATTTTTAATCTGGAACTCTCCCTGAAAGATTTGTTGATTTGCTCTATCTTAGGTGTGATCAAATAATTTATAATTTTTGTGATAAACTAAACGCGGTTAATATTTTTGAAGCTATTATTTTCTTCAAAGAACTGGGTTTTACCTGGTCTGATAAAAAAAAATCCAATAAGTGGTTAAAACTAACCTTTGAAGTTCAATTGGAAATTAATAAGTAATAGTAAATTTGTACTTAGAATAATAGAAGAAGGTTACAAATTACATTTTATTAGCTAGGGACCTAAAAAGAGCATTATAATCGGAAACCCCATTCTAGATAAAGACATGGCTCTAGCTTATAATAAGGAGGTTTCATCTCTTTTAGAAGGAGGTGATATTACCCCTGTCCAGGATTTTTTATCATTATGTCCTAAGGTTTGTTCAAGCATATTTGCTGTCAAACGAAAAGACAAATTTCAATGGAGAGTGATTATTAATCCTACACCTCTAAATCGTTTTTAATCAAATTCCAAAATTGAAACACCTCAAAAATTAAAACTTTGGATTAAGACGGATTATTTTTCTCTGTTCCATCGACTTAGCAGATGATGGCCCTTCTTTCCTTATTCATAGCGATAATAGAAAGTTTCTTATTTTAAAATGGGTAGATTTTTTTTTTTAATTTAATGTGCTTTGTTTCAACCTAAGCAGTGCCCCCGATTTTTCACTAAATTAATGAGAAACGTAGTTCAATACTTAAGATCAATTTTAAATATAGCATGTAGTATTTATCCAGATGATATTATTATACAAGACGTGCCCAGAGATTCAGTAATCCAAGAAGCTTGCCATACAATTGTACTTCTCACTTCACTGGGCTTTAATGTAAGTGGACAGAAAAGTAACTGAATTCCCCCTAAAAGTTTACAGCACTTGGGAATTATTTGAGATACCGACAATTATGTAATCCGAGTAATAAAGGAAAAAGTCACAAAGATAAAATCTTGGTGCTCGTCACTCAGAAAACTAGATAAATGGTCTGTGAAAGACATCCAAAAAATAAAAGGCCTTCTAGAAAGCTCTAGAGTAGCCGTTGAATTTCCCCAGTATTTTTTCGTTCAATTCAGCAAGTTAGCAAAAAAAAATGCTCTCAACTGAATCCAAATGTAAGTACGTCTTCTCCTTCTACGGATGCCTTACAAGAGTTAGAATGGTGGTCCTCCTTAGATACAAATTTTCAATGCTCACGCGTTTGGGAAGATTTCCATCCAGATTAGAGATTCGCACAGATGCTTCACTCTCGGGATATGGGGTTTTTGCCTGAGACGGGAGATGCATTCAGGGTAATTGGAAATCATCAGAAAGTATTAATATTCTAGAAATAAGATCTGTTATTCATAGGTTATAATATCTCAAAATACTTCATTGCTTTCTTTGTGGATAATACTAGAGCTTTATATGATTTCAAGGCAATGGGAGGAACGAATTAATGTCCACTTTAGCAGTAACATTCAGGAAGAAAATCAAAGAAATGAACTGCAGAGCGAGATTCTTTTGGATCCCGACAAAAGAAAATGTGGAAGCAGATTTCCAATCACACCAGAGTCAGGAAATCTAGAATTTCACGCTATTGCCTCAGATTTTTCAGGAAATCACGCGTTTCTAGTTCAAACCAAAATGCGACTACTTCGCGACCAGAGAATGCCACCAAATAGATAAATATATTTCTTGGCTTCTGGACGACAGAACAATTGTAACAAATGCCTTCGCGATAGACTAGGAGAAAGAAGGTCACTTCTTTCTGTCAGTTCCACTTATACACAAAGTACCGATAAGATTAAGAGACCCGAAACTAAGACCGGCGATGATAATAACCCCTCGTTGGGAAGTGTCACTCTGGTTTCAAGAAGTAAAGGAGTTAGCCCAGGAGTTAATTAATTTAGGCAAGGAGGCAGTAATTAATCCACAAGCAGGAGACCTGCCGGAGATAGACCTGGGTTGCTTAATGCCATAGAAAATCTGAAAAACAACCTTAAACAAAAAGGTTTAACAGATAAAGCAATTGATATCATGATAGGAGACATCAGTCTCTTCACGAAAAGCTTACTCATATAATTTTAATAGATTAATAGTCTACTCTCAGGACATTGACATAGATCCCTTTAACGTCTCTGCAAAATACTTAATTAATTATTTAAGTAGTTTAGCAGAAGAGGGAAAATGCATCACATAGAGCAGCAAGTCTAAAATTTCAAACAGACTCAGCAACCTGATCTAATTCATCTAATTTAAAGAGATTGATGAAGGGTTTATTAAATAAATGTCCGCCTGTACAAAAATATAGAGAAACTTGGGATGTCAGACTTCTTTTAAAAGTATTAAAACCTGGGATTTCATAAATTTACCAGGTTTAGAACAACTATCTAAAAAGACTCTATGCTTAACAGCCCTGGCATCCATGTCCAGAGTATGAGAATGAAAGATTAGATCCAGTATTTCATATCTTAAATCTAATATATTTTCAAAAGTCCGTTAAGAGAGAAACCATTTCCCTCTTTAATACATACAAGGGCCCATTAGCACAAGCTTCCACACAAACTCTCAGCCGCTAGTTGAGAGTTTGCATGGAACCTGTAGGTATTGACACTAGCTCTTTCACTAGCCATAGTACAAGGTCAGCCATGGTTGCATTTAAAAGAAATGAAGGGTCTTTCTTAAACAAGATTATTAATAGGGTTTTTGGACTGAGAACTCATATAGCTTTAGACGTTTTTATAATGTACCTCTTCTTTCTTAAAGTACAGGCCGAGGCGGATCGTCCTTCCGCAAATAGAAATCTGTCTTCTTCTCTTTTTTTGTGTCAAATATAACTTTTCCTCTTTTCTAAAATGAAGAAGACTCAATGAGCATTCTTTTATTTTTTTTTCTACTCATTTTGTTTCGAAAATCAATGTACCACCTTTGAAGGATGCAATTGTATACCTACGGAGATGAAATGAAATATAATACTTTACCCTTTTTAAGTAATTAAGTAATATTTCATAAATAAACGTAGGTGTACAATTCCAGTGTCCCAGCACTCCATCCCGTACAGACTAAGTTATTTATTCTATCTTTAACAATATGTCAAGGACGTTACGTACGTCAGAGGAAGCTTAAATAGAGGTTGAGTGGTATATAGAAATTAAGAACCAAAAAGTTGTTGTTTATGTGACCGTTCTCTATTGGGTGGGGGGGGGGGAATACAATTGTATACCTACGTTTATTTATGAAATATTGCTGAACTACATAAAATAAGTAAAGTATTATATTATTTTTTTAGTTTATTTTTGCCAATTCCCACCCATAGCAATAAACAATTATGTTAGGAGTTACTAGTAATGAAAATCAGGTGTACTTTTTAGCTGGCCCGTTAATGTGTGATTGGTATTCTAAAGAATTAATTTTCTTCTCCTCAGCTGTTGTCATTGTTATCTAACTCCTGAGTAGTAAATCTTGTTAACCTGAGCTGTTATTATTTAGTTCCAATGGAGTGAACTTCCTTTTCTACCACATTCAATTATATTCAAAATCTAATTGTCCATTCGTGTGTGCTAAAAAAATAGGGAGAGTAACCTTTAGAATTTGTTGCGTAGTTATAATTTTAAGTCCTTGTTGGAGTAGAATTGAGGATCGACACCGGAGAAATTCTTGTCCATGTTTACTTCTCCCCCTCCCTTGCCCCAGCTGATAGTAACTGTTCTAATGAAATACCATTAGAGCTAAGTTGCACTCATCCAAAACATTATTCATATTGTCAGCATTACCACATTCATTTACGGTTTCTTTTTTTAACATGCCCAAAATACAAACGATTTACATATATATTATAATTTTCTTAAGATGATGTAGAGCCCCCTGGGATATTTTGGAGTAATAGTCAATGTACTTCAACAGTCATTCATAAGTGTAGATGACTAGTAATATTTCAATACGGAAAAAATGAGGAATTGGAAGGAATTAACTCATCCACTAATTGCCATGGTAAAATATTCTAACCAGGAACCTTTTATTAAACCAATTAAATTATATAAATGACAATGGATTAAATCAATGAATCTAATCTTTGAAGAAACAGAAAACTGATGGACAGGATTGGAAATGATTTATTGATTACGTTGTTATCTTGATGATAACTCACAACCTTTCTTCCATGAAGAAATTCAATCGGAAGTTAGTCCATTATTACCAAATGTGGAATAGCTTATTTAATAATATTCGTTGGGAGTTATTCATGGCATAATAAGAGCTAATTCCAATTCAACCAATCCACGTTCAGAACAAATATGAGGCGAAAATATCCAAAAGAAATCGAAAGTTGACTTCAAAATACAATGTAAATTTATATGTAAGTGGAGTACATGTAACACGTCGTTACCTCTATTGCATATCGAAACCTTAAGAAACAAAAAAAATGTCCCAATATCAGTTGGCCTTCCCCCTCCCCCCATTTTCGGAGGAAAGGTTGCGTGATACAAAAATGGGAACGACGCGTCTTAACATTGATAAGAGAAAAGGTATAGAAACATCGGCGGCCGACGATTTTTGTTACTGAGCATGACATGACGATTTTTTTTTTTTGCTTTAAACGTTGATTGGTTGAATTTCAATTGGATCTTGTTAAGTTGTGAACAATTCCCAAAAATAATAATAATCGAATAGATAGAAAGATATTTTCATTAAATACATGTGTGAAAACCGTGATAAAGAACACTTCGTGGAAACTGTAGTTGATATTATTATCATAAAAAGTATTATTTACAATTATGAAATAATAGCGTATATTTAACTCTTAATAGTTTATTTATTATATCATCACAATTAAAGATTGTATTTCAGCATAGATATGCGCATACCAAATCATCAAATATATTGAGAATGGACTGGAGTCCAGTGACTTCAAGAGGGCATATGCTCATCAAATTCCTCGTAGTTTGTTAAACAGCAAAACTCATTTGCAAGATTATTCTTGTGTTTGGGAGCAAATTTACGGACTTTCAAACTCATGAGGCGGTCGCACATGTCTGTCATCTTTTTACCTGGAATAGTAAATGTAAAAGTAGTTTAGTAGGCAGGTTATACACATAGACTGCACATTTAAATGCATGAAAATGAAATGTTATATTTTCACATTTGAGTCTTGAATAATATACTTATTATGTCTACACAAGATTTACCTTAATACATACTTAAATGACTAGTTCATTTAAGTATACTATGAACCTTCATGTATAAAATAATGATCATCCATTTATCCTTATTAGCCCCTTTAGTGTGTACCACCAAATAAGGTAAGATTTGCTCATAAATAAGGAATATTTTAACTCATATTAAGGGAGACGCCGCCAAGCAGTCTGCTGTACCTACCTATATATACATTCACGCACACATTATGTTACTTATAGGTATAAATAGATACCTTCCCAGGTTACATGTACCATGTACGTATTTGGTATTATATAATAAACTATCTACAAATTATAATAAATTGCGATTAATTATCGCCAGAGAGCGAGGAAGGCCAGTGTAATACATCATGTACTAATTATTGTGAAGAAAATCACTCTAAACATTTCTTCTACAAAAAGAAACAAAAAAAGGTCACAAATCAATAGGGCAGAACCAAATTTAAAAATATATACGTTCTGCAAGGTGGTATGAGTTCTCTAACCTGTCCTAATATAAGTATAGATTACTTGAGGGTACTGGTGTCAATTCTATATGATACTAATAATTAGAATTCAGGAAGTTGTATTATTTGTTCACAATACGGCACCACACTCTGTCGTCTTATTTACAAACTAATATAAGTAGACAACACTCAATTCTAATTGGTAGTTAGCCAATCCTTCACAACAACTATGAAATTATTATTTAATAATTATTTCTTCAGGCTTAACAAAAAGCTGTCCTATATATAAATAGTGAAATATATTATTTTGAGATCATAATTAATTATTAGAAAGAGAATCTTTCCAATAAGCAATAAATTAAGGACGTCGTTACTAGTGTTTGGTTTCGGTTCTTAATACTTAATTAAAGTCTGGAATAGTTTGATTCTAAAATTAGGTCTAACCAAAAATTAAAAATATAAGAAATTTATTTAAAAAATAGTATTATCTTTTTACATGTATGGAATTTAATTTTTGTTCTCGGTAGATCTACGATTACAGAGTACCGTTTAGAAAAAATTCCTAATGACCAAACCAGAAAAAAATCAGTCTCTAACCCTTGATAGTATAGTTCAATAATAAATTGCGAGGAAAAGTGCACAACTTAACTAAAGCTAATTGAAATTTAACAAATCAACGTTCAGAACTCTGAGTATACGAAAATAACCATAAAAATCGAAAGCTGACTTAGTTGACATCATGAAAATATCTTAATATATTCATCTACTACGGCGTTACCACCTCACTAACACAAAAATTTACAGTGTATTTTGGTGTCAGCTGTAAATTTTTCTTCTTCTTTTCGCCTAGTCAGTGTTCTGATCATTGATTGGTTGATTTCGAATCAACTCTTGTTCAGTTGTGAACAGTCTTGAATAATAGCTCCATAGTGAGGAACAATTGATCCAGAATTGGTTAATTATTGATGAATTTTGACCTTTTTCTGTTTTTTTTTTCGTATAAAACGTTGTGTTATACAATAAAGGTAAGGACGTGATGTGGTTGTCATTCTCTTAAAAAATTATCGGCATATTATTTGCTCATAAAAACAATATTTAAATCGGCCAATAAATAATCCCAAGTGGGATCTTGAGGATAATTACATATCATGTACTAATAAAATTTGTGTTCAATATACATATGTAGTAGACATTATGTACCCGGAAACCTTACAACTATCGTTCCGATTCATTAATTGTTGTTATTTTTTCTTCACAAAATCTCTATAATAATTATCCATATACAACCCTATTTTCTTTTTATGTTCACCTTTAATTCAGAGGGACGCCGACCATTACAACATTTATGTACTATTAACTACTACAGTCCTTTTTTCTGTAGAGATGGGCCCCTTGGCAAATCTTTAATGCAAAACTAAATAGCTAAAAGCATTTATCCCGTTGTTACGATGTTTCCTTCTATTTTTCAGACAATAGGAACTGGTTTTGTAGGGTATACTACTATGTAAGTATTTGTTATGTCCCAAGTCATCATCATGAATAGAGAAAAATAATATTTCAACTTTTGATGATGATTTAAGGAAGGGTTTAATTGTGGACCTTCACTCATAAATTAAGCGTATCTCTTCAATAATAATAATAATAATAATGCCTCACCAAAATATTATATCTTGGAAAAAATGTCAAATTTATTTATAAATGTGGATAGCCACTTCTGCAGTTTCGAATTAATGATGATACGTTGGTCATTCCTCGTACTAAAAAAACGCTACAAGAACAAAGCTTTTGTGAACGGGTCTTAGAATATTAATCAAGAGTATATAATACTACGTATTTTGGATAATCTTTTGATAAACATATGTACAACTCATCCAATGGAAGGAAAATTGCTATTTAATCCTTTTAAATATTACTCAATAGCTCATTCTCAATAAATAAAAACTTAATGCAAATGAGTGCATTCCCTCTTTTACAAATTAAATGCTTAAAATATTCATAATTTATGGACTTGGAAATAAACCATTCAACCAATTACCAAAGAGTAAAATATCAATAATAAATAAACACTAGGTCTAAGTTAAAGTGCCCCAAGCAAATCAATTTTACTTTGTAGGGGAGAACAAAAAAACTTTCATTATATATTTTTTAATTAGGGTATTGCAAGACCTGCGTGCATCAATCTGACTTAAATTTCAACTTATCACTTATCATTACATTTAAATATTGCTCCAGAGCATAATTATCGAATGATCTTTTTTTTACAGAAAATAATTCTTAAAAAAATATTTCCAAAGTTCTCGCATGATAATTTTTTCGACCACATTAATAATTTTTGGTTTTCATACCCATAACTTTTAAAAATTTCCTTGATTTGGGGGGGGAAGAGGGGCTGGAGGAGCTGTAGCATTTAAACTGACTTAAATTGGTGCAATCAAGCCTGAGTGTCTAAAGAGAGGAGTTCTCCAACCGTGGTAAGAACAGGCGTACAACAATAGCTTTTTCTAGTGTTACGTGGAGGAAACGTCGTTACCTTTATTGTATCATGCACCCTTTCCTCCAAAAAGAAAGAGAAAAAGGCCCAAAATCATCTCGTAGTTAACCAAATAAGTCAACCACGCCAATCATTATTGTTATACTATTTCTCCGCAATTTTTTAAATAAATTACATATATAAATTTCATAATATTCGAATCCTATAGTATTTTATTCGATACTGTACTATCATATTGTCTTTTAATATAGCCATACAATGTATTTCTATATGATAGCCAAAATTTATTCATAGAAACGATAAGATAGCCACTATACATATATATATGCAACGAGGGATCAACAAGTATCAAGTCAGAGGAGGGAATCGACAGCTAACACAAAAATACATAGGGTATTTTTGTGTTAGCAAGGTAAAGCCGTGAGAAACGTTATAAATAGGTTAAACTAAAGAGACTAAAATGGAAAGAGGAGGAGAGAAGATGGTTGATTGAAATAAAAAGTAAGTAAAACAATATATATACATTATGTTCAGGATTCAATCAAAAATAGAGAATATAAATGCCCTTCGTAGATGATTAGGGTTATGTATTTTTGTTTTAAAATAACTTTTATAATTTTTTAGAGCATAATTATGATTCAGTTACTATGAAATATGGTTTTAATAAATATTTAATGTTTCTGATTTATTCTAAAGAAAAATACATAACCCTGTCCAAAACGTTGACTTCTATTAAATTACATAAGATGAATCTTAGTCATAACTCATAAGACGTGATATAACAATGAACTGCGCAAGAGATGAAAAAGCGCAGATACTGAATTTTAGACGAATCAGAAAGAGATAAGAAAAAATATTCTTGATAGATATACATGACGGCCCTTTCTCCTTATAGTCTCTTTAGGTTTAACTACTGATAATCAGAAAAAAGTACACACTGAGAAATTTTTGAATATACCCTTTTCTATAATTAAAAAAAATAATTCCATGATATTCAAAATGTGTCTTTAGCCATTTTTCCAGAAGAATATCAACCATTCAGATGATTTTTTTTATACAGCCAGAACACACTGACTCACTACCTTGTCTTGAACATCCAGTCAAAGCAGACAAACTTTTGTTATGGACAAATAAGTGTGTCTTAATTGGTGAATCACAGCAAATGCAGGAGTTTAAATAAGAATTATAGTGCACGTTGTCATTATTCATGCGGCGAAATCTCACTAACGCAAAAAATAGATATTGTACAAGGTATTGTATGTTGTTGTCAGCTATGGATATTACTGCTTTTTTCTCCCAAAAATATATTATTAACGATTGGTTCAGAATTGGCTCTGGTTAAGCTGTAAACACTCATTCTCAATAACTGTTAAATAATAATTCCATAGTTGGGAAGAATTGGCCCAGAATGGCCTAACTGCCAATGGATTTCGGGCCTTTTTTCCTGTTTCTTTTCGTATGAAAGGTTGTATGATACAATAAAGGTAACGTCATGTCATTGTTGGACTTAAATTGCTGTTATGCTTGATTATTATTATTTTTTTTTTTTTTTTGTAGAAAAGGTGAAATCCTGGAATCTCGTTTTCCGGGATTGTCTTTAGTTTTTCACATACAAGAAATACTCAGGAAATATTTATTGTAACTTTTTAAATATGCATAGCAAGTTGATTTTAAAACTAGCTCTACCCTTTCGTCACTAACTATTTAATTTATGTATTAGGGGTGAGACCGGGATATGTAATTAAAAAAAGTGGGACCTACGGGCATTAAAATAACAACCAGCCCATAAGACTATCCAAAAAGGTTTCATTCTGCAAAAAATAAATACTTAAATTTCACTATTTTAATTATAATATAGATATTTCCCAAAGACAATTTCTGGGAAATGATAAACTCGTTACCTATGTAATGACCAATTTTAAGTCATTTATATAAAATGAATAACATTTAACAATGAATGACAGAAGTTTGACCACTTTTATACTGAAGGTTATCAACCATTTTAATTGACTTTAAAAAATCTGAATAATATAAAATGCACCTCATAATGAGCAAACCAGTAGATAAGACATAAAATATATTCTTATTGTAATTAAGTATATCTTGAAATGCTGCAATAACTAGATCATGTATCTATAAAAGCAACTTCTAAAAGAAAGAACATAAGCGATTCAAATAATAAAATCCTGAAAAATATGGTTTACAGTTGAGTTTTAGTAATCAACAGTGCATAATATTATGTATATCTAGATATATAGTCCCTCATTTAATTGACTAAATAATCCGAATAATTTAAAAATAAAAATGTAGAAACCTATATCTTACCAGTACAAAAAATGATTTTGTCCTTCCCCAAATATTTGACCGTAATAGCAGTTTTCGTTATACACTCGTCAGAGAGGAATGGAGGATCTGCTATGACAACTGAAAACTGGTCTCTAAAATCTCTTGGAACATCCACGGGAGCATTAAAGTCATAGAACACAAATTTGTCTCGGGCAATTTTTTGAAATCGTTGATCGTATTCAAATAAGTAAACATTTTTGTTTTCAGGAAAATATTTTTTTATAGCAATGTAAAGGGTGGGGCAGGAAATACAAGCCACCATACCATCACTTTTGGCGATTCGAATAGCTTCTTTCGCCAAACTGGCTGCTGTTTCTTCTGTATACCAAAACTGACTCAACTGCCAATCCTCACTTACTACCTCATTGCAATTTGATGTTGAGAGTTCTTCTTCATTAAAATTATCAACAGCAAGCCTTCGGGCATCTCTTTCCTCTTGTTCTGAGTAATACTCTTGAAGAGCAGTAAAAGTTTCAGTAGTCAAAGAGATTCCTTCATCTTCACTACTTGCACTCATCTACAATTAAAAAAATTGTAGAAATTAATTTAAATATTTAATTATAAGAAAAATACTTAAAATAACTTTTTGTATATTTCGTAATTTATCGGATATTAAGAGTTATTAACATTTTGGTGAAGTCTTTTCTTTCTTTCGTCTCTTTGACATAGACGAATACATATCTTTTTTCATTACTTTATCCACCTATTCCTTCGCCTACATCTCGAACAAGTTATGTATATAACGATTAGGGTAATACCTAAGCAGTAGAGATTTATGACAGTATCTTCTGGAGGAAGACTACATTTTTCAAGAGAAAAATCTTGTTGACTTATTTTGGCCAAATAAAAAGATGGAGTATTCTTGTTTCTCCATGAGAAAGAGGGAACTGTAATTTCAAGAACATCATTAGCTCGTCTAAAATGACAACCATGGTGGGTATGACCAGTCAATACTAATCTAGGGTTGATCATATTCATAAGATAATCAGTTGATTTCTGAGAGAGGCAATCATAACCTTCACGAAAGAGAGACTCTCTATCTTCAAGCTCTTCATCAAATTCTTCACATTCAGCATCAGAGCTTCGATACAATGGAAAATGTTGGAGTAAAATAGGCTGAGGTTCTGACTTTGGATTTAGACTTTTATTCACTCGATTTAATTCATTCTCCCCTTCTTTACAAAGGAAGCATTTGTCTGTTCTGTCAAAAGCCATGCTATTGACAAGAACAAACACAATTCCATCCAGAGTGAGTTTTCGCACAGCTTTGGTTCCTAGAATGGATTATAAAATATAGAACAATTCGTAACAATAAATAAATATAATTATTTTTTTAAATGAGACTATTGATTGTAATGCAAATCCCCGATAAAATTATCTCTATTTATTATATTAAAAAATAAACGAGTGCCATTGAAATAAACATTGCTTACCTTCAAACGCATTTTTGAAACGCTCATTAAGATGAGGACGGGATGCAAAATGAAATCCAATGTCATGATTGCCCTGCAGCACAAAGAGTTTTTCCTTATTTACGTAAAAGAGTGAGTTAAATCGTTCCTTATAGTATTCAAATTCTCTATCACTGCACCATTTCCCTTCGTCAAATATATCACCCAGAATAAAAATGGCATCCGGTGAGAATAATTGAACTGCAGTTTGAAAGGAGCGATGCATTTGCCACTCTCTACGAAGTTTGTCAAACCAATGACCATTTCTGGAGCCTAAGAGATGTGTGTCGGCAAGAAAGAGGACCTTGAGAGAATGATCGGATTCGCCCAGATTGGGATAATTACAATTTAACAAAAGGACGATGTAATAAACGAGGAATTCACATGTAAGTAAGAGCGTTGTGACTGCAAAAGCAATGTTCTTCATCCTTGTCTCCTATTAATTGGAAAAATGGCAATTGGCAACAGGAAGAATGATGCAAAAAAGGTTTAGAATAAATGAGGAAGAAAATGAATTTTTATTGCAATCTACGTTGTACAATTCTCAATTACTAATAATTAGACTAAAAATGACTCCGGAATTAAAGGTCCATTAGATGGAAAGGGATTCACTATCCACACTTTCTACTTGTGTGACTCGACTCCGAATGACGATCCGTAATTAATCGTCTTTTTGAACGTCAAAGATGCTGACATATGTGATTTTGGGTTTCCAATTCCAATCCTCGTCCACTAAATGAATAGTCAGCTTGGTTTTGTAAGAGATTATTCCAATCAAAATCAAATTAACCATCCAAATGACTCCAAAATCCCTTGCAAACTGATCATTACTCCATGCCTTAGGGGGTGGACCCAAAAAGTGTCTGACTCGTGGGAAAATGAACTTGCCTCGAAGTGACATGTCTTAACAACAACACATCGTCTGTTAGGACTGTGATTCAATCCAATGCAAGCCTTCCCCAGTTGTAGCTGCTGCCAGGAGAGTTAGTAGCTGCAGCTCTTCACTTTAGGCTGTGAGTAGCTGAAAACTGACACCGTATGTACATAGAAGGAGCAGCTATTCATGACTCATGGAATTCATACATAATTAAATGTAATAGAACTCGCTAGATGGAGCTACTCAACCAATCCGGGTTTCTCTTCATTTCTTGACCTCTATTTCTAATTGTCACTCAACCTTTGTCCAATCCTCTCTAATAATGAAAGTAAGAAGAATCTTGACTTCCATATTTGTATTGTTCAATGGATATATTATTGAATAGAGCAGTTTCAATGAAATCATAAATTAAATCATAATTGAAGGAGAAGTAATTCTGGAGGCTCAAAATAGATATTTGTTATACTTTTAATAAATCCTGATGTAACTCCATCAAATGGCTTTAAGAATTATTTTTTTTAAACTTAACACCTGCATTGAATACTACTTGATGCCAATGATAAAGAGTGAAATTGAATATAATTAAAGTAATATGTACTAAAAATCCCTATGAAATACATAAATCTGTACAATTATTATTCTTTTTTGAGGGATGAGGGACGAGAAAATTAGAATATTTGGAGAAAATTATCTGATTATCTCCATTGTTTTTGTTCATTTGTATCTACAATATGGAAATAAGATTGTATAACGATGTAGCTAATAAATATATAATCAAGGAATATATTTTTGATAGACAGTAAGGTTTAATTCCTTTTATTTATTGGTCCCATACTTCACTATTTTTCTTAACATTAATGATTAGGATTTTTCTTGCTGTAAAACTTGGTTGTTTAGGCCCCCAAAATGACCCACATCAACAATGCCCATGCACATTGAAACGCTCTATATACATCAAAATAGGATTAGGGGTTAATTCATTCTAATTGAATGAAATAAATATGAATCTTGACTTCGATAATAAAGTGTTTAGATCAATGGTCTAATGATATATCATTGAATTCCAACTCTTGTATAGGTTGAATCACGGAATTCTAGACTGTGTTTAGAATTCATGGCTGGATGAAAGCAAAGACATGTTTTACTAGTAAAAGATAAATCTGTGTTAAAAAACGACATTTTTGATGATAAATTCGACTTGCTAAACTCATATGAACTTTGCACAATTATAAGCCTGAAATATTTGTCGTAGTTGTAATTTTATATTAACATCACGTGATATTTTAAGCAACTTTTCTATTATGGATTAATATTTGAAATCCTAAAAAAATTGTTTTTGACCGAAAAATGGTAAATTGTCTTAATTTATACAACTCAAAACCTAAGTATATCTATATTGAAAGGTTGTAAATTGCAAATTTTAAAAATATTATTAAACCAATCATTTAAACTGATGAATTTGCCATTCAAAAATAAAATGTCAACCTCAGATCGGGTTTGTACAAGACTATATACTATGTTTCATTCATATAATATTAAATATTATATCATCCATTGATCTTTAAATAATAATGTAATTGATTCAAAACGATGAAAACTTTATAAAGACTGTATCGATTACTCATGTCCCCATTCTGAAGTTGATAAATAAATAAATATAATTTATTTATTTGGATAAACAAGATTCCTATATTCGGTGTCAAAATAGAACCAACTGGAAACATCAAGCAGACTGTATGGATTTCCAATATCCCCATTCCTGTGCTTCAAAGCATCGAAATAATGTAATTATTTACATTTAATTCCCATGAAGTAATAATTATGACTGATGAGTTAGCTTGGAGTCAGCTGAGTCACATGTATTTAATCACAGCGTCATTTTGTAATACAGAAAAGATGTACATATATTTATTTATAATTTGGAGTCGCAAATTTTAAAATAGCTGCAGATTCGGAGCCGGGATCTCTAAATATTATAAATCCAAATATATCCGAGTCATACTCTAGAAATTAAATTGGAATTCTCAGTAGTAAATTAACATAAAATAGTTTCATTAAAACTACCCCAATCTAAAAATCAATTATTCTTAATTAAAAGTTTGGAATAATATTTTGTGATCAAATCCATTTTACTAATTGTGCTAGTACACTCGGTTATACAGACTATATAAATGATTCGCATTGGTACTGAGAGATCAATCGAAGAATAATATTTCATATTAATTAGTTATTTGCATGAAACCTACTACATAATTATTAAGTATAAACACAAACAGAAGTTGATAATTTATTTTTGAAGGCCAAATTCGTCAGTTTAAATAATTAATTTAATAATTTTTAGAAAAATTACGTTAGATACCCTTTAAGATAAATCTATTTAGATTTTGAGTAGTAAACCTTAAGGCAATCCATCATTTCTTGATTAAAAACAATTTTTTAGGATTTTGAATATAAAACCAAAACAAAAGAATCGTTTAAAATACCACGTGATGTTAACATAAAACTACAACTACGACAAATATAATAGTCGTATAATTGTACAAAGTTCATATGAGTTACAAAGTTATGAATAAAAAAATGATGTTTTTCACCACAAAAGGTTGCGTGTTTTGAGTTTGTGCTCCTCCAGATAGTATTAGAACTCATTGGCTCATTATTTGTTTGGTAGCTGCAATTGTAGACTTTGTTTCTTTCTTGAGCTTGTTGACTAGGATTTGGAGCAGCAATCTGGATTCCGGTGTTCTGCCTTGTGAAGCTGGAACTAGATCGGAGTGGTGATAATTGGATTGTAATAGTGACTTGAAGATGGAGGCTCTCTTGGAGCAGCAGCGTCATTACCATGAGGAGCGTGAGCGCCTAATGGACTGCATGGTCTCGGAAGTGCTTCACGGGAAAAAGGGATCTCATCGTGAGGCTCTCAACTCTGAGCATCGGCAAAGGAGACTTTTGGATCGCTACAACAACGTGACCCAATCCTTACTCACTATTTACGAAGATGAAGATGGGCAAAGGAAGGAGGAGGTTTCGGCTCTTTCCGGGGAATTTACAGAGTTTTATGCTCGACTCAAGAACATAAAAGAGTTTCACAAGCGGCACTCTGTGGCCATCCCCATGGCCATGGAATTTGATGCTCTCAAAAAGGAAATCAGCAAGTCTGGAGATCAGCAAGAGAGTTTAATTGATTTCGCAGATGAAGAAGGCTACGGAAAGTATTTGGATCTCCATGAGTCCTATGAAGCTTATATCAATCTCAAAGGCATCCCGGAAACTGTGGATTACATCACGTACCTCTCCATATTTGATCGTCTGGACACGCTGATTCCCAAGGAGCGTAAAGGGGGAGAATACAAGAAGTATCTCTTGGGTTTGATTGAGTACTTTGAAGTCTTTACAAGAAAAGTGCGTCCGCTCTTAGATCTGGATGTAGTCATGGAGGAGACCTTAGTGGAGTTCAATCAAAAGTTTGATAAAGGAGAATTTCAGGGATGGGCGATAGAGACAGGAGGAACGGGAGGGGCGTTAGCTAACGTTGGAGCTCACTTAGATCTCTCTGCTTTCTCATCACCTGAAGAATTAGCCTCTCTGGGATTAGATCGCTTAAAGTCGGCATTAGTAGCTTTAAATTTAAAATGTGGAGGCACTTTAGAAGAAAGAGCTAAACGCTTATTCTCGACCAAAGGGAAGCAATTGAGTGAGTTGGATCCTTCTTTATTCGCTAAAAATTCAAAGAATGGAAAAAGTCGCAATAACACTGAGAAACAAAAAGAAATAGCTGCTTTGGAGGCTCAAATATACAAATTTGCGGAAATTTTAACTGAACCTCGTAATGCGACGAAAGAGAATGTTGAACGGAAGCAGGCTCGAACTGAATTTGAACGTGAGGATTCTGATGATGAAATGTCTGAAGAGGAACCTGAAGAAGCTGCAGATGATGATATTCCATATAATCCTAAAAATCTTCCACTAGGTTGGGACGGCAAACCCATCCCCTATTGGCTTTACAAACTTCATGGTCTCAATATATCTTACAATTGTGAAATATGTGGTAATTTTACATATAAGGGGCCTAAAGCATTTCAAAGACATTTTGCGGAATGGAGACACGCACACGGTATGCGATGTTTGGGAATACCTAACACCGCCCATTTCGCTAATGTGACGCAAATCGAGGATGCAATGGCATTATGGGAAAAATTAAAATCTCAAAAGCACGATGAGGCATGGAAGCCTGATATGGAAGAAGAATTTGAAGATTCTCAAGGCAATGTAGTTAACAAGAAAATATTTGAGGACTTGAAACGACAAGGACTTCTCTAATGATAGTTATTTCTTTCAGTTCCTGCCGAATAGGCTAAGTGACTTTGCCATCATTGCGGGTTTATTTTAAGTGTTAACTAATTTAACCTTCTTATTTACATCCATTACAATATTTTTAAAAGTATTTCTTATGAACTCATTTCAGCCAATCATGATGTTGTCTAGGTTTGGTTTCTTTTTGTATTGTCACTATTTTGAGTAGTGAAGTTTATTCCCTTGTAAAATATATAAGAAAATTGTTAAAAATTTTACTTTAATTTGTCTCATTGAAATTTCGGAGGAATATGATATTTAATGCATGAATTACTTTACATTTTATTTAGTAATTCATGTGTATTGATGTCACTTTAATGATGAAACGGTCCCTTAAAACGTGTGTTCACTAAATATTATGTTTTAAGTTATTAAACGTTTTCTGTGTATTTCTTCGTGCGATGTTGGTTAATATTGAATATGTATATCTGTGAATTAAGCTATCAAATTATTAAATGTGTAAAATCAATTTATTAGTCATCCTTTTTTCTTTTGAACAACAAAAGGAAAGGACAGGTATATAAAGCTTTTCCAAAAGATACAATATAATTGAACACGAACAAAAGCAGTTCGATTCAAAACTTAACATAGTATCTGTAATATTTTTTTCAGTGAATGAAGAGGTGTGATTCACCATGTTAGGACTCGAACCTCCCAGTTCTCGAGTGGATTGGAGGAGACAAAACTTAATAGAATTGAAACGAACACAGTGTCGTAACAGAGAAAGAAAGAAGGCGGAAGAACAACTTTCAACTAAAAGAGGACCATTGAAGGCTCAACATTTAAACCCTATATCCCCTCGAGTTTTTGAAGAAATTGATATTCCTGAGCTAAATTCAGATACAGCCAGTGTTTTCAACGATGTATCTATTTTAGCAAGACGTCAAAAAGTCGACGAAATTCTTGATGATATCTGGGCTACCTTACCTTTAAGTGATCAAGGAATTTATTATCCATCTCGAAGAGGGAGCAATCGGCACTCAAGGAGTCAGTCTCGATGCTCAAGCTCTAGAATATCTGTAAATCAACTTCCTTTTTCTAAACAATCTCGAATTGAAGTTAAGCCTACAAGAACATCATCTCGGTTATCTATCTCTACTCCAGACCTAGCAAAAGCCAGCAAAGAACCTACCAAAATAACAGGAACAAACTACGTTAAATCTAATGCAACTAATGTGTCCTCCCACAGAAAACACCATTTAAGTGATCATGAATCTCTAAAGAGACCTGAAGTTATTCCTTCAAAACCTGGGGCTATACCAAAATATTTGAAGCAAAGAAAGGATCAGTGGAGAAAAGATGCGGAATTAAAAGAAAGGTCAAAACCAGATCCCAATTGTCCTCCAGGTCATGTTTTGTTGAAGGAATCTAGTAGAATAGCTCAGATAGAGAATTTGGAATCAAAAATGCAATCGTTAGTTGAAGAGTTCAGTCATTTGCCTATGGGTAGAAATACACTTCGTATTCAGAATAGGAGAAAAGATATCGAAGATGAATTAAGACAAACGGAAGAATCTATTAGAGTACTTGCCAAGTCCAAAGTCTATGTTCCTCGAAAAAATTAATAATTACAAATATTGTTTTTGTGCTAAAATCTGCTTACAATTCTAATTTTATACTTATCTCGGACCAATTTATAAATGATTAGATAACTTACAAGTCTTTTAGATTTTTTGATTATACAAATCTTATTTGCTGCCAATATTAGAGTTATACATATGTGTATTTTGAATGGTTAAATAAAGGAATCATATTTTTATCAAGCTACATATTTTCTACTCTTAATTTAGCGTTTGAAGTTTAAAGTGCTAGCATTATTTTATGTATAAACCTACAGTCAACCCTGTATTAAGCAGTAAGACAAAGGAAACGGAAAAAGTGACCTATTTGTACAGGTGACCTTTTAAACCAGGTTTCTTGTTAAGTAAGAACTTTAAATTTGAAAACTGAATATGTCCGGGTTGTGCAGTGACAGGATTAAAAGAGGTGACCGCTATACCAGGTTTAACTTTATGTAGTAAAAATATAATATTAACCGTGCACAGAAAACTAAAAAAAAATCCAAGTGGATAACACTTCCATATGAATTAGCTTCAGAAGGGTCCAATATTACATTTGCTTTAATGTTTAATTTGAAAACGGAAAAATAGACTTAAATGAGGTTTTAAAAATGTCCCAAAAGGTATCCTTCAATACATTTTTGGTTATGATATTTTTCATAGACTTACATTTTAAACGTTAAAATTGAACTAACTAAAAAATATTTGTCTAATTTTTAGCATAAATTATTTCTTCAAAAATATTGCCATTTTTATTAATATTAGAAATATGGTTAATAAAGTTAAAAAAAACTTATAGTTTCATAACATCAAACATGAAACTTATTTTAGAAAATCATAGATGCATAAATGAGTAAGTTTATTAATCGTACCTATATGTATGAAACAAAGAAAAACAAAACCATAAAAGGTAAGATAATTTAACTGCACTCAAAAGTACATTGAAGGGTCCTATTTTAAATTCACCAGAAAAACAAATAAAATTTTATATCCTTTTGAAACTAATTAATCGATGTTTATCTATATATTGAAGCATAATAATTATCTAACTTGATTTTTTTTAGTTAATCACTGGCAATTTTTCTATAAGCAATATTAACAATACACTATATGGCTATTAGTTAATAAATAAGGATATTTACTAGAATTATATTATAATGAATGATAATCAGTAATTACTAACTAGAGTAGCAATAGTATGAGATTTCATATTTGTATCCTTAAATAGTAAATACTAATGTTTTAACAAATATTAATTGATAATTATTAGTTCTTACCAGAGGTAGGGATTTGGACTCGATTGCATATTTTGAAGACTTTCAACTACACTTGATCGCACAATCAAAGACTTGGACTTGAAAGCTATGACTCGAAACTTGGTTGGATTAAAGTTATTTTATAAACAAATTTTCTCAAAATCGTTTCAATTTTTTAACTAAATATAAAGTACTTTTTAAAATTTAAAGTATCTTTGATAGAGAAAAAACTCAATTTAAGTCAGATTCTGTAACTCTTAAATCTATACAATGAATAAGTCTAGCCTTGTATTTCTATTACCCTTGGTACATTGTTATTTCTTAGATTAAGTAGTGACCCAGTTCTACGATATTAATTTCACACTCAAAAACGAGGTATCAACAGACAAACTTTGCTTTATTTGGTTGTGGTCATTACTTATGGAAATCCCCCTACCCCTGCTAGAATCTGTTCCCACTAGAATCTTTTATAAAAATAAAACATTTATGAAAATTATCTTCTACTTAAGAAAAAACATTAACAGTTAACGCTATACATAATATATTTATAATCATTAGGGACCTAAAATTAACTCGAATGATATCTAAGGACTTGATGAAAATATTCGAGGATTTTTTAGGGTTTTGAGTAAAAACTGAAGAGTCAATATGGACTGGTAGTATAACGACACCCCACTTGGGGTCATTACTTAAGATATTAACGTAATCTTATTTTCCGACACATTTACAATCTATATAATTAATAACTAAATATACATTTTAAAACATTCTCAATATGCATGTTAATGTACATACAAGGATGTTTTTTTTTTAAATTATCCCATATTTTAAAAACTGAGAGGTTTTGTTGTTTTGTTTTTTCTTCCAAAAATGCATTAAACTTTCATAATTACCCTGGAACATATAATTTTTGCAACAAATGGAAAAATCCTAAAGAGAAGAGATTATTACTTTATGAAAAGCTGGATACACTTCTATGTCAACCCAGAAGATTGCCAAGGTGAATTGGAAAATTGTTTACAGATGTAAAAAGCGATTAGAGGATAGAATTAGGAGGTCAGGGAGTGAAACAACCAATACTGTGAGAACTTCTAGGTTGGCCAAGACCGTCTGTGAAAAAATTAGACGAAATCTACAAAGATCCATACAAAAGCTGGCCCAGGATCACAATATAAGCAGAACCAATATGACCAGTCGGAAATTCAACACAATGATATTATTGGCAAATATATATATGATAGCATTCATTCCAGTCAAAAATTTGCTTACAAAGTGCAAAACCAGAGTCAATCATGGTTTTGGGCGCTGTAGCTTTAAATAGGGTAAAATCACCTATATTTCGAATTCCTGATGGGGTAAAAATTAAACAAAAAGTTTATTTGTACTTTTTGAAGACAAAAGTGAAGTCTTGGGTTGAAGCAGCAGTTCCACGTCAAGAAGTTTGCTTCACTCGGGATTCAGCTCTAGCTCATGGTACCCACTCAGTTCAAAACTGGTGTAACAGAAATTCAGCATTTTTGGGACAATTCTATGTGGTCTCACTCTTCAATTGATTTAAATCCCCTGGACTTTTTCATTTAGGGAATATTGGAGAGGGAGGCAATGTTAATCCTTCAAGAAATAAGGATGCTCTCTTGGCAACCCTTGATAAGAAATGGAACCAAATTTCAGATGGTGTAGTACGTGCCAGTTGTAATGCTGTTGGTAGATTTGATTTCTGTAAAAAAAAAGGTGGACAAATTGAAATAATTCATATTTTAAATATTTGTAATAGTTAAATTAAATTTTTCAAAAGATTTTAATAAAATTGGACTTTAAGTTTTTGATTTAGAGTCAATTATTTATGGGACAATTTAAAAAAGCAACACGTTATATAGTTGTAAATAATATGACGTACAAGTATTTTTTTTTTAAAAAGAGCCCGAAAATTAACGTGGTCCCCCTGACAATGCTTCGGAGGAGAGAAGCGTAGCTGTCATCACGTTTCCTTAGATTATCTGTGAGAAACTATGAGCTGAAGGAAATAAACAAAATTTACTCCATATCTCACAGTAACATAGGTAGGAATTATCCAGATATCGATCCTCAATTTTAAACTGAGTCCAACAAAGACTAATAACTGCCCATCAAATCCTCAGGGATACTCCTTGTCTTACACGCCCAAGGGATTACTCCAAACTTATATATTGTCTCTTTAAGGCTAAAATATTAATGATAACAGTTTTGTAAAATAAAAACACTCTTGAGGGGGCAACTACAGAAAGTATTGCACTCATACAATGTCATATACTATACAACTCTAGTGATGCATTGATTTATATTTAAATCTTAACCATTTTTTAGCGTGCCAGTTGTTTTTTTTTAGGTTTGACAGCCTGAATAATTTTTTTCTTTTTTTTAAATATCCAATTTTTCTTTAATTATTGAGGAGAGACCATCTAAAATTAATGAGTATGGGCTCATGAAAGACGGAGAGAAACATAAATGATTTCTCGGATAGTTATGAGGGACTCAGAGTAGAATTGAGGATTGAGTATTTATTTCCCTTATCTCATAGCTGCTTGCAGCTAATCTACCCCCCTCTAATGAAAAGTCATGACGGATAAGTTGCACTACAAATTATTCTTTAAATTGTCAGGACTACCATTTTGATTTTCGTTTTTTTATATACCAAAAATGCTTATGATTTACAAGTCTAAAAGTACATATCAAAAGTGTTTTATCTTATTAATATAATTGCCTATACTAATGTCATAATAGATTGTGATATGTACAGGTATTGTACATAAATCATAAAGAAGATGAAAATATATTACCTCAGCGGTTCCTGAAAAATTCGGCAAAAAATATTTTATAATGTTATTGTGGAATTTCAGAAGATCTAAGAATCATGTGTGTTTGTCCATGTTGTTTCGATCTCGATAGGTATCCACGTTCTACATATTTCATTGAAAATATATTGCAAATTATATTTATCTTACGTATTAGTCAAACGTTGAGATTAGCGGAAAATTGGATCAATTTATTCGGTTTGTTCATTTTTAAGAACCTGAAGGGTGGGGGGGATGAACGAATAATGGGGAAAATCATCAAATAGCGGGAATTTAGCTCTTCAACTTTTATATCTTTTTCGTTTTGAGTATCTCTCCCTTTTTTTAAATGCTATCCTCGACCTTGTACAGTCGAATAAAAAAAATCTTATCAAAAATAAATACCATCCTAGCAACAAGTTCCTCATGTGAGAGGCTCTTCTCCAAGACCAAACTGGTTTTTCTTTTGAGAGGCTCTTCTCCAAGACCAAACTGGTTTTTTTTTTTTTCAAAAAGCAGCCATTTTCAAAGAAATACTTCGTGAGCTATCTCCTGCAGAATGCCAATGGTTGCCTATAAATAGAATTTAAATTTTGTAAGAGAAAAAAAGAGCACAAGGAGAAGGCGTGAGCGAGACAAATGGTACTACTGAATTAAGATCCTTGTTAATATCAGCTACTTTTTATATGATTTTCGGAGGATAAAATGAATCACTATAATAAAGAAGAGAACCTTTGACATTTCAAATAACCCTAGTGCATGAAAAATATTATAATTACATTTAAAATCAATTACATTTATTTTATCATCCGTTTTTAAAACAATTGACACCATAGATGGACAAGAATGCTTACTTCGGAGTGAGAAGTTTATACCATTACGACCTATGAAATAAAGAAGAAAAAAGAGGTCACTGAACAACAGTTTTTCCTTCTCTAATCACTAAGCTTTGTGTTTTCTCTACACATATCCCTTCTTTATTTATAAGCAGTGTCACTTCGTAATGACGGTTCGTACAGGCTGTAAAAAAAAACAACAAAGAATACGGTTGGTCACCCTTATTTGCCTTTAAGATTTTTTTTTTCAACCCAAAAAAATAGAGGATATAGGAGTAAAAAAATGTAGAAATGAGCCCCTGAACATAGAATTTTCAGAAGATGAACGAATTAACAGAAAAATTGTAAACGGATCCAAGCCTGTGTCGTTTCTCATTCTTATATATATGACAATCCGTGTTAAGAAACATTTTTAATACTTTAATTGTACATTGTAGAATCATCATTAACTAGTATTTATCCAGCATTGCTTGGAGTTACTAGACGTTTAATAATATACATATGTACTCCCTTGTTTTTTTTCTTTTTGAATATGACGTACTGAGCTTTTCTGAATAGCTTCTTTTTTTTTAATAATTTATATATAACACATTGAGTATTAGTTAGAAACAATCGTTTCTATATTATTATTTGTTGGATCAACAATGACACTATGGTAACATACAGCCATACAAACATTACTATATGAATATATTCTTGTATGTTGGCCTTCAACGAAATGCTATCCTAACATATGTATTTATTGATATAGAGGAAACACAAATTTAAAAAGGAAACAATTTATTATTTTTATATTTAAAAAAATATATAATCTATAATTCATTAATTCGAAATGATAATAACAGCTAACGTCAGAAATGTTTGACTAGGAGATCTTATTTCCATTATAATATATTTTTGGAATTATTTTAACTCTGTTATTTTGGCACAAATGCCTTCACATCCAATTATGATAAAATATGTTTCAAAAAAGTTTAAATTCATACTTCAATTGATTGATTATAGTCAGTGGCAAGGGATCACGATCCTAAAGCATTAAACACAATGAATATTTTATAGAGCGGGAAAGTTAAAGAGGGCGCGAAATTAAGGAAAAAAATTAGATTAATTCAACATTTCGATTTAAAAAGGTCCTTAAAAAATGGGAGTTTCTTTTCTAAAGATAGTCTTCCTCTCAAAATGTCTTGTAGAAAAAGATGGTCATTTGGGTAATTCCTTCTGTTAAAAAAGGGCATTAAACTATCATTTAAAAAAAAGTAAAGTAAAATTATTATCTTCTAAAAAAAATTATTATATATTTGGTAAAGAAAAAGGCGAATAAGTGAAATTAATTATTTTATAAAAAATCTAAATTTTACTTATTTACTTCAAGAAACCCCCAAATCGAAATTCCCGAAGAAAGTTGCATTTTTTTCTAGTTTTGTAAAAAAAAAGTTGCTAACAGCAACAATTGGAATTGTAAAGAGGAACACAAGCCTAACATAATTTTTTTCGTAATTGATAAAACAAAAAAGTCATGAAGAATAATGTTGTTGGAAAAATAGCCCTGAATATCTGGTTTATTTTTAGAAATATTGCAAAAATTATGCAATATAATGGTCCTACAATTGAAATTACATTATTAAACATAAAAGTCCAAAATTTTGCGTCAAAATCGTCGTTTCCGTGCCATTTCTTTTTGAAAAATTGAAAATTGACGTTTAATGAAAAAGTGAGGAAAAAAATGAGTCAGAAAATGACAGATTTTTCAGTTAAACATCAATTTTTTGAGTCAAATGTAAATGCAATGGAATCTCCAGACAAATTTCTACAAACTTTATTTTATTTACTAATCCCATATTTCATTGAAAGTTCATTTTTTTGCACTTGAAATAAACGAAATTGCAATTTTCTCCGATTTCTTTTTTTGATAATAACTTTTTTGATTTTGAATTAATTTAGAAAACGTAGTTATTCATCTAGTTGTTTTTTGAAACGCCAATCACTTTTGGATTTATAACTCAACCTCAACTCTTTAGTATCCTTGAGCTACAAAAAACGGTTTATGGGATTTTGGGTATAGCATAAGGCCCCTTATATAACCTCCTCCTCCCCCAAATCGACACCCCCTGTAGTATCATACAGTAGTATCTGGTTTGAATGTAGTTCGAATTTTTACCGTTGTTGTACTTTAAATAAAATAGTGCGAATCGCTCCTCCGTAATGAATTGAAGATCATCCGACATGATGGATTATTCATGGATTGACGAACAAGAATAATACCAGGCAATGAATAAAATTAATAAAAAATATTTTTTGTAAAAAAAAAGAAGACTAATTAATTGATCTATATGGCATTACAGTATATGAACAATACTTATTTATTATACTATGGATTATTCAACATCTGGATAAATCATTCCCTTTAATCACGCAACCTTTCGATTACCCATTACTGTTCTGATTCAATAAGTTTTTATTTATTTATTTAACAATTAACTAAATAATTTGGATAGAAAGTGACAATTCTTCCTAAACTTGCGTGTTCCTTGTTTTCACACTGGTAAATCATCTGGTCAAAAGCTTAAAGATAATAAAATAAGAACTTAATTTCATCAATTTCCATCATTAAACTCGGCAATTTCTTAATAAATATAAATCAGATATAGCAATTTATTGTATACCTGGTAAAAAAAATAATATATTAATATTTATTCTAGTAATATCTGAACAATTATCATTGTTTATATTGATGATAAATCCGTCGATAGATCTAAAAAGTTGTTTGCTCTCTTCATTTTAAAATGAAGATTTTGAAACAAACTAGATAACAAACTAGATGAACACATGTTCTTCATAATATATTCTTCAAAGATGACCCACAAACATATTCTCATTTTGGAAATCAAATCCGAAAAACTATTTTTTACACTAAAGCATTTAGAAAAGGGAGATTAAACTAATTTTACAAGAGGTAAGACATGAATTACTTAATGTAAAGTCATCTATAGCTAAAAACAGCTTCATTAATAGATGATCTTCTCTAAGACAAGAGAAATAGGATGAACTACGATGAAACTAAAAATCTCATTACTATGTCCTGGATATTTTCTCAAAAAATATCTTTATTAATAAAGGTGATCTGTGATTAAAGTAAAATCTGAAAGGAATCGACAAAAATCTATTTTTTTTTTTAAATTAGCTTTTTCTTTAACAGAATTTAATCATACTTCATAAATGCTTTTGGAGTACTCTTTCAAGTTTCAACTCTGAAAAATGAAATTTTCCAACAAATTATTTCACCAGACGATCCCCAATTCCATCATTGATTACTTAGATTCCAAATGAGGGTTTCAATGGAAAATGGTATACGTACCTGTCTCTGCGCTCATGATTCATCTATTTTTAACACGAATTAAGTCTCCCCTTCTAAAATTGTTATTTATTGGAAGAATTATATATTATTTATTTTTAATGCACTATTGAGGAGGTTACGTGGCGTGTGTCTATAGAGATGTAAAGTAATCTATGATTATATATACTGTCATTTTAAATTGAATAAAAATATGCAGTCATATATGAATAAATTAAATATAATGTTTCGGCCAAATGTTCCAAATTGTCCATCGACAAAAATGTCTGTTCGGCGAATTGTTCTTCGGGCAAATGTTCATTTAGCAAATTTTCCCGCGGCCAAAAGTCTACTCACAACCAGAAATATAAATGAAAATGTCATATATTAATCTAATAGTTATATGTAAATATTTGTAGAAAATAAAAATATCTCCACTTAAAAATAATCATCTACTACAGGGAACGATTTTATGGGAGGGTTATTGCGGATATTTGCTCTGGTCCACGCTTGTTTATGAAAAATAGGGGCCTGCTTGGTGAGATTTTTTTTCCACAAGACATCTTTAAAGACACAACCATTAAAAAAGGTTGTTTGAAAAAATTAGTTATCTCTTTTCTATTATAAAAAAGATCTTCCAATTATCCTAGTTTCCTAAAACATTAAAAAAAAACAGAAAAGAGCCCAGTAAATTTATACGTGCCCTGGGCTCACTCAGGGAAAAACTGGATCCCTCCTACACCTACGTAAGATAGTTGGAGTATCTAAGTATCATGCACCTAAGTAAATCATTGAGAGAGGGACAAGAGGATTATGCCCAGAGTTGTATAAAATATGTCCTAGAAAGTAGGAACGGGTTTTTCTTCTTGGCAATCTGCACATGTTTTTTTATTTTTCAAAGCTGTTGTCAATATTAATTAATTCTTGATGACAGAACATTTAAGTATAAAGCTCATGAAGGACAAGAGTATCAATGCAGTTTTGCTCGGGTGTTATAAGTAAAAGTCCTTGCTAGACTCGGAGTAGAATTAAGGATCAACATATGACTAATTCGACCAATGTATATAGAGTGAGATTTGTATTTGTTTATTTTCTCTCACGGCTGCTTGCAGCTGATCTAATAAAACGTAATGACAGCCAGCAAGGCTCCTCTTCTCCCAAACATTTTTCTAATTGTCAGGGTTACCATGTTAATTTTCGGTTTCTTTTATTAGTACATACCTACAGGGCATCTTTCATATGTATATCCCTGGCCATGCTCTTATCCTAACTAACAAACTCATTAAAATGGTTTAAATTAAGAGATAAACACTTTTTAATGAGTAAAGTTCGTTTTATGTGTTTTATAAAAAAAAGACATAAATTTTAACAATAAATCATTTTCATGGAATGATCAAAACGTCATGTACAGGGTGTAACAATGGAATCCAGACCTTCAGATTTTTTCTGATTTTCCGTCATATATAATGATTAAATGGTGCAATTTTTTTTGTGGTGAAATATACATATAAACGTTTCACTTAGTAGCCAAAACACCACTTTAGAGTCAACAACAGAATATTTCAAGCCTATTACATTTTCAGAGGCACTCTTGTGATGATTTTAGTGAACAACGATCTGGATATTAGCAATTTTGAGGTCTCAAAGATGACAGGGATCATGAGAATTCCATGTATCTGGCAACAGGACTCCGGTTCCTTCCACACCTCCAATGTGACTCAAGATTGGCTTAAGTAGTACTGCTACGACTGAGGATACAAGGATATTTGACCTGCTTGCTCCCCCAACCTGATTCAAGGGGTCAACATAGGTTCTCAACCCCCAAGCAGCCCTGATCAACTACGTCGTCCTGTAGTACAAGAATTTAGGAGGGACTCTAGTTTCCAGGACCTGCGCATGGTTCAGGACTCGAATCAAGGTCATTATTGAGATGAACGGAGGCTATATTAATTGGGATATATTCCCAATCATTGTATCTTCTGCTCAGTTTTTTAAATATTAACAAACAAAAAAATGACAATTTTATGTTAATTTTTAGTAGATCGATCAAAAAGGCCGGATTTCGTTGTTATACCCTGTGCTATTTTTGTTTTTATAAAATTTGAGATATTGTATTGAACAACCCACTTCCCTGGTATTATACCCCGAGTGTAACGTCAAGTATATCTTCTAAAACTATGTTAACTCGTTTGCAGTACCACCCTTAGTAGGTCAAGTTATCCATACTTTTACAAAAATCAAGGAAAAACTATTTTTCCAAACGCTAACAAATCTGTATTTTATTCACATCTTATTACAAAAAGTACCTATAGTCTTAGGGCCAATTTGAATCAATCTTGACCATATCTGGATCTCATATGAGCCAATCACGGCAGAGTTTTTACTCTTTGCATACCCGAGGTTAGGTTAATAATAAAATAAATTACCGTTTGTATTCATTTTTAGTCAGTAATTGTCAAGATGGAGAAACACGATCACTCATCAAGTAGTATTTTGCTAATTTAAAATTTTAAACATTATTTGAACAATAATAACTCCAGAATTAGTTATGCAAAAGCATAATAATTGGTGTTATCTGATCTCTTGTCATTGAAATTTCACTTATACTAACGGTTTAAAATTGTACCAAGCGGAGTAATAGCACTTTCAAATTCTGAACTTTTTTCATTAAGCGTTTATTCCTTGAAAAAGTGAAACACCGAGAAAAATGGTCAACTAGGGCAAATAATGCAAATGTTTATTTTTTCAAAACTGTGTATATTCAGAATATCTTCTAATGTTTGACTATAAAATCAATATTACCAACTCTTGGTCCGTTAATGTAAGAACAATATTTTTCTTTATAAAGTAAAATGGTTATTCTCTGGGATAACTGAGACAGTGATTGAGGCCCATGGAAGACATATTGAAAGTTAATATGATATTACCATCTATGATATTAAATAAAATCAAAAATTCACCACAGTGCATTTGTTCAGGATCTGTATGAGGTCAAAGTTTGTTTCAATTGTAGAGCACGACCCTGTATATACCCAATTTCTTCGTTTTATCCCCCTTTTAGACTATTTGTGAACTAATAGTAAATAATAAACGTAGTCCAAACTTAACAAAATAGAACTAGGCCTATGTATTAGTAATTAAAAAATCACTAAATATAATTTATGAATGTACAAAAGTAATTAGGTTAACAAAAAAATATGAATTCACAATTTCATAATGTATCGTAATTTTCTCATTAATGCATAACCTAATTTTATTTTTTCCCTTTAGCAAGGTCTTTATTTAATTTAATGGTTATAGAATACAAATTATTAAGTAGATAGAACAAAGAAAATTTGTGTTATAAGAAACATAAAATATTATACACATTTAGTATAAAATTAATATCCCTTTTTTATGACCTCTTTATCAATGTTAACGAATACATATTAAAATATAAAATTACATAAAAGAAATCTTTGTACTTACTAGTATAAAATTTCAATCTAAATGCTACTTAAAAACCATTAACAAAACTAAAAATAGACAACTCAGTCCGTAGTTTCTATCTTGTACAGGGTGCAAAATAACCAACACGATTAAAAAAAAAGAATTGTCTCCTCAACTTATCATCCGATTTGAATAAAAATCAATGCCAAATGAATTCTAAATCATTTTTATTACTATTATTCAATATAATCGCCTTTGGCGTCAATAACGCCCTCCTTTCGACCTCGAAAACGGGAACAGTTTTGTTAACAAAAAAAACCCCTTCTGGTTAGCCGCCAAAACAACATCCTTCCTGCACGTGCACATATTTTGCAGACGTTCTTCTTGGGCCTTGGATGCTTCATCATTTGCAAAATTCGAATGAAATTCTCATTCCTCTGGGAGTTTTACATCATTTCATTGTCAGAACGCTTTACTGCTGATTAATAATCACCTCCAGCCTCTTTCAGCTCTTTCCTAACTTTTCAGACAAAGGGTACCTCTCCATATTTAAAAAGCTTTCAATGTCAATATTCTCTCGTCCGGAGCAGATTGTAACAAGGAAACTTCGCCTTTTCAAAGACTGTGGAGTATTTACATCCTAGATCGATACCACTTTTTAACTGACACAAAACACTTCTAAATAGCCGCCAAAACAACAAAGAACGTCCTACTTGCGCATGCATAGCTGTTGCAGACCCTCAAAGTTCGTTTTTAAACAGTGGCCACAAGTTTTGCTTCCTATATCGATGGACGATACATAATTAGCCTAAGAGTCATTTGAAACAAAAGTAAGATCAATGGGAAATATTTAATTAATTCGAAAGTGTAACTCCAGAATTATTCTTGTAGCTGGGGAATATTTAGGTTTAAAGCAGTGTATCTAGCGGCAGCCAATATCAAGATAGTCCTCAGATTTCTTATGTTAATCACTCTTTCTTCTCTGAGCTATTGAGTAATAAAGCTTTACTAGTTACTGATATCTGAATGAATTGTTTTTTCAATTCAATTTCAAATTGAGCTTTGCTTCCCGTTAGTAGAAATACCGAAAAGAACAAACGCTCCCTATGATCTTGAATTTGTTTGAAATTAGGTAATGTTAAATATTCTCTAATTTTCAGAGGTGGACAGTGAGCAAAAGTGTGTTTGATATCTTTGTATATTCGTCTTTGCGATATGGCGGAAAATTAAAACTTTATCGATATTTGAAATTGTGATGTGAACTTCCAGCCATCAGATAACACATAATCCTTATTCCCTATGCTTAAGAAAGATCTAAGTTCTTTATATGGCCCTTAGTGATAAGAGACGCATCATTACGTGTGAATGTACTCATGAAAAACGTAAAATAATACTGAGAATTTCTTGGTGAGTTATCTTCTACATTAATAAAGCAAAGTGTGTATGATCGTTGAGGCCTAATTACTCCGGACAATGCCAGGTACTACTGCTACTGATTAATAATTGTAAGTTCCTGTAAAACCGAATGCCGACGATATTTATGAGATTTTTTTACAAGAATGCCATTGGTTTAACAGATGTCTTCCACATAACGTAACAGGAAAGTAGAAAACAGCCACACACATTCTATCATTTAAGTTGAACAACAACTAATTTAGATAAAACAAAGGGGCTGAGATTTTTTAATAATAAATATGATTCATACCAGTAAAATATTGTCATTAGATCATCTGAATGCAAACATTGTTACTCTTCTGATGAGTGTAAAATCCTTCTCTAAATAAACCTGAATTAGAAATGTGCAAAAGAAGGAGAAAGTCCTACTGGAGCCCAAAGTATTCGGTGTCAAGTACAGTCCAAATCCTTTGATTTCGAGTCGAGTCTCAAGTCTTTTATTCACAAGGGCAAGTTCATAAATATTTTTATCGAGTCTTCAGATTTCCAGTTCACAATCTTTATTTAGGTATGTGTTGATTGGAGTCTAAATATTGTCCAATATAAATTAGGAATCGTAAATCACAGTCAATATTTCACATCAAGTGTATTGCTGGTCCTGATATATTCGGTCAAGTCCAGTCTTAGGACCGGTTTTTAAGACTATCAATCCTTAGGACACTAAGTACTAGAGAACTAATAAAATAAAAGAATACATCAAATTGAGGGACGCCCTTTAAGGACATAACTTTATAAGTTTTAGGACTGGCATGCAGGACTGAACTGGACGAGACTGTAGTCTTTAATCCTAAATAAGAAACAACACAAGACTAGCAACGATCAAGGCTGTTGCTACGGGGCTGTGTACTCTCCTCTCCCACCCCCGCCACATAGATGACTTCAAATAAAGTGTAATCTACATAATTTGAAAAATAGGCACAATTTAGCAAAAAAGGCCCTAAAAGACTCTATTTTAAGCTTAAAAAAACGTTATTTGATTAAAATGAACTAAATTATATATGAAAAAAAGGTATTTTTAAAATTATTTTAGGAAAAATGAAGAGGGTCATATTTTATTTTCCCCCAAAAAGATCATCTCTTATGAGAGTAAGAAAAAATTGGTCTGAAGTCCAATTAAGTATTGGGTCTTCGATTTCAATTTTAAGTCAAACCTTCAAAAATTAAACTTGAGTCTACAGTCCAAGTCCCAATTGTGTATAACTTCTCAATTATCACCCTTGTTACAAAAATAAATTAATAGGCATGAATTCATTTGTGGAAAACAAGAAATTAACTACGTTTTGGAAAGTGACAATTACGTGTACATTGTACATATTCGTTATTATGCAAAATACTAGTGTTTGGTTAGAGTTCTACTCGAAAATGGATATAAAATACCTTTACTTTATTAAAAACGACATTTTTTCTGAAAATTACTAGAAATATTTTCGGCAAAATTGTACTTAACTTATACTCGAATAATAAAGAAAATAGATTAATAATTATCAAACTTTATTATGACTTAAAAGGATGGTAAAAAACTAAACGCATCTTACTTATTTAAATAGTGTTAATTCATAGAAATGAGCAAATTAAATTTTGGCCCAATTTTTCGGATGCAAAATGATCTTTTAACCACTCTGTAAAAAAAATTAATTTCCTGCCAAATCTTTTTCACCCATGAATGCGTATTTTTTAATCTTTTTTCAAAGTAATAAGAAAAAACTTGCAAATAACTTGCTCATTAAAGCCTTTTTAGGCTTAAAGCAATAGTTACATAACATTTTGAGTTTATTAATTACAGCTTTAAGGTCATGAAAAAGGTCAAAGGTCACAAAAAGGTCAACTTCTTCTAAATTTTTATTTTAGTGTGTCTAATAGGGTATCCTATTTTGAGGGTGACCTATAAATTCGATCTTCTGTTGTATTATAACAAAAAATTATTTTTTCAAAAATTTCAGTCTTCAAAGGGCGTTTTTTTTTACTTCTATACAAATTGAAAATGACTTATATTAAAGGAATTCTCTATTTGTAAAGGAATTCAGAAATTTCAATTTTAAAGTTATGTTGCTGAATTTCAGAAGATTGAATTTTAAAATCATGTTGTTGAATTTCAAAAGTTTCTTTAAAGTTCATTTTCTCAAGTGATATATAAGAATACGATAATTATTTTTCATGTTGAAGAAAAACAAAATGTAGAAAAACGAAATACTTCGGATACTTTTTTTTTTTTTTTTTTTTTGAAATTTTGATAATTGAAATTTAATTTTTGAAATAAATTTAATTTTTTGTGGACAGCCGGGGAATTTCTTAAAAAAAAAAAAATTAAATTAAATATTATTTTTTTTTTTTTTTTCCAAAAAATATCATAATTTTTGGATTTTTTTTCAAAGAAATTCAAAAAATCAAGAATATATTTAAATCCTGCGGACAGCCATGTTCTGACTGTGTCAGTACTAGAACTGATTTAAAAGAAGAAATAAAGTTGATTGGACCAAACTTTATAAATATTTAGGACTAATATGCAGGACTGAACTGGACGGGACTGTACTCATCAATTCTAAATAAAGACCGACACAATATTACTTAAGACCGAACCAAAAAAAAAATATATATATATATATGAAAAAAAAAATAACGGTGTTGGACTGAGTCCTTTAGAAGTGTGGTTCTCATACTTTCTAATTTGCAGATGAGTATTAACGGAGTTTGATATTACTGCCAGGAGAATGTGTTTTTTTATTAAATAGATCATTTTAAAACAGAGTTTTAATATTTCCTTTATCTCATTCCAGTATAGCCTTTTTATCCTCTCTCAACCTCGACTCCGAAAAGGGAAAGAAAAAATTTGAAAGAAAAAAAAACATATGGTAGAATACCTTTTGTATTTTTCTTAATGCCAACTGTTAATTATTATTTAAATAAGACTTATAAATTATTGTACATATTGTATTGATAGTCTTACCATTCACTGAGTATGAAATGATACGAATTCTAAACGAAGGCCGTAGACTTACATTAATTAATATAAAAATCATAATCTTAAGTAGTAACTTTTTTGAGTTCCTAATTTGTAGAGTCAGCTTCTTAAAATCATACCGAGAGTCAACTTATAAAAATGTATGAAAACAGCTGAAAGGAAAATACACACGTAACACAAAAATACCCAATGTATTTTGTTGTCAGCTGTCGATTCCCTCGTCTCACTCGATACATTCTGGGTATATCATAATTTATTCCTTTTGATAAATAAACGAAGTAGTAAGAAATAAAAATATTTCTTGTTGATCCCAAATATAGTCGTAGTATATTTATATATATTCTAAGGACAATGTACAAAATGCCCTATAGAGCGGACAATGTTGTTCAAAATGCTCGGGTAATCTATAAAATTCCCAATAGGGTGGTCATTTTGCGTCATTTACCCAATGTGAAACAATTCATTGGAAGCAATTCGATAATTGTGTGCATTTTCCTTGTAATTTATAAAATATTCGGATAATCAAACTATTGTATTATAAGAAATTGTCAAGAGAGACCACATTTTATTTTCCAAAATATAACTCGGCCAACAGGTTGTGCAAGTGGACAGCTGGTCCCTCAGGGGGATCAAAACTTATCGCTCCCGCTATCCTGAGTATCAAGGACCCCTTCTAATATCCTACACGTTATTATCTTTATTGTATCACGCAACCTTTTCTCCATAAAGAAAAGAAAAGAAAAAAGGCCCGAAATCATCTGGTAGTTAGCCAAATAAGTCAATGATACCAACTACCATTTATATCTAATATACTCCCAGACTATCACTGTCATATTATTTCTTCACATTTTAAAATGAATTGCATATTATTAAAATCTACATTGTATTTTAATTCGATACTATATTATAATATTGATTAGTTATATTTTATTAAGATAGTAATCTTCATTTGTGTTTGTGTATGATAGCCAAAATTTCTTCATAGAAATAATAAAATTGCCAATATATATGTATCTTATATAATCAAGAAATAGTGTTCCTGTCCTTTTGAAAACGGAGCATAATTATAGAATAATTTATTATTTTGTTTATTTATCAAGAAGAATAAGTTGTGAAATAGCCATGACGTATCAAGTGAGATGAGATAATCCACAGCCTACAACAAAATACATAGTGTATTTTGTGTTAGCGAGGTAACACCGTGCCTATGAAAGACCCCGGCCACCAGTTGTGCAAGTGAACTATTTGTCCAAAAGTTTTAATTAAAACACATCACCCGTCGATTCTATTTTCGATTTCTTTTTGGATGAAAGGTTTCGTGGTACAATAAAAGTAACGAAGAATTATGTGTATGTTTCAAAAAGCGAGCCGTGTTAAAGGTAGAAATTAGAAATGACTCTTAAATCTCCATCTTCTCATTTATTTTCTGTAATAGGATGAAATAATATATAAGATATCTATCTATTATTTAATTTATATCTTGAAATGGATGTTCATTGAATAGTGTACATGACTTGTAGTTAGTTACCTGAATAAAATATTATGATTATTTAAAATGAACATGTTGTTTCTTTTTTACAAGCAGGTGTGCCTTTTTGATCAAAACTAAACACATATGTACAATTTGTTGCGATTTCTATAAATGTATGTAATAAGACTTTTACTATGTTTCATGAATGTAGTAAGTACATATCTCAACTACTGACTAAGTAAGATAAATATCAAAAGATTTTAATTACTTGGAGGAAGTGAAAAAATATCTTTTTAATTCGTTTCGTTTTTGTTATGTATAAATGTCTACTCGTGGCATTCAAGAATTTTAATACCCCATTTCTGAATAAAAATATGATTATATTATGTAAATTATGTACAGAAATATTTGCTATTTGAAACTAGCCTCCAAAAGTGTATTCGCAATTTGCTGAAATACTTGATATTGCAAATCTCACAAAAAAATAAAATTAATAGTTACGTTAGGACAATTAAACGTCATACCTACGAATCCGTGGCCCCCAGGGTTAGTAAACATAACTTAAATACTAGAATAATTAGCTATATATTATTTGATTCAAAAGTAATATAGTTATACATAGTGTTTCCTTGATCCTTATATATTCGTTCCAGCCAAGTCTGAAAACCATTCCTATTGGTTCAAAACACTGTCAGTCCTTGGGATCGATCCTTAACTGTGGGTCCTAGGACTTTTTCCAACAAATGTCGAAGGTTTATCAAGCCAAATAATATATACGAGATATTTATTACAAAAGTTGCACATGTTTTGCAAAAAAATATTCATGTTTTCATTATAATGCAATATAACACGTACAACGAACATATTATACTTTACTTTGTTATACAATTTTTTTATTGGTTCTAGGAAGTTTCACTCCAGGAATTTTGGCGCTGCGACAGTTTTACCCTCATATATGTAAAAATTTATAGATTAAAAATACGAGTATATCTTCTCACATATAATTTATAAAATACAGAAAATTATGTAATATTCCAGAGTAAACTGTCATCAAGACCTACACCCATTTCTGAGGTAGAGATGAGGTCATTATTGACTTCAAAGGTGACTATTATTGTATTTGGATTCATCCCTCGTTTGTGATTGGTTTTCTTTTAAATCAGATGATTAGTTTGGGAGATAATCAATTTGAAAAACAATTTGCGTTGATTGTTAAATAGAGGTCACACTTCTTATATATATTATATATAAGACAACAATAAGGAACTAGAGATTATACGATCGAGACAGTAACACTAAAATGAATAGTCATATTTCAATATAGATAGGACTAAATAATTTTAATTTATCTCCTTTGAAGGGTTCTGTACCCCACATCGTTACCTAAATTGTGTATCTCAACCTTTCCTTCAAAAATAAAAAAGGGGACTAAAATCATATGGTAGTTGGCCCATTTTCCCCAACCATGGGATTATTATTTAATAATTGTTGGGAATATGGTATAATCAAACTAAAAATCTGCCAGTTGGTGTGACGGTCTGTAGCTTTAAAAGGGGTTTCTTTCTTAATTTTCAATTGAATAAAAAATCCCCCTGTGTCAGTAAAATATCTGTATTGTATATTAAATAATCTTATGCTTTAGGAAGTTGTAGTATTTTACCACAAGACGGCGCCACTCTCTGTCGTTTTATTTAAAAACTTATTTTAGTAAATAACGCTCATGCCCCATTGTCAGGAAATTGTGAATAACTTAACAAGATCTAATTCAAATCCAAACAATCAACGTCCATAAACTTGATAAGAGGAAAATAAGTAAAAAAATCGACAGCTGACGAAAAAGTACAATGTACATTTGTATGTAAGTGGGTTAGCGCCTTGACAAATATCTACAAAAAAATAAAGAAAGAAAGGGGGAAGTGCCACTGTTGTCAGCATTTATTTCTACTCCTCCAACCATCATGACTATCAAAAAATCTACATATAATAATTCAAACAAAATAAAAGAAGGTATGAACAACCCTAAGTAGGTAGATAAAATACTCCGTTTGAAGAATATCTCATTGATCTCTTTAATGTTAATCTATGTAAGTTCATTAATATTTGTGATACTTAATTAATTTTGAATTTCAAATATCTTGAAGGAGCTACGTACTTCAGAGTAACTGATAATGTGTGTAATAACTTTTATACTGTAAATGTAACAGCTTGATATACGTTCTCATTCATACTTATCTATATTAATAAAAAAGTCTATTTGTATGAATGTTTGTATGTACTACGTAAAGTCATTTTTGAGTGCATCAATTGAATGCACTGATACATAATTTAAGAAAATAACAACCCAATCTAGTGTGTGTTATATAAAGTTATGACTAGTGATGAAAATTGGGTGCATTTTTTAGCACGCCCTATTTTTGGAGTTGGCAAACAGAAGAATAAATTTTCTTTTCCTATTTTGTTGTTATTATTACTAAATTCGAGTGAACTTCCATTTCTGCTACATATTCGATATATGTAGCAAACCAAATCTTCAGGCTAGTTCATGCGAATGAACAAGTTTTGTGTAGTCTTGTATGGTGTACTTCAAGATAGAAAATACATCCAGTCTTCAGTTAGAAATCACATACATGGTCTAGTTCCATTTTTGGTGATCCCCACCACAAAAATAATGCCACCTACCACCCGTTCACAGGATCCTGAAAATCCTGAGCTTGAAACAGTCGCACTCTAGCAGTCAAATACCTCCTCCGGTGTTAATTCAGTAAGGCACAACGCTTCCCGTCACCTAACCGGATGTTCAGAATTTCGTATCCGAACTTTCGAGCAAGAAGACCCTGAAACATGGTTTATGAAAATCCATTTCATGTTTAAAGTACAAGGCATCACAAATGATTTCGACAAGCTCTACGTTTCCCGTCACCGAACCGGGTGTTCAGAATTTCATCTCCTAAAGTTCGACTAAGAAGATCCGGAAACATGGTTTCACAAATGATTTCGACAAGCTCTGAGCCGTAATATCTGTACTCCTGCCTAACGTCATGATAATGTTCCAAAGGAGGAGTTATCGGGTTCTTTTGGAGCCTTGAGGAAATTTTTTTGATCTCTATGGTATGTCACATCAAGAACGCATGAGAATGGCCCTTGATCTTTTGAAGCACGAATCATTAACGGCTAAGGATATTTTGGCTGCAGTGGATTGTCTCCTCGACCCTGAGTTTGTACCGGATCTCAAAGACATTCTAATGAAGGAGCTAATAAGCATGTGTCCCAAGTTTACTAAGAGCCTTGGCCCAATCGTAAACGAGAATAAGCAAGCATTGTGATAGCCTTAAACAATCATCGGCACTCTCCCAATCCTTAGAGGTGCATAATGCTCCACTACCTTCCTTTCTTCATTCCACTCCTTTACAGGATCTCATTTAAGCTTCTTCAATCTCTCGTCGACCTGACCTCCCAAGATTCCGCTGAGCCCTTTTAAGAAAGATAAAATCAACATCATCGTTCCAAGCTCAAGGTAATGCAGAGACGTATTTGCCAGCAATTCTTGGCGTACGGTATGTCTGCACGGAACTGTTCAGGTTCCAACTACCCATTCAACGGACTCCTGCTAACAAACTAATTAGTCATCAGCTCTTTTGAGCTGAGGTAACCAGCGTAGATATTGACCTAATTTATGTGAAAAACTGTCTCAGGTATATATAATTCCTTGATCACTCAGAAGCTCACGTCTCCATCTTGTAAACGACTTTAGCCAAATCTATAAAAAAGGAATCTAATCTTCCTCCTCTTATCGCTTTTGGAGGGCAGCTAGTCATACGGATCGGAACTTCGTCGGTGGATTTTGTTTCGGAGGATATCAGATATTCTTGGAGGTTTTATATTTTTGACAACGCCATCCCTAGTCTTGATATGGATTTTTTAAGAAAACATAATTTTAGTATTGATCTTGTGAATAAATCACTTTTCAAACAATCGTAAATGACAACTTACCCCTTGTCAATTGTAATTTGAGTCTCCCAACTACATCACCTGTTGAGTCAACTGAGTATGCACGTGAGTTTAATCTTTCCTTCTCAGAGTTTGATTCCCTTATTCCACTCAAGCCCTCAGTGACACACGCCATCGTCACAGCCAGTGCACGATGTTTTTCCTTGCTCGGAGGCTCAGTGGGCCAAACCTAGCCTTACTCAAGTACAAAGTCCAACTTTTACTTGACACTGGAGTACCTTCATCATCTCCTTATTCTTATGCGGGGCACAAGTATGAATTAATTTTGACTGAACTTGACAGCCATCCAGTGAGTCAAAAAAATATGTATGTCATCTGTACATTCATTTTTGATATAAGAAATAACAATTTAAACATATTAATAAAATAGTGGTAGGCTTTTTGGGTGTAGCATCGAGCATGCGCGTTATAATAAAAAAGAAAAAGGAAGTACACTATGTAAAATAAAAAATTGTGAGTATGAGTTTAGATAAGGTTTAGCAAAGAGTGTGTGTTGCTAGAGCTCTATCACGTCATATTTAAAAAAATATGCAGCTGTTATTATATTTCGTTCATACTTGTGGAGAAAACATTCGTACTAATAATATATTTTATTGAGTAACTGTGTGTATGTGCACTCGAAATACAGAGGATTTTTTAGGGAGTTATCTTCTATATCAGTGGTTCTCAAACGCGGTACGCATACCCATTGGGGTACTTGGAAGTACTCCTAGTGGTACTTGAGATTTAAAAATAATATTTTACAAGTGCTGCATAACTCAGGGGCATCAAAAGGGGATGGGCTGGAGGGCTGTAGCCCTTTCAAATTAAGGAATTTTTGTTTTTACTAGAAAATTTATTTCTTGAAATTTAATTTTCTGCAAATAAATTTCTAAATTTTTCTCCCAAAAATTTAATATTATAAATTTTTTTTCAAACATTTATAATTGAAATTTTTTCAAACAAATTTGATTTTTTGGAGAATGGCTATGGATTTTTGATTTTCTTTGAGAAAACATTTAATAATTTGGAATTTTCTCGCAAAAAATTTAATTTTTGGATATCTTTAAAAAAAATCAAAAAGAAAAAAGTTAAAACTATTATGTACTGGTAAAAGGGTACGTACTTGGCTTAAATAAAGATTTTACAAATGGTACATCATTAAAAAAAAAAGGTTGAGAATCCCTGTTCTATTTTATTACAGACAATGTTTGTCTGTTCGTCGACGCCTAATACCTCAGGCATTGATGGTATTTACCGCTGGTACATAAAATATTAAATCTACTTAATTGTATATCCTAAATAAAATATTTTTGAAATGCATTTCTAGGCTCCACGCACCGTTTTTAAAATTGGAGGATTCAATAACTGTAATTTAAAAAATAATTTTTTTACCCTGTTATATATTAAATGACCAATAGTCCTCATTTACACTGCCATGTACTTTTTTTACATGCTGACCAAAGGTAAGGTTGACTTTTTTATAAATTCATTTAATATGGGTTAAGTCTATTTTAAGGATGTAAAAGTTACTAATTTAATATACAATAGAGATCTTCTGTAATAAAAATCATATATACAAAATAAAAGTTTATTTGAAATTATACAAGAATCAAAATCATTTTTATTTATTCAAAAATTTTTATTGTTAATATTTAACCTTCAATAATACTAATTTCAAAAAACTTACATTATCCTCAAGATAATACAAGTAACAATTATTCCACATATACTTTAACAAAAAATCAAAATATGGAAACCTAACTTTTTGATCATTTTAAATTCTCAAAAGGTGGGGCAGCCATCCCACTTTCTCACCTGCGGTACGGACCTAAATTTTAAACATATTTTTATACTATGTATACAGGACAGGGTATAACAACGAAATCCAGTAGTTTTGATCTATCCACTTTAAATGAATATAAAAATAATCATTTTTAAATATTTATTCAAAAAAATAAACTGATTTGCAAATACATTCCTTAAGAATATATCCACCTCAATATAGCCTCTGTTGTCCTCAATAACGACATCAATTCGGCTCTTGAACCGCCAATAGTCCTTGGAAACTAGAGCCCAATCTAAATCCTTGCATTCCAAAACAATGTAGTCGATTAGGGACTTATTGGTGGTGTAAGTACCCCTGTTGACCTTTCACTCAAGGTAGATCCAGACAAAAATATTCATCAGATACTGGTCGGGGGATCTAGAAGGCCAAATATCCTTGGTTTCCACCAGGGACTCTACAACCCTTCTCCTGTTGATCCCTCGCCATTGCTAATACCCATATCGTTGATCACCAAATCATCACAACAGCACACCTGCCTTCAGCTTCTGAAAATGTAATAGCTTGAAATGTTCTGTTATTGACTCCATGGCGGTGTTTTTTGGCTAGTAAGTGAAACGATTTTTATATGTTGATATATTTCACCTCTGAAGTCCGGGACTTTATTGTTATACCCTGTATAACAATTTTCATTTTAAACCTCTTATCATATTAATAGTGTGTAGAGATGACTAAAAACTTATTTTGATGAGTGCATATCAGGAAGAGAGTTTTTTGATTAATTATACATTATTGTTGTTATCGAGTATTTACTTAGATAAACACATATTATTCGCACACTAAATCAAGACAAATTGAATCAATTAATACCCATGAAGGTTTTCATGATGCGTACTATATATCTATTGCAATTCGATTGGAAGTAGCTAACTACTTCCAATCGAAATTTCACTCAATCAACGTGATTGAGTGAAAATTTAAGCACGATGATGTAATACCCAATAAATAATTAGGTTGAATAGGGAACAACTCCCTGCTAGATATTGTTTAAATGTAGGGAAAAATATTCTTAAAGATTGGCAAGAGTAGACTGTCCCGTATTGGGGCTAACATTTTTCTCGACCTTTGCTGCTGGAGACATCCAAACAACTGACTCCGTCATGGTTTGATGCCTTTTAAACTATTTTGGCATAGTATTACTTAGAAAAAAAATAGGATTTTTGTGTCAAAATTAGCCAGTTTTAGGCCTCTTGAACTTTCCAAAATTGTCTTTTGATATTTGGTTTATCAGTTAAAAAATATTGTACACCTTGTTTGCAATCATTTAAGGGGCCCAAAATATGCTCAATGATTAACGGTTTTCCTGTTTTATCAAATATCATATAAAGTTGAAGTGATAGTTGTTGAACCAACAAGATGAGCATAATTTAGTGTTACATTTGATGTAACTGTAAATCATTGGGTTCATCTTACTCTCCTTAAATTATTAATATTTCATGTTGCACAATATTTTTACCTGATAAACCAAATAATAAAAATATATAAAAAGTACAATTTTGTAATTGTAGGATATTTGAAAAGGGAACAAAAGCCTAAAAATTGCAAATTTTGACCCAAAAATATATTTTTTTTCCCAAAATGAAATGACAATATTTATATTGTCCCCTTCAAAGTAATCCCCCTCAGATACAATACAGATGTGGCAAAGCTTTTTTCCAATGCTCGAAGCACTTTTCATAAGCCCATTTTTGATATAGCCTTCAACTCTTCCATAATCATAACAAATCTCCGTTCTGTCATAGGTATCTTCAGTTTAGGAACAAGAAAAAGTTACAAGGGGCCAAATCCGGTGAAAATGGTGGCACGGTATGATTGTGGTGTTGTTTTTGGCCAAAAATGGGACGATTTTTTTTGGTTAAAATTGAACAGTTTGAGAACAAACATTGCTGATACTCGTCTCATGTCCAAAACGTTCGAAAAAATTGTGGCTCGAGCCAACTGATACGTCAATATCCTCAGCAACTTTTCCCATAGTGATACGACGGTTTTCAAAAACAATTTTCTTTGCTTTTCATTTGTTATTGACGTACTTGGACGTCCAGAGCGAGGTTCGGCATTGGCATCTTCCGGCCATCTTAGAAAAGTTTGTACCACTTGTTAACATTTTTTCCCCCACTCAAAACGTTTTCACTGTATGCCATTGTCAACATTTCAAGTGTTTTGGAGCTCTTAATTTCAATTTACCACAGAATTTGATGCAAATTCTTCGATCCATATTTTTCAATAGCAAAAAATTGTCAAAAACACAAAATACATTAAACAGTTATGCTTCTCACAAACAAAATAAATGTATTATATACATGAAACAATAAATATATGTTCGTACATAAGTAAAAAAAATCGAGCGTACCAAATGTACCTTGCCGGTGAAATTTGAAAGGCCATCTTACTTTTTCAAACACAACCCCCGTATATTGTGAGTAAGCAAAATCGTACAGAGAACTTGGGGAATCTCTAAAGGCATTATCATTAATGAAATTTTAGCGAAATGTATAATGTAATGCGTAATTTAATAGATTTTAAGGGAAATATTCCAAGTCAAATTTTTTGAAACAAATAACAAAGATTCAGGTGCAAAATTTATTTTTCTATATTGCGAACACATCGTTACCCACTAAAATAACGTTACTTTTATTGTATCACACAACCTTTCCTCCTAAAAGAAACTGGGGATAGTTAGCGAATTTATCCCAACTATGAAGTTTTTAATAATTTTAGGAGTTGTTTTCCGTTGTAAAAGAAACATCTTTAATTAAATCAATCAAGATTCAGAACACTGATTAGGAGAAAAGTGACAGAAAAGCTTACAAAAAAGTACACTGTATATTTTAGTCATGGTGAAATTACGCGGTGAACAATTTCTTTATAAAAGATTTCCCTTGTCCACCATTTTTCTACTTCTCTTTCTCGTTTAAGAATGTTGAGAGTAGATTGGTTAAATTAATATTTATTTTGTTTTGATTGTGAACTATAAAAACTTATACCTAAACTGCTAAGGGCCAGTTCTTTCTGGTTCTTTTCAGAGAAGTGATTGTATTATACTATAAAGATAGCAACATGATATATACTACCATCGATAGCTGACTGATTAAAAGGATTTTATTTCCCCTTTCTTCAATCGGATTAATCACTAACTATTATCTATGTATGTAGTGAACAATTACCAATAATTATTATATAATAAATCTATAGTTTGGAAAAATTGCCTAATACCACCACAAACTATACCTTTTTTATGTTTATTTCGAGAGAAAAGTTACGAAATACTATACAAATAATATGAACTGTAAAACCGAAAACCTTTTCAGACTTCAATATTAGGTTAGGGAAAAAGCATTTTCGTATTATTTGCTTATTTAAATGCTTGATAAGAAGTGTAACAATCTTCCGATTTAAGCAAAGTATTCCCCGTTCTGTTTGATAACTTCTTGCCAACAAGAATCCAACCTCATAATGCCCTTCTCGTAGAATACATTGTCCCTATTGGCAAAAAGTCTGACAACCAATTTTCACAGGCCTCCATTGAGAATAAATGTGGTCTCCCAAGCTTGTTGGTCATTGACAGGAACAGGTTCGTGCTGTAGGGTGGATACATTCCATCCGAGCTCTCAGACTTTCTGGCGTGTCATTAAATATGTGTCCAGTCTGGCGTGGTCTTGGTGTCTCCTATTAACTAATAGTGGCTGCTTCTGTTCGATTGCCAGCTTCAAACGGTCGAGTTTTATATAGTAGAGGGCAATTATGCGGGGGATAAATCCCTCGAACCACTGTTGTACAACACAAACCGAAAGAGTATCGGACCCGTATACATTGCAAATTTTCTGGGTCGCTTTCGACGGGTTTTTCCCTTTCACGTTGTAAAAATGTAAGATATGGCAAATTTTGTTCCTTTCAGACTTCCATACTCAATGCACGATAATTCACGACTGAACCACCCAAGCGCAATACTGTCAGGCAAACATTTGTAGTATACATTCACTCTTTAGAAAGACTTATAGTATGGTCCGATGTGATCAATAATGAACAATATATACTTTGTTTAAAAAATTTAAAAAAATCCCTAACCAAGCAACCAAATTGAAATTCGATATATCCTTTTAGATCCAAGAAATTATATTTCCTTGATGCTTTATAAATATGATCCTGATGAAATTTCTGTGTTTAAATATTTTGAAATATAGATTAATAGAACACATAGTAAGTTTTATTTTATCTCTCAACCTTACTTCCGCCAAAAAGAGAAAAAATAAAAAACTTAAAATCAATCAGTATTTCCCAAATATGGAACTATTTTTTATGTCATAGTAGTGAGTTTTTCAATGCGTAACAGCAAGTAGTTCAAGTTTAACCAACCATCATTTCGTACAATTATGTACTACAATGTAAATTGTAAGGGTTTGCATATTAAAGAGCTAGCGATTAGAAAGATATATTTCAGTATATTTCGAATGGGCTCTACATTTAAACATATCATTGCATGATAGGTATACAATTTTAAAAGTACTTCATTAAAATATGATCATTAGATAACACCATTTTCTACTTAATTATGCTTAATATAGGAACTATTAATTTACTAACTTTTAATTTAGCTGTGGTTCAGTAGAAACATTTGATTTAAAAAAAGTAGGAGGGTTGTCTAAAGCGGAGAACATTAATATTTCTTCAATTTGTTGACCTATTATCAAAATATAGAATTAAGTTTACATTTAAATGGAACGACGTAGCTCAATGGACAGCGAAGTTGGGAAAAATTATCATATTGAACTCAATCTCCGTAGGTTGCGCTGGGTCGTTCCTAGAGAAGGAAATTTACTTTATCTATATGTACTTTAAAGACAATTCATAGGTCAGATAGAGTAAATGTAATAATACTCTAATGTTTACTTATAAACATTAAAATCCACTACATCTTACCAACTAAAACATGCTTAATCAACATTTACAATATTTTGATCTTTATTAGAGATGTGATTAGTCGTATTCGTTATTGATCAAAATACTACCTACTTATTTTATTTTCAGCATGATCCATGGTCCATTATACTTAAAACAGCAACATTGTAAAGTATTGTGGTCAATGGTCATGTGGGTATGAGAGGAAAATTTTTAGGACGACAACTTCATTTTTTGCCCAAAAAAAAAAAAAATAAATTCAATACAAATTTGGAACAAGGATTTCTTTTAAAATACATTTTTATTAATTTCATTGCTGGCATTTGAAATATTAAAAAAAAAAAGTTAATAATTTAAATTTGCTGGGTTTTCTATGGAATACTAGAGACATGGGATTCTTACACATCCTACATGAGGATGATAGTAAAGGAGTAATTGTTTGGAAAAAAAGTAAAGAATGATTCAATCTCATTTTTACTCCGTCCTTCATGAGGAAAAAAAAGAATAACAATACATGATTAATCATGTGTCTAGAACTGTGTTTCTTAACCTGTGAGAAATTCCCACTTCATATTCAAACAATTTTTCCAAATTGTGAACCAAATTTCAAATCACGACCATTTACAGACTCTTTTAATAAGAAAAAACAACCAATATATGAGGCATTTTATGTTGTGTTTAGGACAACACTGTTGAGTTAGAAATGTCATCAGCGGCTTCCCGCAAACTCACTTCTGTGGCGTCTCTCCTAGGAGTAACAGGTGGGTTACAAGCTCCCATTTTACGTATGTATTGGAGTATGGTTGAGATCAAAATCAAATTGCAAAATCCCCTGATTGACCTTGAATCTGATTTGCGATGCGTCATTTCAAAAGTGGAATAGGATATTGAGTTGCTCGTCAAGGCAAACATAATGCAAAAGTCTCGTTAACCTGTATGTCTCCAGTGTTGCATTTTTTTTATGGGCCCAATAAATTGAGAAAAAGATATAAGGAATCTTTAAATATATATTTTATATCCATCTGATAACTGTTAATAAAAAATGTAATATTAATGCAAACAAAAATTAAGGGCCGTAAAATGGCACAAAAAAGCAAAGCGTATATTAAAGTACTCAACATTGCATGGATGTAAATCGATTTTTTTATAGACTGATGCTGTGATGAGAATTGGCGAGTTGGCTCGCCAAAAAGTAGGGAAGTGGAGGAAAAAAAATTAAGAACCCCTGGTCTTGTATTCCATGGCTTGCCAAAAACTTTAAAACAAAGTAATGAAATGGTGACCACGTGATTAATATTCATAAAAGATAGTGGTCGTGGAGATACGCTAGGAGCATTGACTATTATTCTATTATTAGGGATCGGAGTGGAGATATATGGTATTATGTTTTGATTTGGGAGGATAGAATATGACGTTCTTCTGCACTGAAAATGAGAATCTTCTATATTTGGGAGAGTTATCACAAGAATGACTTAGCAAAGAATGAACAAGGAAAAAAAAAAAAAAAGAAGCACATGCAACAACCGTTTTCTAATCTCAAACCATGAAATTCCTCCATACTTTTTGCTCAGTTTTCTCCATAACTAGCAAGGCACCCTCATAAATTCACCCGTTTAATTGAATTAATCAGGAAAACTCTGCGAAGGGAAGAAAAAGTGACAAACGCCATATGGGATAAAGTAATAAAGTGACGTCATCTGTGGTATTATAAAAAGTGACATTTTGCGTGGGGAAAAATATATCTAGGACCTTTTATCTCCTCAAGAATAACAAACACATTTTACTACTTTGTTTCAAAACTTAAGATGTGTTCCCTGGTTCGTCCATCGTTTACGCGTATTATTGTCGTCAACTCTTCTACCCAGCGAGGTATAATATATTTACCGCCGGTATGTAGAAATAAAACCAGAAAATGAACGTGGTCACTCTGACAGCTTGAATAATGTTTGAGAGGAGAGAAGCTTAGCTGTCATGACGTTTTACTAGATCAACTCTCAGCAGCCGTGAGATAAATGAAATAAACACAAATCCCTAAGGCATATAGGCTAGAATTACTGAGATGTTTAGCCTCAATCAACTTCGAGTCCTGTAAAGTCTCACATTATAACTTCAGAGTACACCTTCATACTCACTCTTCACACACGCATTAGTTATTACTTAGATGATCTGTCTTCAAGAATTAAATAATAATGATAACTACCTTAGAAAATAAAAATCCTGCTCAGATTAAAAGGCTGTTCCCATTTTCTAGCTCATATTTCATACACCTCTAATTATCCTATATCTTATTTTTTGATTAATAAATCATATTTTTTTCCTAAAGCTTGTGGTGTTATTTTACATGAAGTAAGCATCTCTTAATATATAAGAAGGCTTAAAAAAGCACGATCAAAGAACAATTTTCAAAATGTTCATGATTTGATTAATGCAATATTGTATTTTTTACAAACACGTACATTAAACCCTTGTTAGTGAACTGTGATTTTCTAAACACCACATTTTATAAAATTGATTCAAATCTATCTAAATCAACTTTTATCACTAAAACTTTTTAGTATGCTTCTAAAACATCTTTAAAAAATGCAACTTTTTGCACTTGTAAAAATACAATAACTAAGAAGAATGTGTTTTTGGTGAATTTGATTAATTTGTTGGCCTTTAAGTCGTTATTTTGATCTTTTCCCCCTTTTCCTCAACTTATGGTACAGGTGTGCACGTCTAAAACTGAACACTCCTTTAAATTTTACACCATGCACATATTCGTGATTTTATTGAGTTAAAACTGGTTTATACTTCAAGGCAAGGGTATTGACTAGTTATAAACAAAACTCCAGCAAAATCTAAATAGCAACAGTGAAACAACAGCCGATAATATATTGAGAGACTTCGAGTCGCAATTTTGGAACTTTCTGCGCGGGAAAAAACTCCCACTGAAATTGCCAAGGTTCTGAACTGCAGCCGCACCACCGTTTACAGACTCCTGACCCGACCACAAGATCTAAGTCAAGGCCTAGAAGGTCGGACGAAATGGTTGCTCCCGTGAAAAAGTATGTCGCGGACAAGAGAAGCAAGGTCACCGTCAACGGCCACTCCAGGGAGTTCAACGTCAGCAAAAGGACCATGGACCGGCTAGTTAAGAAAGCCTTAAGGTCTACAAGACAACCCCTCGTCAAGTCCTCAAGCCTGTAGACAAGGAAAAACGCCTCGCAAGGTCGAAGATTCTTCTCAACAAGCTTAAGAAAAAGGCCTTACTCTCCTGATTGTTCGCCGCTTCACTTTGCAGTGTTTGGGCGTTAAAGGGGAATTCTGTCGGGAGTCCAATACAAGTCCAAGGACCAGCTGAAGTCTGCCCTCAAGAATGCCTGAGCCAACCTCGACCAAAGCTTCATCGCCAAGTCATGCAGCAAGTTCCGGTGGAGGCTGGAGTTGGTAGTGAAGAACATGTGTCTAAGACTCTCATCTTTTATGTTAAATAAATTAATTCGTCGACCACTTTAAAAATTACAGAATTATTTAACTATTTTTAAAAATATCAGAGTGTTCAGTTTTAGACGTGCACACATGTATATGTGTTGGTACTATTGTAATATCGGATTTTTTTCAATATATCTCACTCAAACTTATCAAAATTAATAAATACATTTTAAACATGTAACTTCGTTAAAAGTAATTAATATTTCATAGAATTTTGTATTAAAATAATAATTTTAATTTGTTTCAATATAATAAAATAAATCATATCTTTTTCATGTCACAATCTAAAGTTATTAAAATTAGTTTTAAGTCTGCAATTTGGTAAGTAGTTGGCTAACATTTTACTCCAGTTAACTAAATATGTAAAGAAAAGAAGGATATTCACTAACGGAGAGTTAAATTGCACAAACAGCATGGACTTAATCCTATGAAGATGCGAATCCAAATTCCTAAATTTCAAGTACAAAGGGATTTATTAATTTTTTGTTGTCCTTCTTCAGTTGAACCTTTTCATTTTTCTCAATTGGCCTTAGTCATAAATTCATAACCAAAAGAATAAAAATGAGAGAGAAAGGGGGGAGAATGAGGAACATAATTAAAAATGAATGACAATTCCTCCTGTGTTTTTTAGTTACTTCACCTTGAACTCTTAGTATATTTATAGGGGTGTCCAAAAAATTACAAATAAATAATAAAATTTGTGAAAAAATTTCTAAAATTAAATTTTGAAAAAAATTGTAAAATTAAACTTATGAATTTTTTTTTTTCAAATATTACATTTTTTTGGAAAATAATTAACAAAAAAACCATAGCTTTTCGAAAAAATATATATATTTTGGATAAAAAAATCATAAAAAATTTAAAAATCTACAGCTATTTACAAAAATTTAATTTTTTGGAATACAAATTCAAATATTAAATTGTTACGAAAAAGTTTTCAGATATAAAATTTTTATGAAAAAAATTTCCAAAAATTCATAGTTATTCTCAAAAACTTAATGTTTCTGTAAAAAAAATTATAAATCCACAACTATTCACCAAAAATTTTGAAGACTAAATATTTCAATTGTAAAATAAATTGAAAATTAAATTTCAATTATAAAAAAAGTATTAAAAATTAAATTTCAATTATAAAAAAATTTCAGAAATTAAATTTGTATTATAAAAAAAATTTAAAAAATTAACTTTCAAACTGTAAAAAATAAGCAAATGTTAAATTTTCTAATAAAAAGTTGTTTTTTTTTTTTTTTTTTTGGGGTACAGGAACTCCAGAAAACACACCCTGCGGACACATTTGATTTATTATAAATAGGCGTAATGTTTCCATCATATCTATTTGATTTTGAGGTTAAAGATAGTAAACCAATAACCTCCATATATGGCTGTATTTGCAACTATAGATAACATTCGCTCTGGAAATCCTAGATCAGTCCAAGAACATTATAATTTTACTAATTTGGTCTACTCTACAGGATGTAAACTCTATTTAACAACTAAATTAACAAATGCCAAATGAAAGTCGAATAAATAAATCAACTCAACCTCAGAAAAGGGAGTGTGTCTTGATGACAATCTGATTTTATCCATCTGATTTTTACGAAATTACTATAGGATCCTGGACATTCTCTCGGATTTTATGCTGTCAAAGGATCCTTTGGTGTGTCACTCAACTGAACCCTACAAAAAGAAGTCCATGAGGGTGAGGGCTGGTGAGCTTGATGGCCAAACACAGGGTCCAATAAAATCAAAAAAAAAATCTAACCAGTTCAACTTTTTATTTGCAGTGTGGCATAGAGTATTACTCGCACCACCAACTTCTTCCAGTTCCCTGCCTGACTCTCCAGACAAAGAACCTGTACAATTTACATGTTTAAAAAGTTTGCAATCTCAACACTCTCCTGTCCGGCACAGGTCGTAAAAATAACTCTTTGCCTTTCCACGATTGTGGAATAAATACTTCGTTGATCAATGTTATTGAAAAAAAAAAAAACAGATGCCAAACACTTCTGTCTAGCTGCTAAAAAACAAACAACGTCCTAAATGCAAATGTGCAGCTATCACAGCGCTCAAAGTTTGTTGTTGAACAACGGACGCACACTGTATATCAATCTTCCCTTAAAAATTTAGTAGAAAATTGGGTCTTAATTCTGTCCCTTAAGAAAGAAAAAAATCAACAGCTTCAAAAGTCAATTAAGACCGAACTTTCAATAATCGGTCGCGGATCGAGGATCATCACTATTTGCAGCCATCATCGCCATATTTTAAAATATGCATCTAAAATGATTAATATGTCTGTATAATATTTCTTGTTTATTCACAAAGTGGCAAGTGGGGACATACTTTTATTTACTATTTTGATAACTAGGCAACGAAACAAGGGTTATATAACAAACCAGTTTCCTCGTGTAATACTACCTAAATAAAAATAACTTCCTAATTGGATGGGGGTTAATGGATAGGTAAGTATTATAGGTAAGGTTGCCAATATTTAAATTGAATATGAATTAAACACCAAGAAAAAAAAGGCCTTTAATCAGTTGGTATTAGTTAGACAATTCTTCTCAACTATGAAAATATTATTTAATAATTGTTGAGAATCGTTCAAGGGTTGACAAGAGATAATTCTAATTCAACCATTTAAATCAGAGTTCTCGTATAAGCAAACAAAAGTAACAGATGACAGCAACATACTCTGTAGATATTTATTTTAGTGAAGTAACGAGTGAAAAATAGTGAAAAAGGTCCTTTATTTAAAAAAGAAACAATAATGAGCACTCGATAGAACACAAAAGCTCCGCCTAAAATGAAATTGAGTATTGTATTTTAATTTGTTCCAAAGTTTTGGTCGATTATGCATTTTTTTTTTTGCGTTTTGGGTTACCTTGAACCCTCAAAATTGAATGCCCTCTTACTCTACAAATATATAATCTTCATACCAAATTTGATCCAAATTGATTTTTAACTTTTGGCCGTAATCCTGGTGACTAACGAACAAACAAACGAGCTAATAAACAACCAAACAGCGACAAACACATAACCTCCGTTAAACTGTGTTGCGTTGCAGAGGTAACAAACAAACAGGAAAAAATATAACTTCCGTCAGGCCGTTTGCAGAATTACATATATACTTTTCCTTTCATTGGTTTTTGTAATTTTTTGATCAATCAAAAAATTTTCAAATTTTTGATTTTCTTTCAAATCATACATTTTTTTTAAATATTTCAAATATTAAATTTTTTTTAAAAAATTTGAAAATTTAATTTTTTTTTAAGTATTTCAAATATTAAATTAAAAAAAAAATTAAAAACTTCATTTTTTAGGAAAAAGATTTCAAAAATTAAATTTCAAATATTAAATTTTCTAGGAACAAATTTCAAATATTAAATTTTCTAGGAACAAATTTCAAATATTAAATTTTCTAAATTTGCAAATTTTGCAAAAAAAAACAATTTCAAAAATGTAATCTCAAAACATCATTTTTGTTTGGAACAAAATATCAGAAATTACATTTTGTGAGAAAAAAATAAATATCCAATATTACCTTTTTTTTTTTACAAATTTTAAAAAATTACATTTTTCTGGCAAAAATTTCTAGTCCTATTTAACTAAAAAAATAAAATTAAAAAAAAAATTCAAAAAAATTAAATTTCAAATATTAAATAAATAAAAAAATAAAATGTTAAATTAAATAAAAAAATCAAATATTAAATTAAATAAAAAAAAATAAATATTAAATTTTCTTGTAACAAATTTCAAATATTTAATTATCTAGAAGCAAATATCAAATTTTTTTAGGGACAAATTTCAAAAATGTAATCTCAAAAAATAATTTTTGGTTGCAACAAAAAACAGAAATTACATTTTTGAGAAAAAAATAAATATCCAATATTATCTTTATTTTGGAACAAATTTTTAAATATTACATTTTTCGGGCAAAAATTTATAAAAATCCATTTAACTCAAAAAATTAAATTTAAAAAAAACAACATTCAAAAGTTAAATTAAATTTCAAATATTAAATTAAATAAAAAAAATCAAATGTTAAATCAAATAAAAAAATCAAATATTAAATGTTCTAGTTAAAAGCAAAAAGTTCCTAATTTTTTACAGCCCCGGTCCGTTCAACTTCGTTGGCAGGGATAAAATGGCCCAAAATCAGTTTGATATTAGTTCCACTATTATTCCCCCACCCCCCGCCCCCAATCAACCATTCAACTCTGAACACTCATAGAAGCAGAAGAATCAACAGCAAAGAGCATACTCTACGTTTTATTATATTAGTAAGATAATATCTTGAAGGTGTGGAAAAGAGTTTTACTGTTAGCTGTATACAAATATGTTTGATACATTAGGAGTGTCCGCTAGAGGGATTTTTTTCTTTTTACTACAGGGTTCGAAAGCAAAACGTACACTGTTAATAAATGCTAATTACGTAATTAAAATAGAGAGGTTTTGGGATTTGCCCATGCAAATCCTGAATCTCCTGTCCTTTCTGCATAAGTGAACAATAATAAACATTTCTCAAATCTTTCATGATGAGTGAGCAAGAAGCAAAAAGGCAGAGGATCTCAGATCTTCTTGATGCCCAAATTGAGGTGGGAGAGTTTATGGTCAATGTGAAGTGCTCCAGGAGCCTCATTTTCCAGGTGGCCAAGATGAAAAAGGATGGAAAAGACCTCTCAAGGAAAGAAGGAAATGGGAGACACAACTGGAAAAGGGATTTTGAGTTTCTTGGGAAGAAAGTTCGTGCGTGGATCAAGGCAAATGGATCCACAGTAAAATTTTATCTAACGAGATGGTTTTCACCGTGGACCAAGTCTACAACTGTCGGTACGGAAGTTGGCTTGGGGGATCAACAGAGGAGGTTGAGGGGTGTTCTGTACAGGTATGTACCAGGAGGCCTACAACAAGGTGCTGAGGTTTACCATACTGCCATGGCTACAGGTCACCTACCCAGAGGACAGCAATGTATGGACCCAAGATGGTGTACCCTCACGAACATTTGACAAAATGCCAGAAGTTCTGCACCGACAACATGGCTGATTTTGGGCCCAAGAATATGTTGCCATCGTCTTCGCCGGATTTGAACCCGTTGGACTTTGCTGAAGAAGTTCATCATCAGCTCCTGCAAGGCTTTCTGCCACCGTGTGTAGACTGTGATTGCTGATGAGAGCGGCCATATTGAGTGAACATGTTCACAAAGGTCGTGTCTCAAAGTTTTCATATAAAAAATTTCAAAATTATTCATCAAAAAATGAAATTATTGACATTTTTCTAAAATCAGTCATTCAGTCCAAATTTAGCTTCCGAACCCTGTAGAAAATTTGAAATTTAATTTATATTTCAATTTTTTCCAAAAATTTAATTTTCTGTGAATAACTGTAGATTTTTGAAATTTTTCCACAAAAATTTAATATTAAATATTGAAAATTTTTTTTTTAAAAAATTAATTTTTTTGCGAATAGCTGTTGAAAAAAATATTGAATTTTTTAAAAATATTTTTCAAAAAACTTAATACTTTTAATCTAATTTGTAAAAAAAATTTTTTTTAATCATAATAAATATAACTTTTTGCAAACATCAGTAGAGTTTTGTAACTTTTTTCTAAAAAAATTTAATTGATTGACAATAGTTGTAGAGTTTTATAAATTTTTTGTAAAAAATTTAATATTTGAAATTTAATTTTTGTAATTTAAAAAAAAAATTATATTTATATAATTCTGTGGGTGACCCACTATATAGCACATTATATCTGTATAAAGAACATTTTACGTTAGTCTCTATTTAAGTAAACACGGTTTGATAGAGTTATTGAACCCCATAAAAGAAAATACACATTACATAATATGTATGTTGCACGTCAACACTAAAGCAAGCTTAATGATTTTTTCACAAAATGGGTTGGGATACTCATTCATTATTATCTTCTTTTTCTGTTCATAAAATATTCTGATGAATCCTTAGCAGACACCACGATTTATACTTAGAGTAGTAAAAAATCATCGTCACAATACAATAATTAGAAATAAATAGATACATTTTATTTGAAAGGTCATATCGGGCCAAACTAAGACTCAGTACTCAAATGAATATTTTAAAAAATAAGTAACATTTCTGGGTATTTCAACTTCTTTTATGAAGTTGAATAAAAATCTTATAATGGACTGAAAAACTGAAGGCTGTATTCATTTATGAAGGAAATGATATATTAGGAATTTCTCCTTTTCGTGATGTTTATTACCACTCACAACAAAGTTACACAGAGGTTATGTTTTTTGCCTCTGTTTTTTTTTTGTATATTAGTAACTAGGATTAGAGCAAAAGTTACTGATCGATTTTGATACAAAGATTATATATGGTCAGAATAAGAGGTCATTACATTTTGAGAGGTCAAGGTAGTACAAAATATTAAAAATACATAATGGACAATCACTTTGGAATATATTAAGGTATAGAGCTCAATTTGGTGTCCTTATACACGTCGACTCGATATGTTGCTTTAGAAATAATTTAATCTATTTATTAAAATAATTATCTTTATTAAACTTGTAAACAAGGCCTTTGCAAGTTTGGTTACTTAATATTGCCCTTCTGCTTCAATCACATCCTTTCCCTGTTCCGGAAAGCCTTAGAGGAGTTGATGAGAGACTCCTCAGACAAGTTGTCCCAAGCGGTCCCATTTGAGTTTTGTTGGTCTGCCTCTCTAAAGTGCATCACACAGTAAAGTCCAATGGGCTCAAATCTAGCGAGAAATGGGCCACCTCTCTTTATAAAAGAATACAGACATATTATCGACGTCTTTAAATTGTTCCCTCATTTTTTGCTTTCCTGAGAGGTCTTCTCCATCATTCTTCACCTTGGTCAACTTGAAAACTAGACTCCGTACATGACCATGCCCATAATCGTAGCCACCTCAACTTCAGTGTCTAAGAGATCTGAGATGCACTTTCCTTGGGCTTTTTGTTAACTCATGATGACGAAATGTTTATTATAGTTTTTTGTATGCAAAAAGGTTGACTGTACTAGAATATCAATAAATAATCACTAAACCTTCCTATTTATGAATCAGAACATTCACATTAATTAACAGTGCGTGTTGTTTAATAGAGATGCTTCATATAGCAAACAATCAAGGTCAGAATTACAGGTCAAAATCACACAAAAGGTCAAAAAAGCATAATGACACTTTTGATCAAATAGAGATACAGAGCTGAAATCTTCTTTTTGTGGCACTCAATCATTTACAAACATAACACATATATATATAAATTTTATTAAATTTAACATCTCACATTTTTGACTTTGACGTAGAGAGGAAATGATACTTCTTTTAGCAAAAAATGACCCTAGGTGGAGCTTTACACTCTACCGAGTGCCCATTCTAGTTCAAGATTATTTTTGTGTTGACGGACCACATATTTACGAATATATTTATTGAACTAATGAATTAAGCTTAGATAAGTATAAATACGTCATAACTCTTGCCCAGGTCTAAGAAAAAAACAACCGTTTTCTTCCTTTAAAAAAGCAAAACAATTAATGAGTAATTTAACTGTTGAGTCACGGATCATGATTATCATTATTCGTATTTATTAGCGGCAAGAAGAAGTCTAGTTCTTTGTCAATGTAGTAAATATTATGACACTTCTTATCTTAGAAATGAATAAGCGGTTTTTCCATATATTAGTTTTTGTGTAATCAGGCTTCTAACATTTTCGTTAATCCGTTTTTTTCTTTAAAAAATCCGTTTAGGTGCTTATTTGATGATTTATTTCTGTTCATTACGACCTCCTTGATACTGAAAATATGATTTTTAATTATTATTTTTTTTTGGGGGAGGAAGAGAGGTTAAAACTTTCAAAATTTGTGCTTTTAATTTTTACCACTGTCTTTTCCAGAAAATATTACCAATTTTCGTCCGCATATAATATAATTCCAATTTATTTGCACACAATGATACTGTTTGACAATGAAATTACTCTCAATCATACTACTTACAATTAAATTGCTTCACAATGATATTACCCACACAACAATTTTGTCTCATAAATGATAATGGACACAAAGATTTTACCTTCAACAATATTGCCCCAACGAGTTTTTCCGAAACATTTTTACCACAATCAATTTTACAGTGAACATCTTAGCCGGTCTCGGGACCACAATTCAATAGAAAATCTTTATCTTGTGCTATAAAATTCTTATTGAGTCATAATAGAAGTGTTTATACACCTACAATAAAATAATAACAACTATGGCATGGCTACATATAGAAAGTTTGGGGCTTTTAAGAGGGAAACAAATCATTTACATAAACTAGATTTCTAAACTAACCTTGAATTAAAAATATTCATTTCTTCACCTATAATAAAAGTTGATATCAACATTATTACATAACTGAGATTCATTCACACAAAGTCATTTTTTTGATATAATGATTGATCAAGAGAAGTCTGCTTTAGAGTGATATATTTATCATAGGATATTACATAGTCACATATTAGTAGTTATTATGTATATCCAAGGTCGGTTTTATCGTGAGTAGGGCCTAGGATAAAGGCAAAAGTGCGACACACTTTTCTGTCTTTTTATAAATTTGAAATTAAATTCAAGTTTTTTTCTTTTAAAAAGGAAAGTTCTAATCTTTACCAAGAAAATTATTTAAAATCCTCATTTCCAGGATGTCTGCAAGGGGGAGGGGGCCTTGGTTTTGAAATTGTTTGGGGAAAAAAATCCAAATATTAAACGTTTTAGAAAAAAATGACAAATCCACAACTATTCACAAAAAATTTGCAACATTAAATTTTTTGATCTCCTGCATAATTTGCTCGAATGATGAAAATAATGTTTAGTAAACAGCAAAAATTCCTTAATTTGGGGGATAGGTCTTCAGCCTTTCAAGCCCCTGCAGACGCTCCTGATCTCTTTTTGGAAAAAATAGAGGGTACATTATTATTTTTAAGGTGTCAATCTCAGAATTCCCTAATGAGTCTTCCCCTCCCCAACCTTCAGTTTTTCTTATCGGTCCGATCTATTTTACTATTCAACGGTCCCAAGGACGAATTAGTGTGTCCTTTAGTTCTACATTTCTAACTATCTTTTCATATTCTTCACTCCTACCTAGGATTGAAGAATATAAAAACGAAGAAAATAATTAATGATTGATATAACCTATAATACTTTTTAGTATTGTACGTTCTAGCCACAGAACACCTCCTTTAAACTTCAGGTATAGTGTGTCTTTGAAAGAGCTTATAATAAAACTTAATTAGCTAAAATGACGTAGATACTAACTACGTCATTTCAGCTGTTGTAGTTACCATGAAATATCGATAAGGACCCGACCTTGGACTGACACATTTTCTTACGACCGGAATGACAGGACTATAGTTTTTTTAGACTGATCCAACACTATCAATGTGACATTATGCTGGGTTTTTTTTTGTTAATTAAGAAAATAATAACCATTTTTTTTTAAATTTCCTTTTTTTTGGGTTTTTTTCAAACGACTCATTTTTATGAAAAATGCTTTGATTATTTTTTTATTATTAAAAAAAATTACTTTATGCCCTATTTTATCGTCAGATTTGAGACATGTATGCACGTTCTTTTCGAGAACTTGTTGTCAACGAGAATCCGACTTCATAATGCCCTTTTGTTGAAGTTCTTGTCCTTATGAACAAAAACTCGAACAAATAATTTTCATAGGCCTCAATAGAGGCAAATGTATACCCCCCAAGTGCGTTGGCAATAGACAGGAACAGGTATTTGTAACTTGCTACCAGGTCTTGTCTGAAGGGTGGAGGCATAGAACATCCCATTCGAGCTCCTGGAACTTGTGGTTGCATCATTAAAGATTTTCACAGTAATGGGCATAATTGAGCGGGGAAAAAACTTTCGAACCACTGCAACACGAACCGAAAGAGTATTGGCCACGTATACATCACAATGTTATCTGTAGCTTTTGACGCGTTTTTCGTTTTCGATTAGAAAAAATTTAAAATATGTGGAATTTCTTATTGTGATACCTCCATACTCAATACATGATGATTCATAACTGAACCGTCCAAGCGCAATATTGTCAGAAAAACATTTCTAGTATAGACCTTAACAACTCCTTATCGTATGATCCGGTGTGATCTATAATTAACAAGATATACTAAGTTAAAAAAAGGGCGGGAAATACAAAAATTATTTTTTATCCCAACGTAACATATATTAAGCTAAAACTGTTCTGTCAGTATCACTAACTTATAAAGATGGGTAATAGCTGAGGTCATATCTTGGAGACTTGACTTTAAAAGAAGACTGTAGTATGAGGATCAGTTGGGACCATTTTTAACAAATTTTCTCAAAGTTCCTTATATAAAGGCACATCTCAATTTGAGCTGGACTATGTTGCAAAATGTTCACGATATATGTATGATATCCTACTTAACAATTAAGATTTGATAGTGATTTGCCACAGAAGATTTTAGAAGGCAAGTTACGAATGGCATGTTTGCCTAACAAAATTTTGTGTATTTTTAAAGAAAAAACTGAAAGTGTCATAAACTGAAAAAGTGTGAAAAATTCACCCAATAAATGGATAAAATAAACAAAACTGTTCCTATATTAGATAAGGAGGCTTAATTTAACTTAAAAACTGTAATTTATCTAGCCTGAACTTGTACAACTAAATTCCCTGTTAATGCCACATACATCAAAATTACATTTTATATCAATTTTAAAACTAGTAAATTGATTATATTGTTTAAAAAATGGTCTTAATGCAATTCTACTTCTTTGTGTTTTTTCTTTAAGTGCATGTTGACAAAGATGACAATAGTAGTTGTGAAAGTAAAGACAGTGATGAGAAGATTTTAAATCCACATGATCCATGGCAAATGTCTTTGTAATTTTCATTTAAATATGTATCTATAAAGTTTTATAACACAATATATAACTGAAAATATGCTGGGATTGGGATTGTTATAATGTTCTGATAAAGCACTATCAACATATTGTTTTAATTTAAGAGGAGAGTAGTGGTACTTTTAAGGGAGTCAGACTTAATTTTGCCGTACGGAAATTTGTTGTCAGTCTCGGTTTTTATGATGTCCTGACATAGTACCATACATTTCTGCAAGTTTTGTCTATGTACCTACAAATAACCCGTTTGGATGTTTATTTTCAGGTGGGTCTGGAGGCCTTATTGGGTGTAATTTTCCGTGGCAGGTTCCAAGACTAATAGTATTTCCTGCTATTAAGATTCAACCATACTAATACTATAAGTATTAGTATAGCCGTTGTAAAAAAATATCACTTTTAAGAAAAATAATAAGGTTTTTCTATATATTAATGATCATGTCTTTGATTCATCTTTTGAATCAACCCACATAGTCATAATAATTTATATAATATTATGCAAGCATAAAATTCTATCATTTGGGAAAATGTAAAAGTCAGAAGATTCAAAGGACCAAAGTTCGGAGCATACTCACATATTTTATTCAATATAAGAATCAAAAATTATTTATTCTTTATTTGAATTATAGTCCAAAGGATTTCCCCCCAAATTCTTTCGATGATTTCGAAAGATATAATAAAATTATATTTATATTTAAAAATTGGAATAAATGTTCATAGTCTTTTATAAGACTATATATATGTTTAACAATACTTTATTAACCTATTGACATCTTTAAAATGACTATGACTGGACTGAACTGAATATATAAAGAACGAGACAACTCTAGTGGCCATTACTTTTGATTTATAATTATTAGTTATAGCTCATAACTCAATCTTCAAATGAACAAATAAATAATAATTGTGGACTTGAAATGAATTGTAAAAATAAATCTAAGGATCTGAATTATACTCCATCATAATATTTAAAGACTTGACTTGGAAGTTTAAACAAACTCTTTGAGAATCCACATAAGGCTCGATATCAAAGACTTTGTACTAGGGATAACACGGCTCCAAAATGTTGACGCCCTACCCAAAATCATATGGACGCGTCCGAATCGGACGTAAAAGTTGTCCCACTGAAAAAGCTTTGCTAAATGAGATCACCATAGTTATTAGGCAGTAAAATTATCATCAATTAATCTCTACCATCTAAGATACAATATTTATAAGAATCCGAAATATATCAATTAGGCCAAAATTAAGAATAATACCATACTATTATTTCGTGTGAAAGATAATTAAATCTTAACTAAACTTATTCAATTGGTAAACTGAGGTACTTTATTATAATACCGGGGGAAGTATCTGGCATTATTCGGAGTTATTAGGCGTCGAAGAACAGCCAATTTTTGCTTTGATAATATCAAAGACAATTCCCCTACAAATCCTCAGTGTTAATCTCCGTTTTTCATGAGCTATTCAATACTTATATGTGCTCTCTTCAAGCATGAAAGAATAATAAAAACTTAAGTGTATGATAATTTCTTTTTAATATGACCTGATGATCCAGGGGGTACTTTAGTCTCTATAACGCTTACTCCCTGTATTTTACATACACACGCTCGATGCTAAATCCCATTACGTTCCACATTCAATAGTTTTACTTTATATTAGCGGTATTGCCCGGAGTACTAAGGTGTCGACTAAAAAGCATTTTTTAATAATAATATAGAAAATAACTCCCCATGAAAGCCTCGTTGTTACTCCCAGTTTTTCATGAGCGAACTCCCACATAAATACAATACAACAATACTTATATCAATTTATATGACTCTCCTCAAGAATAAAAGACTAATAATAATAGTTTGCGATACTCACTGATGAGTACTTTAGTCTAAAGAGTGCTTACTAGTAAAAACATACAAATTCATTTTAGAATATCAGCGTTTATGTTTGATTCAAATATTAACATGTACTGAAAATGCACATGAATTATGATATACATAAGACACCAATTAAACAAAAGTAAATAGATACAATTATCTTGTTATACATATTTATCCATGCAATATTTTGTTAATAGCGCTGTACATTATTATTATTATATCAAAAATATTTATTTGACTTACTTCAGGGAGTGCTATATACCGCGTGATACGTTGATGCTATATGCACACGCCCACAATAATTCATTAATACGCCTAGATTTTTATTTCTGTGAGAAAAATATGTTTATGATATACATCATGGAGCACTCTATACAGTACAACCGAATTATGATACACATAAGGGACCAATAACAACAAAAGTATGCAGAGCCAGTGCTCCAATAGTTTAATGTACATGTTTATTACTCCAATATTTCATTAATACGACTACATTGTTATTTCTTATATCAAAAAATATATATAATTTACATCAGGGAGCACTATAACTTCAGGGAACCCTGTATACAAGCTCAATGCTATGTGTACATGCCTGCAGTATTTTATTCATACGACTATATTGTTATCTGTCATGTAAAGATGTTATGATATACATCATGAAGCACGATATACAATGCACACGGTCACTTGTAGTAATTTATTCATACCGACAATCGACATACATACAAACTTTGGTTTACAAATATAGATATTTAATTCATCTTTTCTTTCTTAATATAAGCTTGTTGTTAAATTGAGTTCTTTTGTGGCAAGCCAGCAGACTTTGCTTTATTAATAAAGATTGTTAGAAACATTGAAATGTAGAGGCAGCTTTATAGTTCGGGAATTTGCTACAAAGACCAACTAAAGGTAGGGGACGTGGGACTGGACCAATTTTAAGCCCCATATTAAGGGCCAATACAACCCTACAATATACATTACGTCTTGAACTTGGAGTACATGGACTTTCTCCCTCCTCTGCAGTATCGTATATCCTGCTTGAAAGATGACTAAACAATTTATTCATCTTATTTCAATAGATAACCGTGGATTACGTTTAATCTTACATAATAATTAGCGTTTATTTTTTTTTTCTTAGAATACTAATATAGAACTTGATCATGATGCCTCTTGGTATCCATTATGCTAATAATTACTTTCATTTTTCGTTCATAAATTGTCTCTTTCAAACAAATCATTCCACTTTCACCACAAATGACGTTAAAAAAATATATACATGTAAATGAATACATAATCTTACTTTATTCCTTCTATACATTTAATTATCGTCTATTTATTTTTGAATTCATATATACGAACGCACACGGGTGTGTCAAACCCCCTTATATTTTTGAACTTTCTTAGCTATACTTTCAAAATTAACACTGGTAATGTAATCCAGAAATTTTAAGGATAATAACCATATCAATTTATTTCGGAAAATTAATTCAGCAATTCACAAATCATTTGCTCTTACATGACGAGGTCTATTATAGGGAAGTCAATCACTCAAACCAAACACCTCCAGCTTCAAATATAGCCTCCAACCTTAATTATTGCAAATATTGCCTAAATTGTCTAATAAAATGTTCCAAAATTTGAAAATATCAATAATTCATTGTTGAAGTCTTTAAATTTTATGTTCTAAATGCATTTTTTTGTGATATTTCCTCTTAAAAATTTAAAATTGATGTTTGATGAAAAAGAAAATCGAAACATTATTCAGAAAAAGACAGATATTTCGGTGAACCATAAAGTTTTATGTGTGAAATTGATATGCAAACAAATTTCCAGACAAATTTTAACAAACTTTATTTTTTATAGGAATCCAATAGTCCTTTTGAAATGCATTTTTTTGCACCTAAAAAATAAAAGCTGCAATTTTCACTGATTTCTTTTTTTGCCTATATCTTTTTTGATTTTTATTAAATTTAGAAGAATTACGTATTCGTTTAGTTGTTTTTGAGACGCCAGTCACTTTTTGGTTTATATAACTCAAACCCCCACTCTAGTCTCCTTAAGCGGCAAAAAAACTATTTTTATTTTATGGCCATAGTTTCAGGCACCTAGGCACACTATGCAGATATTTATCTTCTTTTTTTTTCTTCATTTAAAAAAAAATATATTGTATATATTTACAATGGAGCCAGAACCATAGAGACCATTGCCCCCCCCCCCATACTCACACACACTTTTGAAGAATTTTTATAGTAGATCCAATAATTTTTTTATATTGTAGATAAAATTTTTAATGGTAGTATTTTGAGAATTTTTTTTTCAATTTTAAAAGTTAAAAGTTTTAAAAGTACGAACAAAAATATTCTATCAAAATTGTCAAAAAGCCCAAAACCCCTCCTCCAGGATGTTCTACAAATTTGTAACTTTTGTCAAAGACCAATAACTGGAATGGGACCGATTTTAAGTACCATATTAAGAACCAACATAACCCTAATATCTGTATATATTTAACTGTATGATCAATGAAAATCCGGTGAAAATGGATTTGAATCAACAGTGTACATATATATAATGAAACGTCTTAGGAACATCAAATATGGAAAACCTCAAGAATATATAGATATATATATTGTATTATAATCGAAGCTGTATATATTGTAGGTAAACCAAGAAAACAAACTTAACTGTATCCATGAAATAGAAAGAGAGTTCATTGACAAATAATTAATTATTATGAATAATAAAATATAATAAATTATTATCATCAAAGAACAGGAATGTAAATTGCAAGTTTTGACCATAATGTTCAATTATATTTTATCAAAAGAAACAAATTCCATCCATATATACACACTTATTATTATTATAGTGATGTGGTTCTCGAGATTGGTATTGGTCTCCGGACACATTTTTGAAAGAATGGTATCGATCCCTCAAAGTCTTTTTCTGACCCAAGCGACTGTATTAAATATTATTCTATGATCCCTTACACGTTATTAATTTAAGGATGCATCGGAACTTTTTCTCAACGAAAACCGAACAAAGTCCCAAAGTCAGTTGGTAGTTAGACAGTTCTTTCAAAACTAGTTTAAATATTATTCAACTAGCGGTAGAATTAAGTATTACCTGAAGTAATTAGCCGTCGGCTAAAATACAAGCCTTGCTTTAGTATTATAAAAGATAACTCCCGAATCAATCCTTAGTGTTACGCTCCGTTTTTCACACGTAACTACTCAATGAAGCAATTCTTAAATCAATTTATATGTTTTCTAGCCTCAAGAATAAAAGAATAATAAGGAGAATGTGAGAAAATTAATATGTTGGGCTGACTGATGAATACTTTAGTCTTAAGAGCGCTGACTAATAAAAACAAATCACCGTTTATATTTAACTCAATTCTTAACATATAGAGAAAATACGCATACATTATAATTTACATAAGAGACCAATAGCGAAAACAAAGAGAACCCGCGCTCTTTTTATACATCCACACTCCTGCAATATTTTATTAATACGACTACATTATTATTTCTTATATAAAAAATATTTATATGACTTACATCAGGGAGTGCTATATATAGTGTGATACATTTGATGCTATATGCACACGCCTGCAATAATTAATTACCCCTCCTAGATTTTTATTTCTTAGATTAAAATATTTTTTAGATATACAGTATGTAGTATTATATACAGTACACCCGGTGATTTGTTGTCATACAGTCATCCAGAGAAACTGACAAACTTTGCTATATTAATATAATAAATTGTTGGGAATTATTAAAAGTTTAAAAGGAGCTGATTGGTATAATTTAACCAATCAACGTTCAGAACACTTATAAGTGGAAAAATCGCTAGCTGAAAATAAAATACAATGTAAATTTTTGTGTTAGCAAGGTAAAACCCTGCTCCAAGACTTGATCTTGTTTGGGTCTCAACTTCTCTACAATGTATTGGTTAAACCCGTGCTCCAAGACTTGATTCTTTTTTGGTCTCAATTTATCAACAATCTAATGGTTTTATTTTAATCTGGTTTTAGCCACAACACTAATATATATATTTTTTAAATTACTATTAAAATATATATTGAAATAAACGCTTCTCGTTTTTTTTTTCTTTTGTATACTTACAAAAAGAGTTTTGTAATGTGTAGACGTCATGTGTTGTTATAAAATAATTTGTTCATAAATACTCTCTTTCCCTCAATAACAACTGTTCATACGCATGACAAAAAATTCAAATCTTTCTTTTCAGTTAAAATATACCTACATAAAATGACGGTCACTGATAATAAGAAGCCCTCATCCAAGACACGTTTTTTGTAAATTTAATGCCATATTGCTTGTAACATTATCGATAATTAGGTGTCCATATGAGATTCCGATAAATAGTTGGTTGACAAAACAGCCATGTTATTAATAGGATTGAAGAAGGGATTAAATTACGTTTTAACTTATATCATCTTAAAGTCTTAAAATGAGCTTTCATTGAATTTGAATAAGATTCAATTGAATTCAAATAATTTTCCTACTTGTTTCAGGAAAAAGAACGAAAAGTTTTGACAATCCTATGAGGAAAATTCTTTTTTATACCCAATGTATCAAAATTGGCTATATACATACACATCTCAGTTATAAAATATACTGTCCATTCTACAAAAACTTCATTCCCAAATACCCCAAAAAAATGTCATCCAGTCGAACCGTGTATCTAATTGACTAGGCGATTTGAGATGGAAAGGATCCGGGCAGCATTATAAAACTTTTCCCAAGTCCAGGTCCGAAGAAGATTGCCGGTTTGGAGGAGGCAATTTTGGGAATAGCTGAAAATTTGCCTTCTACGTCAATGCGCTAAATGACAAAGGTTTTGAAAGTGTCCCACTCAAACATTCCGTCTAGGACTTCGAAGCTACGTAAGGTCTCCCATTAAATATGAAGAATAGATTTGAGAGGTTCAATGCAATTTAAACATTTTTGAAGCATATTAGCTCAATCTTGTAAAAATTTTCGGGCAAAAAGTTTTTCACTATTTATCAGCATCTTAACCGCCAAAATGACTTATGGCTTTCTAAAATGAAGCCGAAGAAGCTCCAGGGTTCCTCCCTCAAAATAAGAGTAATAGTTTTTAATGGAACAGGCTGAACGCAGGGTTATATTTTGGGAATGGGCTTGGTTTTTTGGAAAAAATTTTGTACAAAAAATTTTTCAAAAAAAATGATTTTATTGGAAAACCATTTCTATAATCGACAGCTATTCAGAAAAAAAAATTGGAAAAAATTTCAAAAATACAGAGTTGTTAAACAAGAAATTTCTAAAATTAACTTTTAATTATAAAATCTTTGAAGAAGAAAAAATCAAATATTAAATCTTTTGTAGAAAAATTTCAAAAATCTAAAGCTATTTAAAGATAATTAAATTTTTGTAAAATTCCATAGCTACTCTAAAAAAAAAATTTTTGGAAATTTTTTCAAAAATCAAGAGTTGTTCACAAAAAAATTCAATTTTTTGGAATGTAAGTTTCTAAAATTATATTTCAATTATAAAATCTTTAAAAAAGAAAAAATCAAATATTAAAATTTCCCTAGAAAAATTTTAAAAATCCAAACCTATTGAAAGACAATTAAATTTTTTGAAAATTCCATTACTTATCTCAAAAAATTTCAAAAATCCAGAGTTGTTCAGAAAAAATTAAATTTTTTGGAATGTAAATTTTTAAAATTATATTTAAATTATAAAACTTTTCAGATATTAAATTTTGTGAAAATAATACGAAATTTGCTAGTACAAAGCCAAAACTTCTTAATTTGGGGGGTGAGGGCTAGAGCCCCTCCTTCCAACCAGCTACGGACACCACTGAGAAAACTTATGTTCCCATACTTTTTTAATTTGGTTTCTAAAATTATGGCTAGAGAGTATTATGGAACCTTGGTCAAATTGTTTTACTCTGGATTCGAGCCAGTTACACAAATGGGAACTGTCTATGGCAGCATGACGGTGCTCCTTGACTCACCACCATTAAAACACAAGAATTTCGTTGCTGGTAATTCAAACATTTCTGGGATAAGTCAAAGTGCCCTCTCTCTAGTCCAGCCTTTAACCCCCTTGACTGCTATTGTGATGTGTAATCGAAGATAGGTACAACACTACCAAAATTCCAAATTTGGAGCCCCTCTTTTAGATTCAGCTATCAGTCCCCCCCCCAGAGACGCCACCAGCTTATTCATTTGTGGAGATTTGGACAAAAAATCTTTATTTTTTGTAAAGAAATTATCCAAAATCATAAATATTTTTATCTTAATTTTTATGAAATTAATTTGTATAAGATCTCAAAATCTCGCAAAAGTGTAAGTTCAAAAACTTGAAAACCAATATACAAGCTAAAGCTAATTAATTATCAGGCTTAACTGGATGATATTCCATGAAATCTCATAAATACATTTCCCCTAAGAGAGTGGTTCCCAAACTTTTTCTACACAAGGCACACTAAAAGACAAATAAAAATTTCTTGGCACACCTACTTTAATCAAAGCAATTATTTCGATTATTATAAGCGTTTGCAAATAAGGTATGGTTGTAAAAAATCGTACCCACACTATATTTTAAATTTAATTGCAATCATAAAGAGTTGTCCATTTCAAATAGATCTATATGAGGGGGAAAATGAGCTCATTAAATGAACTGGAGCGCGCTTACATAATTAGTATCTGAGCCGGAGCGGGATCGCACCCAGGATTTCTTGAGTGGACTAATGCTCTAACCATTCGTGATGCTTGGCCCATCTTTCCAAAAATATATATGTTCTGCACATGCCAAAGTTTCTGACCTTGTATCGAGGACAGTGTAGGGACCAATGTCAAATATAGCGAATGAATAAGCCATGTATATACTACTTAAATAATTTTTGTATAGAAAAACTTTTGTTCGGGGATTTTTTATGCCAAATATATACCAACTTGAAATAAAGAAATCCCCGCCCACTCTGAACATATTTACATTGTACAATGTATTGTATATAAATATTGCTCGGTCACTATTTTTTAACCAACAATAACTTCTTTATTCAAATACAAATTTAATTTTTCAGAAAAAATTATTTACTTTGTGAACAGCTGTGATTTTTTAAAATATTTTTCCAAAAAAATAATTTTCACCAAAAACTTTATTTTTTGGTTGTATTTTGGAAAATTCCAAAACCCAAGCCCCCTCAAAACATAATCCTACGAATCCCCCTGAGAACTATAATTTAATCTATATTTTAGGTCAAATGATGGTATTTTTCGAAAAAAAAATTTTTTCGAACAGAGATGAATAGATGACAATAGAAACAAAGAATGAAGGTGAAAAAAAAGAGATAGAGAAAGGGATGTAGAAAAAGACAGAGGGAGAAGAGAAGAAGGGAGAGAAGGAGAGATCACAGCGTTACCCGACTGACAAAAAATATAGTCTATTATGTTATCAGCTTTCGATGTTTTTGCTTCTTTTCTCCTAATCATTGTTCTGAAAGTTGATTGGTTGAATTATAATTTACTCCTTTTAAACTGTGAAAATAGAGTATTTTCACTAACGTAATAAATTGTACGGGTATCATGTATAAGTTGGTCCACACGTCATACTTTCTATCCACAAATTGGAGACAGCGACAGAGGATACTTGAAATTCACCTCTTGCAACCTTTCAATACTAAGGAAATAAATTTGGTACGTCAAGCGTAGGGACGCGAAGTGAAGGGAAGAATATAATTTGCTGAAGAAGAGAAAACGCGAAGTGAAGCGGAAGGATCTCGACTTTTACGAGTTATTTGGTTAATTAGCACTTCCAAGGCTCACGAAAGGAGATGGAAGATCCCCTTGTGCGGAAGAAGTTATGAATTTAGCTCTTATGGAGTATTCGGAGGGGGGGGGAGTTCTCTCGGAGTCCATCCGTTGACTGAGAGAGGAGGCCGGAGGAGATCATATCTAATTATGTAAGGCATTACAACTTTTTCTTAAATAAAGTAAAAAAAAATTAAGTCACAGAAGACGATCAAAACTCACAAATTGAATTTTATCTTTAGATTGTGGTAGAATAATGAAATTAGAGTAAACTTAATCGTAAATAAACAAAGTAAGCCTCTTCTAAACATTTTGAGTGTTTCAACTCCCTTCCTTGTTTGTCCATTTTGACATCCAATAGCTCACAATTTTCATGAATATTAAGGAAAAAGTATTTTCATTGTTATTTAACTAAGTTCTTTAGGCTCCCAAAATGGCAGACATTAACAATCTTGACGTTACGAGAAAACGCTCGATATAGAGAGAAAAGAAAAATGATATTTTTTTCCCTTACATTTTTTGTCAAAAAATAGTCTCTTAATGACCTCAGAGGCCCTCCCACTAAAAAAAAAAATTATAATAATGTGCTTGGTTATTTTACACGTCTACTTGCTAAATTTTAGACTGATCTATCCGACAGTTTTAGATTCCAAGAAGGAAATAGAAAAGAAACAGAATATGATGAACAACTCCTGATTCAATTGCTCCAAATAAAAAGTCAGTCAAAATCTTCTTTTGATTGTCCATAATAATAGTTGTACTCACAAAGAGTCGTACCTACTATAATTTTTTTCTCTATTCTTTTTATACACATGTTATTTATGTACAGTGCATAGTTGAAATTACATCATGCAAGAGAGGACTTAAATTATGAAATGAATCATTGTCAATCCTTTTTTTATATATATTTATTTCTGTATTAGGTTGCTCCAAAATGATCAAGACTGCTCCAGTAAGACAAGAAATCCCTCTCAAAAGTTTAAAAAAAGTACTCAATCATATCACATTGTCCTGCTAAAGAACAAATCCCGATTAGCGTTCGAGAGGTCTCAGCGGAGCATTCCTTACCACCTACAGTGGTTTTTAGAATCCAGACTGATGATCTTCGCTTCAAAAACCTCCTCAGCGTGTAGGTACCCCCATTGTCTTTCTCAGACCAACAAGGATGAGTGAGTAGAGTGCTGAAGGGCCTGATTAAGCTCTTCCAGGACCATGGAAAGTAGTTTTTGGAGTCCTGTCAATCTCTGTGGCCGAAATATCTTCCTTAGCCCGGGATTCAGCAAATGATGAAGTTAGTGAATCATTCAAGCAGTTGTGGGAGTTGAAAAATTATTGCCACGACCTTATCCGAGCCGGAGAAGACCATACAAAATGGTAGAGTACTTTTTTTAATCTTTTGAATGTCATTTCTTATCTTACTGGAGAATCCCAATTATTTCGGAGCAACCTAATATATAATATGTACATCGCTTATGCGATGGTATACCATTCGGTTAGCTAGTAAGGGAATACTGTGTAGGCATATTTTTAATGCTTCTTTTTGGACGCGAAATTGTGTCCCTTTGTAATTTCAAAGATAGGTCAATCAACTCTTTAAATAATGAAAGAGTATTGTTAAATAACTACATAAGTATTATGTAAAAATTCCAATAGGAGTAACTCATTTAGCAATTTGCGTAGGTTTACATATATGACTGAATACAGTGAGCCCTCGTTATTGCGTATCTGCTGTGGATAGTTCAAACACCGAGAATAACAAAAATAAATTGTTCGGTCCAGTTCATGGAATTTTTCTTGAAAAAAGTCAATGGTTTATTAAGCCAAACAATATAAAAGAGATTATTTGCACATATCTTGCAAAAAATATTATTCTTTTCATTATGTTGCATTATTATACAAACATTTATATTTTTATTTGGTTATATAAATCCATCCGCTATATCCATTGTGATGCTGATTGAAAGCATTTTGGGCATATTAAAAAAAATAGAACATCAACAAAGTAACGCTGACAATTTTGAAGAATGTGTTGGAAAAGAAGAGCTTAGATATCATCACGTTTTATTACATCAGCTACAAGCAGCCGGGACGAGGGGGAGATGGAAATAAACAAAGTTTAAAAATGTATATCTACCCAATCCTACTCTGAGTCCAGGAATGGCTTACAATTATAACTTCACAATAAAACCTTAGGGTTAATTTACCCCTATTGTCTATTTAACTCATATTTTATATCAAATTATTTCTATTAATGTTACATCCCTATTTTAAATAAGCAAAAACATTCTTAAATCCCCACGCTCGAATAAAATATCGAAGAATATATCCCATATATCATACCAAAGTTAACAGCTCAAAGTTGTCATCTCTACGTATATATTTATTTCCCTATGGATCCCTCCTATCAGTACTTTGAATTACGCCCAAAAATGTCGAAATTGTATTACTCCAAATAAGATATATCAGATTAAGAGCATTGCAAATAACTTGCAAAAAATATTCTTGTTTCCTTATTATGCAATATTATACGAACATATATTATTTTATACTAACGTTAAGATTTGGTCTGAGACTGATTTTTTTCCAGTTTGATCTTAAGTGTTTTTTTCTGGATATATCTGACTTTTTGGATATAACCCGATCTAAAAACGTGGACTGAAATTATTAAAGGTATATGAAAATTTTATTTTCTAACAAAAAGTCTTACATAACATTTGTTTCTTGTTTTGTTTTTTTGTTGTTGAATTGCTCAATACCAATTTTTGTGTGTGTGTGTGTGTATATAGGGTTGATCTTATCTAATGGTACACATTTTATTTTTTCAATCCGGAATGACATTGTTGCAAAATTACGGAGGAGGACAAAAAGACATCTTATCTCTGAACAAAGCAAGCTGAGACGGTTAGAAAGAGCAAAGAAGATTCGAAATTTTCTCAAGCCCCACCAAGAATCGCCCAAAATTTTGCTCTTTTCTCTATTTTTTTTTTCTGTTGATGCCACTGTGAAGAAGCAGAACAGCTGCACTATAACAACCGAACAAACAGACAATGTCGCAGTGAGACAAGTCTTCAGAATAAAAAATCAAGAGGCCAGTATATGCAAATCTGTCCTCCAATTTTTATGAAGAGGAAGAAGCGGCCAAATGCAGATGCTTAGATCGAACTTCTGGATAAGAAAGTGCTACCTTTGTTCAGATAAAAGTTTGGGGACTACTTTGTTTTCACTAAAGACTGAGCTCCGTGTCATCATGCCGCTTATACTTGAGATACAACTTTCCAAACACTAGGGACCTCAAAATGTGGCCACCCTCCTCTCTAGACGTTAACCATTTGGCTACTCTATCTAGGGCCGTCTGGAAGAGATGGTATGTGCTACTCCTCACGGGAGTGCCCAGCCCCTAGAGGCCTCCATCAAGAAAGAGGGGGCAAGTTCGAGTCTGACTACATAGTCAAGTTCTACCAAGGATTTAGGCTTCGTATAGAGGCAATTATTAGAGCTGAGGGCTCACATAATTAATAAAAGTTGTGCCAAACACTATTTTCAGATGATTTTGTAAAATAAATGTCCTCACAAAACCTCTCCTTTAAAATTTAGTATCTTGAGAAATTGAAAAAATAAAATGTTTATCAGTAGACAAAATCAACCCTCAATACCAATTTTTACTAATACCATTACGAGACCAGTCCAGACCGAACATGGATTGAATTAATTCAGTCTTAGAAGAATTATGACGACCTCAGACTCTCATTCTTAATTTGTACGTATATGGATATATATATACTATAAATCATTTACATTAATCAATTTGCTTTAATGAAGATTTAATTGATATGGTTAAAGACCAAATAGTTGTTTGATTATTGTAAGAAAAATATACAATTAGTGTAGCAGAATAATATGTACGTAATGGAAAAAAACAACCGCAGATAATGAGTATTTACATATACTAAAAATTAACCGCGAATCTTTGAATCCACGAATAACGAACCGCAGATGAATGAGGGCCTACTGTAAACACATAATATAATAATACCTATATTGTGGGCAAAACTCAAGAGTTGAAAACTTGCTTTTTATGAGGCACGCATACAGTAACAGAGTAATAATTAATAGGTGTGTACTTAATGCCTACATTTACATATCATATAATAATATATTTTATACATACACATCTATTTTATGCATCTCTTGAACTAGAAAAGTATCCATATTATAAGTATAATTTAATCAAAGGATGATTATAAATAGACCTACCCATATATGTCATGCGTCAACAGAAAAACAATCTTGCACAAAAATCCAGAAAAATGAGGATTTATTTAATACCTCATGTATCTATTGGTAGAGTTGTCATTTTTGTAAAGAAAAAATCAAGTATAGTGATTAGAGAAGGAAAATGGCTGTTGCCTGTGTGTTTTCTTCTTTTTGTTCATTATTTAATAGGTGATCGTGGTGCTAGCTTAATCTTATTAAGTAAGCATTCTCGCCTAAATTGTTTTAAAAATGTATAATATAATAAATAAATCTGAATTTAAGTATAATTATAATATTTTCCCAGTACTTATGTTATTTTAAATGTAGCAGGTTCTCCTCTTTATAGCATTAATTCATTTTCTTCCCCCGCCCCTCCAGCTGATATTAACAAGGGTCTTAATGGAGATGTACTATTTATTTTATTTAGATGTTTAATGTTAAAATTCCAAATTAAAGCGATCTACTATAAATATATAAACAATAATAATATAAATTTCCATTGTAAAACATCCTTGAATACAAAATCTTTTGTTGTTTTTTGTCTATGTTCAGGGGCGGGGTGTCAGCACGATTTTATATAAATAAATATTGCTTTTTGATTTTCTTTAAATTCCAAAAATGCAAAGCTAGTCACCAAAATTTCAAGTAATAAATTTTTTTCAAAAATTCATACTTATTTACAGAAAATTCAATTTTTTAGATATAAATTTTAAAAATTAAGTTTAAAATATTAAATTTTTTGGAAAAAAAAAATAAAAATGTATAACTATTCAGAAAAAGTAAAATTTTTGAGAATTTTTTTTCAGAAATCCATAACTATTCACAAAAAATTTTTAAAAATGTATAAAAATTTTAAAAATAAAGTTTTTAATATTATCGTTTTTCGAAAAAAATCAAAATCTATTTATACAAAAAAAAATTAAACTTTTTTTTTTTTCATATAGCCTTTGAACTAAAAAAAATTGAAGCTTTAAAAATCTAATTATCTATTGACAATATGTTTTACTACTATAAATAAAATTTCCAGTGCTTCAAAAAAAAATTTAGTATAATTTGTTGGTATAATTTTTTGGTCCATATCTATTCACAAAAAGTGTAGCATAAATTTGTTCATCCTCAAAAAAAAGTTATAGAAAAAAGTCAAAATTCATAGCTGTTCTTTTAAAAAATTTCAAAAATTTATATTTTTCAAACTATTTAAAAAATTTTTTTTTTTCAAAAATTCACTAAAAAAAATTTTTTCGTAAAAATCAAAATTCATAGCTGTTCTTTTAAAAAATTTCAAAAATCCATAGCTTTTTTTTAGTAGTAAAAAGTAAAAAATCCATATTTTGGGAGTCTATAGCCCCTCCAGCCCACTCCCTGCAGACGCTCCGGCTGTATATTGAGGAAGAAACACACTTTGAACGAGAGGATCAAGGATATCAAGTTGGACAGGTGCAACAAGATATTGACGAGATCAATACTCTTTAGTGTTGGAAAATGTGAATCCCGGATCAAAAATTCAATTGTCAGAATGGCAAATCTTCAATCCTAAAAATCCAGCCTCCATCATGTCCCTGCGAGTTGTCAAGAATGAGGATAATGCCACTTCATCATTTTTAACCTAAGAAAACAAAAACAAAACAAAAGGATATGTATATAAAAGTTATGATGAAGGAAAAAGTGAAGCCCTTGATGGAAGAATTTATGACAAAAAATAAAATCACATAAGTTGTCCTAAAGGATTCAAATCCAGCTCATAGAGAAAAAAGAACCCTGTCCTGATTGAAGGATAATATTTCACATTTTTGTGTGCTCCGATCTGTGCCCTTTGGATTTCCATGTGCAAGAAAAATTGGAATGAGAAGTTAGCCAATGTTATCACACTCAATCACAGCATTTAAGGTCAATATGAAGAAGTATATTGCCATGATACCCACTCAGGAAGTGTTTTCTACCTGCAAGTCCTTCAAACATCGTCTGGATCTTGTAAATGAGGCCACGGATATTGAATAAACATTAAATTTAATGCACATGATTAAAGTTATATTTAAAAAAAATTATTCCTTATTGTTCTTAATGACGTAAAATTCTTCCTTTCTTCTTGAGTAAATTCATCGTATAAACGTTTATTAGTTAATAAGTGATGCTTCAAAATATTAAGGAGTGGCACAAGAAACTTGAATTATAATAATCTTCAGATCTCACAGTAAGTAGCTATGGTTTATACGAGCAGTTTCCCAACTGAAAGTGTGTGAGCTCTTCATAGAAAAGGGGAGTTTTTTCGAAAAAATTCCAAAAGCCGATCCCCTTCCCCAAATATATGTAGGAATACAACTTGTTTAGATGGTAGTACCTTGTATTCTTTTTCTTGTTTTTTCATTTTTATTTTCGTATAAAGGAATGATCCTCTTTACTCAGTTAAAATAAAGATATTTAAATCTTAAAATGTATATATATATATATTCTGCGGACGCCCCTGTAGAGGGTACAAACCAGAAACCGACAACTAACAAAAAAAGAAGGAAGGGATGGGGGTTTAAGTTGTAGGGGGGAGGCGACATATTTGGCCTTTCTTCGGCTATGTTTTCAAATAACTACTATTGACAATGATGTTACCAATCCTAATAATGAATGTAAAACATACTAAACAATTAAAATAATAGTTTTAACAAAGTATGTAAATAAGATCTGGTCTTAATTATGAAGGATCAATAAATAAATACCGATAGAATGTTGATACAGTAATTTTGGGACTTGAAGGGAGGGGAATGCGTACCGAACCACCTTTTATGTCAAATTTTTTGAAAAGACAACGTTTTTGGTTTTAAAAAAATATCACATTCTTGAAACACACAATTTAATCACTATATTTAAAAAAAAAAAAAAATCTATGAAAAAATTATATTCAATTTTGACTTAGTCAAAATTGTCAAAATATTGGAGTTTAGATTTAAGAACAATGATGACTGTAAAAATTTAAATTAGTTAATCAAAAAATTAAATTCTGTTGTAAATGCAAAGTCTATTTGTACGCCATTTAAGACCAAAAAAAAAAAAAAGTAGCCACGAAACCTCACAAATGTTTTGGTTAACTTAAGAGTTAGAGTTAAGTAGATGGTTATGAAAAAACTATCTAGAAAAATTATATAAGGGTTAAACGATTCGTGCAAGTTATCTTTCTTATTTTTGTTCATTATTTAATCGGTCATCTTGTTGTTAACTTCTCTCTCTAAAGTAAACATTATGGCCTATCTTTGATGTCAATTTTAAAAAAAATCAGAATAAAATAAGAATATAATGAATTTAAATATATTTACAAATATTTTCACTGAACTAATTTTATACTAGTCATTCATTTTCACCCCCAAAATCATGGAAGCGGCAGCTGATATTAGCAAGAACCTTAATTCAGGTGTACCATATGTCTCGCTCTCTCCTTCTCATTGCACTTCTTTTTCATTACAAACATCTTTAGTTATAATTTATAAATATAAGTTAACCCTATACTATAAACTATGAGTTGAAGACTCATTTTTAACAATGAGCGTATGTACCTAAGGCTCAGCCAGTTAACGCTCTGGAGATTTATTTTTCTCCCTGGCTCTCACCACGTCATGACATAATGTAAAATGTTTTTTCTCTAGAGGCTATAATTATTAATTTATTGGGTAGGAGATATCATTTATATATTGAGTAACGGGGTGTGCTCATGAAAAACGGAGACTAATACTGAAGATTTCTTGGGAAATTATTGTCGATATTATAAAGCAACGTTTGTCTGATGAACGACACTAAATAACTCAGGAAATGGCAGGAACTACTGCTATTTATTAATATGTTCAATCAATTTTTTTATAAATCTAAACGTGTTCCCAAAAATATTTTTTTATTAAGATTTGAAATATATTGTATCTTTTGTCAAAAAGTTAAAACTGTGTTTTTATTATTCGACAGTTTAAACATTGCGAACCTATATATATAAAAAATAATGTCCCTACCCCTAAGAACAATCTGAGTCTCCCCTTGTTTTGGTCTACTCTCCTTATGGGAATGGCTTAGAAAATTATACTTTTCCTAAGTTGAACAATTTAAAACTAAACAGGCGCAAAGAGTATTTTTTTTTCTTTTCGGTTTTAAATAAAAAAGTTCGACTCACATTTACAGTCGAGTCGACACAGCACTAATATAAATAGAAAAAACTCCTTAAAAAAAGTACAAAATATATAACATTAATGATCTGTTAAAGTATTGTTGTAGATCCTTAAGGGTCTGATAATTATTTTATATCTCCAAATTCCAGGTCATTATATAATACGAAAAGGATCAACTACGTATGTCATATAAATTATAAAATGTACTATATGTGTATAAAAGATCAAATCAATTTTTGAGATCAATCCATAAAAAATATTTGACTGCGTATCTCTTTTTGAAGTCCATATTGATGTGTATACAACAATACTTTATTTATCATTATTTATAAGTAATAATCATTATGCGGAAAATATATTCAAAGTTTTGAAATAATTTTTATTCATTTATAATAGTTAAATTTATATAAAACATATAAAAACAAACTTTGTCTGTCTGTCTTTCTATATGTATAAATATACTCCTTAATAAAGTCATTTTTGATCTAAAAATAGTAATGTAGTTTTATTAATGCAGGGGCATCCCCAGAAATTTATATAAATATTTGTTTTATTTTGTTTTTTCTTTTTTTTTTTTTGGGGGGAAGGCTTGATTTTTGAAATTAAAAAAAAAAATTTGAAAAATTTGAAAAGTTAAATTTTCCTGAAAAAAAAAATTTTTTTTTTGAAAATTTCAAAAATCCATATCTTTTCACAAAATAATTTATTTTTTATAAAAAAAAATCTAGAGCTATTTCTAAAAAAGTGATTTTTTTTTCAAATTAATTCCAAATAAAAAAATTTCAAAAATCCATAGGTTTTTCAAAAATATAAATTTTTAGGAAAAAAATTAAAAAATCGAGAGCTGAAATTTCAAAAACCCATAGGTTTCTCAAAAAATATAAATTTTTTGAAAATTAAATTTCAAACATAAAATATTTTGAAAAAAAATTTTAAATAGTAAATTTTTCGGAGAAAATTTCAAAAATCCATAGCTATTCACAGACAATGAAACTTGTTCGAAGAAAATTTGAAAAATTTAGATACATTTTGATATTTTTTCTTTTTTTGTGTTTTTAAATTTTCTAGTGATAATCAAAAAGTATTGTATTTGAGGGTGTCTCATCCCCCTCCAACCCTCCCCCTGTGGGCCCCCTGTAATGAAACCTTGCAGGCGTTTTGGATGTCGAATTGAACGTGTATACAGGGTGCACAGTATATTATGCTCCCTGATGTTTATCATATACATATTTTGACCTAAGATATAACAATGTAGTCATATTAATGAAATTTCACAGGCGTTTTGCATCATATTAAAAAAGAAAAGTTAGTATACAGCGTGCAGCCGAAATTTAATAACAACTTTGAGCGCCTGGAATAGCTACACATACGTAGTTAGGATGTTCTTTTTTGTTTTTTTGGTAGCTAGCCAGAAATGGTTGTGCGTCAGTTGAAAAATAATATGACATCAATGAAGGAAGTATTTATTCTTCAATCGTTGAAAAACAGAGTGTCCTTGTTGGGATCTGTGCCGGACAAATCAATATTGACATTGCAATCTTCTTCAACCTAGAAAATTTCTTAATCTTAAGAGCCAGGAAGGACCTGGAAGAGTCTTGAGGTGATTATGAATCAATAGCAAAGGGTGCTTATCACAATATCAGGTAAAATTGCTAGAGGTATCTGGATTTCATTGCAAGTTTGCAAAAACTATTTGCTGATGAGCTATCCAAATCGATAAGGGTCATTGCTAGGGATCTCAACTGTTCTGAAAGACTGACCAGAGAATATATGATAAAGGACTCCTCTAGTAACAAGACTCTGTTCCATGCCATACTGCAAAGAAAATTTTAACCGGGCTGTGACTTTGTTTGACCCTGTGTTTGGTTAACCGGGCTGTGACTTTGTTGGACCCTGTGTTTGGTTTCCAAGCTTTCCGGACCTTACCCCGATGGGCTTCTTTGGTGTGCAATTGAGGGGATCAGCAATATATCCTCCAGCAACACACAAAATCCGAGTTGATGCCCAGAATTCAGGAAGAATTCTGGAATTTGTCAATGGAGAGTGTCATTATGATTTGCTCCTGTTTCCAAGGTCGAAATGAGGCCGTTATTGACGTCAAAGGGTATTATATTGAATAATAACTTTTTTTGTATTCCACTTTTATTTGGTGTTGATTTGTATTTGAATCGGATGATTTGTGTAGGAGAAAATCCATCTAAACAAAATTGTAGTGGCTGATAAATACAGGTCGCACCCTTAACTTAAAGATTTGCATAAGGAAGGTTTATAAAAATCTATGAAATTTCGCAGGTGTTTAGGTCAACTCCTATTTTATACCACTTTATACTATAAAATATGAGTTGAAGACTCATTTTTTAAAACGAGCGTGTGTAGTTAAGGGTCATCCAAGGAGTTCTCTAGAGACTAAAGTATTATCTAGCTTATTCCGTCCTATGTAAAAAAAATCGATCAACCTGTTGTTATTATTATTCTTGAGGAGGGTCCATTTAAGTATTAACAATTTCATTTGAACGTGCTCATGAGAAACAGATAATAAAAATGAGGATTAGTTGGGCAAATTTTAAAGTAAAGTTTTCTATTCAACGACGCCTAATAATCCAGGTTAATTCCGGGTACAGTCGTTAGTTAATCATAAAATGCTATTTTTCGACTTATATTGACTATTTTTAGGAATGATTATAATATACATACATGTCAAGTAACAATATTGTTAATCTTTCCTGGGATTTGCAAAATAATTTCTAGATTCCATTATGTAAAATATCAACTTTTAGATCTTCCATGATTCCTATTTTATTCATTGTAACTACTATGTAACAATAATAACTATTAATTAGACGTTATTTGCAAAATGCCTTATTATTTTCATATTTTGAAACATTCTTAAGATATTTTTATGAATTAAAATTATGTTCCTGGTTGTTAAATGTTACCCACGAGCCTGGTTTTAGCGTGAGCGTGGCCCGGATCAAAGATAAATATTCTGATCCATTTTCTTTCTTTCCTATTTTTAAAATTGTATTTTTTTTATTCAACATATTAACTTTTTTTCTATAATCTTTTTTAGAAAAAAAAAATTATTCAAGTTTTTAAAATGAGCTTTTTTTATTAGAACGAGCAAATCCCCTCCTAAAAATAGCCCTGCTCAAGAGTTGATCAGCACTGGGGTTCTTAAAGGAAGATGGGAGGCACTAGACTTAGGCCTCTTCCTTTATTATTAAAAATAAAAAATAAGCAATAAAAAATATTTTTTTATTATAAAAAAAGTTACCTAATATAAAAGAATGTCTCTTATTAAAAAAAAAAAAGTCATTTAAGTACAGTATTATGCCAAAAACATTAAAGCCGAATAAAGTCATTTAAATGGCTTTAATGTTAAGTTAAAAATAAAAAAAAGTACCACATTACATTTTTCCCAAACGGTAAATCTGGACCTATCTAATACTTTAACGAAAAATAGGGACTGCACCAAAAAAAAAAAAAATTAAACCAGATTGGAAATTTTTTTCTTTAAAAAAAATTTGAAATTTCTCTTTAAAAAAATGAAAATTAAATTCAAATTTAAAAAAATAAAATGATTTACATATTTATCTTTGCCATGTGCCACGTTCACAATAAAACTGGTATTGATTAGGGTGTTCTTAGGCTACTACAAAAGTCAGAAAATTTCAAAAAAGGTTCAATGTAAGATTAGAAAGAGTTTTTTTAAAAATTTTTTTTTTTTTTTAAATAGAAAGGAATATTAATGTCACTTAATTTAATAATGAAACAATTTACAAAAAATCCCACAAAAAGACAAAGTTCTTTTTTTTAAATGATCATTCAAAAAAAATTCAAAAATAAGAATAATTTTTTAAATAAAAAACGTCATTATGTGAATATCAGAAAATATTTGATAATTCTAAAAAAAGCACATTTAGTATAAAATTAGAACTATAGCACTATGTTTCGCAAAAGGGTTCCGCAATAGCTAAACCCAACCCTACCCCTGATCCAATATACGAGTTGTGCTCCAAAAGTACGATAATTTTTCAAATTTTGTGGAAAAGGACATTTACTATGCTCAATTTTTTATTGTTTTATATAAGTATGCACACTTGATAAGAACATATATTTACTGTTTCAGTTATTTAATAATTTTTACTTGTTTGAGGGTAACATAACGGTGAGAACTATTTTTGCGTGTTTTGCGATTTTTGTACAATCTTTCATAGAGACGATTTGGCTTTGGTATCCCTGATTAGTCACCAGTTATGACCCTTTTGAACAAATCAAGATCATCATCGTTGGAACCTGTCAACAGCTTATGATCGATACTCATGGGACGATTATTTTGGTCAAAATTAAGCAGTTTCGAAACAAACTGTGACCATACTTGTCTCATGCCCACAACGTTCGAAAAAAATTAAATATCCTCAGCATCTTCTCTTCAAAGTTTTCATCCGTTGTTGACGTGCTTGGGCGTCCAGAGCGAAGCTCTTCATTTGCATATTCTGGGGCAACTGGGAAGAGTTTTTTATTAGTACCGTTATTCATCCTAATATTTCAGCCATTTTAAAAAAAATATTTAAATATAACAAAATAAAAACAAACAAATGATTAATAATTAATCAGACATAAGATAGCTTTAAACAATAAATAAAAGAGTTGACACTTCCTCGTTCGGATGATTCTGTACGCCATCTGGATTTCTTTGAACTAAATTATTGTTCCTTTAAGAAGCTTTGTAAAATTGAGTTGTCAAGTAGGAACCTTATCCCTTCATTAAGATATCCAACTGATGTGAGTTAAAAAGCCAGGCGGCATTTCAGAGGCTTCAAAGGCCTCGTGCATCCATCCATTTTATTAATCATCATTGATTTTTTAATTAAAACTAATAAATTTATTTCTATAGTCGCCTCCCTTCATTGGAAAAAAAAAACAAGGAGGAAAGGCTGTGGCCTTTAAAATATGGTGAAATCGACACGCAACTTCATAATTATAAGCCGTGTGAAATGACAAAAGACTTCAGGCATCTTGAATCTAAGATCCATGCAAAATTAAAATTAAAGGAAAGAGTATGGACTTTCCCTTTCGGACCTATGGAATTGGGAAGAGTTTGTACCACTTGTAAACCGGTTTTTTTCTTACTCAAAACAGTTTCACCGTATGCCATTGTCAACATTTCATGTGCATTGGAGCACTTAACTTCCTTTTTTTCTCGAAGTTTGATGCAAATACTTTGATCCATGTTTTTCAATAGCAAAAAATCGGCGAGCACGCAAAATATTTCTAACTGTTATGCCTCTCACAAACAAACTAATCATATTGTATAGGTGAATCAGTAAATATAAGTTTGTGGCGAGTGTAATAACATAAAGCAATAAAAAAATCGAGGAGACCTAATGTACGTTGCCCGCCATATTTGACAATTCACCTTGCTTTTTGAACACACCTTGTATATTTAATGTTCTATTCAAAACGGGATTTTAAATCTAGTACAAAATAAATAAAAAAGCGTTAAAAGTTATATCAATGAATAAAATACATGAACTTTTTAAATTGTGTTTTGATGATTCAAGTACCTTAAATATCAAAGAAGCCATTAAATACAAGCTTGAGTTTTCCTGCTTTGGACAGTTTGGGGAAGTAGTTGGAATACGGACATCTATAAATGCATAAATTGAAGGAATGTTAAAGAGTCAATTAAATTGTTAGGAAAGACTAAGGACAGTTATAATAGTCCCTTTATCTAAAACATCAAGAATCTGCAACTACAGCCTAATTTTTGGAGTGTGCCAAAAATTGAGAGCATAAAAATGTATAAAAATAGAAAAAAATTGTTGTCAAAACTTTTCACAGCATTTTCTCACCAAATAATCTAGCTATATTAAAAGTGGGCTGAATGAGGATAAATTGTACTTTAATTTTTTAGCTTCCAAATAGTTTATGTAGATATACTATGACCAAAAAAAATGGCATTGACCTCATAAAAAAGGTGAGTAAACCCATTTTGTGGTACTGTGTCCCTTTTTTTATTCACGATACAGTATCTCAGTTTCTATAATGTGTAGATAAATCATCTAAAAACTTTATCAAATAGATTTGTATACGTAGAATGCTTTAAGACACATTTCGGAATGCTGCTAAAATTCGATTTTAGTACATCGTCGGATCATTGTCTGATGACTTCCATCAACTATTAGAGGAGAAATGAATTATCAAGTCGTTCAGCCTCTTTATAGAAAAGGCTGAACAACTTGTTTACCAGTCTTTTGGAGCTGTACATGACTGCTTCCCATATTTCAAAGAGCTCTTAGAGATGAACCATCTGAACAATATTTTGGTTCCTGCATGCAGAGTATATCTGAGGAACGATTTAATTATAGGAGCATTTAAGACTCTCATCATTTGTACATAAATCATTACAATGTCAATCCTTAACTGTTTTGAAATTCAAAATCAGATAGTACTATTCATATATCTTCCGTTTAAATACTTACAGGAGGATAAGATGAAAATACTTAAAAATACCATGGAATAGATGGACGTGGACGGGGCAAACAAACCTCCATCTCCAGAAATTGATATTGATAGGTATGTAATACTTGGAATCATATTTTCACACTTTTAGCCCATCCTTGTGCCATCTTACTTTCAATGAATATACTTAGATATACATACAACTTTCGAATGTATAATACACAGGGTTAATTAGATACATCTCCGGAGAATTTTAAATCCAGAGTGGGTTATCAATAACTTATTTTTTGACAATGTAAAGTTGGGTGATTGGGAACATATTTGTTCTCTCATGTTTGTTATTCAAGCAAAGGTTGTATAGATGCATTAATATACGTACACCCTTGGGTATCTATATTAATAAAGCAAGATTTATCTGTATGAATGTAAGCTTGAACAATCACAGTTTTGATCTAAGTAGTCATATTAAATAATATTAAAAATGGCAGGGGTTTTCCATATAGCATTACGCGTGCGTAGATAATGCATAGTAGTGCTCTAGAGAACAAAGTACTCCCTAGTTCATCAGTCATAACGTCATATTAATTAAATTTAATCTCAAGCATTTTTTATTTTTCTTTCATTTGTTTGAGGAGAGAACAACTATGTACTGAGTAACTATGTGGAAGTGTGTCCATAAAAAACGGTGAGCAATAGTAGTTATCTTCTATATTTGTTAGGCAACGTTTGTCGGTTCGACACCCCTAATAATCTGAGGAGTACGGCTAGTTTATAGTATAGGTATTTTATTTAAAAAATATATTCTAATATAACGTCATTAAAAAGTTATCTTCTTCTACACCATTGGCAGTTTGGGATTTCAAACGGGGAGGAGAGACCATTCAAGGATATTACTTTATTGTAAATCTTAGAAAGGTGGGGAAAAACTTGGGGTAATATGTTTTCAACTGGGACATTGTCACGGGAGGGCTTAAGGGTAAAAAAAGGGCATGCTAAAATAATTACAACTTAAACTATGAACGTTTTTAACTCCCCACCCCTCTCAAAGAATATCCCATTAACAGCCCTGGTCCTCCCTACTCCCAACTGCACCTATGGCTTAAAGCTCCATCTAAAAAATGTATACATAACACATATTTGAACATATTATCTCTATTGCATTCTTGAGAATGAGTTGAGTATTATAATATGTTAAATCGAGAAGTCACTGAAGGTTAATTATGGTGTCACGATGATAGAGAATGGAATTAAAACAATTTTCTTGTTTACAAATCACGAATCTCATGATAAATAAGGGATTCTTTGAATATTATGTACATTCTACCAAGATATTTGGTATATCCTTATGATGAGATTGAAAGGCCCTTCAGATTGTAAGTACAAGAACGAATAAACAAAAACAAAAAAAAAGTTGAATGACGTCATCAATTACTTATAATTTTCCAAAGTTAAACTTTCAACAGTAATTTTTAGGAAAAAATTTCAAAAATCCATTGTTATTTACAGAAATATACATTTTTCGACAAAAAATTCAAAAATTATACTTCAAATATAAAATTTTTTAAACAAAACTTCAAAATCTATTGATATTCACAAAAATTAAAATGTTTTGATAAAAAATTTGAAGTTGAATTTTATGGAAAAAATATCAAAAATCCATAGGTTATTTACAGAAAATAAAATTTAAAAATAATAAATTTAAATTTAAACTTAAAATATTAAACTTTTTGGAAAAAAAATTCAAAAATTCACAAAAAATTACATTTTTTTGAAAAAAAAAAACAAATATTAAACTTTTTGGAAAAAAAATTCAAAAATTCACAAAAAATTACATTTTTTGGAAAAAAAAAATCAAATATTAAATTTTTTCCTATATTAGTAAAAAGCAAAATATTCTATAATTTGGAGATAACAACAGCTTTTTCAGCCCACCCTCTGCAGACACCCCTGTGGACTCCAGTCTTTACTCCTAAATAAGGACTGATACAAAACTACTTACGAGTAACGACAAATCCATTGACACCGGTCTTGAGATATATCTTCTGCAAGATTCCTGAAAATTATCCATCATAAGCATTCTTTAATAAGGTAATTAGGGGTATTTTATTAAGGATGTAAGCCCATTTAATTCAATCATTTGAAAATAGTAACGAAATTTGAGGACGTAATCTAATTCCAGGATTCTCTTAAACTCAAATAATTACATACTATTACAAAGATGTCAGTTTTCATGGAAATCAGGAACATTCTTCTGACGGAATTTAACTAATAATTAATTAATATAATTGATAAATCCTGAAATAGACATTCCATACTATATTAATAATGAGCATATATAAATAATTTAATTCAATAAATGCACTAAAAAAAATACAACTCTCAACAATTCAAAACTTACGAATGCTTTTAAATTTGAAGGTATGTTTTATGTACCTATTAGTGTTGAGACTTGGCCCGAGATTGATTTTTTTTTCTATTTAAATCATAAACGGAACAAAATTTAAATTGTAAAAATAAATAAGGTCACACATATCAAATTTTTGTCATTTCTTTTTGTGGGACCAGATCAAGGACGATTTTTATTTTTGTGAAAGTCAAATTTTAACTAAAGACTTTGCCAGACAAATTATTCTATAAGTTAAAACTATAAGACTATCAGATCGGTCTTGAATTTCCAGACAGAAATTGAACATGGGTACTCATTAGTGTTGGTTTTGGTATGGAAATCCTAGACCGGTCTGAAACTGTTATATATTTTGTTGGACCGAACTAATTCGCTCCAACAAAAAAGCTCAGTCTAGACCGGTCACATATAAAAATTTGGTCTAGATCGATCCAAAGGAAAAGTTCGATCTAGACCAAATTTTACAGATAAATTGTTTTTAACATGACATCATATGTTTTTTCAAGTACAATGACGTTATACGAAGTTTAAACAGAGATAGCTCGGATTAATTTTGATCCTGTCGTCTCTTAGATTGTATTTGTTCTAGAACTCAGCGTGTACTTTTGAGATTTTTTTGAAAAAAATGAATGACAGTTGATATAGAAAAAAATGGTATCTCATAATATATGAGACAGAAAAATATCGGTCCATAAATTGAGACCGAATGAAGATCGGTCCATAAACTGAGACCGAATGAAGATCGGTCAAGAAATTGAGACTGACAAAAATTGGTCCACGGTCTGAGACTCCGGTCTGGATCAAAAAATCGGTCCAAATCGGTCTAGAAACAATAACTTAAGACTGAACCGAAAAAAAAAATCGGGGGGAGACAGTCTTCTCCCCCGATTTTTTTTTTCGGTTCAGTCTTAAGTTATTGTTTCTAGACCGATTTGGACCCCCCCCACACACACAAATCAATCATTTTTTTTTTATACGCAAAAAATTTTTTAAAGGATTTCTTATCTAAAAAAAATTTATTCGCCCCTAATCAAGCAGCAGACGAAAATTCATATATATTTTTCTGGCTTAGTCATGAAAATGCGAATATTTATCATAAAAATGGTTTTATTGTTTTTCAAAGTAATCTCCAGCATGATTCATACAATTTTGCATGCACTCAAACCAATTGTCAAAGCTCTTTTTGCACTCTGATTGAGTCACCTCCAAAACATGGTTTTTAAACGCTTCAACAGCATCTTCTGGCGACGAAAATCGTTGACCACGCATTTTTTTTGTTGATGTGCAGGAATAAAAAGAAGTCATTGGGTGCCAAGTACGGCGGATGATCAATCAATTAGACGTTTCGGCCGGTCAAAATGGCGCTGGTTTGAGCCTATGTGTAGAGCTTGCAGTTCCTTTTTATCTTTCCAGACAAAGGACTTGTCCATGTTTACAAAGTTTGCAATCTCAACATTGTTTTGTCCGGCGCAGATCGTAACAAGGACACTCTGCGTTTAAATAATCTGAGTTGATCGATGCCATTTTTTTAAACTGACACCAAACACTTCTGGCTATATGAAAAACAACAAACAGGCGCACGCATTATATAAAATGTAACATAGAATTTATATTATATACGAGGTGTGTTCAAAAAGTTTAAAAAAAGTAACACACCTCGTATTCTATAGACTATAATATATAAATGTCAAAAAGAGTTTTTAAAAAAGACCTATATACATAAGATGTGATAGCAATATGGAGTCATGCAATTGGAATTAAAAGTACAAATCCGATGAAAAACTTCCTTAAGTCTAAATATATGTATAATGTATATCGTATATTTATACTCATACATAGATAAGGGGAGCCTCACATGACATGAAAGAGGATTTAGTTTCTTCACTCACCCATAGAATCTACTACCTACTTATAAAAATACATTAATAACAACAGTGAAATTTTTATTGACGGACACTTTTGAATTTATGAAGGGATCTCAGTTTTTATATGTATATCATTTAATTCAAATACCTATACCAGGACGCCAAAAAACGTCTTGAGACCTTTTTCAATTCCATTTTTTTATGAGAATAATTACAGTAATTAAATAAAAGCTTAGGTTCTCAGATTTCATTTTAAATATACACCAAGCAAGAAAGATAAACGTTTAGTCCATAGTGGCAGACCACGTCTGACATCATGAAGACACTCAAGGACAGTGTGATCACTGTGTCGAGTCAGAAATCGTTTTGGCTAATAAGAATAACCTTAAGGACAAGTCTAGAAGTGGTAGACCAGCCAAGTACTGGCAGGATTCGAAGGCTTTTGATAAGAACTCGACACCAAGTACGTCCAGAAGAAGAAGGCGGAACAAGCCCGTAAAAAAGGCCCCTCTTTTCACAACAACACCAAAAACTCTGTCGGGAACATTGTCAGTGACTTTATTTAAAATGCTACGGCAGTCGAATAGTTTTTTAATAGTACTATCAGCAGCAACATTTAGACTCTCGCCAAGAACAAGGACCCGGTCTATCTTATGATGTGAGGGATTAGTACCTCTATGGGATAAAAAAATGTTGGTCTTGCTGGTGCGTAGTAAAACGCCATAGTGATTCATTTACTTTGTTTGTTCATGTCCTATATATCAAATGAAAACTGAGAATCTAAGTTTTCAGTCAAGCAACTAAAACTTTTAAATTAAACACACTGAACTTATCAAAAATTACGATTGAAAATTGTATCAAGCAGGGGCGTAGCTAGATATCAGTGGGGGGAGGGTCTTAGCTCCAGAAATTCTCGGCGACGTTATATAATTACTTATTCTGGGTAAAGTAAAAAGTTCTGAGTGTTTTTTCGCTATATTTTGACAACGAAATCCGAGGATTATCCGATTTAGATGTTTCCAAACGGTTTTCTGGCTAATCTTAAGTTCCTGGGCAATGGAATAAGTGTTCACATGCCGGATCAACTCGACGATATCCAATTTTTTTAACGACATTTTAGACGTCCATATTACCAGAATGTAATCGCTGAAACCACTCCTTTGCTTTTACTTTCGATACTGTAATGGGTCCATTAACAGAACAATTTATTTGGCCACCTGCCCGACTGTCATTGTAGAGATACAGAAGAATGTCTCGAATTTTCTCTTTTTTTAAATTCCATTTTGGAACGCTCTAACACACAGCTGCCTTCACCAAACACAAAACTGTAAATGAACATTTTATAAGTGTACGCTCAACCTACATATAAGCAACCTATAAGTTTTTTTTAAATGCAATATAGTGAGATATTTAGCGAAAAACGGTCAAAAAATATGCAATTAACTTTAATAACATACCGATATATGTATATGCATCAAAAAAATGTTAGATGAGAAGTCCATCTTTTATTTTGTCAAAAATTGCCAAATTGAAATTTGCAAAAAACAATTTTGCACTCATTATGAAAAAATAAATACTAAATAGCATTTATGTGCATTGCAAAAAGGAACAAAACTACCAAAAAAAAATGTTGTATTTGTAAAAACAAAAAAGTTATGGAGAATAACGTTCCCGAAAAAAAAACATCAATAACTAGTTCATTTTTGCAAATATTGCAGAAATTATTGAATAAAATGTTCCAGAAATTGACTAATACTAATATATATAATAGTTGAGGTCTGTAAACTTATGTTCAAAATACATCATTTTGAGGCATTTCTTCTTAAAAATTGAAAATTGACATTTGATGAATGAGAAATGAGAAAAAAAGTAAACAGAAATTGAAAAAATATTAAGAAAATGACAAATATTTCAGTTAAATATCAATTTTTATGTCTGATATTTATATGGAAATGAATCTACAGACAAATTTCTAGAGACTTTGTTTTTTCTACGAATCCAATATCATATTAAAAATCTATTTTTTTGCACCTCAAAAAAAAATGCCTGCAATTTTCAACGATATCTTATTTTGTACTCAAGTTTTTTAATTTTGAATAAATTTAGAAAACGTAATTATTCGTATAGTTGTTTCTTGAAACGCCAGTCACTTTATGATTTTTAACTCAACCCCTATCTAGCCTCCTTGAGCTGCAAAAAATATTATTTGTGTTTTGGGTATATAATAAACCCTTTTCAAAAGAGGCACCCTTGCAAAATTTCAGCCTCCTAGGCCTAACAGTGTGGGCATCCATAAAGGACAAAAACTCTATTTTATTTATTTGGGGGAAGGTGGTTTGCTTAAAAACCTTTAGGGGCATTCCCCCCCCCCAAAAAAAAATCCAGTCCAGCAGTTCGTATATAAGTGTCTCAAAACTATCTTAGAATCCACTTAATCCTCTCGACGGAAATGTCAACAACAAGCACATCATCAAATAATATCATTTTACATCTTATTATTTTCATAAAAACTAAAAGAATAACGCTTTGATATGAGCAAGGCCGGTTTGGGAGAACGTAGGGTGCTCTTGCCGAATTACTTGAAATTAAAATACTAATTATACACGATAATATTTTTATTTATATAATGCATCTTGAGGATCAGGGCTCCTAGGCCCAGTAGTAACTCCGCCTATGCAGTTCCCCTAGGGCTCGTTTGGGGGCCCTGTACGGAATATATATATTCTTTAAACAGAACTCTTTATACTGAGAAGAAAATTTATTTATTAAGAATTTTTTTTTTTCAAAAAAATACGATAAGAGGAAATAACCTTTTTTAAACAATATAAAAAATATTCAAATTCGAAAAAAGAAAAGAGAAAAAAAAACCCTGGTTCTTTTCCCTAGATCCATCTATAATATGTAATCATTTCAACCGCAATTTTTTTCAATAAACTACTATGATCGAAGTTGTTTGTCAGTTGACAAATAATGATATTTCGCAAGAAAATGAATATTATCAAGGCCCCATTATTAGTTGATACTATGGACGAATAAAAACAACATAAATATGTTGAAATGATTAAGTAAAACTGATTATGAAATAGGAATTGACTTGTGCCACGAATACTTATGAGCCATATCAATTAACCAGGCCGATGGTTTTCAAAAATGGGTGTTGGTGTTACTAAGTGAGGCAAAGAATAGAGTTAGGTTAGGAGTACAAATGAATGAAAACAACGGCACTCAGCTGGCCGTTACCATCTTATTTTTAAGAAAAAACTTGTATGCGAATTTCCCATTGCACGACATATGTAAGAATGTTCCATAAAAAGCTGTTTAACCAAAAGGAAATGTCATCTTTTAGTGATGATACATCCTCAACCAAGCAATCCCTACCAAAAACACAAATACTCATTTTTTTTTTTTGCTTTGTACCCATTCTATGTACATATATGGATCATGACACATATATTTTGTCTATTATTAACATAAACTACATTTGCTTCGACTGCAAATGTTGATTGCCCCAGGTATATGGAAGGTACCTCCGTTGCGCCGGTACACGAGTGTAAGAGAAAGAAAGAGTGGTACGCACTGGAGTCTATACGTATAATATCTTCGTCACCATCAATTCTTTGGTTCTTCTCTCAGCTAGCTCCTATACGGCGCACTCTTTTCATCAAAAATAACAAAAAGAAACACAAAATATGATTTTCAACATGACTTCTCTAGTTGATCCTGAGACGTGTGACGTGACGGAGTGCGTTAAATTTCCCCTTCCCTCGTTTGGATCGTGTTTGATATATTAAATTTAATTATAATTATGAAATGTTCTGCTGGTGTGATATATCTACTCAAATTATTTTAAATTCATTCACAAGGAGAGGATATTAGAAGAGCTAGCCAATTATTAATTAATTAATAGTCTAATATCGGAGTACAACAACCATTTAGAAACGGAATGAACAATCAGGAAGAGGAGCAACATGGAATCACAACTTCACCCCCAGAGAACAATCATCGATTAGACAACGAGGATGAGAGTACCTGTCCCCAATGTTGTGGTGATGAGCCCATAACCTCAACATCCCCCTCCTCTGGATCACGTAGAGAGGAGCAACATCGAAGGTAAGGAAGTGCATCTCTTTGCTTTTGATGGTCGTTAGGATATGACAATATGTATCCTCAAAAATATCGAATATAAATATATTATATGTATATATTTTCTGGGAATCTTTGTTGTCATGACTTTGTGCATACATATCATTTCACTGTTTTTAGTGTTTTGGCCTTAGGAGAGGAAAAACACACAAGGAGTAGAAAGTTATAAATTTAGAAATCGCTGTTAATGTAAAATGTGTACCTGAAAATATTACATATATGTATATATATTTATGGTATATTCCGTTAGCCTGTGAAAACAAAAGTATCTAAATGAAATGGCAATCAGGAAATGATTATAATTTATAAATGAGTTAATTATAACCTTTAATTTACTCAATGTATTTTTATCGCTCTCATCACCATTTGTCTTTGTCGAATAACAAACAATTATGGTATAATATATAATGAAAAGTTAATTAATTAATTCTTTTATATATACACATACATCTGACTAAGAAAACATGAGTCAGGAAGTGAAGAGGGTATTGAAAAGTAAGACAGTTGTTGTTTCTTTACAAGTCATTATGTTGCATCTGACAACTAAACAATACTAAATACTGAACAAAAAATTGCCAACTAAACATAATAAATGAAATAACAAGACCTTTAACTTAAAATGTTAGGCTTCCCGAGCTCACTATACAAAGTGTAATTTTAAAAAGGGGCGGGAAGGTGGTTGCCATTACGAACATTATAAATTACTTCACAAAGAGGTCTTTGTCAAATAAATAAATATGTCTTTTTCTATATATGTACATATATTGAACCGGTTTATTGAGAGTATTCCTCTCCATATTTTGTTAGTCCACCACCAATGAATCCTCACTTCTGTGTCGTAAGTGCATGACAAAGCTAAGCTGATAGCTAATCTCTTCTGACCTTGATGATTATTCAGCTCTTAAATAGTAATTACTACGACCACGATGTTATTATATGTAGCATTGGATTCTCATGACTTTGATACTGATTTTCCTAAATAACAATTGTATTTTATATAATATAATGTAGTGTTTTTGTTAAGTGTCATGATCGAATCTTGTATGTTCATTATTTCTACGTCATTGCATGCTACGCCTAATAGTTACAAGCGGCGTTAAAATGATTTTGTATCACACAATCTTTTCTCTGAAAGGAAACAGAAAAAAAGGCCTAATATCAATTGGTAGTTAGCCAATAATTCTTCTTGACTCCGGGATTATTATTCAATAATTAATGTAAATTGTTCACAGCATTTTAACAAGAGCTCATTCTCATTCAACCAATCAACGTTCAGAATCGAGACTTGAGAACAAAATACACTATATATTTTTGTGTAAATGACGTAACATCGTTTTATATATCTATATCTATATGTTGTGTACTAGTTGTAACTTGTATAAACAGATTGTACAAGACTGCAATTTCTAGGTCTCCTTAGGCTTGATTTAATTACTATAGCATCCAACTACATATTTATTGATGTTATATCATTGCATTTTTATCTTTTAAAATTACTTGGTAAATATGTATTTATGATTAATATAACTGTGGGCATTTGAACTTTAAAAGTGTGTCAAAGGATAGAATTAATTAGTAATTTTCATCAAGAAAGTCGAAAATGACATCATTAATAATATACTGATCCTCCATATTCAATCAGGAGCCCTACTCTGAATTCTTCATCTTATTTTTGGTTGTTACAACTTGTAGACGATATACATATAAGTATATAAATGAGCTGAATGGGACTGAGGGCTGAATATATATATTTTTTTTGGTACAAAGGAACTTTACACCTTCTTTCTCCTCCATATATGTACGATATAAACATTGCGTACTTGAATGAAATAGTAGAATATAATTATCGAATTAAAGCCTTCATTTTTATAGACTATATTATTTCATATATGATGCTGAACACCCGTATATTCCATACGGGGTTTCATAGTTTGATAGTAGTATCCAAGTGAGTCTTAATAAAGAGCTTACCTTCATTATATACTATCTATTTCCTCATTTTCATATATTTTCCCATATGGTACCTACAAATAAGCTAATTTTCCATTTAAAGTCTAAGATATTTGAGACTCTGTGTTCCTAGTTAGACTAACTTACTGGTAGAAGTTAGGATTCATTATTTCTTATTTCAATAATCTACATGTTATTTCAAAAAACTTACTTTTCGAAATTTAATCACTTTTGTCCTTATGTTTTACTTTGGGAAAGTTCTAAACATGATTTGAAAGTCTTTTTATGTCACATTACATATAATTATTAATAGTGTCATTAGTAATTACCATCATATATATAATTCTAATATGAATCCATTTTCATAATCATATACTATAGTAACAGTCCTCTGCTCCGAGTAAAACTCATCAGGGCTTGAAATGTACTTATAAATTACTCAGATCCCTGTGGGAGTGTTTACTCTTCATTCTTCAGAACCTGTTTTTGAGTACTTGAGTACAAATACTATTATAATTTGTCTTTAAGAGTGATGTATCCCATTCGACTCGAATGGGATACATGTAATGTATGGAGGGCATTAAGAGTTGCAGCTGCTCATTTATCATTAACATTAAAAACTTAGAACCACAAGATTTAATGCAAACAATGGGAGGGGGGATCAATAATTTTTGTCAGCCAATCATACTCTCAGTTTTTCATTGTTCTTGTTGTATCTTATATAATTTGAATCATTGATATAATTTTATCAACTTTCAAAACTTATTCTTTATATATTTTTCTTTTATATCATTTTATATAATTATAATTCATATCTAACTTGTTTCTTACCCAGGGAAATGAAGATGTTTTTGAGAGGGAATTTTTCCAATCGATAATACTGATCTGTAATTTATATTATAAATCTAATTATATCTTAATCTGCTATAATTGTTGTTGGAGCGGTCCTAGGACTGATTTACTAATCATTCTTTTTTTATCGGTTCTATCTTTTTTACCATTCAACAGTCTTTAGGGACAATTAGTCCGTCCTACGGTCCGAGATATCTTTTTATTTTATTAACTTCTTGCTAAAATTGGAAGAAATTAATGAATCTGGAACAAATAATAGTAATACTTGAGTATTATACGTTCTAGCCACACACAACACCTACAATAAACTTCAGGTATCTTGTCTCTTTGAAGAAGGTTAAGTGTTGGATCGGTCCTAGAACTGATTTCCTAAATAACAGTCTTTTTTTTTTTTTTTTGTCGGTTCGATCTTTTCTACCATTCGACGGTTTTGAGGACCGATACGTCAGTCCTACAGTCGTAGGTATCTTTTTATTTTCTTCACTCCTGTTTCGGGTTTAATAATATAAAAATGGAAAAAATAATTAATTATTGCTAGAACCTATGGTAATAAGTTCTAGCCACACACTTCCTACTTTAAACTTCAAGTATCTCATCTCTTTGAAGGAGATGATGTTGAACAACTGAAATAACTTAGTAATTACGCCATTTCAGCAGTTGTAGTTACCCTAAAAGACCAATAAGGCTGGGCCTAGGACCGACATTTTTTTTTTTTAGACAGATACAACACTTTAGAAATTATGTTGAAAACTTCAAACGCTGAAATGACGTAGTTAGTATTAACGTCATTTGAGCTGTTGCAGTTACCATAAGAGACCGATAAGGGCCGGGCTTAAGACTGACAAATTTTATTTGAATGAGAATTTAGTTCGTTTATATCGATCCAACACTAACTATTATAATACATTAAATATAATAATTCTACATCATGAAATCTCTAATAATAATTTATCAACTAATATTCTTTGTCTAATTTTCTATTAGATAAATTCAAATGCGATATTTTTTAACTTTTGCAACTGTCTCAACAGTTGCAACATAATGCCTCAAACAATAACAGACATACATGACTATTTTGTGTTAAATTTTAGGAAATTAAATTCAAACCAGCTCGGAGTAATAGAACCAAGAACAAAGAAGTGTTCCCAAATGTTCCCCGTCTCCCCTATCGATAACTCTACGACCTTTATTTTTTGTGAAAGGATAAATGCATAATATTGCTGAGGATCCTGCAGAGATCCCACCATTTATTCTGAAAACAAACATACTTCCTAAAAGAAACAATAAGGAAGGGGAGTAGGAAAAGACAATAAGGAATTCAAAGATTTGTACATACGTTTTGTGTGTTAAAGTTTAGATAAGATTTCATAAATAAATGCGTTATTGTTGTAGCTTTTCTATAGTTAATTAATTATATATGTACTCTATAGTTAAAGGATCAAAAGTACTGATGATTACATATGTATTGTTATTATTTATCCATTATCATCATAGCTTAAACCTATCTGCAAAGAGTACGGAACTAAATATCTAAATAATTCCGTTAATCATGCTCTTTCAATCTTCAATCCTTCATTGAAAAAATACCCCTGCTATTAGATACTTCCCCCCCCCTAATAATAATTATGGTAATAAGACTTACTTTAACAGACTCACTCAACAATCTCCTCATTAACCTTTGGTTCTTCTTTTGGTAGTAGGTACATATGTACATAGAGATTTCTTGATAAGGACTTATTTATAAGAAATATCCTTGAAAAAATCGTGAAAATTTAACTTCCTAAAATGCCTTTTAACAAACTTAATCATAACCTCTCCAACAGTTATTTATCTCCCTCTATATTTCTTTACGAGCATGGATTAGTGTTGGATTTCCGTCTGAAAAGCCTAGATCAGTTTGATGTACTTTTTAATTTTATTTTGGGCTGCACTCATTCGGTCCTATGAATAAGTTATATCTTAATGGAATATAGAGTCGTTATCTCAGGTACACATAAATTAAGAATGAAGAAATGGTAAGCTGTCGAATTGCCTGCTCCCCCTCCCTTATCAGTCTTCTGAGCGTTGTTTGGTTGAATTTGAACCAGCTCTTATTAATTAAGACAATAGCCAACAGTTTTTTGAATAGTAATCCCATAGTTTGAAGGGGAATTGGCTAACTACCAACTAATTTTTGAGCCTTTTCTTTGTTTATTTATCGAAAGAAGGTTGTGATATACTATAAATGTAATTACGGTGGAGCAGTCTCTGTTTAGATAAGGGGTGGGTAATTGCTGGTTCGACCTTACTCAGTGCGGTCCGTACATGAAGTACATAAAATCCAAAGAGAGAAACACCGATGAAACTCTGTTTCATTTGATACTCATTGGGACCACAAAAGTTGATATTGACATCCAATCCATTGTGAGCCAGACGGCCAAATCACAGGTATCTCATTAGGTTTAATTAATGTTGCCATTATTGAATGTAAACTATTTGGGCTAAGCTTTTTTAAGAAACTTTTTTATGTGGAAGAATTAAAATCCTTTTTACACTTTTTTTAAGAAAATATTTTATCTTTGTTGCTTATTAAGGACATGTAAAAATGCATTTATATGCAGAAATACTTGTATGTTGGTACAATAAACATACAGATATCAATATATACATATTATATGTTCCTATTGAGAATAATTTGTAGCGTCTGTTATATCAATTTATTTGAAGTGTGTGGTCATGTGGGCCTCCAATGATATGGATTAAAAAAATGGGCCCAATTTATCAAGGATGTTGCCCATCCCTGGTTTAGATCGATTCCAAAGAAAAATTTAGCTTTGATTGGTCTCATTAAATATTCGTTCTAGTCCGAATTTATAGATGGATTGTTGATCTCCCTTAGTGAGATGAGCTTCCAAATTATGAACATAAATGTCATATAACTCTGAAGAGGTTCATATGTGTACAATTCATATATCTGGGATGGGGAGAAAATTGTCTATAGCTAGTAAGACCTGGATAAATAATTATCCATAGAATTAGATCAAATAATGGACCTACGTTTTAAAAATTCTGAAATCTCGGTCTAGGTATAGGACTACAATCTCGACCAAAATATCAGTACAAATCATTCTAAAAAAAATTAATGATGGCCGAACCGCGAATAAAAACCGGGTTTGGACCCATTCTTAACAGAAGTATGAATGTATGTCGTCACCTTTATTTTATCATGTAACCTTTCTTACGAAAATAAGCAGAAAAAAGAGCCCAAAATCAGTTGGTATTTAGCCAATTCTTCCGATCTGAGCAAAACTATTGTTCAATAATGTTGGAGAATTGCTCAGGGCTTACAAAGAGCCATGGCATTCTAGATAAATGGAATAGTTACTCATACATCTTAGCTTACTTTCGTTATTTCCCTTCTTCTCGGCTTTTATATTCCCCTCATGTGGGAATAAAAACTCTGCGTGATTATTCCAGGTCTTTAGAATTCGATTAAAGAACTCATTTTAATTCAAACAATCAACGTTCAGATCACTGATTCAGACAACAGAAGCAGAAACTTTGACAGGTGACAACTAAATACATTCTGGGTTAGCGAGGTAACGTCTTGATTGTATCTAAATAGTAATGTTGGGAATCCGTCCTAGTCCAAAAAAATTATCCAGTTTGATCTCAAGTGATTTTTATAGACCGATCTGGAGCAAAACTTATCATAGACCTGAATAAAAAATTAAAGTCCTTTCCTCAAAAACAAAAAAAACAAAAATTTATGTATTTTTTGTGGGACCAATCAAGACCGATTTGTTTTTGTGTCGACCGAATTTAACTGTGACACGACATGAGTTAGCCAATTTTTCTCATCTATGGAATGTCTATAATGTCGGAGAATTATTCACAGCTGACAAAGAGCAATTACATTCCAGGGGCGTCCGCAGGATTATATTTTGGGATTTTTGGAACTTTTTTTGAAAATAATACAAAAAATTTATTTTAAATATCAAATTTTTTAGAAATTTTTTTTCCAAAATTCAAAGCTGTTCTCAAAAAAATTAATTTTTTAGAATAAAATCTCAAATATTAAATTTTCTAGAGAAAAATTCAAAAATCCATATCTATTCTCAAAAAAAAAATAAAGTTTTTGGAAAAAAATTAAAAAATTCAAAGCTATCTAGAGGGGGGGAAATTGGAATTTTTTTTTTGTGTGTGTGTGTAGACCGAATTTTACTGCGGTACGAGTCTAACAAATCGAGAAGGAGAGAGTCTAATATAATGAGCGCATTCAATTTATTCTACTTAATATTTAAATGCAGATAGAATTCAAGCCTTTGCGGTTTGAATATAACTACTGCAATCATATAGCAATATGTGCTTCATGCCTAGTTATGTGTCCTAAATATAATATACACTTATAGATTTCATCATCATCGTCATGACGATTGAATGAAACAAATATATAAATGGTATGTATTGAGAAATTTGTAAAAAAGGATTTATTGCATTGAATGAAGTCGATCATTATTTGTAAGTAATGCTATCATCATGTGTGACAACTACAAGAGGTTTTACACAAAAATACATATCCACTTCAGAGGACTCTACAGGGGCTATAGCTCCCCCTTCAAATGCAGGATTTTTTGCTTTTTACTAGATTTTTTTTTCGTCATTGTGACAAATTATGCAGCAGAGCTAAAAATTTATTTTTTTGTGAATAGCTTTGGATTTTTGAAAGAAATTAATATTTGAAATTCATTTTCGAAACTTTTGTTCAAAGAATTTAATATTTTATTTTTTTATGTCAATAGCTATAGATTTTGTAAAAAAAATTCCAAAAAATTTAATTATTTGAAATTTATTTTCAAAATTTTTTGTCGAAAGAATTTAATGTTTTAAAAAATTTCAAAAACCAGACCTCCCCCTCCAGGAAAATATCTAGGTGGTTATATGTGGTTTTTTTTTTAAATGAAACTGAAAATGAACGTGACCACATCTGTACAATTTGAAGAATGCTTAGCTCTGAGTACGTTTCATTTAATTAGCTGCAATCAACCTTGACAAAAAAAAAGGAAATGTACACAAACCCCACTCCGTATCTCACAAGAACTTGGAGAGAAAGGGCACATTCTATAAGTTTGCCCACACGTCATACTTTCTCTTTCTATCTCAAATTTGGAGACAGAGGAAAATTTAAATTCAATTATTGCAACATTTGAATACTAAGGAAATAACTTTTTTAAGCAACGAATATATTAGCACTCTAGAAGATTATGAGTTTCTCTCTTAATCTTATGGAGTATACAGGGGGGGAGAAGGACTCAGAGTCGATCTCCATAGACTGAAGAAACAGGTCGGAGGAGATCACATCTTAGAAATTGTCGTAGTACTAAACATAATGAGATGTGACCTCCTCCGGCCGCTTTCTCATAATATAATTTTCGGGTCACTTCATTTAACAAAGTTAATTATTTATTGTTAGAAGGTTGGGAGAATTGAATTTGAACTTTCCACTGTTGCTGTCTCCAATTTTGAGATAGATGGAGAAAGGATGACGTGTGGGCAAAATTATACAGTGTACCCTACAGAAATTACCCCGACGTCGATTATCAATTATCTTCCAAGTCCAATAGTACTTAATAGATACTTTTAACTCCGTAACGAATCCACAGTGTGACTTTTAGTATTCCAAGCACTACTGATTATTTTATGCTTACGTGTTCTCTCTTCAAGAATAAAAGAATAATGAAGGACCTTGGGGGAAAAAAACTGTTCTGGTTAAAACTACAAAAAGTCGCCTACGGGCATATTTTCTACAACTAAAGATATAAAATAACCCAAAAAGGATAGTGGTTCTCAATATTTTTATACTGCGTCCACTTGAGAACAGTACCGTATCTAGGATCATTATTTTGGGTTACTTTTTTACAAAACTTTAGCAATTTTTGACCGAAAATCATCAATTTTTGTAAAAGGCTTATGACCTTTTTTTCTTTATAGAAAAAAGTCAAAATTTCGAATCACATATAATATTTTTGACAACAAACGCTGTCTTTTAGACAAAATATTTCAAATTTGGCAAGAAAATTTTGCTATGATCTTTTTTGTTCTTTTACAAGACTTTTTTTTTTAAGATCTTCTGTTATAGAAGAAGAATTTCTTAAGCTTTTCCTTTATAAAATCCCCCTACCTCTACTCAAACCTCTGTACATAACAATAGAGTAATGAATTCTTAATCTTTTTACCTCAGTTACTCAATTTCAGATTTGCACAATGACCTTTTTTTAATAAAAGTCAATCAATTGGATTAACTTTGAAAAAATATAAATGTATATAAATTTCATTATTTGTAATTGAAGTTTTTTAGAGAATATATTATTATCTTCTTTTTCTTTGATGGTGTTGTGTATAATACCCAAATAACCCTCCTCCCCCCTCCATCTCATTTTTCAGCCTCTAATATGACATGCCCTTTTTGGGCAATAAAATATGAGCCCTTTTATTGTACAAACAGGTCATTTTAATATACTTTTTTTTAATATTCAATAAATATAAATGTAATCCAACTTTTCCAAATCTAATAACCCCTCCGTGGGACCGGGGTTGATACATGATACGCAATCTACAGTTTGAGAACCACTGGCTTGGGACACATTACACAATCACTTCAATTATCATTTTTAACCTTATAAAAATATCAATCTCTTTGATTATTTTTGTGCAAAGAGAAGGTTGAACAAACAAACATAATGTTATTATGTAAAGTCTATAGATCCTAGTGTTGAGACTCGGTCCAAACCGAACTTTTTTTCGGTTCGGTCTGAAGTGATTTTTTAGATACATTTGAACCGATATTTATGTCCAGACCTCGATCTCAGATCCTAAACCGATATTTATTAGTTTTCAAATCGTGCACCGATTCTTTCAGTCTCAATGTATACAACAATGTCCCAGAGAGTTCATTTATCAAAAATTCCTTCGGGCAATCTTAAATTCTACATAATACATTTTATTTTAGTTGACTGATGGATACTATTGATATTAACACGAGGAAAATGACTTAGGAAAAGTTGGGAATCACTGGTCTAGACCGAATTTTCAATGAGACCGATTCGAAATTCTTAGTTTGGTCCACTAAAAATCTTAGCAGTCTCAGACCGGGTTAGGACTTTCAGAGCAAAACCCAACACAAATAGATACTATTATATTTATATATCACTATTCATGACTCTCTTTCCCTATAGATAACTTTGTACATAATTCTCCACCATTACTAAAAGGAATCACGATATTTATTTGACATTTCACACAGACTTTCATTTCATCATTTCTATCTGGTGTCTAAATACTCCTTCTATAATTAATACTACTATTAATTACGTAAAAAGGATGAAGTATGATAATGTATGAAGGACACTCCAGAGTTTTCATTTCGATTGACATACATAGGGCCTAGGATCCACCCAATATATTTTTTTATGCTATAGTATTTATCAGTCTATTAATGATGACTACTCCATAGTTACTCTAATCAGCCAATAACAAATCTATGATTACGTCACTGCTGGTATGGCTAGTCCATTGCTTATATGTGGTAGATTAGGGCGCTCAATGGGAGAGACATGCCCACTCAACTTTTCGCAAAATTATCATTGTAACATTTTAGCAAATAAAAAATCATAGTAATTGGGGTGATATTTGGTGGAGCAAAGGGGATCGTAGAACTGTGCCTTATTGTCCTATGGGCCCTTCCCTTTTGGTGCTTTTTGTGGAGTACTTTACCCCGATACTCCACCAAAAATTGACTTAAAAGCTCAACTAGAAACGAATGCGGCATAGGCAATGAGATTTAGTTCTACTTTGACCTTTTCCTTACCAAAAATCGACCTAATGTGTTCTCCACTGTCAAAATCAGTTGGAGCGGACCTTCTTTTTTCTTTTTTTTCGAATTTCGACTACTTCTAGTGCGGTAAAGTTATCGTCATGTGGTCAGAAATTACCCAAAGGTAAAAATTCATTCTTCTTCAATGACATCTATAGATGTCACATCTAACTCAAAGTTTTAAAAAAAAGTCAAACTTTCTTTATTGAGTCAATAAAGACTAAAAGGATGCGGTATTCTTCATTTTTCATAAAATTATTTTGGTAGACATTGATCTAACCTATTAAGAAATATTACAAATTTTTTCTGTTTCCAAAGTCGCCTTGTTGAGCGAAAAGAGAATTTTAGGATTCACGAATAGCACCCATCTTCTTTTTTTTTTTTTTTTTTTTTTTTGAAGTATTTAAAGAAAAGAAAGATCAAAGTATACATAACAAAATTCATTTACTTTACTTTCTCACTGTAATTTATAGTCAGCTGTATATTTTTGTATTTTTCTCCCCATATCAAAGTTTTGAACGTTGATTGGTTGAATTATAATTATATTTGTTAAGTTGTAAACAATTCCCATCCACTATTAAAAAAACCTTTCTCATGTACTTGTGAAGAATTAGGTAACTGCGAACAGATTTTCTGCCTTTTTTATTGTTACATTTTGGAAGAAAGGTTACGAGATACAATAAATGTGAATCTCGTTCACTCGTAAATACTTGTGGAGCCTTCTTTGGCGAATCAACTGTCAAAAAACACTCCCCCAGTTGGCGACTGCTTCTATAACCTATAATTTGTTGCATATTAGTTATGAAATGGCAAAGACTTGCTTAAATTTATCCATTTTTATTCAAATTTGGGCTACAATGACATAATTTGAACAAAATACTCAATTGGAAGCTTGATGTTTTAGAATTAATGCGCAAAGTCTGCGCACGATGTATTCTTGGTCCAATAAGAAGAGAGTATATTTTTTTATTCAATGTCAATATCTGGACGAGTAAATTGGGAAAATCCCTCGCCCAAATGGGCGAGTGTCCAAATTAATTAAACTCCTACACTGTTATGACGTGTTCTTTTTATATTTTTGCTTACGTTCCTTTTTTACCTTATAACAACCTATTCACTCTAGCTGTAATTCGAAATTTGAAAAAAGTTGATTAAAAACACGTCGTCCTATTCTACATACAAACAAATCATGATATCATTCATGAAGTCGAATTCATTATCAACAACAAGAAAAAGGAATCAATAAGCTTCGTCATTATCTAAATATATCAAATATCTCTTACATATAACATAATATAAATGCTTCATTAAATGTGTTATAAACTATTAGAGCATGCCAAACATTGCTAGCATTTAATGCCTTGAAATAAAACATATATCTGCATATCAATTAATAGAACTTGACTTATTAAATAAATCCTTCTTTAAATGAGTTTAATTCGTATTTATATCATAAAATACAACATAACTAACTAAATAAATAAATAATAACTTGTCTATTAATAGTTTCAAATTTTATATGATTAAAAATATCTTCATGCTTCTCATGTTCTGTTCTGTTATTTTATTATGACGTTGCTGTTTTTTCTATCCGGGAAATTCCGATAGACTAAAACGAATTATTTTCATTTATTAATAATGTAAAAAAACTCACATTTAACATTACCACCACAGAAATAGAGATAGGACGTATCATGGACCCAGGTACGGTATAAATAAACTTGTATTATTCAATAAGATGAAACTGGCTTCGGGGTCTCAGAACTTTTACGGATCTTAAAAAAGGATCATGGGGATTTTCTAGATCTTAAAAAGCTTATACTTTTGCTTAATAAATATGGGATATGCCTTGGATCTGGATCCAAAGTTTTTGAGTACAGTAAAGGTAAATTTATATTATCTGAGATCTGTGATCCGAACAGCTCCGAGAGATTTTTCGGATCTTAAAAGCTGATAGTATTGGTTAATCTTACTTTTAAAAGAAGATATTATCTATATCTAACGTAACATCTCTATTTATCTGGATTAGTGCTTGGAGCGACATCTATATACACAATTGCATTGTGTGGTTATTCCAATGTTGTTATAACATTAATTATAATAATAACGAATAATTATGGTCTAATAATAATAATTACATTGGGTTATTTATTGTTTCGGTATCAGTAATCAGTAAAAATGTAACCTGTATCCGTATACTATTTTATTTATTTCCGAACTTTGTGTAAAATACTCATAAAGTTTGAGACAAGTATACACACCTAACTGTGTGTTAGTATATAGTATGCTAATAGTTTAAGGTTGATAAGGTCAAATTTTAATATAAATAGACTGAGGTATATCCAATCCTATTTATTAGTTTAGAGTTTTGTCCTCAATTTCCTAGACTGATCTGAGGATGGAAATAATTCGGGCAGTTTGAAGAGGTTTAGTCTAGATTGGTCCCCAAGAAACAAAACAATTCTGTCTGGATCGGTCTCATTTAACGTTCGGTCTGGACAGATTATATAGACGAAATGTTGATGACACAATAACGTCATTTGAAGTTAAAAGTGTTGCATAAATTATATTTGTACGACTCTTAAATCAGAATAGGTGAGAAAATCGATCCTTTACTATTAACATTACTATCTCTATATCTGCATTTCTTCACTAACGCAAAAATATACAGTCCTTTTTGTTGTCAGCTGTCGATGCATCTGCTTCTTTTTTCCTAGTGAGAGTTATGAACATTGATTGGTTGAATTAGAATTACCTCTTGTTAAGGTGTAAACACTTTTCAACCATAATTCCATAGTTGCAAGGAATCGGCCTAGAATTGCCTGACTACAAATGATGTAAAAACAAGTATTGTTGTGATATACATATTTATTTGGTAACCCTTGATAGGCGGGTTAATACATTTTTGTTTTGGCAAAAAGGTACTTAATTCACAATGATTAAGATTTATACATTTATCTATGTTATTTACCTATGTCTTATTATAGGTATAAATAAATAGGATTGACATGTTTGTACTGCAAAAAACTACTTTTTAAAAATTAGAAAAGGAAAAACGGTTTTTACCAGTGCTCTTTCTTCTTTTTTGTTCATTCTTTAACAGGTTGTGCAGATGTTAACTTATCCCTCTGCAGTAAGAATTCTCCCCTATCTTTGGTGTAAATTGTTGTAAAAATGCTTAATAAAATAAATGCATATGAATTTAAATATAATTATTAAATTTTACCTGTACTAATGCTATTTTAAATGTTGATGGTTCTCCCCTTCATAGTAGTAACTCATTTTCTCTGATATTCATTCAGTACTACCATCAGTCTCTCTCCCACTTTCTCATTGGGCTCTTTTTTTCCTTATAAACATGTCAACTCTATTAAACCACATGCTATTAACATCTGGCATGACTTATTGATATAAAAACAAACTTTCCTTAAGATAGTAACGATTTTCCATGGATTTTCTGGGATTCGAAGATAACATTAAAACTTTACCATAATTAAGGATTTTAAAAAAATCCATCTGAAATGACAATTTTTAGTTGTTGGTGGTGTGTGTTTTTTAAGCTATATAATTACTGCTTCAAAAACAACAACAATGGGAACATCCAGTATATAATATAATACTTATATGTGTAGTTCCTAATTGGATAATGATAAAATGGATTTTAATCATTCATTGTAATCGAAGATTATTATATTCACTGGATTATATTATTATGATTCAATGCTTTTTAGCAAAAACAAAAACTATATAATATAAATGTATTTACGTCTTTAAATATCATTTGACTTTTAAGAGAATCTAATCATAGCAACTAATATACATAGTTGTATCGTCTGTTTTTTGTTTTTTTTTTTGGAATGGAGAAGACACAAATAATTGAACTTCTGACTCAGATAGAATTGGGTATTTAAAGACTCATGATACATTTGTACCTACCTTATATACTAGCGGTAGTACCAAGAACTCCCGGAGTAATTAGACGTCAAAGAACAGACACCGTTTGTGTTAGGAATATAGAAAATAACTCCCCAAGAAATCATCAGCAGACTCACACGTAACTTATCAATACTTGGAACCACTCACATTTGTTTTTTCATTAAGAATGAAAGAATAATAATAAAAAATAATATGTTGGGAGACTGATGAGTACTTTAGTCTTTAGATTATTCACTAACAAAATCAAACTAAATTCCTTCCAACATACCAGCCTTTATATTTTATTCAAATCGTAACATATACTGCTATGGCATATAAATTATGAAATATTTATAAAAGACCAAGGTTTTTTTATAACAAATATTTTTGTGATTTACATCAGGGAGCACCATATATGTAGAGAACACCCTGTATACACGTTCGATGCTATATGTACACGCCTACAATAGTTCATTAATAAGACTACAAACATATTTTGTAGATCAAAATATGTTTATGATATGCATCATAGATCCACAATATACAGGCCACTAAGTGACTTGTATTCATATTTTCATACAGATATACTTTGCCTTATTAATATTTATTATCAATTTAATTATCAACTATTTATTGATACTATCATCTCATTTTGATCTATTAAAATTGCATAATTATATGCATGTGTTTATGAGGATATCGATTATCCCTGGAATAATCAATCAGTGCATTATCCTCATCCTAAGTAATGTAAATCCTTCATTTCAAATTATTCATCTCATTTTTTGTTTACAACTTGTACACAACTTATATATTTATATATTACAAATAACCTTGAGAATTAAAGAACAATGCACAAATGTAACTAAGTTACTGATGCGTGATGAGCATAGGAGCCACATAAAATGTGAAATACATCCCTTTGTACAAGTACTCACATTAGTAGGTGAAATACTTTAGTATATTTTACACGCCCACGAGTAATCACCCACTGGGTATCGGTTTTTACGAGTACTCTAATGGTATTTTTTTACATTTATAATCTGGGTACGGATATTAGCCGGACCCATCCCTTGTTGGTCTTTGAAGTTTGAAGAGTGTACCAAATTTTAGAGAGCCTTTTGAAAGGCATCTTTTCACTAATATTATACTTAAAGTATCCCAGTTAACCAATTGAATTAGTAAGACGTTAAGTACTTTTCATGCGCGATAATAGTTTGTCATATTACTCAATTTATGCCTAATTAAAGTATGTATCATTATTTTTAGAAGAATTAACGAAGATTGATTATTGATCACGTCACTTGTTGATATGATGATGTCTACATTGAACGGGTCTTTAAGATTTAGGACGGGACGTATAGGTACTGTTTGATGCACAAGAATAGCCACTAGGGCGCCCACTAGTCAGTCAGAACTTGACATGAACTCAAATCGTAAGCACTCAGAGGAAGTCGAATTTATGTCAAAAAATTCAAATTACGACATGACAACATTTTTTATGATAAAACCGTTACTTTCAGCATAAATTTTTCAGTCATAATTATCATATCAAATACTATTTAGCTTTGTTGCAATACTAGTGCTGTTCATATGAATACAAGTGGTGCCGGACGTTAAACACTCCTGCTACCATGATGTCACTTACTTTTACACAGGAATATTGAATATACAGTGTATTGTGCTGTCAGCTATTGATCTTTCTGATCCTCTTCCCATAGTCAGATAGTCAGTGCTCTGAATGTTAATTCGTTGAATTAACTCTTGTTAAGCTGTGAACACTTCTCAAAAATTATTGAAAAGTAACTCCATGGATGGGAAGAAATGACCATCTTACAACTGATTTTGGGCCTTTTTCCCCCCTAGTTCTTTTCTTATGAAAAGTTGCGTGATACAATAAATGCTAGACCGTGATTCATTTTTGGACAGTTACATCCCTAGTAATGAATAAATATGTAATAACCTCATCATCCTATTATGAACGCTTCTGACCTCTTATTTGTAATTAATTTATTTCCATCTTTCTGTAAATTAAATAATAATATTTATGATTATAAATCACTGAGAAGAAGTACATGGTTGGATATGAACATGATTTTCATGCTCATGTAACTATTTTATCATTCTAACTTTAACTGTATCGCAAAGAGCAAGAGGCCCCCTTTTCTTGATTGATTCTAAACTGTTTCAAGTACAATTGTAGTTCCAGATTAAGAAAAATCATTATGCACTGTGTACATACTATATAGGCATTACACAAATACATGCATGCATGAAGTAAAGCTAGAAATATGATTCCTGCTTTTATATATCCTATATATACAGGGCGGGGAATTTAAATCTTGAAAATTTATGGATATTGTATGTATCAATTTATTTTCTAAAATTAATTCAGTCTGTGATAGTGAAGCCAATCACTCAAACCAACCACAGCCTCCAACCTAGTACAAGCCTTGATGAGGAACTCATTGTCCATGTTGAACACTGCCTAGGAAGCCGGCAAGGTGTCAAGTGTGTTATGTCTACGTTTATTGGACTATCTCCTTCCAAGACACCCCACACGTAGTAATCCAAAGCAGGGGCGTCTGCAAGATTTTATTTTGGGATGGACATTTTTTTTAGAAGAGACAAAACACTTTTTGTTCTAAATTTCGCTAACCTTTTTACATTTAAAATGTTTTCTAAACAGCAGTAATCTTATATAATGTCGAGGATATAAAAAATTATTGGAGGGGGCTACAGCCTCTCCAGCCCACTTCCTACGGACACCCTGCAAAGAGCTCAGATCTGGGTAGCTAGAAGGCTACATTTCCTTTTACTTTATGAAGTATGTTGTGTTTTTTTTTAACTCTCAAAACTATCATGAGTCTTCCTTACATGTGTCCCCAACCCATCAGACTCCTTGAAAGTCTTTGCAACATTGTAAATAGTGACTTAGGGAAGCTTTGTAAACTCAATAATCTCTTTGGATGTGCGCCCGACACGGAGGCATATACTAATGGCCGCTTGGTGTTTGTAGTGTTGGATCAGTCGTAGGACTGATAGCCTTATCAGTCTTTTTTCCTCGCCCCTTTCAGTCTTTTTTTTTAATCGATCCGAAATTTTTTACCATTCAACGGTCCTAAGGACTGGTACATCTGTCTTTCAGTCTTACAGTCCAATCTATATTTTTATTTTCTTCACTTATAGCCAGGATTGAAGAATATAATACCTAAGAAAATAATCATTGAAAGCAAGAACGTATGATTATACGAATGATTATGAATTATGATGTAACTTCAGCGACTCAATTGACGAAGTTGGTAGTAACTACGTCATTTCAGCTGTTGTAGTTTCGACAAAAAGACCGATAAGGACCGGTCTGAAAATTTTTATTTTGACCGGACTGATACAACTGCAGGATCTTTAATTATTTTTTAGACTGATCCAACACTATTCAGAGGACGTCTCTAAGATTTTGTATTGATTATTATACAATTTTGCCAGCTGAATCTGATGAACACATTTTCATAAACATATATATCAGGGCTGCTTAGATATTGAGGTCTAAACTTGCTCCAGATTTAAAATCCACACCCAGTATATATAGGATATAATATTAATTAGGTACAAGTACTGATTAAGTTTGAAATTTGTGAGAAGACTTTATTATACACATTTTCTTTGTTCTATGTATTTTAATATCCTATAGTCATAGAGAAAGATGTACTTATGTACATAGACGCAACAAAATACACGAAGGATAGAGCAAAGGTATCTGCTGACAAAAATGATATAATATGACGTCACATATTCATTTTTTTTCTTACATTAATAATCCGCAATTTCAACTAGAGAAATGATATTCAACTCTGAGGATGTGATAAAAAGTTTACCAATCAATTTCTTTCCTTTAGATGATGTTGAAATTATAATACACATTTATGGAGCATTTTGACGGACGTCATATATCGCATCATAATTCAAGGAGAGCCATTTTGGGGGCTCAAAGTTGATATATTTGTTTACTAAACAAAATTGGACAAATTTCCAATAAATCTTGCTTAAACTTCTTCAAATGGCTTTAAGAATTAAAAAAAGACTGAAGATACTACTTGCTATTCAGTGATAAAGTATGGATATTTGAATTAAATCAAAAGTAATATGTACTAAAAATTGCTAGATTTGTTAAAAATTTACTTTTATTTTGATTGATCGTAATATTTAATTTTTATATACAATATGGAAACAAAATTGTATAAGGTTGTAAGAATATATTTATAACATATCGAATATATGTATATTAAAACTAAGCAATAGAGGCATAAATTATTGGTTTAAGGCCTATTATTTATTGATCCCTTTTTGATTTCCAAAAGTTAACTATTTTACTTAATATTAATGAAAAAAGGGTTTTCGGTGTTAAAAAACTTGGCCAACTAGGCCCCCCAAATGGCTGACATTTACAGTTCTGACGTCATGTGAAAACGTTCTATACACAGAGATAAAATATTATTCAGTAATACGAGTTTAATTCGTTCCTAGACCAGAGTTCGTAAGTCAAAGCAATTTATCTCAAATTTATGTATAAAACTATTAAGGTTAAATGACTCACGTTCCGTCGCCAAATCTCTATGAGTTCGAATCTTAATAAAAAAAAATCGTATGCTGTGACACTTTTATCTCAAAGCATTATTGTATCATTATTTCTATCCTTTATAGACATATCTATGTAATTCTATCTCTATGCTTACATTCAATATATTATATAGTTCAGAGCCATTATTCATATAATATTTGTACACAATCGATCACTTCCATCTACATGAGGTCAATATATGCATGCCAATCACGGATTAAACGTGGTATTCCTGTCAGAGGTGGTTGGTATATTCATTTGAGTATATGTAAATTAACAATGATGAAAACTTTGGATGTCTAACTATAGATCCTTTCTCACGACAAGGCCTCATAATTGATACTGTATTTTGCTTTCGATTAGTCTCCTTCTTTTCTCCTCATTACTGTTCTAAACGTTGATTGGTTAAATTTGAATTAGCTCTTGATAAGGGCTGTGGAATAATTCCTTTCAATTATTGAATAATTTCCATATTTGGGAAGAATTGGCTAACTGATTTTGAGGCTTTGCTGCTTCTTTTTAAAGCAAGGATTGCGAAATGCAATAAAGGTTACGATATCTTGAATCTATTTGATGTCGAAATATCTCTCAAGTCTCACGCATTTACATTAATCAGACATTTTCTGCTGGGGACAATCAAAATATTAACACAAAATAATATTTGTCATTTTTGTTCAAAAGTTTTAACTTGGGTTAAATTTTGATAGGTCATATTTAATAAAACAGGGAAATGGCTAATCAGTGAACACATCTTAGACCCCTTAATTATTTAATACAAACATTTTTATTATGTTTTTACCAAATACTCAAAAATATAAAAAGAACCATTTTTTACTCATTGCATTTTATCCGGGTATTTTTGAAACGAAAATACCATTTTTTCCAAACTAAAATGCCCGAACTTTAATAAAGTTAATTTTTTGATTGTCCCCAGTAGAAAAGTCTTTGTTTTTGGAGACAGGGAAAAATTATTAACCTAAATACGGAACAGTCTAATAATGTATGTACATAGTAGAGACCCAAAACTTGGACTAGCATTTAATTATGATTTTATTCCAATCATTTTTAAATACAGGTTTTATTACGCAACCAAAATATATTAAAATAAATAAAAAAACAAGTTTTGTTTGTATATCATGTCTGTAAGTGTCAAAATGTCGGACCGACAACAACAAAAAACAACAATGTCAGTGCCGAGAAGGCACCAGAGACCGTTGGCATCTTCATCCGAACTGTCTACAACATCAAGAAGTCCATTACAGCTCCATACAACCAAGGAGATCCAAAACTTCTGCAGAAATAATATGGCTGACTCCATATGGTCTTTCTTCAGCCCCTTGGACTTTGCAGTTTGGGGTGTCTTGGAGAAGAATGTCTGCCGCACCTCTCATCCAAATTTGAATTTGCTCAGAGCCTCCATCTTATTCAATAGCCAATATTTTTCCCGGTGAATCGAGGCTGTTACTGCTTGTGAATGAGAATATATTCAATAAAAAATATAGTAGTTAAACATATCACATATCTGTTTCAATTTGTCTATTCATGATTCAACAAAAATCACGTTTTACCTCTGTTTGTTGGTCACCAGGATTATAGCAAAAGTTTCGGATCAATTTTTATCAAACATTGTTCGAAGATTATATATGCTCATTGTAAGAGGCCATTACATTTTGAGAGGACAAGGTAACACAAAACCTAAAAAGTACATAATTGACCATAACTTTGGAACAAATTGAGATACAATACCCAATTTGTTTAAGGCGGAGGTTTTGTCCTCTTCCGAGGTACTAGTTTGTAATTTAGACATGGTACTCCAAGTTTTGGTTCTTCACTCTGTATGTATCATTCTAACTAAAAGTTTTAACAGTAATTATTATAATTTCCAAATATATAGATAAATACACACTCTTATATTATGCATTTAAGAAAAAACAACATCTTTTAAGCAATTACACCTTAAATAAAAGGATGAAGAAGATGCTTGGATTTCATTTCACATGGTGTTTTCTCCGTCTGTAATTAACTCCTCACTTACAGCATACTTATACCTAATCATCATGAATCCAAATGAAAAGATGACGTAGAAAAGCTTCATCAATTCATTTCCGTTAATCTCTCTCTCTCTCTCAGTAGTTTAACACATTTTAGAAAATGTATGTATGTGCATAATATACAAAACAACTGACGATTCTCCTTTAATAAAAATAATATGTGAGAATCCATCTTGAGGCTATAAATATTATAATTGGGCGTATCATACAAAGGCCTTTACTTCTACCTTGGAAAGTGTTCTTTGACAAGCTACGCCAAATTTGAAATTTTACATTCTACCTTCATGATTATAATAATTATTATTATTATTTACCGCTTTTTATTGTCTTCTATAATAGTTTCTAATAAAAAAAAATTCACAAAATAAGACAGTTGTTGAGTGGTTCTGATGTGTATTCCAGTATCATCATTTCATCACTAATTTTATTTAGACCATGTTATGCACACATAAATTCATGGTGGCGAATATAACTCGTGTTATGAAAGTCCTCATTCAGGACTGGAGACTGCAGTCCCGTCAATCTTAAAACTTATGAAGTTTGGTCCTTGATGAACCCGCTCAACTTTGTTTATTCTTGATCAGTTCTTGTAATATTAATAGTCCGAAGGACTAACAGTCTTAAGGACCTTTCCTAAGACTAGACTGAACCAAATAAATGAGGCCTGACACAACACTAATTCGTCAAAAAATTATGAGCATATGCTTATAGGAAATAGGATAGGTGTGTAAAATATATCCTAGGAAGTGGGAACGGCTATTTTCTAATTGTTAATTTGAACAAGTTTATTTTTATTTTCTAGAACTGTTATCATTATTACTTAATTACTGAATACAAAACATCTATCTACAAAGTAATCACTAGGGATATGAAAATTGTCCAAATCCTAGTGAGCATACGTTTAACTATGTATATATATATATTTGTAATCTGCAAGATATTAGTGCTTATATTAATTATTTCTCTCCATTTTGAAAATTTAAACGTATAGAATGTCGTCTATCAAATTTGACAACATATACTTTTGTTTTTGATTTACACTCACGACGATGAAGACCATTTATCCCTCATTGCTATCAACTAATAACTACTGCGAATGCATATGAAAGAGTGTTTGTTCGGAAGTTCTAAGTGCTAGTCCTTGTTGGAATCTGGAGTAGAATTGAGGATCGACATTCCTACCTTCATAAGTCATAGCTTTTTGAACGTTAATAAAGTCAATATTTTGAGAGGTTTTGTTACTTCTCCCCCATTTTTATTTTTATTTGGCTAGATTTAGCTAATGATTTAACCAAGTCCAGCCTTTTTCTTTGACCTCTAGCTCATTTAATTTTATGGAAAATTGAGGGGATGGGGGGGGAATGTAATTCGCTATTCATATTTTGTCGCATTGTTGAGGTTGTCTGATCATTAAACTATTATTATGCATAATTTATTAAAAGCTTAATATGTAAAGTCTGTTATTTTGCATGCTATCAAGTAACAAAGGTTTACAGTACAAACCACATCAAAGAATTAATCCAGACCTAACAAAACTCTCTCTGAAATAAATCTGTAAACATATCTAATATTTACAAAAATAAATATTAAATTTCTTCAGTTTTTACATCAATGTTACTTAAAGGTTTAAGAGCTCGGTGTTGATCGATCCGAAAGAAAAATTCGGTCTAGAGTAATCTTATAGTTGAATTATAGTATGACGTCATGTGTTACTTATGACGTTTAATTACCACTCAAATAAGGTGTTTTGTAGGAGTATTTTTTTGATTTTCAAGGTGTTCTAGTTAATTCTACACTCTTGTTCTATATATATATGGTATATTATGTTTTATACAAGGAGCAATGCCCCTACAAGTTTCAATCCCTTTGTCTTAAAATGAATTATTTAATTACAACAATGGTCATTCTAATTACCAACTATTAATTGATATTATCATTTAATTTTGATCTCTTCAAATGACATGGTTAGTATGTATTTATGAGTAATATGAGCATTTGAACCTTTTAGTGTTCCACAGAATACCAATATTGCAGAAATTTGTATTCAAATGGTAAATAATTACACCATAAATATATGGATCATCCATGGAATATAAAATTATTATTATTTTCATCTTAAGTTGGCGGTAAATCCCTTCATTTGAAATTATTCATCTCATTTTTTGGTTGCAGGTTTAACAATTTTCTTATTCAAGATACTATCTATTTTAGTTCGATCTATTAAATTTACAGAATACTTATATTTTAGTCATTTGTATTATAAAAAGTCATAGAGGAACAATTCGTTGGGGGGTGTACAAATGGATTGAAGACAATAATCGAATTTATTTTTGTAAAACGATTGGTGAATCCGTAAGAGGAGGGAAGTGGGCTCACCTGATCGACATGAATATGAGAGAAACGTGCAGTAGGAATGGGAATCTAGATGGTTGTTGATCTAGTATGTATGTCGACATTTGGCATTTAATACATTGACGAGCCCAAAGTTTAATTTCTTTATTCATATCATTCCAAACATAGTTTATTGTTGTAAATTTAACGAAAGAACAAGCTCATGGATGTAATAACGAGTGAATAATATCAAATACTTGCCGCTTTAAAGACTGAGGAACTACGGGACACAGAGTGAAGCCAGACATATCAGATAAAAGCACAATCGGTTTGTATCAAGAACCAAGATCTACCTCAGATAATTTAAGTTTGGATCTATTACTTGTGAGGTGGAAGGGCATTTCATCTTGGGCTTTAGATTGTGCAAGATTCAAAGACATCGAAGGTAATGCAACCATATTAATCCTTGATTATGCGTCTGCAACGGAGTTATTTTTTCCAGAAAACTTCGCTTCACACTGATATTTCACCCCATAGCCCAAACTATTCCTAATTTATCAATTTATTACGAGGAAAAAAATATGATACATATTTTTTTAATAAATCTTTTTTTAAATTATGTATTGAATATTTTGCTATAATATAGGCTATGATATATTCTTCATCACTATATATTATGAATAAGTTATAAGGGTCTAAAGAAGAGTGTCGTTTTTTATCATTTTTAAGCCTAAAATGGAAATATATCGAGTTCTAAACAAGATCTAGAATGAATAAATACACTGAAAACAACTTTAACATTAGTTTTATTATTCATACTTTAGATTTTGGGATTGTTTTAACGGTAAAAAAAAATGACTCTGAATGATAATAGGACGGAAATACTATAATCCCATATATTTGAAAATTCAGATGACTGAGAGAAAAACTGAGATTAGTTTGGGATTCTCCACTCAAAGATAAATTCCTTTTTTGGCTTGAATTTATTTATTCAAAATGAGTGCCCCCCCCCCCTGTTTGATCCATGGAACATTCCATTATTGCATGAACCTCATCCCAATTTCATGTTAAAAAATCCTTCATTTAAAATTATTCCTATCATTTTTTGGTAGCAATTTTAAGATTTCTCTTGTACAATTTACAATTTGTACAAAATAGCAACTCGTTAACAGCATATACAGGGTTCGGAAGCAAAACCTGGACTGATTGACTGATTTTAGAAAAATGTCAATAATTTTATTTTTTGATGAATAATTTTGAAATTTTTTTAAACAAAACTTTGAGACACGACCTTTGTGAACATGTTCACTCAATATGGCCGCCCTCAGCAGCACTCACAGCCTCCACACGGCGGTGTCTCATGAACCAAGAACTACCTCAGATAATTTAAGTTTGGATCTACTACTTGTGCGGTAGAAGGACCTTGCAGGAGTTGATGATGAACTTCTCGGACAAGTTGTTTCACTCCTTCACAATGGCAGACTTCAGGGAGTCCACGTTCGGGTGAGATGTCCGGTTAGTCTCCCTCTCAGAAGTGTCCCACCCAGTAAAAGTCCAACAGGTCATTTTTAGCTGATTTTCTCCTTAGCCTTAAAAAAGAAGGGAGGTAACTTCTTGCCGTCGGACGCCACGAAACCCAGGTCCATTATTTGGCCCAGATGTTTTGTACGCCCCCTTGACCTCGTCTGGTGATCCTCCGAGCCAACGGTCGTTCTGATGGCTGTTGACCTGATCCGCAGTGAAAATCTTCTCTTCAGAGAATTTTTTTACTGTGGATCAATTTGCCTTGATCCTCGCACGAACTTTTTTGAGCCTCTGCAGTCTCCTTTCCTTCAGAGTGTACGGCAACAAGTGGCGTGGGGTCCTTGTGTAAGTGAACAATCCCAAGTCCTCCTTCACAGCCGTCCTGATTGTCCCCTCGTCCACGTCAAACTCGCGATTCATGGATTTTGTGGGGTCCTCCTTGATCTTCTCCTTCAGGTCCCCCAGAAACTCAGAATCCCTTTTCCAGTTATGTCCCTCACTTCCTTCTTTCCTTGAGAGGTCTTTTCCATCCTTTTTCACCTTGGCCACCCTGAAAATGAGGCTCCTGGATCACTTCACAATGTCCATAATCTCTACCACCTCAATTTTGGCATCCAGAAGGTCTGCGATCCTTTGCCTTTTTGCTTCTTGCTCACTCATGATGAAAGATTTGAGAAATGTTTATTATTGTTTACCTATGCAAAAAGGACAGGTAATTCAGAATAAGCAGGAAAAAATCATAAAACCTCTCTATTTTAATTAAATAATTAGCATTTATTAACAGTCCACACTTTTCTTCCGAACCCTGTACCTATTCATAATGAAAACATAAACGGAGGATGAAATAAGACATTTGGTACCTCGTTCGAGGCCTAACAAAATCGGTTCATAGAGTGAGTCCGAAAGATTCAAGATTTATTAAAACAAAAACAAAAAAACATTTATCACTAAACCGAGAACAAAATCGATCTTGAACCGAGTCACAATACTATAAGTAAATACGCAGAGTGCTATGATATTATTTTATACATCTACTTCTCAGGAATGATAATCAAATAATTAATAAATTGCTATATCAATGAATAGTTACATTACCTAGGTAGGAACAATATATTGATTTTAATATTTTGTAATATCATATTTCCCATGTGCAAGCTTAGTTACTACTTTTCCCTGTGAAAACAGGAATTAATATTGATCAAACTCTATTCATTTCATTCCAAGTCACGATTGTACAGAGGTTGTTAGTGTTGGACTAGAGCCAAGATTTTCGAGTTCGAGTTTTTTGCGGTCTGAGTGTTCCTGCTAGAACAGTGGCTCTTAACTAGAGGAGTGTGGAGATTCAGTAGCTCTTTAAAAAAAATATAGATATATGATGATACTAATATATTTTGTAAAAAAGGGTCATAATATACTTTTTTTTAAAAGTAACTATATTTCTGAACAAAATCTGGGAGGGAATACTAGCCTTTTTGGGATTCTGAAATTGGGTTATGGAAGAGTAAAAAAGGTTAAGAACACTGTGTTAGAATCCATTTTTCTGACTTGTGTCGATCTTAGCTCAAATCAGCAAGTACAATAAGTCAAACAGACAAAATATTTATAACCTTTTGCAATCAGCGGTTTTTTTTTGTGATTGTAAAAGCTATTTAGATTTACTAAGTAGCTAATTAGTAGGGATTAAGTCAGATTACTTTGTGTGCTTAACAATAGAGTTCAAGACTAATTTATCAAAGCAAGGAAATCTGGAAAAAATCATTTATTCTGTGGAGGCAACGCAAAAAACTGGAAAAAGAATGTGGATAATTGGTTTTACAAACAGAGGGCAGTAATATACTTTAAATAAGGACTCTAAAGATATCATGTTAAATAAGCGATCCCAAGTAAACTTTGTGAATGTCTTAGGGTCTTAACGTCTTCAAAAATAATATCAGCCTTATTGAGATTCTGAAATTGGGTAATGAAGAGTAAAAAAGGTTCAGACAACTGTGTTAGAACCAATTATCCAGTTTGTTGTAGTTCAAGTATTTGAGAATATCCAGATAATTAGATTAATTGTTTTTTGGTATTTAAAACATTAGCTCTTCTCTTAAGAATCCGTGGTTTTTCATAGATAAGTATAAATAGCTTGAGGGCGTTGGTTTCACGTAAGTTCACGACAACTGCTGTGTTCCTCCGCTAAAAAAAGGTACTTAAACATTTTTTTTAAACTCAAGAAAAAAAAAAACGAATGGGAGCAAATAATTATTTTAAAATAAAACATAAATGCTCCAACAACTAGTGTTGGGTCAGTCTTTATTTATTCGGTCCGGTCTAAGAACCGTCGATCATTCAGACTGTCAGTACAAGAAATGATTTAAAAAAAAAAAAAATGTTGAATGACGTCATCAAGGACCGAAATTAATCAGTTTTAGGACTGAACTGGGCTGCTGTCTTAGCCCTAAATAAGGACCACTATAATGCCAGCTGACGTCACCTTAAGTCAATAACAACCTTTTAAGAAAGACATTGTTGATGGATATGTTATAATATCTATGGGGTTTCTCTCCTTTTGAGTGGTATTACCGGGGCATCCGCAGGGGATGGGCTCCAGGAGGTGTAGTCCCACCCACACAAATTAAGGAATTTCTGCTTTTAACTAAAAGATTTAATTTTTTTTTTTTTTTCAAAAAATTTTATATGGAATAATTTAATTTTGGAAAAAAAATTATTTTTTGAGAGTAGGTGTGGTTTCTGAAATTTTTTCCCCAGAAATTAATATTTTGTGAACATCTTTGAAATTTTTAAAATTTTTTTTCAAAAATTTAATATTTGAAATTTAATTTTTTGTCAAGAGCTGTGGATTTATTAAATTCAGTTTTCCAAAAAATTGATAATATTTTATTTTTTGGAAAAAAAATAAAAATATTTTTTTTTTTTTCAAACAAATCCCATAAACAACTTCCCCCTAAAATATATATATATATATAATACAGTAGACGCTCCTGAACAAAGCAATTTAAGACGAAGAAATAGCAATATTTATAAATTGCAATTGGTGACTAGTACAAAACATTTAGATATATTTCGGGTGAGTGAAATTATCCGCTACTTGATTATTAAATCGAGTTTTTTTTTAGTTCAAGTAATACTTGAATAAAACACGACATGTACAGACGTGACATTAAAGGATTTCTTTTTTCATATAACTTCCTCCCTCGGTTTGGAAAGCAAATTTAATATTAAATCCACATTTCTTAGTAAAACACTTTCTATTATATCCAATATTACCTTAAGATACGAGTCCCTTCCATACGAGTTTTTGAGATACGAGCTCTATTCCATGCAAAAATTTGCAGTGCTATGGTAGAGTTTTTGTATTGATACGTGCTGGTCGATAGTTGGCGATAGGACGCTTCAACCTTTATTATTTGAAGGGATTTCTTATGGGAGTAATTGCTTTGACTTACGAGCTCTGTCCAGAAATGAATTGAACTCGCATGTTAAGATATTAATGTATTATGTTCTTTGCTTGTAACCATGGAAATCCTTAGGGGCTATGGCTATGTTAATAGTGAAATATCAAAACATTTGAAGGGAGACATTTCCGGTCAGCAACTTTTACTTATTTATTTAGTTTTTGAGTCGATCTCCTCTCCAATAACGGAAATAGCGTAGGTCAACAAACATACTTTTTTATAACGTATTAATTTTACCACTAAATACTTAATAATATCATAAATGTCGAATGAAGAGCTCATAAATGTCATTGTATTCAAAATCCACGTGCTTAATGAACCTCTTACGTAATTTGGCGTAATATTACTAGGTTTTAGCGCTCACTCGTTTTTAGAGGGTTTTTTCTCTCGCAAAATTATATATACTTAAGGTGGATACATAAATTGATTTTTTTATAGTTGTTATTATTCTTAAGGCCTTCTTTATATAGAAAAAGAACAAGGCCGGCCTTTTAATATACCTCAATTATTTTTACTTTTATCTTATCGGATGTAGAATTCCAGATTTCATATATTCGATATAAATAAGTCATTATCCCTATCATACAGGCTCATAATCACTGGGGTTTAGGCCCCCTAACAAATGGTGCAAAAGTGGTAAATATCGCCCCCCCCCTCCAATATAAAAAACCGTAATTATGATTAGTAATGAAAAGAAGAAACCGAAAATCAATGACAATTTGAAGGTTTTGAATATCATTGAAAGTATAAAAGTAATAAAAGCAAGTTCACTACTCAGGGATTAAATAATAATAAAAAACAGCTTAGGAATAGAAAATATACTCTTCAGATTATCAATTCCAAAAAAAAAAAAAAAAATGGGCAAATTTAAAAAAAAACCACCTCATTTTCATCTCTAATAATGGTACTGTTATAACTAATCGGATGCATTTTTTAGATTGCCCGATTTTTGTGTTGGCAACCTGAAGATTAAATTTTTTTTGCTTAAACTTAGGAGGGAACTTTATTTTCTACTACATACAAGCTATCATTGATATAAATTCTTGTTGGACTCAGAATAGAGGAGTTGAGGATCAACGGCGTAGTAATTTTTGCCTTTTCCCGTCCCCCTTTATAGATTCTTGTAGTTGATCTAATGAAACGTCATGACAGCTAAGCTTCTCTCATCCAAAACATACTTAAAACTGTCAAGGTTAACATGTTAATTTTCTGTTTCTTTTTTTAACATGCTCCAAATGCTCCCAATTAGCATCTCTGCTTATAACAATATGTGGCAGGAGATGAGAACTCTTGAAAGAATATTTGGTACTAGGAATTTGATAATCGTTTTTTAAATAAAATACCAAATTTTTAGCCATAGTATTGCTAGGTTTGCATCAATTGGAGAAGAGAGTAATTATTCCCTTGTATTGATACATGAGTTATTTTAATCCTCGATTTGAGTAGTTTGACAATTTTTTGGCTCAAAAACTTCATGGATGCAATTGCAAATATTTTATCATGGATCATTAAATAGAAAAAACCATGCGTTTTTTATTATTATTAACCTTCTAATGTTGTAAACGTATTATCGATAAAGTGCTATAATCACATTTGAAAAATTACAAATATAATTTTAGATAGATTGAGTGGAGAGAATCATTCTTGTTTTGTTTTTTTAAACATCACCAAAAACAGTGAGTCAGTTACTATGAACAAAAAAAAACGTATCAACTTCTAAACAAAAATTCCAAAATATTTGATTTAAAAAAATATATATAATTTAATTTCATGAAATTAAAAACTTCTGATCGAGCTTATATTTAGTGGGGGTTATAAAGATATATATTATTAGATTACAATGATCTAAAAGAAAGAATAAATTTGCACAATTCCCCACCTTTGTTAATTAATAGGTAAACATCTTTAGACATAACAACGGCGATTCATATGAGTAATGAATATAGATTATGGACATTATGTAGTACACTTTCTTTTCAGTTTTCATGAAGACATTTTTTTAATCGATTCAAATGAAGGAAGAAAGAGATTCAAGGTCGTGCTGTATGGGTTGGCACGTTTACGTACTTACGTCATGTAGACAATAAATTATCCTTTTAATCATGGTTCATTGATTTCATATACAAAAATAAAATAAAAAATATGTATTAGGGTGAATATATTAATATATATTTATCGCTATCGCATAATTTTTGGACGTACATTGTATCTACTAGTGTAGTGACAATCCTAGACCGCTCTGATTATTAGTGGAGCAAACTAATTCGGACCTACAATGAAGTTCGGTTTAAAAAATTTTTTAAATTTTATTATAATTGTATTTAGCCTTTGAAAATATGAATGATGTATTTGGGAGATGATTTTGAATCTAATTCAATTCAAGAATCAATAATTATTTATTCTTAAATTTAATAATATTCGTGAGTATGCTCCGAATTTTTCTCCCTTGAATACTATCACTTTCACTTTTTCCCAAATGATATAATTTTACCCCTGTATAACATTTTGAAATGAATTTAATTAGTGTGAAGATATGGCTTGATTAAGGAGATGAGTCAAAGACATGATCATTAATAGATTGAAAGCCTAATTATTTTTCTTAAAACCAATAGGTTTTACAATACACTATAAATCACTGTATAATTGTTGGAGCTTATAGCGGTAATCACTGAGGAAAAATATTGTTTTGGTCAACTATTTTTTTTCTCACGTCTGCTGTCGCGACATCAAAAAATTTCCCTTGCTATTGCTCAGTGTCATCACTTGATGTTCAAAATTGTAAACATCGGAAAAACAAATTAAATGTGTTCCATAAATCATATGTTTGTACAACTCAATAATCCGAATAGGGGTTGCCATCGGTCCTTAAATTGGGACCGAAGAAATTGGTCTTCGATTTGAAAACGAAATACCAAACTATCGTTTCAAATCGTTCTAGAAAAAATCCCTTCAGATCGAACCGAAGAAACAAATCGGTCTCGGACCAAGTTTTAACAATACTACCTACCTATTATTTGTTCCTTACCTTTGTTGTTTGTAAAAATGGCTCAAACCGTGAACTTGATGATGCGAGATTGATAAGATAAACATAACATGTCTATTTATTAAATAATTATTAATAGATATCATTTAATCCCTATTAATTGATGTGAGCATATTCAATTTAAAAAAATAAGGTTAAGATATTTTGGATCTTGCATCTAAAAAGATATATTTTTTTGTTTTTAAAGGAAATGTTTTGGAGTGTTGTCTTTATTTAACTAGAAATTTATTTTCTATTTAAGTTGGTTTTTTTTGAAAATGAACAGTTTTTTCTTCATAAAATTAGACATGTAACGAATTTATATAAAAAGTATCTGGAAAGGCGGGAAAAAAAGAGGACATGTCCAGAAAAAGAGTACACTTTGTCACTCTATATTAATGGATATAGATAGAACTTACTTAAAGGCCGAATTAGCTTCATCTAATAAAAATGTTAAGGATCGCAGACTGGTCTAGGATTTCCATACCGAACCCCCCAAAACTCAAATGATCATTGGTTTATTTTCTAATCAATATTAATAAAGTAAAGTCTGGCTGTTTGCCGAGACTTCCTTTTAGAATGTTACAACTTAGACTAAGATAAAACAATGTAGTAAAGCTGAGCTCGACATATATTTAGGATTGTAAATAGTAAGTATTTTTAATGAAGGTAGTTTTTATGTTTTCTCAACCTGTTAGTCCTGATTATTCTTTCATTATTGAGGAGAAAACATTTAAGTATATTGTAATTACATGAGAGTGTGGAGATAAAAAAAAAAGAAGAGAGTAACGCTGATGATATCTTGGGGATTCATCTTCTATAAGAATAAACTAAAGTTTGTCTGATTGAGGAAGCCTTATAACTCTGGGATATGCCTTGTACTCTTACTAGTAAGATAATATTAGTTGTGACGCATAAAACATGTCCGATAATTGTGATAATCCTGACAATTCGAAAAATGTTTGTGAGGAGAGCCGTTTAGTTGTCATGACGTTTTATTAGATCAGCTGCAAGCAGCCGTAAGATGAAATAAGTATACACAACACCGACTTCTTTTATAGCAAGGACACATAGATAAGAATTACTCCGATGTAGATCCTCAAGCCTATTGCTTGGGTAATAGCAGGATCCAAGATGAGCATTCTCAGCACCGCCATTTGGGACTAAGTTGGGTCCTATACCAAGGAGTTACACTAAAGTAATTGAAAAAACGACTTATTTTAGAGCCAAAACTTCAGAGAACACTCGCCTCAAAATTCCTACACCCCAATGATTTATTCATAAAATACTATACCTCATACTATAATAAATAGTTTAATATTCGGTAATTATGAACCAGCTCAATAAAATAACAAGGACTTACATTTGGTACTCTCTGTCTTTCATGAGCACACGCACAAGTGATTACTCTAATCTTTGATTTTCTCTCTTCAAAAATTGAATAATAATCGTAACAGTTTAGGAAAGTTATAAAACCCTGTTCAGATTACAAACTAGAAAAAGCCGTTCCCACAGTCTAGTGCATATTTTATACTCTTCTAAACAGTAGTGAACCCTCCCTCAATAACTTTTCAACTCGAAAAGACATGCACTACAGTACATTGTACTTCTGATATGCAAACCACGAAGAAAAAAAAAAGTGAAATCTATTTGAAAGAGGGAGTTTACAATATATTGTATGTAGGAACAATGTTATATGAAAGAAATGAGTGGATTTTCTCCATCATCAATTCACTAGTGCGTGAAAGTTGAACGACGCACTTTGAATGAAAACGATATAATGAGGTCTTTCGCCCCCCCCCCCTCATTCCTCTTCCTACCCCCAGCACATTTACAGCCACCTACCAGGATGTTGTTGTTGTTGTTATAACTTGAACCTATCTACTCCATACAATTTTGTTTTTATGTAAAGAAAAACATATTCACTTAGGTTTTTATTATCCTCGTCCTTCCTGTTATTGAGGATTGGTTTTATTTTCCATTCCCCCCCCCCCTATTCTTTTTTATATGCGAGGATGGTCTGAAAAGTTTCCGAACTCAACGTGAAGATGGCAGTCCTGCTAAATAAAAGCTAGTCAAATCTATTTAGCATCAGTTGAGAGTTACTCACCCAAGTTTCAGCCATTTTGAACGAACAGTTGTTATGTTATAGTCGTTCAAAGTTCTTGTTCTAAGTCAATCCAATTTGTCTCGTGAACAATTATTTTGGAGAGAAAAAGGCAGAGTACTATTTGGGCGGGTTATGAAGATGGGATCATCACTGTGAGAAATGAGATTGGGTACAAGGAGTCAATGTTGAAAAAATGTTTTGTATCCAGGGGCATTTACAGGATTATATTTTTGGGGAGAGGGGGCTTGGCTTTTAAATTAAATTTTGGATTTTTTTAAAAATCCACAGCAGTTCACTAAAAGTTAAAATTTTGGTAAAAAAATTCTAATATTAAATTTTTGGATAAATTAAAAAAAAAAAAAGTTTCATATATATTTTTTTTAATTTCAAAAATATTCAGAGCTGTTCACAAAAAGTATTAAATTTTCTCGTTAAAAAGGAAAAATTCTTTAATTTGGGGGGAGTAGCCCCTCCACCCCACACCCTGTGGGCGTCCCTATGTATCTTTGTTAGGTAGTAAACTTTTCAGTTCACCCTCGTATGTGTTTTTTCGTATCCACCAAAGTAATAATATGAGTAAACACTCCAGTGCTCAGATATATGTTTGCATAATTATATAAAACCATCACAAAGAAAGATTTATAAATGCGTGAGTGAAACACAGCAGTGGATAAAGCAACAACCTAACATGCCTACACATAAGTTAACATAGATAATCCTACCTCGCTTCTCTTTCTTCCAAGCACAAAATATATGTACTACTACTACACTTAATAGTTATTTTATTCTTTGTGTTAATTATCTTACAAAGTTATTCAATTTTTGTAGACGATGATGACTGCCACATTTAGATATACTTTAATGGAGACTCACAAGGATGTTTCATCATCTTCCTTTTATTTTTGAGCTCTCTTCCATGATGGAATGTGTAAATGTTATGTATTTTTAGCAATTAAATGACTTTTTCATTCTTTTATCTATGACTGAATACTATATCCTTAAAAGGCAACATCACATTGAATCATTTATGTATATTACAGTGCCCTAATCAGGGTTTATTTGTTGGGAAAGGACTGATGGGAGTAACTGAATGATTCACAATGAATAGGCTAATAAATACTACTCATGATAAAATAATTGGGGCCCAACTTCCCCTTCCAATGATTACGCCCCTGTATCATTAATAATTATGTTACATATATGGCTCGTCCACAAAAAAAAAAAATAAGGTAAAATGATCACTGCGGATTATATTTGTATTTTTCGACAAATTATCATCAATTTCCATCAACAAAATATTCTTATTAACCCTTTGGGTGTGTCACAAATTGAAGTGGAAGTAGTCAAAATTGTTTTTCACTCTAAAAAAATAATGAATTGATTGATTACATTTGAAAGGCCATATCGGGCCCAATATAAGTCTTTCAAATGAAATAAAGGTTATAAACTAAAGCTAAAGTTCATGGGTACCTTCACACTCATCCCACAAATTTGAATAGTAAGCCTATAATTGACTCAATTATGTCTATGAAATTTTGAGTTGCATGTTTATATGGAATAAATTATAAATTGGGATTGTCTTGATTTTTGTTCAAGATTGTTTTTATTTTGAACTCCCTTATTACAAAAAAGGTAGGAACAAAAAGAAAAGTTTGATGAAGATTCTTCATGGGCTGAGACGACTCTGATTCCAAAGTCCAGTGACGTTTCTAGGCTTTACTCATCAAAACCTCGTAGATAGTTATGCTAACCGGTGGAATTTTGAGCATGTTAGAAATACCCGAAAATCAACATGGTACCCCTGAATGTTTTGGAGGAGAGCAGCTTAGCTGTTATGACGTTCCATTCATCAGATAGTTGTAGCTGTGACGAGGGGAGAAGGGAATGAACGAGGAGGACATTGGCAAGAATTACTCTGATGTCGAACCTCAATTCTACGTTGATTACAACAAGGACTTACAATTATAACTCAGTAACACAGACTTAAGTTTACACATGTGTCTTTTTTGAGTACACATAAATGTTCAATCTGGTTATGTACATGCTAATGATAGCTTGAATCAAGTAGAAAATCCCCCATGAATTAAATAACAATGATAGCAGTATAGGAAAATAAAATTCACTATTCAGGTTGCCAACTCAAAAAAAAAAGTGAGCCATAAAATCCAACCGATTATCATCATTGATTATAGGCATATTTTCATTGTGGACTATCATGTAGATAAGTGGTTCCCAATCTGGGATCGGTGGAGCTCTTGTACTCCGGGGTGTATCAATCAATGCTCTGCGAGAGATTACATAAATAATAATGAAATCCTTCGCAGACAGAAAATGCTATAGGGTTCCGTAGTGATTAAAAGGTTGGGAATCACTGATGCGGATTATTGTTGACTTTTTAGTTGCTTGAGTGATGCATTTTACTTAATAAAGGGGCAGTATCATATATTTTGTTTATTACATATTATTGTCATTGTTGCATTAAAAAAAAATTATTCATTAAGTCTTCTGCTAAAAATTGGTTCAAAATCTGGAATTGATTAGCAAAACCAAAAACGATGCCTCCTCAACTGAAATATAAATATAAACATAATTTAAATTTAACGACATTTGGCAACCCTTTTTTCAGTTAGGCTAAAGTAAACGAACAGAGGGCTACTTATTGTTTTTTGCCAAGTTTTGTTCTTCTTCCATCTCCCAACCTCGACCCTCTGGACTATTATGGGTGGAACACTACACAAATGGAGTGACTATCCAAAGTAAACCATGTACTCCGCACTTTCATTCTGCCCCTGTCTGTCTTTATTCCCAATATCTTGTTTTTATTTCTCAATATTTCTCCGAGCATAAATTAATTATGATTTATGACTGTCAAAAAGTAGTTGCCTAATTTTGTTACGGATTCTTTTTCTTTTTTTAGATGTAATTTTATTTTTGACTAGGGAACTCATCATCACTCCTTTTTCCCTATTGCTAAAACGTGTGGGTGTTTTTGTTGTTTCCATATTATGTATTAACCTACTACAAATTTGCATCTAGATATAGGTAGATATTTGCAATTCTTCTGATAAATTGAAACATCTCTTTCTAATTAATTTAAAGCACTATATAGAATTGGCTTACTTGCAAAATTATCGACTCGACTCGACTCAAATTCTGTGTCGATTTTCAAATATGAAAAAAAACCTTATTCGGTTTGATTTTTATCACTTGTAAACCTCATCGAATGTTCAGAGTTTTTGTGGCAACGCTGTCGCTACTAAATGATTTTCTAATCCATCACCCATTTCTAACAAGTTTTTTAAGAGACAAACTAGATCAGTGGCTCTTAACCAGGGTTCGATCGAAACCTGGGGGTTTGGCGGAGGTCAAAACACATATTCAATATATATTATTTGTAAGGACACGCTCCGTTTGACCAATTAAGACGGGTTCGGTGAATAATCTGACCAATTAAAAAGGGTTCGGTGAATAATCATATAAAACTGGTCGGGTTTAGTAACTCCAAAAAGGAAAATCTGGAAATTTGAAGGGCCAGATTTCGTTTTTATACGTTGTATAGGACGATTTTATAACGTATAATTAAAAAAATATTAGCCCAATAGAGAATAAAAATTTTCATTTGGGGAGGGTGATTTTTTAATAGCGTTCAAGTTTGTTTTTTTTTATTTAGAAAAAAACGTATAAATAACCTTTAACCCTTTAACCAAATTTTCCGACTGAGATCCCTATGAAGTTCCGTCACAATATAAAAAATTTCAAACTTTCAGTATAAAGCAAATGTCTGGAATCACTTAAGGTGTGTTTTTTATTTGAATTTTAAAATATTATTAAATACTAAAGGTTTTAAATTGTTTTATATTTGGCCAAATCAAACAGAAATTTATTTTTATTACCACAAATGTTCAGAGTATCTATTACAAATTATTTAGATCAACTAGAACGCCATTGATTCATAGGCAATTATTGATACAGACGTATAAAACTATTATTATAGTTTTTTTGATTACCTTTTTTTATGCTTTAGGTATGATTTTACCTCCTCATTATATATAATTTACCTATATTAATGAAGCAAAGTTTGTCTGTATGAGTGCTTGAGTATATGAAAACGAGTCAACGATTGCCGCAGTGATGTAAATCCGGTGAATTTTTTAGCTGACTCTTTTTTAGAATCTGAAGAATGAATTTTCTTTCCCTTAGCAGTTCTCATTATTATTTAATTTCTGAGAATTGAACATCCTTTTCTAAATAGATTCAATTATATTCATAACCGGATTGAACAATATCGTTTGTACTCATAAAAGAAACTGAGGATTTCTTGCGGAGTTATAAGTCCTTGTTGGACTGAAATTAGAATTTGGGATCGACAGTGGAGTAATTCCTTGTAACAGCTGATTGTAGCTGATCTAATGAAAGGTCATGAGCATTATTTCTCTTCTCCAAAATGCTCTTCAAATTGTCAGGGTTACCATGTTCATTTTCGTGTTTTTTTTGTTTTTTTAACATGCCCATTCTACAAAGGATTTTCATCACAAATCATCACAATACTTTGATCTAAGAAATAACATTATAGTCGTATTAATGAACTATTGTAGGCGTGTGTGTGTAAACAGGGAGTACTATATTTTCTGCAAACCCTTGATTTAAATGTAATTACTTCCGATAACGAAGTTGAGCGGAGGTTATTTTTTGCCCTTATTAGCCACCAGGATTACTGTAAAAGTGTCCGATAGATTTTGATCAAACTTAGTACGATGATTATATATGGTCACAGTAAGAGGCCATTTAATTTTGAGAGTTCAAGATAACGCAAAAGAAAAAAAAATACATAATCGACCATAGCTTTGGAACAAATTGAGAGCTCAATTTGATTTCAGGAGGAGCTTTTGCGCTCTACCGAGCGCTCCTTCTAGTTTTGGTCAACAAACTTTTGGCATCAAAAAATTTCCCTGGTTTATTTTTGTTTTCCTTTTCTAATTTATCGACTCAAGTCGATACGACACAGGTCCTATGGGCTGAAGGAGTTGTTACAACGCTACTTGATTGATGAATTCATTTTGTTTGTGTACGAATGATCCTTCTGTGTAGTAATAATAAGGTGTTGATGATCGAGTTAAAGGAGAAAGGAAGCAATTACTTATGTATTACGTATTATAGGGCTTCTTATTTTTTATTCATATATGTACAATTAATATATTTACCTACTACAAATTATGCATACAACACATTGGCTTGTCCCCTGTGTACAATATTAAACATCTAGGAAATACTTTGTATATATGTTTAAGTATGCCTCGTACACTTTTTCTTCTTGAATAAAAATCAAGAAAGAGAGAGATAAATGAAGAAGTAAGGAAGGAATTTCGAGGGAAACCGAAAATTTCACTTTTATTCAAGATCCTCATCTCCAGTCATAAAGACTGCCTTTTTTATTATAGTTTATTATATTATACTATACTATGTATGTATGTTACTGATGTTGATGGTACTATGTACTCGTATTTATATCCTACATATATGAGAGTGTGCGTGTGTTGGAGTTTATATTCCAAAGGAATCATCAATTCCCACGTAGTTTTTGCAGCAAGAGTGTTGTTATTACTGATAGTTATATGCTCGAATTTCAAGCAATTATGCTCTTTGATTTCATTCCTTTAACATCAATAATAATTATATTAATAAACTTCCTTCTCCAATTGATAAGTGGATCAGCCTCATTTTTACTTTTATATTTATTATATTATTGTTCCAGACACGGGGAAAGAAGTCAAAGGAGTTCATCTTCATCTAATAGGCATCGAAGCCGTTCCTCTCGAGATCGTCGACGTCGTCACCGCCGTTCTAGACAGCAATCAAATACAGAGGAAAATACTACTAACAGTAACAATACTGAGTCGTCTTCAGGAGTAACAAGCACGGCAGCTATGATTTTTACTCCTGAAGAAGAAGCCAAGCGTGTTCAGGTATTATTATTAGTATATTATAATTATTTATTTCATATACCTACAATAATAGGATTCCTATGTAATCAGATCCGTTGCTCACTGTTTTTTCTCCTATATTAATTCCATTATTTACTTTGAATCATACTTACTAGTTGTAATTAATGAATGTTACTTTTCATTTCGTGTAAATTTATGTGATTCTTTAAAAGAGTCGGATCTGACAAGGTTACGGGTATCCCATGAAACAAAACTGCTCTAAACTTTGAAGCTTAAAATGAATACTTTGTTTTTGATTTGCAGGTGGGACAATGGCCACATGGACTCAGCTTTTTGTTTGCCGCTTTAGCTTGTACTATGAGTTTTTTTACAATTAGTAGATTTGCTGTTCTCACAAGTAACTTTGGATTTACTTTCCTCGTGCAATTTCTACTCATCTCTCTCCTCTTTGGTATTCCCTTAATGACACTTCATGCCAGTCTGGGACAATATTTAGGCTCTGGAGTGGTTGATATGTGGCGAATCTCACCTATTTTTCAAGTAAATGATAATTAATAGGTTCCATTCTATAATTTAATTTACATCTCTTTTCAGGGAATTGGTGTTTCACTCATGATCTCTCAAGGCTTGCTAGGCTCCAATGGAATTGCCTGTATCTCCTGGTTGTTTATATACTTAAGAGACTCTTCAATTACGACTTTCGATCGCTATCGATGGTCTCATTGTCATCATGACTCTGCATATGGACGTACTTGTGAAGCAGACTATTTTAACAATACAGTCAGAATTGAACAAAGTCTGGCAGATTATTTTGCTGGAATGGTTCTCCAAAGATCTTCTCCTAATTACCCTAATTCAACTCTAGGACATCTTAAATTTCAAACCGTATTTAATATGCTTGTTATATGGATGGTCATTTTTATGGGGTTAAGTAAAGGTATGTTGAGGAGCATTTTTGTTACTTTGGGAATTGACTTGTTCAGAGTGAACGTATCTATTAAATATATGTACAATATTATATTGTCTTAGTCATACTTATTTTCAAAGATCACTTTGACTTCATTGTCATCATCTTATATATATTAAAATTACAACACTGTGTTTATGGTTAAGTAATAATGTGGTGAAACAAGAGAAAAGTCGTTAGATTAGAAATTCAATTTAGACCAATTCATTTTTATTGTTTAACATGTTTTGTCTCGATTATTATGTTCGTATTCTAATGACGACCAAAATACTATTTGTAGGATTAAAATCATATGGAAAAGTTGCTTATATTTTTGGCATATTCCCTCTTTTGGGATTTCTGGTTTTTGCTGCAAAACTCCTAAGTATTTTATCCTACTGGGATTACAAATATTACTTCCTTCATACGAACTGGAGTCATTTCATTACTAATAAAAACTCATGGATATGTGCTGCAAGAGAATGTTTCCTTGTTTGGAGTCTTCTTGGAGCCTCAATCCTACAACTCTCATCTCATAACAAATTTAAGCACCGTCTCGCTAGAGACACCACTATTATATCCATTATTACTTTAATCGTTCTTGTGATCTCGGGGCTTATGGGTGTAGCTGCTGTCAAAGTAATTATTGGGTCTGGATATGACTATCAAGTATCTTCATATGGTAATGAAATTAAACATTTTGTATGCTCTCATAAGTTTTTAAACACTTCTTTTTGTCTTTTTTTTTTTTAGAAACCTCCAAGTCTTACGAGTTCTTGAGCTTCAGAAGTTCAAACGATATCTTAAAATACGTAGTGATGCCTACTGCGTATGATAATACAAAAAGTGAACACATCTCATTCGTTTCTGGAGTACGGATATTAGAACCTGGAAGGGATCCTGACCTATACTCTGGTTATCAAGTTATGAGACTTGCAACAGAAATAGTTCCAGCCTTTGCTACTGTACTAGGCCCTCGACTTTTCTCGCCCTTTTGGGTTGTTTTATTCTATTTTTCTTTTATCTTATTTGGACTTGGACAACAAATGGCATTATGGCATACAGTCGTTAGCGGTGTTATTGCCATTAAACCCGAGACTTTGAAGGCGTGGCAAACTTGTATTACTTTTTCATGTTGCATTGTGGGTTTTATACTTGGACTCCCCATGGCTACTGAAATAGGAGTGTTCATTCTTTACTTTTTAGACTACACAATCGGATGTGGTTGGTGGCTAATGATTCTCTATGCTGCTCAAAGTTTAGTAGTGTTTGGAATTCGTGGGTCTCCATACTCGAGCAGAAACGTTGTGTCTGTTTTATTTAAAAAATCAAAAACTTTCGGGATGGGCTGGATTCTTGCTTTTATGTGGACTTTGGTAAATTTATATTCATCAATTACCTTTTCCAATGTATTATTCTAGCCATATATTTTAGGTTCTACCTGTTTTACTGCTATTTCTAGTGAGTCTTTCCTTTCGAACTGGAAGGCTTCTTGAAATGTTCGATTGGACTATAGGTACTGGCTATCTATATCTTCCCTCTTGGGTGAGGGAAATTGGAGCTATGATGCAAATCATACCATTACTTCTTATACCTTTTGTTGGTGTTATACAGAGTTGTAGATACTTTTTACACGGGCCAGAAAATTTACTGGAGGTCTGTATTTTATTTTAATATGTCCCATCGGTCTCAATGATGGATCATGATTTTTTGATTATTTTTTTTTACAGAGAATTCATCTTTTGTACCGACCAACATATGCTAATAGTCGAACTCTTGGACGTAGATCAGCGAATCGTCCTGAAGTCATTCTTGTTAATTACAATTCAAATACTCAGCAAAATCGGAATGATGATCCACCACCTAAGTACACACCTCCTCCTAGTTATTCAACAGCAACTGGAGCTAGGTTCGTTTTTTTTTGTTTTTTGTTAATCATATGATTGAATATATCTTATAATGGGTGTTTATCCTTATTCAGAATTGCTCAATTTATTCGCCAAAGCTTTCGTCAAAGCATACGAATACTCAGAGGTCCAGCGTCTACTAGTGATAAAGACGAAGAACAACCACCAGACTATGCCTCAGTTATTATTGAAACTGCAAATATACAGCCGCCGCCACCTACGGAAGATTATTTTTCGCCTTCCTCATCATGCTCATCTTGGTAAGGATATCTGACTCTTGATGATAGAAAAAATAGTTCATGTAATTTATTTTTTAGTGCTGATGAAGAGGAATTTCCTCATGTTAATCATCCTACAAATATTGTCCTGGATGGTTCTGAACTAAATTCTGTTCATCAAAGCTCTAGAACAGAGACAAGGCGAAATTCTGTGAGGGGCCCATCGTTAGAGTCTTTTAATCTTCAAAGGGTTGATAGCGAAACTGTATTGGTTCAAAGCGCAGAGCCAATGGACTTGTCTCCATCTTTACGATTAAAAAGCTCTCCTAGTACCAGCTCAAATGAGGATTCTATTTCATTCTGCCCCTCAACATTGAGCTTAGGTGAATCCGTGATATTTGTAGATGAAGATGAATTCATTCATCCCAATTCAACAGCAGCTTTAAATGGGGAAGTATCCTCCTCCTCCAATGAAGTCGAAGCGGTGAACCATCATTACTCATCATTGAATGAAAACTCTCCTCGTCATACTCAGCAACAATCCTCTGACACTTTATTCCTTCAAATTGACACGTCTACTTCTGTGATATAATAAGGAAATTTTAATATTTACATATAAATAAATAATTAATGTTTGTTATCATTAAAAAAATTTAAAATAGTATACATATTTCACTGTTGATCTTTCCATATCTTAACGAATTATATTTTTTTATTTTATGACAAAGAATAATGTTTCTAAATTTTATATGACCTCATATCAGTGTGTCTCAACTGGGTGGGTGGTGACGGTATTAGAATGCTCATGAGGATTATATAAAAATCATTTTGAGGAATTAATAAATGTATTTTCTAAATATATAATAAAAAGGGCCTTGCAATGCAAGTATTCAATTTTTTTTAAAAAGAAGGAAAAGGGAATCTTTGCCTAGACGCTGTTCACAATAAATCCGATCTTGTTTGTGGGTTTCATAGCTCTTTTTGATAGGTGCGAAGATCTGATCTTAAATTTTCATACTCTGCACCAATGAAGGACTATCGCAACTCATTATTTAAAATGTATATAATAATAATAGGTGTTGTAAAAAGAAGTAAAAAAATTTCAATTGATGTATTTAGTAGTGTGTATCTAGGGTCGTATAAGTGTGATGGGTTTACGCTAGATGGCGTTAGAAAGATAAGATTTCATACTAAAAAAACGGTAGTTTTGTTAGTATTTGTCTCAGTATTGTTTGAGGGGTCGTCAAGTTTGGTCCCTCACAAAGAGAAAATACGGTATATTTTAAAGTTTTTCTTCAATAAAGGCTAAAACGCAAGCCAGGCGGCTGAAAATGTCAATAATATAACTGTCAATCACACACAATTTTAGTTTTGTCGATTCTGTTCTCGTCAATTTGATGTCAAAGATGCAACACGAATTGTCGAGAATGTGGATAAAATAATGGAAATCGTCGAGTTCGACCGTCATGTGAGCACTGTTTTGATTGCCAAGGAGTTAAACATTATTAGTAAAAAAATCCATTAAAAATATTGGAAAAAAGTAAAGAACGAAACGTCAAAAAAAGATCTCAAATTTATTTTCTATAAAAAACAAGATCCATTTTTTCTCTAAAAAAGAGCTAATAAATCACAAGGTAACAGAGGCTTATTCAATGCATCATCTTAAGTTCTGTTTGCAAGATAAACTCTATATCAACATAAATAACAAATTAAGATCTACTTTTAAGAGTTTACTTTTTTCTCATGAGCGTTTCATGTTAAGATAAAATAATACTCACTTATTTTTAATATATATATAATTGATTTCTTCGCTATAATGATTCTTTTTTATTACAAAACTATACCTAATATTAAGGTAATGGGGCATATTCCCTATCTAAAGAAAATTGAAAATATTCACAAAGGATGCAGTTGTTCAAAATTACAACTACAAGGCAACTATTAGTCATAGTTCTCTACCCTTGTATATTCATAAACGTAGATAGATGTTCACCTATTTTTTTTATACCTACTAGAGTATAATATGAAAATAAAATATAATTCCCTTTTATATAGTGCTAGCCCAGATTGCAAGTAGCAAATCTTACATTTTGAGTCAGATTCCATGTAATCTTAGAGCAAAATACAAGTACGGGACAGCGTTTTCCACACATTTGTGATGTCATTAAAATGGGCTTGCTTACACACCTTTATTATCCCCCACCTTGGGACTGACACAACACTAGCTATTAATACATCAAGGAAGAAGAGATCTTAAATGCAACGCTAAAATCTTTCAATTTTAAAGATTAATTAATTAATTATCCATCATGCCCAATGGCAATGAATGTGTATAGTTACAAATAAAATTAAAATCAAAATGCAGAAAGTTATAAAGCGACTTGCACCATGATATTCGCAAAACTCATTAGATGATTTAATGTTAATTTATTTTGGATACCCCAAAATTTAAAGAATTTATTATCTATATTTATATGAGAAAGGTTTCGTGAAAATAAGCTCAATACTCTCTTCCGTTGTTTTTTTTAAGATTGAGCCGCCAGAAATACAATTAAGGACTAAGCTGCTTAATTAATGGCTAATCATTGTCCATCATAATTAATAAATAATGTTGATGTTTAATTTAAACAACATCCATGGGCGATTAAAACATATAATTTAATAATTATATATATTACTTTTTTATATGTAACTCATTCCCGAATTTTTAATCTATAAATCGAAAAAATCAAAATAATATCCTATAATTGACAATAATTAATAATTTTATACAATTATAAAGATTTGTATCAAATTAAGGATTATATGATTTATGTAAGAAAAAATGTAACACTCCAATCAGGAGTGTAAGTAATTATTCCTCAATTTTTGCAACCTCATCTTCATTCTCCAAACCTTTACTTGCTCTCAATATTCTCTCTTTGGCTTTGCCAAATTCGTTGATTACCGATGTTACGGAATGGAACAATGAAGCTGATGCTATTCGATCTAGAAATAGTCGACGATTTCCTTCAACTCCTCCACTCTTTTTTTTAACCATGAGTGCTGTCGGTGAATGATGAATTACATTGAGTCGAACGGAAACACTTCCAGTTGAAATGGTTTTGGACCCGTAACGGCTCAAAATCACACCAGAAGCATTACCATAGGAAGAAGTGAGATCATCTAACTCTGGAGTACCACCGATAAAATATCTTCGCATTTCTCCTATACGAGCCATTTGTGGATTACTCATTAAAGGTCTCCAGGTATCTATTTTCAAATTATAAGTACCAGGGTAGTATGGTATTGTTAGGTAACCATAGCCTTCAGTTCGAAGTCGTGTCCATGAGTCTATGGATATAACTTCAACAAAGATGGTGGGCCAAGTACAAAAATTATAATAATCTAGTCTATTTATATCAAAGCTAAAATCCGTGTTAAACATAGTACAGAAATGTGCTTCTCCTTTGGAATTTGTTTTACATGTAGTTGTCATACCATGACCTGAATTTTTAGAATATTCTTTCCAACCTGAGGGAACGTCAATAAAATAATGGACAAATAAATTGTCATAGTCATAGTCCTTAGCACTAACAATTTCTCCATTAACACATAGGCGGAATATTCTATCATTATCCTCAACCTTTGGAGATTCGAATTCTTTTCCTACTTCTGAGGCTATAAAAGACGCATGATGATTCAGAACTTGATTCATCATCAGAGTTTCTTTTAATTGATCTTCATATTTTATTGTAGGAGAGCTATGTTCGATCCAATATTCGTAACAGACCTTTCCATCAATCTAAGGAAACAATTATTTTTGTAAAATACAATTCAAATAATGGTGAATCACGTCTCACTTCTATCTTATAAGGCTTTTTGTTGAAAGTAAAATCTGGAATGACTTCCAGAATTGAATTCGAACTTAACTTGATTGAACACAGATCCACTGTTGTACCCGTGGGTGCGTCAAATTTGATTATCATATGCTCTGATGACTCCAAATTGGCTGTATGCAAGCGAATTTGTGTTTCTCGTGAGGGTTTGTCAATAACAATATTAGGGACAGCTTTGTTTTCCGATGACGAATTTATTCCTGCATCTGTTGAAGGCATGGTTACTGTTTGATGCAATCGACGACGTAAACCATCCGCCATCATTGAAGTAAGATAATTAGGCTCTGTCTCAAACATGATTTTTTTATCGCAAACAATAGGCGATTCATTAATTAAGGTCTGGATCAAATTAAAATATATTTATATTATGCGGATTTGAATAAAACAATTTTGAAGCAAAAAAGGAGAAACCTTACTTCCTTTTCTTTGCAGATTTCTCCATCAATACAAGTATAAATTCGTCCAAATTGACATTTCTTAGTTTCATTTTTTAATTTTTGAACATCGTGATAAAACTTTTTTGCTAAAACTTCATCCTCCCCAAAATCTGACTCATGTGCAGAACTATATTTTTCAATCTCATCTTTTGAAAATATTTTTTGTTGCCAGCGGAGTGTCACACTATCATTCTCGAAATATTCGTCTGAGGATCCTCCTCTTGGAGAATCTTCTTGTTCCTCATCTTCATCCTCTTCATATCCATCATTTCCTTTTGAAGAAGTACCTTCCTTACTTGAATCAGAGGAATCAAGATGAAGCTCAATTTTTCGTACATTAATTCGAAAACGAAAGTTGGAGATATTATCTCTCACACGGTATATGCCTCCACCCGATGTTACAAATTCCTCATCCTCCTCATCTAAGAACATTGTTGAAGAATTGATTATTATAATCTGTATAATATTTCATTACATTCATTAGAAAGCAGTACGATCCTGTACCTTACTTTTTTTTTATCGAGTTAATGGTGGATTGAAACAATGTTAATTTTATGTACATATTCCTTTATTATATCTCACAACCTTTCCTCCAAAATAAAAAATCAATTTTATCTCAATAAAAAAACCTCAAAATCAGTTGGTATCATAGCCTAATTACTCCCAGTGTGGAATTATAATTTAATAATTGTTGGGAAATTTAAAAGCTTAATAATAACAATTGATTCACATTCAACCAATCAACGCTCAGAATAGTAATTAGCAGAAAAGAAGTAGAAAAATGGACAGCTGACAAACAAATACTTTGTATTTTTTTAAGTTAGTGAGCTAGTGCCGTTATATTTAATATTTCTAAGCATGTATCTACATAGGATAGAATTTTGCTTTTTCATTATTATGATCAGTTCAACAATTTATCCAGCTGTTATATTAACAAAATTTATAAAATGTATAAGGCAAATATCTAATTTGTTTTTAGTCATAAGTAAATTAATAAATACTAAGAGCCATTCAACGCAAAATTTATAACACAAACAATTTATAAAGATAGAATCGCAGGGTCCTAGGTTTTAATTCATTAGGTCAAGCAGATATATATTACCTTATATATATTGATAAGTCTGTTTTTGTTGTTAACACACATGGAATCCAAAAGGGTCGAACATATGCGTCTAAAATTTAGCAAGTAGACGTATAAAATATAATATTATAACCTTTGTATTCAAATTTCTAGGATGAGTTAAGGTACCCAAATAGAATGTTAATTATAGCTTAATGCCTTTATTTGACTCTAATTATATCTTTTTTTTCAAATAAAAACATGCAAAATCTAAATCTTTCCTTGTGATTGTGAATTTTTGATACTTTAAGTGCAATTTTTGGCATTTCAAAAGGATTAATCAGAATGATTTGCTGATATTGTTATTATGGTCGAAAAATACAAATATAATCGTGAATCAATTTGGAGAAAATCATTCTACCTTGTATTGATCCACCACATTTGTTCAAAATTATAAAAATAGAGGTAACGTGTTTTAAAACAGTGACAACCATTGTAGATTCCATGATATTTTCATTATGGAGTAAAATTTATTTTTTAGTCATAATGCCTCTAAAAAATATGATAACATCATAATAAAGAATAGGTATATATAAATTGGATATCCAATAGTGATTATTTGTAGACATAATTAAATTGATTAAGTTATATCATTTAAATGAGGGATTGTTTAACGACCACCGGCACAACTTGTCTGCAGATGCACGGTGCACGTATCGTGGCAATTGGCAAAACTCAATAGGATTTGAAACAATAATTATGACTGAAAACATTATGAAATGTGAAAAATCCAAGCTCAAAGCAAAGTTTATATGACAAGAAATTGATGCCAATGAGTAGCTTGATTTTTTTTTTTTTTTACAGATATTTTACTTCCTCTTAGTGTTTAAAATTTTAGATCCATTAGATTTGGACTGGATAGAGGATTCCCTAGTGGCTACTTTTTCAATGGGCTATTCTTGTACATCAAACTGTTTTTATCCCAAATTGAGGTAAGTCAATACAGGTTTACCTTATTTGCTGTTACTAATGAAAAACCAACCTTATCTAAGAGGAGTGACATTTTATTAGTGATTAAAGGTAGGCATCATTCTATTGAATTCATCCTTTTGCAAATATTTAAAGTACTGTATTCTTAAGATGATAAAAATTAATAGCTGCCATACAGATGTACGTAAAGTGAAAACAGGTTCCATTGAATAACGAAAAGAATTTGAAACTTTTGGCATGCACTTATTTTGACTGAAGTGCAAAAGAAATATCATATAATAAAGTAAATTGAAAATTTAACTTGTCATATCTTACCCATTTCAAAAATTAATGGATTTTTTTTAGAGAAAGTTTAAATATCAAACAAAAAAAATGAATTTCAAATGTAAAATTTTTGTAAAAAATAAAATCTAATCTTAAATTTTCTAGTAAGAATCAAAAATTTCTTAATTTTTGGGGACTACAGCCCCTCCTGCGGACGCCCCTGTATTTTATTAAAAGTGCCATATCAGGTACAATATAAATCTATTAAATCAAATAAAGGTTCTAAACTACAACCTAAATTCTGGAGTATCCTTACTCATCCCAGTAATTTGTAATACAAGGCACATAATTGATTCAAATATATCTATGAAATATTGGCCTTTATGTATATAATAAGTAAACAAATTAATTGGGATAAAGTCCTTTTATTGTTCACTATTGTTTTTATATTGACACACCTCATGTTCTATACCAGGGGTCACCAAACTACGACTGCGGGCCAGATCAGCCCGCGAAGTCATTTCATCCGGCCCGCTGACTGTATTTGAATTTGATTGATAAAACGTATGAAGCAGGAAACTTTGTGCTAAAATTTAAATTTGAATATTATATTTAGAATACAGGAAGATCTTGACTGCTATGCGTCTTAAATTTATTATTGTTGTAGTGTATTTTATGCATAAAAAACAATAGAGTAATTTTGTTCTGTTCCATGCAGTTCTAGGAATATATATTCAATGTACATGTAGCGAGCCAGAGTCATTTTCTCCTTTATTTGGGTACCTCACAAATACGGATCCTTCCCCTTCTTTCTTTTTCGGATCCCTTCATTATGGCTACTAAAAAATAAGATATTTGCAAACGTCGCTTCATTGGTAACTTTTTAGTAAATAAACATGTTGGTTGTTTTTGTTCATTGCACACTACTCATCTATGAGTAACATGGAATGCTAAGCTTAATTTTTCGTCTTTCTTCTCAGAGCTTTTGTTCTGGGTTGCAACTATTGGATATAATGATTAATGATTAAGCTGCCCACGTTCATCATTCTTTCACATATCAGGCCTGCAGTATAAAAAGTTTGATGACCCCTTTTTTATACCATCAAAATATCAAAATGATAATTGTTTGAATTTGTAAAATTGACAATAAAAATAAATTAAATAATTTTCTTAAATGGTTAAGATAGGAGCTCTTAAAGTTTCAATTTGTGAGACTAAATTTGGCCTTCAAATTCTAAATCTTTGATTGCGACGATGAACTTTTGCGTCTATAAGTGCAATTTTTGGAGCTCCCAGGGGGTGGGCTGGAGGGGCTGTAGCCCTGCTCAAATTAAGAAATTTTTGATTTTTACTAGAAAATTTCATATTTGATATTTTTTTCAAAAAAATTAATATTTTCTGTATGACTGTGGATTTTTGAATTTTTTTTTCCAAAAATTTAATAATGGAAATATAATTTTTGAATTTTTTTCGAGAACTTAATTTTTTTGTGAATAGCTGTGAATTTTTTTCCAAAAATTTAATTTTTTAAATTTTTTTTCAAAAAATTTAATTTATGTGAATAGTTTTCGATTTTGAAATTTGTTTCCTAAAAAATCTAATATTGCTAATTTAATTTGTGGATTTGATTTTATAGCTGTGGATTTTGGATTTTTTTTTCCAAAACATTTTATTTTTCAATTTTTTTCCCAAAAATGTTAATTGATGGAAATTGTGTTATTTCTAACAACGTTTGCTTAATATAGTCCTCTTATATTTTTCTTAATTTATTTTATTCACTTTGGAATATTTGAAGAATTATTAGACCCTTCTGAAATTATAACCGCATTGCCGCCCCTAGTTTCCTTTTATTTATACGACAATTTTGAGTCTAAATTTCCTTCATTTAAAAATTCAATGTTTCTTAAATTGTTTTTAATAAAGACTCTAAAACTACTGGATGTATAGAAGATTTTATTGCAGGCTTTATAAATATGAGGAAAAAATATTTGCACACTCGTCAAGCACAAAATGAAGCATACCATCTTCATTTAGTTCAGAGTTCCTTTTACAATGAAATAATGAATTAATATAGTTGAAGAACAGGAAAATACATAATACCTTATTATATAGGTATTATTATATAGTTTTCCTGTTCTTCAATTCTTTCTCTCTCTTTTCTTCAGCTGTTCCTTGTACTGTATTATTTATGAAATAAAAAAGGGAAATGTTAAATGTACGTGCTCTTAGTCCTACTTTCCTGGCTGGGCAGCAGCTCCTGCTTCCTCCTTTCCTCCTGATAGCTATGTAAAGTATTGAGCTGCTGACTAGAGTGACTACTACTACTACTACAACAACTACTAACTGGGATCCACCAAGACGGTAACAGTAACATTGGGTAACATAGCAGCACCTCCTCCTCTTCTCCCTCTCAATTTGCAACCTCTTGACTCACTGCGACTCTAGCGGGGTTTTTCATTCAAGTGTCATCTCATCTTTTGAAGGATGTCGAATGAGGACGCGACGAAGCGGCTTACGAGTAAAAAGCAGACGCTGGATGATGCATACGCTGCACCGGCTAATTTCCTGGAAATTGATGTCATCAATCCCATCACTCACGGAATTGCGAACAAACGCTTCACGGACTATGAAGTTCGAATGAAGGTACGTTCTTGACGCATCTTGTATCTTACTTAACCTTCTTTCTCTTAACAGACCAATCTCCCCGTCTTCCGCGTAAAAGAGTCCAGCGTCAGAAGGCGTTACAGCGACTTTGAATGGCTAAGAAACGAATTAGAAAGGGATTCCAAGGTACGAACCAATAGGCAATAGACTACTCCCAGATCATTGTCCTTATCATTTCCCAATTATTATTATTAGTCAATTCTCTTTTATCATTGATAGATTCATGTGATTACTGCAGTACGTATCGTAGAGTGAGTACTAAATTGTCGTAACACAACAGTTTACTTTACAGAATGGAGCTTGCAAACTCTTTTCTGTCTATTAATACAGGTTTTTTCCCCAATTTTTACAATAAAATTGATTGTAGAAATTCATTTTAACAGACTTAATCTCTCGGTTTTTAATTATTAATATTAAATATTTGCCTTCGAGGAAGACAGAGGCAATAACATTAATACTTGTAAAATTTGGAACTCGCCCCTGGATTTTATGAAGTATATTTCCCTATTATTTATATCAATGGTTAACAACAGTAAGTCTTGAGATTATCTTATAAAAACTCCCTCTTTTTAAAATAATATCCTGTCTTAATATATGCTGAACATCTTGAATGTATAATTTTGTGGACTATTTTCTATAAAAATAATGATTTAATTCAGTAGTCACATGAATAAATTTACAATATTGCTGGGGTCTCTCTCTTTCTATCGAGTTACTTAGTGTGTGTCTATCTTATTTGCAATAGTGTTTTAGTAATTAAGTTAAATAAATATACTTCATGTTATATTAATTGCTTACTTATTCATTTCAGATTGTTGTGCCTTCACTTCCTAGTAAAGCCATTAAGCGTCAACTCCCATTTCGAACTGATGATGGTATATATGAAGAGTCATTTATTGAACTTCGAAGATCCTCACTGGAAGCGTTCATCAATAAGTATGTTTTCTTTTTTAGTTATATTCTAAGAGTACCCTATTTATTTGTGGTTAGATAACTATGTATTGCAGTTATCATTTTTTTTTTTTTTTTTTTTTTTTTTTTTGAAAAGATTAAACTCATTTTGTCTTCATTTTTTAAATTTGGATATTATCAGTTTGAGATAACTCTATCCCAAAGTGTATACATTTGAGGTTGCCAAGTAAGGATAGTTGTACAGCGTACCTCTTGACGCTTTGTTGCTATAAATGTATTTAAATTGTTTTCTCTGTATATCTTTATTGAAACTAAATAATTACACATAATAGCATAGGTCAATGTAGACGCGATTCATTTGTCAAAACAGTAAACAATTTAAGGTTTGGTGTTTGATATTATATTTGGATATAAGCAAAAATATGTACTCTTGGACTGTCTTGTACTAATATTTTTTCCCCGGAACAATAAAAAATTTACTTTGGAAAAGTTTGAAGCCTCTGAAGTCATTTTCGGCAGGGTGCAGACCAGTGTTAACTTCGACAAGACTGACGAGACGAAATCATTTCTTTAACGAAACATTTTTTCATGACGAAGACAAACATTTGAAAAAAATAATGACTCGACGAAGACAAGATGAAATAAAAGATAACAACGACTATGTTTGACTTGATAATATTATGACCCTGACAAAAACTAATGATTTACGATTACGAAGATAAAAAATATCAATGCTATCACTGATACAGATGGTTCATGCAACCTGCCCCTATGGTCTTACAACAAACTCATAGAATAAAACTTTTCTTAAAGTGGAAAAAAATTAACTAATAAATAAGTGTGTTTGTGTGTGATGTATGTATTTCAACATAAACATGTTGTGTAATATGTCAGTGTGGCCTGGAGCAGGTTCATATCCCATCACCAAATCATTGTAATAAGCAAAGGAACCCCTTATTTGAGACTTAATTTACTTTTTCTGTCCACAGGTTGTCCAATATACCAGCGGGACACGTAGGGGGCTCATAATCCAACGCCAATTCAGTATTTTTTGATATGACCTCTATAGTATTACTAAAAAGTTTACTTATATGATCCATTTTACTTCCTAATGGGCTTATAAAGGCGGTTAGAAAAGTTTAAAACCCATATCTTTAGATTGCAAAATAGCATTTGTTGAACTCAAAAAGTGAAATATTCAAAATCCGTTAAACTTTTGCCCCTTGTGAATCATTCATGAATCTGTGAGAAAAAATATTGCACCCACTAAGTGCTCCGCTAGTATATTGCACAACTTGTGGGTAGAAAAAGTAAATAGAGTCTCAAATAAGGGGTTCCATCGCCAATTACAATGATTTGGTGGTGGGTTATGAACCTGCTCTGGGTTATATTTTTGTACTTTAAAACCCTATTTTTCAACCACTATTAATTACTAAGAGAATATAAATTAAATTAGAAAAGTTGTTTCCGACGCATAGGAAACTCTGAAAAAACGAAACTCTGACGAAGACGAAAATCTGAAAAAAATCATGACGAAGACTAAATAAAAGACAATTATGACGATTTCTGACGAAGACTATTGGTTCACAAAGGCTATACGAGACGAAACTGAAAATAGCGGACGAAGTTAATACTGGTACAGACTAGACATGTCCTGGTGTCAAAATATCTTATCATCCGATGTATTTAAAAAATAAATTTTGATCTAATATTTTACAAATGATTAGATGTACACGTATTCCTTAAATCATTTGTTTTGTTTTTTCACAATTATTTTGGTTCCACTGCCAACAGATTCAAAATATTTACAATATTTAAAAAAAAATCCAAACTTATCCTATATTACTATTAGTAGTTTTTCAATGACAAGATCTTTAATTGGGTTCTGGAATCTGACTATTCATTTTTAAATATAATGATGATGCTCCTTCATCTTGCTTTAGTCCTATGCTTTTTCTTGATTGCAAAGGCTGACTCGTGAGAGACAAATCCATTTGAATAAAAAAATATTTGAGTAATAAAGCACGGATTCATCAATTTGATGCGGGTTAGCGATGTTAGCAAGATGGCCTTGTATAAAAAGAGAGAGCTGTTTTTATGGAGACAAACTTGACAAGCCATGGTAATGAATGAATCTTATCTTGTAATTTTTATCTAATGTAATGACCAGGGTACCAACTTGGCGTCGTATTATTTTTAAGGAGTACATAAGTCATGTCAGATTCCTTTATCTAAGTGTGAGTATTCCTAGGGTACAAAAATGGATATACATTCATATAAAATATCTAAGTTTTTAAGTATTTTGCCGTTAACAATACGATGCAGACATCGGATATTTTGTCAAATATATTGGTTTTTTGTCTTAGATCTGATATATCAGCCCACATCTGGTTCAGATCATGTATTTGAAATAAATAGGATTTCTGGATCGAAATTGACCATTTTTAGGCCTTTTATATCGTTCCAAATATGAGTCAAAATTGTACTTTATATATTTTGTATTATTCAGTTTATCTGTAGATAATATTGTGCAAATTGTGTTTGATAATTTAAAGGGTCTAAGATGTGCTCTATGATTGACGGTTTCCCTGTTTTATCATAATAAATTTAGCATAAATTAACCCTAGATGAAGGAATAATTGTTGATCAAAAAGGAGAACATTATCTTCAATACATTGAACCGATAAACAAAGACTTTAATTTTGTTTTCATGGGTTTTTATTGAAAAATAAATAATAAAGTAGTTGATTAAAAATGATTTCTTCCTTTTCATATATTATGGCTAAATCTATTTTCTTTATGTTTTAAACTGTGCAATTTTTTAAGTGTCAAATTAGTTATAGATTTATGTGTACATCAAAAGAATAATTTTTAATTAAATGTTTTTTTATCTTTTCTTTGCCTATAGAATTGCTGGACATCCCTTAGCTCAGAACGAAAGATGTTTACATATGTTTCTACAAGATCAAGATATCGATCGAAATTATATACCCGGTAAAATTCGAAATACATAAGTAGCCTGGGTTTCGATTATTACCTTCATTACAAAAAAATTAAGTTCTTAGGACATAAACTCATAAATTCATTGATATTCCGTTTGTTTTTTTAAGCATTTGTATGTCTTAAAAAACAGAAACAAACAAAAAATAGTTATGATACAATAGTTGATATGATGATACGAATTTTGTGAAGAGAGGAAGACGTGTTTCTTGTCCCTTTTAATTGTATTTTTGTTACTTTTTTATTATTCAAAAATCATGTTATATCATTTTCAAAATGACTTATTAAATTATAATAATAATAGAGCTAATATATGATTTGTAAAACCCTGAAATCCGCCATTGCAATTTAATTTAATACAAAACTAGAATGGAGACCTCCGTAGAGCGCAAACCCTTGCCTATGGTCATTTTTACTATTATTAAAGAGGAGGGGATGTATGTAAAGAAAAAACTATGTATAACCATTAGAAAAGAAAAAACCGGTTGATGCATGTGCTCCTTTCATTTTGTTCATGATTTAATTGGTCGTCGTGGTGTCATTCTCTCTCTGATTTAAGCATTTTCGCCTACCTTTGTTCTAAATTGTTTTAAAAATGCTTAAAAAAATAAATAGTTATGAATTTATGAAAATATTTCATCTGCACTAATGATGTTTTAAATGTAGAAGGTTCTCCTCTTCAATGCAGTAATTCATTTTGTCCCCCTAAAATCATATAACACTCAAGCAGCTGATATTGATAAGGTTCTTAATTCAGTTCTACTTAATTTCATTCCCCGAGACATCTACACCCCATCCTCTTTATCATTATTATTGTGGTTTACAGTTAGTTAGAGGGCCAAAGTAATACATGCATGCTATGGTTTTAGGGGCGCTTGTTGGGTAGTGTTTTTATTGATTTCCAATCAGAAAGTAATTATTAATTACAAAACATTTGGGGGACCAATGGAATCCTCACTGGTATCTGGTTAAAGGATTGTGCTAAAAAATTAATATAGTGTTAATATCTTGCTGTAGATTATACTACGTTAAATCACGTTTTTGAGTCCATTTTCAATTCAGAGCTATATTTTGAAATGAAACAACTATGTAGATGAAAATTTGAAGTAATAACGAGTGATAAAAAACATTCCAGAATCAAAAGATCAATCGTTTATTAGGTTATCTATGATAGAGTTCCTGCAAAATGCATGTCTTATCAGACAAAAATCTAGTAAAATGAAGGATCATATATAGAAGCTAATATTACAACTTCATAAGACTTGCTGCCAAAAAAAAAAGAGGTTTGATTTCAATCAAAATACAGACATCTCTGTATTTTGAGAGTTTTTGAAGATATTGATCGACTTAAAAAAACCATTTAATAGATTATTGTTTTGTTCTTTTGTTGTATTTTATTGTATAAGCCAACAAAATTAGTTTTTACACATAAGTCTTGAATTCTCAGACTTATGTGTAATGATATAAGCAACCATTTTCATATGTACCTAGAATTTAAGTGAAATCGAATGCATCTCTCAAAACTAACATATAAAAATTTGAGTGAAATTGAACATCGTCATGTTTTTTTAGGTCAAAATTTTGTCCTCGTGACATTACGAGTAAAGGCCCATTTTGATGGCTTATAGAATTAAACGATATATTAAAGCATGACAATTAGTTTCAAAACAAAACAAACCGGAACTCTCTAACTTACGTACTAGTCGAGAAAATGACACTTGAACGTGATCAATTCCATTTGCGCACTCCAAGCAGCTGGGCGTCCAAAACGTTTAGAGAGGAAGAACTTCTCTCTCGAAAAGGGCAAACTGGACCCGGAAGAGTTAAAGAAAACAGCCCAGGCAAATCCCCTTAAGTTCATGAGGACCCATGCAAGATATCTCGGAGTTTCATACCAAACTGTCCAGAAAGCTATCAAAAAAGTGGGAGAAAGAGCTTTGTAACGGTGGAGAGTCCGCTTTTGACACCAGCAATGAAAGAACCCCATCTCCTCCGTTACAAGACACTTTCGTACTCTTTATTAACACTTCTGGGGCCCCTACAACCCTGATGCCAACCCTATTGTTTACACCTTTTGGGCATGTCGAGTGGAAGGCTTTCAGTGTCTGTCATCCAAAAAATGAGGCCCTAAATGCCACTGTCAGTCAGCACTGTGACGCCATGACAGAGGATCTTTAGCGGTTGCCAGGCCTTCTGCCACTTAGAGCAGCTACATTAATGATTAAGAGAGGTACGAGACTTACTCATATATCTCTATTTATAGTATTAATTTTGTTGAAATAAATTAATTATATGTTGTTGAAGTTTAAAATTCAAAGTGTTCAGATTTTACTTTAAAAGAACTGGGGTACCTGCTCGAGGTTAATTTTGACTGGTCAGTCGAGGTTTTGTTGAAAATTGAGTAGTTTTATAAAATAATCAAATCGGAAGGAATGTTTTATTAAAACCCTGTTAAAACATAATTTAATTGGTACATATAATATAATTTTTTGGTTTTGTCTGGACTCTAGAGATAATTTAAATAAATGATATGTATGCTACAATCACGGCATTTCAAGTTATTAAATATACTTAGTTAATTAGTTGAAATGTCTAAAAATGCAAAATAATGATCATTGTAACAGTATATTTATAAATAATTATTATATTCGTTTTAATAAATAGCAAATTTAGTATTCTGCGTTGTGTTCTGTATTTTTCTGGTAAAGGCGATGGTTGTAAGAAGTATATGCGTATGGATTATTTGGATTTTCGTCTGGGATTTTCTTGTAGATAGGATACTGGAAGCCTTCATTTACATTTTTGTTGTAGTTCCTATTAAATCAAATAAGGTTTATTCATACAATTTTCTATGGAATAAAAAATAAAAGAAGAGATAGATAGAATATTCAAAAAGTGCATTTGTCCTGATATGGAGTTTGTCCGTTGTTTGCTTCATTCAATAACATTAAGAATTAAGAAGCTGATCCCATGCAAATGTTACCTTTCATATCCTAGGTGGTCAGCTTGGCTATCATGGTGGTTCACGGCACGATGAGAGGGTCCCACATTGTAACGAGGCGTAGTGACATATGCATCCTCATTATCAAAATAATCAAAGAATCCAACTTGATTTTCAGATGGAGCCGGACTTCGGAAACGCTTATCCTCTTCTGTCTCTTCTTCATATGAATTTTTTTTAGGCCTCTGACTACCCCCTCCATAATCATCATATTCTGGTGGATAACGATCCTCTTCTCCTTGATCTCGGATATAATTACCATCCTGCTCTTCAGGATATCTTTCCCTTTGTTGATCATATACTTCTCTATAAGGAAATCCTGGGCGCTGAGGTGGATTCAAGTTGGAGATGGGTTTTAAAGGGTTTGGTGGAGAGTTTCGAAAATAATCAGGGTCTTCATACTCTCGAAAATCTCCTTCATTTTCATCTTCATAGTCTCCATAATATGAAATGACTCTTGGAACACCAGGGAGAAAAGGGATTCTCTCTGGTAAATTAATGTTATCCCCAATGTCCACGTACTCTTCATTATCGTAGCCTTGACGACTGTACGCTGTCAAGTCCATAACGTTGTTGCCGATATTGTTGTCATAGTCATCCATACCCTCTGCGAAGTATCCTCCTTCATTATTGTCAGAAGAGGGGGGTTTGATGCTTGTTGTGTACAAGCCTTTTCTTTCTTCTAAAAAAATAAATAAATGATTAAAAGCAACCATAGAATAGGGATATTGTAATGATAGGGTTCTTCCATTCTTTACATTATTTGTGAATTTCGCTAATAATAAGAAAGGATTTATTCATTAGATGCCCAAAAATGAGTTTACTACTATTTTAAATGAATTATAAGAAAATCGATTCTCTCAAATGATGTCACAATGTAAGTCAGAATTTTTGCAACATGTTCATATTTTGAGAGATTCAATGTTGTAGCAAGTTTCTATGAGTTGGGCTTCAGCATCTTCGTAGAATAACTACCTATTAGTTATGTATTAGCTACAACTCTGTAAGGTTTGTGAGTACACTCAATCCAGAACTCTGGCACATTTTCTGAATTTACTACCAAGTTAGTAATTTATTTCAGTTTCATAATTGTTCTTTTTAAATTCAAGTAGTCTTTTATATTCTTAAAACCTTTTTTTATTTGCGGTTAATTTAAGAGCTAAATGTTGTTAATTCTTTAAGTATTGAGAAAAATATTAGTGTTTGAAGTCAAATGGTTGTGAGTAGAGAACAGCAACTGAAACTTAAGTGTAGAAAAAAAAAATTCTAACTCTAAGAGAATCAGAGAAACTTATTTTTTAAGTTAAATCAAAATTTGTTTCAACGAGTCTCGGGCGTTGTTTGCTTATACATTATTTTTAGAAAGTAGTACCGTTTGACAAAAAAAAATCAACTCTCTAAATTATAATATTATTTAATGTATAATATTGGCGCAAAGTTAATAGAAATACAAGGTTAAACCGTCATGTAATCGAGCTAGCTAGAATTTTCAATCGTACCAACTGCTTGGCAAGATCGGCAGATTTTGACAAAACACGCAACCACTCACAGTCTATGATGTCACTATTGCTAGAATTTTCAATTTAATGTATCTTACTGACTGTTGGGCAAGAAAAACAGATTTTGACAACATACGCAACCACTCATACACTATGACGTCAATATTAAAAAGCGTGGTGGAAGTCAAACATCAGTCGTATACGTGTTATGGTATAATCTTGCATTTCTATTAACCTTGATATTGGCTTATGTTACTCACATACATAGAGGGCGCTGTGAAAAATGTATTAATTTTTGAAATTAATTTTTTTTTCCAAAAATTTAATTTCCTTTGAATAGCTATGAATTTTTGAAGAAAAAAATTCAACAAATTTTATAAAGGGTTTTCCAATACGACGTGTATTTTGATATTAAAAGAAAGATGGCATTTTTTGAGATAAATTATCGCATGATTATTTCTTGTAAAGAGAAGGTATGCCATTAATAATGGAAAACAATATCAGCCAAATTGGCGCCACAGCTACGCTCACAAGACCGTATCCTTTTTATGAAATTTCCATCACTAAATCGCAAAGTGGGTGTTGTATTCCCTAAATAGCTTCACAAATTCAATTTTTGAGGTCTTGAATCGACGCTGGTCTGTTGGCGTAGATAATATCTTTCACGGGCCCCCAAAGGAATAAGGTGCAAGGTGTTAAATCACAAGATCTCGGAAGCTGGAGCAACAGTTACGGTGAATGGAGTGTGTTATCAATATTGATCTGGACAACGTTTACTTTCAACAATACGACGCTACGTGGCACACAAGCAACGAAACCATCGTTTTTTTACTGGAAAAGTTTCCGGGCCGTGTTATCTCCCGAAGAGGGATATTTTTTTCCCAAAATTTTTTATTTTTTGTGAATAACTATAGATTTTTGAAATTTTTTTCATAAAAAATTTATTTCCCAACTTTTTTTCCCTACAAATTTCTTCTTTTGTGAATAACTATAGATTTTTGAAAAAGTTTTCCAAAGAATTTAGCATTTTAAACTTTTTTTCAAAAAATGTTATTGTTTAATTTTTTTTACTAAAAATTTATGCTTTTGGGAATAGCTATGGATTTTTTTGCAATGTTTTTCTAATAAGTTGTATTTTTTTTAATAGCTATAGATTTTTGAAATGTTTTGGCAAAAAATTTAACATTTGATTTTTTTTTTCCAAAAATATTAATTGTTTAGATTTTCAAAAAAATTAGCTGCAGACTTTTAGTAAAGTGAAGAAAATTGGAATAAATGCAAATACTGCCAGCAAATTTATTATTTCTTCTTGAAATAAATATGTGCCGTGAGCTGAATTTTACTGCTCCAGTATTTTCGAGTTTAAAAAAAAATCCCTATAGGAAACACGAGCTATACTGGTTACTCACCCTAAAGCTTTTTGCTCGCTAACAAATTCGTCAGTTAAAACATCCTATTTTCTATAGAACTAACTATTTTGAACTTAGTTAAATTGTGGTCATAAGCATAATTCAACAACTTATATAATCAAACCATCAATATTTTACAATGTGACACATATATTCTTAGTGGGCCCGATCCTTCTTAATATGAATGCATATTAATTATATGAAGAAAAATAAACAATTTTAAACGTTTAAGATGTATTTTTTTACATATTCATTCATCAAGTGAATAAATTAATTTAAAAACCCCTTTTTATTAAGTAATAATAAAATTCTCCTTAGATACATCTCCATTTTTTACGGGTTCGGAGTAAGCAGATTCCTTAATAATGTCAATGCGAAACTTTTTGAATACGAATAAAAGAAATACTGCATCGTTTTGCTTTGTGAACGAGGCCTAACAATACACATGTACACATTGCACAATAGTGGAGTCTCTAACCCCCCTTTTTTTTGGGGGGTTAAGCCCTTCCAAAGTCCACATCGTTATCTTTATTGTATCACGCAACCTTTCCTCCAAAAAGAAACCCCAAAAAAGGGCTCAAAATAATCAAATCACTCGCAAACTATCAAATTGGCCAAAATGTATTCATAGAAAAAATAATATGGCCAATATATATATTATATAAACGACGAGGGTCCAATAAGAAATTGTATTCCTGTCCTTTCGGAAACGGAGCATATGTATATAATAACTTATTACTTTGTGTATTTATGAAAAAGAATAAATTATGAAATAGCCATGACGTGTCAAGGGAGAAGATGGAATCGACAGCTGACAACAAAATACATAGGGTATTTTTGTGTTAAAGAGATAACACCGTGTGAGGTTAAACGCCGTGTAATAAGTCATTTCAGCTGTTTAACATAACCTCTTTCAAAGAGACAAGATACCTTATATTTAAAGTAAGGAGTGTGTGGCTAGATATTATTAGTATAAGTATTTATTATCATTCGTTACTTCTTTGTGCTTTTATTCTTCAATCTCAAAACAGGACCATAGGACATACCTATCGGTCTTTAGCATCGTTGAATGGTAAAAAAATATTGGACTTATAATAAAAAACGGATTATGTAATCCGTCCCAGTACCGATTCAACATTACTAGTAACTAAATACTTATTGTGGACAATATACATGCAATCGAGACTCCAATACCTATATATACTGTTTCAACTTAGCGAATCCTCCACTGTTTTCCTTCAATAAGGACTCAAAAGTGATTGACCGGAGTTTGTGTATTAATGTACATTGTACATATATTGAGGGTGTGACTCTCAAAATGAGCAGGAAGTTTACTATTTTAAAGTGTTCATTTCCGTATTTAGAAGGATTTTTCATAATGCTTGGATCTTTGAGTCAATCGTGGATTTGCTCTTCGTTAGCTGCTGAAAAAAACTTTTTGCCCCTGCATTGACATTTTTTAATTTGAATTTGAGAGTTATAACCATAGATTTTTTTTTACTGTAATGTTTTTTATGTTAAAAAAATATCTATACTTACACCCTTACTTTTATTTATATTACACGGACACTTAGCAAATATGATTGTCAATATTGCATCCTTATTTCTCATACATCAATTCGTTTTAACGAAAGATTAAAAGCTTTCCTCGTTTTTAAATGAGGCCGTTAATTCATAAATGCTAATTTCATACTGTTTTTTGATTTATCATCGATACAAAATACATGGAAAAGGAACAGTATTAAATTATAATAGTTGATTAGTATTAGTGATGAAAATTGGCACTAAATCAAAAACATCGATAGCTCAATTAAAAAGAAGAGTTCATGGAGGTTGCGTTGTCGTTTACATATAGTATTCTCATCGAACCCTAACGGACAAAAACGTAATCTTCTAGACAACTAAATTTTACCAAAAATTGACTACGTGGGCATTGTCTCGCAACGTGTTTTATACCATTGCTGAGCATTAGATGCATGTTTCATAACTTGAGGGGAATAGACATCGATACTTCTTGATAACAGCATGCCAGAATCCTTTATTTAGGGCTGATGACTAGACGCCTTTCAGAAAACTATAATTTTGTGTTCACAACTTAGGAATTAAATAATAATTACAACTGCTGAGGAAAAGAAAATTCATTCTTCAAATAACTAATTCCCAATAAACGGGCCATCTAAAAAGTACACCGGATTTTCATCACTGCTGATTAGTAAAGAAGGGATCTGTGTAAAGAAAAAACTATGTGTACAGATTAGAAAAGGATAAATGGTTGATGACAAATGCTCTTTTTTCTGTTTTGTTCATTATTTAATAGTTGGCCTTGGTGTTAAATTATCTCTCTGAAGTAAGCATTCCTCCTCTCTTTGCTGTAAAATTGATGTAAAAATGCATGATACAAAAAATATATATGAATTGAAATATAATTATAATATTATCCCTGCACTAATACTATGTCTTAATTCAGAAATACTATACATATCTAATATTATTTATTTAATTAATATTGTTCTTTTTTCTTATAAATAAATATCATGCGACAAAATCTACTCCAGGCAAAATTACCGTAAGGAAAAATGTTCACAGCAAAATTACCGGTCACAATGCTACTGCACCCTGTATTAGTGAAAATGATTCCTTGTGGAAGATACTTTAAAGTTTAGAATGTTTTTAAGTGCTGAAAACAGAAACGGTACGGAAAATGACGTGAGAGGGAATCGATACAACCTTAATGAAAATGCTTTATTCAAATAAATTAGAAGAACTAAAATTTAGGAAGTTATCTCTAGGTTCAAACTGTGTAAAATTTATCGTAAATAAAATCAAGAGATAAAATGTACATTTATATTAGTGATGTGACGATTAATTAGAATTGGGAATCGGAGAATTGAGTGTTTTTTCTAGAATCGGCATTCGGAAAATAATGTTCAATTTGGGATTAATTTTCCAATTTTTATAACTTTTTCCTCCAAATTAAGGAATGTTTTCCAAAAATATTAATTTTCTGTGAAAAACTATGTATTTATGAATTTTTTTCCGTAAAAATTAGTTTTTTTTTGAGTAGTTGTGGATTTTTGAAAAAATTGTAAATTTCAAACTTTATCATGGAAATTTCTTTCCAAAAATTTAATATTACAAAATTTTTCTATAAAATAATTTATTTTTTGTGAACAGTAGTGAATTTTCGAAATATATATTTTTTTAAATAAGCATGGGTTTTAGAATTTTTTTTTTCCAAAAACTTTTTGTGTATAGTTGTTGATTTTTGAAAAAAATTTAAATATCAAATTGTATATTTCAAATTTTTTTCTAGAAAAAATAAATACATATATATATATGTATAGTTATATATATAATCCTGTGAACCCCCTTCATGGAAATGGTATTTTTTTACTATTAATTAAAATATTAAAGAATCGGCAGTGGGAATTTTTACTAGAATCGAATCGGAATTTTTTTTAGGAATCGTTCTATCACTAATTTATATGATTTTTGAGTAGAGAAAATGAAAAAAGGATTGAGTAATACGCTGTTCATTATAGGAAGCATCATTATAAAGATTTTATTGACTGTCACGTCCATCACTTGTTTAGTAGGCCTATGTAATTATTATTATTAACTAGTGTTGGATGCGAGTCTAAATTTTGAGTACAATCGAGTTCGTGTTTTTGCGTGGGGTTGATTAATTCGTGTTATGATAATATACCAATTTTCGAGTTCGATGTAGAGTGTGCCAGGTAAAATCATAGACTTTTTTATAACAAACAGAATGGGTAAACTTTTACAAGAATAAAAACAGGTAAAACATTGAGGCTTTATCTAAGACTTTTTTCTTTATATATCTTTCTATTTTCAAAATGATTTCCTTTGACTGCTACCATTGCCTGGGCATAAAGCTCTTCTTGATAAAGGCATTGGACATGGTCGCCCACTGCTGAATGACAGAGGCCTTGAGGTTATCCACTTCTCTGAGGGGCAACAACGACTCTATTCTTGATTACCCGTCAAATGACGTAGTCGAGAGGTAGATTCTGTTGAGGAACATGGCCAAAAGCACGTTTATACTTTAGTCAAGTCTACCATTTTGTGGTCTCTCTGTACTCGGTTGCCCTTGGTTCCTTCTGAAAGCAGTTGTTGATGTCGTCGTACATAAGAGGCCTTCTCTATATCGTTCAGATATCTCATAACAGTCCAATCACTGACATTGAGAGCCTTGGCATGTTGCCTCATCGACTTGGACGGATTTCTGGTGATCGTGATATCCACATCCTCAATGACCCCGAGTTTTCGTCATCTACCGCTAATAGGGAACCTCTCAAGGGTCTGAACAGAAGATACCATGCTCTTAATTTTGTAAACAATACTTCGGAGCACACTACGACCTTCATGACCTCCTTAACACTCACTTGAGCGTGGAGAAAATTAGACACCGTTGGCTTTTTGTGTCCATGACTCACTGTTGATTTTTTAAAGTATTTAAAATTATTTATTGACCGGAGTAGACACTACTTTTAATAACGCTATCCAGTATTTTAAAATAATCACGTAATTATTGATTTAAAGTATGGTTCTTCCTCCTCTTTAATACATACTTTTAAGTTTAAAAAAAAAGAAGACTTTTAACAGTTTTGGCTGTCCTTTCGAGTTATACTAGAAATTTGAAAATCATTAGTGCAATATTTCGAGTTTTGATTACAATGAGAGTTCCAAAAAAAAAAAACATTTCGTGGGAGTTTGAGTCATTTTTCAGTCAATTCTTGGCTGCTTTAATGTAGGGAAGTTTTTGTTCTTTTCGGGTTACAGTCAAACCCTAATCCAACACTATTATTCATATCATTATAAGGAAGACATAATGAAATACAAATGGGCTCCCCCATACACTAAATGTAGTCCCCAAGAACACTCCCACCTTATTATATATACATACGACTATATTAAACATGGTGTGCATTTCTGGTCCATCGTCTCATTCATACCAAGAGAAGGAGGGAACTCGTTCTCATAATACCGGTTTCTATACGGTTCTTTGGTTTAAAGCCTACCATAGAATGTAATATTTTTATTTATAGGTATTTAAGTATTGATTGTAAGTAAATAAAATGAAATGCATCTAGAAATCATTTGCATATATTTGACCTATACTAGAGCGTTTTCAAGTTATTTCAGCATTGTATATGTGAGCCATCTTGTAGGAGGTAGCCACAACAAAATTTACTAAGAATAAAATTGCTTTTTTCCATCAAGATTATACGGAGAACAGTAGAGTATTTCCTGTGTATAATTGTTTATTATTATAGCTAGAGTTGAGTAATGTGCAATGAAAAAAAGATTGCGAGGTGAGGGGGAGAAAGAGACCTACGGTGCACCTGAATTAAGACTCTTATTAATATCAGCTACCTGAGTGCTGTATGATTTTAGCAGGAGAAAATGAATTACTGCTTTAAAGAGGAGAACATTCTACATTGAAAATAACATTAATGCAGATAAAATATTATACTTAAATTCATATATATTTATTTTATTATACATTAGAAAATCTATTTACACCATAGATAGGTCATAATGCATACTTCAGAGGTAGGAGTTGACACAAACGACGACCTATTAAATAATAAACAAAAAAGAGGACACGCAACAATCGTATTTCCTTTTCAAATTTCTAAAGTTAGATTTTTCAATACAAACTACACATCTCTCATAATAGTAGTAATTATACTAGTGTTGAGACTCGGTCCAGCACCGAATTTTTTTTTAAGTTCGGTCTTAAGTTATTTTTTCGAGACAGATTTGGACCTATTGCTCGGTCCAGACCGCAGTCTCATAATGTGGACCAATTTTTTCGGTCTCATATATTATGAGAGACCAATTTTTTTTTCTAGATCAACTGTCATTTATTTTTTTGAAGATAATCTCAATAGTACACGATAAATTCTAGCACAAATACTGTATACATATAAGAGACGGCGGGATCAAAATTAATCTAAACTATCTCTGTTTGTACTTCGTATAACGTCATTGTACTTGAAAAAACACATGATGTCATTTTATAAACAATTTATATGTAAAATCGGTCGAAACCGATATTTTGGGAACGAATTAGACCAAATTTTTCCTTTGGATCGATCTAGACCAAATTTTTGTATGACACCGGTCCAGAATGAGCTTTTTTGTTGGACCGAATTAGTTCGGTCCAACAAAAAATATAACAGTCTCAGAACGATCTAAGATTTCCAAACCGAAACCCAACACTAATAAATACCCTTACAAAAGCTGATTTCATCTTGAGTCGAGAACAAACCTCTTCAATCAAAAATTTGTCACTTTATATATTCTCTATGATTTGGAGGTTATATTGGGGGTAAAGAATAAAATGACTTCAACTTTTAACGTCCTTCAAAAATCTATCTTTCTGTTGACTAGCTTTATTTTACAGCAGCGAAGAGATACCCAACATCGTTGGTGCCTTATTAAAGTTTAAATAAATTAATCAATTAAAATTTGAGACCCACTGTGAGGACATAAAATGACCCAACTCAAATATTAACATAAACAAGAGTTGATTGTAATCTTCATATCTTTATATATATATAAAATTGACGACTTTTCAGTATAATATATTTTGGCCTTTAACAACCTCTCTGTGGTTATTTAGATCTGCATAACGGAGTTATATAAGATATATAATTATCCACTCTTTCATTCTTGAATTAGTCATACTTTGGGTTCACATGTAAAACAACGCAAGGTCATAAAATAAATATATATTATTATTTAAAGAGTTTATTAAAAAAAAAAAATTATTGTAAAAGGTAACCAAGGGGGCAGTTAAGCATTCATTTGCTAAATTTCAGGCTAATTGGTTCAGTTGTTTGATAGTTTATCCTGAAGAAAGAAACTGAGATACATTCATTGACGGTTTTTATTAATAATTAATATAGAGATTCAGCGGCGTCCGCAGGATTATAAATGTATATATATATATATTTTTTTTTTTTTTTTTGGGGGGCTTGGTTTTTGTAAATTTTTTGCTCTGCTGCATAATTTGGCCGAATTGCCATTTTTTTTTTAAATAAATCCATACAAAAATTTTAATTGATCTAATTTCTGCATAAAATTTTTTCATCTGAATTTGTTTTTATAAAAAAACCCTAAATTCCTTAATTTTGAGGGTAGGGCTACAGGCCCTACACCCCAAACCCCGTGGACACTCCTGATATTAGTCACTGATATTTACTAAAAGTATGTCATTGCATCATTTTACATTATTTTTAGATCCGTAATGTACCCAATCAATGAACTATAAAGAGTTTTCACTAACGTTAAAAATTGCATCATAATCGAAGGAGACGTAAAATGAACATTTTTTCAATACAAATTTTGATGAAACTTTATTTAATGCATGTAAGAATAAAAATAACTTGACATCTGCATTGAATACTACTTGACAATACGGGCAGTTGAATATAATTTAAGTAATACCTATTGAAAATGTTTAAATATGTCTAAACTTTTTTATCCATTAGGAACAAATAAATTTGGATATTTAGTGAAAAACATAATATTCTTTCCATGGCAAAAGTTCATTTTTATTTACAATATGAAAATAAGATAGTATAATATGATTTTAATTCATGTTAGGCTCAGATATCTAATGTAGCCAGGTAATAGAGGGATATATTTTTAATAGACGGTTAGGTTTAAGACCTTTTATTTCTAGGTCCCAATTTAACATTTAATATTTCCTAATTTAACTTAATATTGTTGAAAAATGGGTTTTCATTTTTATAAAACTTGGTTGTTTAAGACACCACAATAACTGACAAACCCAATACTGACGTCACATGAAAACACTCCATATGTGCAGGGGCGTCCACAGGGGATGGGCTAGAGGTACTGTAGCCCCCCGCCCGAAATATAAGAATTTTGCCTTTTTAATAGATTTTTTTATGGATGAGAAATTTTTACACAAAAATAGAGGTAATTTTTTTCTTTTGCAAATTTTTTTTATTTTCTGTGAATAGCTATGGATTTTTGAAAAAATATTTAAAAAATTTAATATTTGAAACTCAATTTTTAAAATTTTTTATTATAAAAATTCAATTTTTAAAATCTTTTTTTAATTTTTTTAATATGAACATTAAATTTTTGAATTTTTTATAAATAGCTATTAATTTTTGAAATTTTTTTCAAAAAGATTTAATTTTTGAGTTTTTTTAATTGAATAAGTATTAATTTTTGAATTTTGTTTATGAAGAGTGATGCATTTTTGAAATTTTTTCCAAAAAAATTTAATTTTTGAATTTTTTTTATGAATTAGTATGGATTTTTGAAATTTCTTTCAAAATATTTTAATTGGGATTTATTTTTATAAATAGCTATGGATTTTTGAAATAATAAAAAAGAGTTGATTTTTTACAAAATAACTACAAACACATAAAAAAAAAAATATATTTTTTCCTACAGACGCCCCTGATGTATGTGATTATAAGTGATATTACGTGATAATATAATCAATTAATTTTTTCAAGGATGGATATTGGGCAGAGTCCGTTATTTAAATTAATTCTACTTGTAAGCATAGAATATTTTAGACTAAGAAAAAAAAACAAGTTTAAATACCTTATTTTAAGAGGAAATATACGTTTGATTGTTTTACAAAATACATTTCTTGTTGACATTTTTAAAGAAAAATACAACTTTTGTTGATCTTTTTTTAGAAAATGCATTTATTAATTACTTTTTTATAGAAACTACGAATAATAACGTAATTCACCATATTAATTAACGATTATTGCTATTTGTGGGGCAATTGCTTTCCTCTCTCCTACGTTTGGGGGGGGGGGGGTTGACCCCCTTCCCAATTTTTATCATATATATATATACCATTTTCATGTACCGAGTGGTCCATTAAAATCAGAACACCTTGAATTTTAATTCATTTAAAAAAAAGTAATTCAACAAAATTACTCTAAAAAGATATGTGTTTGAGCTCTATTAATAATTAATGTAGCTGTTCCTAGTGGCAATGATGGCATCCATGTGGGGGTGGAAGGCCTGGCATCCGCTGCGGATGTAGTCCTCTGTCATGGCGTCCCAGTGTCAGTTGCTTTGAGGGCCTCGGTGTTTGGATAACGGACACTGCAGGCCAAAAGTGTCAAAAGAACTTTAAAAAGTCTTTCAAAAGAGGATATGGGTTTTTATTGTCTAAACTTGCCTCTTAAAAATCACTTATCCCTGTACAGCCACTTTTTTGATAGCTCTCTGGACAGTCTGATGTGAAACCCTTAGATCTCTTGCATGGGTCCTCATATACATAATGGATTGGCGTCCTGGAGACAGACAGCTTCAAGAAGTGCGTGAATATAATAAATTCGTCTATCACGTTCAAGTGTCATTTTCTCAACTTACACGTAATCTAGAGAGCTCAAATTTCTTTTGTTTTGTAACTAATTGATTATGCTTTAATATACAGGAATATAAATTAATTTCAATCTCTCAACCTTCATTAATTAATGAATTAGTAAGTGTTCATCTTTCAATGGGCCACCCGGTATGTAAATAAGCTTAGAAAGGAAATGTAGGATCTGTAACTAAATCTACTCTGAGATATGAGCCCATAACAATGAAGAAATTAGCATTTTGATGAAAATTTGATTAGCTATATATCTTAAATCAAACAATTTAAGGAAGTAAAATACATAATTAAAAGGATATCAGTTAACTTAACAAAACTAATGTTGAATTTTTTTTTTTTTAGGAAAAAAAGAAAAGAAAACCTTAACCTTAGTTTTTGACCTCAATTTTTTCAAAGTATATAGTCTTTTTTTTAAATTTATATAATAATATAATGGTAGAACCCTAATAATTAAAAAAACAAAGCTATTCTATCAGGAAATAAAGTCATAGGTTCATTTAAATAGTTAAAAAAATATTTCATCGAACATATCCTTTTTTAGTGAAATATAATGAATGTGCAAACAATACTTTATAAAAAAATTCTATATTTATATAGATAAAATTAAAAAATAAATAAAGACCATATACCTACTCTGAATAATTTAAGGTTAAAAACTAAAGTCAATATCATAAGTTTTGTTAAACAAACTGATCATTTCTTTGGTTTATGAGATATCGCTAATAAAATTCATCAAAATGCTAAATATTTTCGCCTTTAAGACCTCAAAACTCAGAATTGGATTAAGTTAGAGATCCAATTTTTCATTTCAGATACAGTCTTTTGTAAAAAAAAAACACATACCAAATTTGAGTCGAATCCGTTTCCTCGTGAAAATTTATGATGGAATTACCCATATATTTAACAAAAAAATAATCTATTTATATAAGTAAACATATATACGGTTTTAAAAAGATTGTACAAACTTACAATCATTGCACAATTTCCATATACAAATTATTATATGTCAATTATAATTTGAATATCCTCGCACACTTAAAAATGCACGCATTTCCACTTCTCTAGTTATTGAAATGAAACTTTCCAACTGGAGTTAAAAAGGAAACTATTTGTACGATAAGGTATATTTAAAATCATGAATGTTTAATTGTAATTCCTATACTGAGTAGTTTCATTTATAATATAATAATTGGGAGGAATTAGTTCTGGAGAATTATGAGACGTGTCGAATATATATGAGTATTAATTCATGTTGTAATAAAAACTAATAAATAAGATAGTCATTATTTTAATGGGTTTTTTTTTGGTTTTTTTGTCATAACTGTTTATCTCATTGGCAATCAAAACAATGTTCAAATGGTGGTTGGACTCGACAATTTCAATTATTTTATCCTTCGAAAATTAGCTTTGCATCTTTAAAATCAAAATTACTGGGAGGGAATGTAAGGTGGAAAAAAAAATTGCGCGGGATTGTTTGTTACAATATCAGGATCATAAACACTTTTAACATTATCACCCACCTGGCTTGCGTTTTCGCTTTTATCGAAGGCAAGCTGTAACCTATGGTGAATTTTCTTTTTTTGGATTATATCTGTGATGCGTGCTCAAACAATAATGTGTCAAAAAATTACAAAACTGTTCTGGAATTTTTGATTGCGAAATTTTAAATGTCTAGGACCATCTAGTGTAAATCGATTGTACTTATACAACGCGAGATACACATTATTAAAGTCATCTATCGGGAAAGGATTTGCTTTTACTACTGCTGTTGTCAAGGGTGTCCACAGGACATACTTTTTTTGGAGGGGGGTGGGGAGGGGCTTGGTTTTGAGAATTTTTTTGAAAAAATATTCCAAAACAAAATTTTAAATATTAAAATTTTTCTAAAATCTACAGCTGTTCACAAAAAACTAAATAATTTGGGAAAAAAAAATCAAAAATGAAAGTACATATATTAAACTATATCTAATTTCCAAAGTTTTTTACAAAAAGTTAAATTTAATAGGAAAAAAATTCTAAAATCCACAGCTGTTCACAAAAAATGATATTTTTTGTGAAGAAAAATTCACAAATCCATAGCTATTCTCAAAAAATTTAAAACATTCAATTTTTAAATAATTTGCCCCGAATGACCTTTTTTTTAAGAAAATAAAAATCTTTCCAAAAAAGAATAAAAAGTTTCACCTCTTTTTGCAAGAAATTTTTTCTTCCTTACCAAACAAAATTATAGTAAAATTCTTTATAATTATTTTTTTAGAGGGGGGACTACAATCCATACAGCCCATCCCCTGTGGACGCCCTTGAGTATATAGATAGATCCGTGTGATCTGAAGTAGGATTTTTTTCACCTACGTATCATTTATAGACTATAGTCTATTTCCACGACTGTATTTATTAAACGTTATATGATATACCATAAAACAATACAACTGCTTCTATTCTATCCCTTATTTTATTATAAATTATTATGATCAATAAATATTATATACTTCCCGTTAAAAATTATGATAGAACAATCATTTGGTAGAGTCAACTTTACATATGTTACGTAGGAGAGACTAGGAACAATTGCAACACTTAATGTATTTGCTCAATTACTTTGACACGCCAATTTTTGAAACAGCATACCTAGATATGTTGGTCATTGATTGAATCTATTTAAAGGGTATACATTATTGATGATTTTGTCACTAATTACATTTGAATGTGACGCGTCAAATGTCCTGTCCCTGAGACTAGTTGCAAGTTAAAAGTTTTTAACAAATTAAACAAAATAATATTTTTTAATAAATATATCATTTTATTTTTTATAATGTTGAATTATTCCATTTCAATGTATTATAGTAAATTAAGATTTATACTAATGTCTTAGACTTTACTGTATAGATCACAGAAAGATTATAGATTGGAAAAGTTCACTCTCAAAAAAATATTCAAGGCTACTAGCTAGAAAGCATGTTCGATGTAAATTGTAACTGTATAAGGAAGAATAAACTTTACGAGGGAAATTGTAACCTTTGTTACAACCGTAAAATGTAATTTTTTCTGGAAAAAATTTCACTGTTGGTAATTTTACATCAAGGAAGTTTTGCCGCATGACATATTCGACGCCTTTTTATATTTTCATATTATCAGTTCCAATTTTATAGTTGTATTTCAGATGAGATGAATTAGTTAGCAAGGAGAAGACGAATAAAGGAAAACAGTTGGAAAGAATAGATATAAAAGTTCCAGCCAATAATATAAACAGGCGGCGAATATGTCATGCAGCGAAATCCCATTGAGGCAAAAATATAGGCGGCAAAATTACCAACGGCAAAAATGTTTCGACAATATTACCGGCAGCGAAGATTTTCGAAGAAAACTTACCTAGAACTGTTATAATGGGTTGGTCACTGCAGAGCTTACGCACAATTTAGAACGCATTTCTTCGTCATTTTTATTATGTGGTAACTTTTTAATTTTCAAAAAAAAAATACATATATATATATATGTATGATGTGAAATGCAATAATAATAAAAAAAATGGAGAAATAATGCGGTCAAAGTGAGTGCGTTAGCACTTCAATGAGCCCACCTTACAACTCTCCCCTTTGTACTGAGCGTTACAATATCTCAAAAATCTCCTCACTGAGTGAGTTTTGAATTTTGATAAAATAATATAAATAATGTCAAACAAAAACCTCTCGGAAACTGTTTTTATTCAAAATCTCAAAGAAAAGTAGACTAAAATTATTGATTGATGTTGATAATAATTTGCATTATATTTAAAAATTGTCATGTAAATTTTATGGTTCTAGCTTTTTGACGTTTGAGAATACGGGAGTGTTGCAGCGTTCTTGTGTTGCAACAGTTCCGGGCCTTCCTTACCTTTTTAGTATATTAATGGTAACAATTTGTTTATAGAGAGTGCGAGACCAATACTTTCTTCTTTTTTCATAAGGCAATTAAACAAGTTGTATAAATGAGAAAAGTTTTACACCTGTTTACTAATGATAGTACACATTAGAAGTTTTGTTTTACAGTTTTAAAAATTATAGTAGATGTTTCCAATTGTCAATATATTAAATAAACCAAACACTTATATTTTAATACCGGGTGATTTTTTTAATTTTTTTTTTGTTTCTCTTTGAATAACTTGTCATTAGATTGTTTTAGAACAAAAAGATGGTAAATTTAATTGTACAAATATTCTTTTTTTTTTTTAATAATGGGGATGATTAGTTGATTAATTAATTACTAATTGTCAATTCTACAAAGGTCTTAAAATTTTTTTTTTCAAAAATAATGCAGATTTAAATACCCGATTTAAACAAATCACACTAATTTAAAATTTTTACATGTCATCATGACACCAATTTCAATTCTCTAGCATCATTTTCTTTAGAGGTTATTTACGTTAAAAGTATTTGCATATTTTAAATTGTGAAAATAAATTGAAGAAATTGTTTTTGTATGTTAGAAATTAAAGCTATTACCTGATTTTCATTAATAGCACTACTAGAAACGCAAGAGCTAAATTGCAAATAGATTAATTTTATTAAACAATATGTGTCACACTATTTTTATGGTAATATACATTTTTGACAAGAGACTCTTTACTTCCTTCAAGGGGTAATAGGAACTGACTATATTTTTGAGAAAACTTTAGAATGTCGCCTCTTGAATGAATTCAAGCCCACCCCGCTACTATTTCTACAGACAGATTGCCTCGCATTATAAAAAAAGAAGTATTGTTGCCACACTATGTACATAGAATATGTCATTTTCTATTGAGGGCCTAATAAGATATTGTGAATGATACTTACCCATTATCTCCGTCGTATTAGAAATGGTAGTATTGTTGCTCTCAGATAGGGGAAGAAGTACCAGAAACAGATACAAAGGAATAATAGATCCATGATGCTTTTTCATACTGAGTCCTCACCGATGAACCATCTAAACTCAAATGCTTTGATTTCCACATTTAGACAATCAATATTTTTATTTTTCCAGGTGGTGGAAAACACGTACTGTAAGGAGTAAGTTCAGGGTTAGATAATTACATATATATGAAAATGGAAAAATCTGTCGTCATCATGATATTAACCTTTTTGACAAAGTAATGCTGGGGAAAATGTAAAAGGAATATCATCTTAGTTAACTGATTTATAATAAACTCTTTGACATTTATTGTTCTAAAACAATCAATTATAGTTTTATATTTATATTGTATATTGATATATATGTGATGGGAATTCTGGCTCTTTTTAGAGAACCGGGTCTTTCACCTCAGGGGTGGGTTGGAGGGGCTGTAGCCGCCATCCCCTCCAAAAAAAAAAATAAAATTTACAATAATTTTAATATTGGAAATTTTTTCTGAACAACTGTAGATTTTTGTAATTTTTAATTTTTACCAAAATGTAATAACTTTAATAGATATATTACAATTACAGAAGCATCCTCAGGGGTGGGTTGTAGGGGCTGTAGCCGCCATCTCCTCCAAAAAAAATATATATAAATTTTCAATTATTTTAATATTTGAAATTTTTGTGAACAACTGTAGATTTTTGTAATTTTTAATTTTTACCAAAATGTAATAACTTTAATAGATATATTACAATTACAGAAGCGTCCTCAGGGGTGGGTTGTAGGGGCTGTAGCCCCATCCTCTCAAAAAAATATAAAATTTTCAATAGTTTTAATATTTGAAATTTTTTGTGAACACCCAATTACAGAAGCGTCCTCAGGTGTGGGTTCAAAAAAAAAAAAATCCAATAACTTTAATACTTGAAATTTTTTGTGAACAACTGTAGATTTTTGTAATTTTTAATTTTTTTCCAAAATGTAATATTTGAAAAAATTTCGAAAAAAATTTACTTTTTAAATTTTTTTCAAAAAATTTAAAAATTTTGATTTTTTTTTAATTCCAAAAATGGAGCAAGAAATCGATAGAATAGAAATTCGTAAAAAAAAATTCCCTCATTATTTCCTTCAAATTTTTTAATCCTGACAAAAAAAATTGTTTAATAAAAAGCAAAAATCCTTTCATCCCCCTCCCCCGCCGTAGACGCTCTGACCTGGCTCCTGATTTGAGGTGAGCTGGCTTCTTTAGTTCACATCAAAGAGATGGCTTATAGAGCCGTTACGTTTGGAACGACACATCACTAATTTATATTCAGTGCGTCCCTATAAAACAGGATTATTTACTATGGCATGTCACCCATAGTATATGTTTAGAATCAAAAAAGGAAGATCCTTCCTGTTTTATAAGGACACATAGGTATATAAAATTAAAATCCATAGCTCAGTTTTCTATAATGTCAACATAAAGTAAAATATTTATAGACCTCGAAACAAGGGGTGCCTGGAAGTGGGAGTTATGAGACAGTTTCTGGATCCGAAATGTCGGTCCAAATCGCTCTAGAAAAATAATTTATAACCGAACCGGGAAAAAATTCATTCTTAGAACGGGTCTCAGCACTGGAATATACCCTTCAAGCTCAGCCAGGGATCACAAATTCACAAAAAATCATGGTGATGAAAGATAGTGTTATCAATCAAAGTGATATCACACATTGATATATATTGTGTGGAATAAAAGTTATTATGATTAGTTTATCTGACCCTGATTTAAAAATAGCAAGGTGAACAAACTTCACTCATAGATATGGATTCTGGTGGAATGAATTGATTTTAAAAATATTAATGACACTAATATGTATTTCACAATGTCTCTCTTTGAATATATGTGTACACTTTAGATAAAACCTTTTGGCTTAATCATAAATTTTAACTTAAATAAACAATTACCGTAAAAGACATATTATTTCAAAAGTGTGTTTCGATTAATAAAAATATATATTATCATCAAAATATTTAAAATATATATATTTTGAAGTAAATATTAATAAGGACACTAATCATAAAAAAATCTGATTCTGTGGCCTACTGAAAGTAACTTTTATAATCTATAAAAATGATTTGATAGCTTAATAAATACACAAAAATATTTATTCAATCAACAATTCTAAAATAACTCTTGAAGTATTAATTTTTTTAAGGTGCTAATTTTAATTTTTAATTTTATAAAGTTATATATTTTTACTTTACAACAAACTATGATTTTCATTATTGAGATCAATATAAAGGAATTTATTAGACTTCTAAAGAATAAAGTTCAATTTCTCCGATTCAGAAATCTGGAAACATGTAACTATATACTTCATTGTTTTTTTCTCTTATTTAGGTCTCTCAAGCCGAAAAATACTACTCAATCGAGTAAATATTATAAAGGAAATATTTTTTAAAAGGACTTGTAGCCTACATAACAAGAAATTTTGGGTACAAAAATGGGTCATTTTTGAGTTTATTCAGGTAAAATCAATCAGGAAAACGCCATCTCAATCTTAGTGTATAAAAAGGATTGAAATTTTGTTTCATTCTTGATAGTGCGATTGATGTAGCCAAAAATTCGGGATTAACTTGGAAAGGTTGGCCATATTTTGATTTCCAAGGAGTCATTGGTTTAGGGAGAAGAGGCTTAATATTTTGTAATTAATAATTGATTCTTATTTTTGTATATTTTTAATTGTTGTTTTTCTTGATCTTTAAATTGTATCAAAGAACTCACCGAGACCCATAGCAAAACAGTTCCGAGAAGGAAAGTTAAAAAGAACTGAAGAGAGAGTTCAAGAGTACGTGAAACTGTTTAGTTGTAAACGGAGGAGTACCGAGAACCGGCCAACATATGGAACCTCTTATGATATTAACAAATCTGTGATATTTATTTTTCTACACTTTTGACTTAAATAACCAAGCTGTCAACGGCGGTGATTTTGTAACGGATTCGTTTTTGTTTCCAAAGAATATCATGATTTCTTTAAACTATTTTTGAAAGTTTGATTGTTTTAATTCCATTTTCTCTTTTTTTTCATACATTTGGCCCGTTAACACAAAAAACAATCTGGAATGATATTTCTCCAAATTGAGTGACTTTGTATTTTTATTAAAAAATGATTCTCCTCATAGAATAGCTGCAAATTGTAATTAAATTAACTACAATCGATTGTCACAGTAAAAGAATAAGAAATTGATAGATTTTATTTGAAAAGCCATATCGGGGACAATGTAAATCTCTTAAATCTAACGAAGGTTTTAATATTAAGTTAAAATTCTAAAAACAGCTGCCAATGTAATAAGAAGAAACTTGCTAATGTCGTGATGATAAAAACATTTTTATACTTAAAGTAATAGTTATATATAATACTTTAAGTTAATAAAACATAGTTTTAAGGTCATGTAAAAAAGTCGAAGGTCACAAAAAGGTCAAATTTTTCTAAATTTTTATTTATAGTTTTTGTGAATGCAGTAAAACTTTTCCAGTCAAATACTAAAAAAAATGAAAACAAAAAAACTGGATCTTCCTTACTGTCTTAGAAGCGGAGAAAAGGCCATCTGAACGAGACCAACGAATTTCGGTCTGTGCACTTTTGGACTCTGGCAAGGAACCAATGGAGGGGAAGTTGTTGCAATTAATCAAGACCAACTACCTGGAGATGAACGTGGTGTTCCAGCGACACACGTCCAAAAAGGCCCAAAAGTTACCTCCTACTAACCAGATTGTACTTCACTTTTTGGGTGCATATTGAGTCCAAAGCCTGCACCATCTTGACCCAAATATCAACAACCTCAATGACACCGTCACCCAGCACTGGGATGTCATGTCTAAGGACTACATCTTCAATGGGTGTAAGACCTTCCATGGCCGCCTGGAAGCCATCATTTCTGCCAAGGGGGTTACATGGATGATTATGGTAGCCAAGACATCCTATTAGTTTTTTTATTTTATTGACATACCCTATTACATGTGGTTGCTGAAATACATCTTGATAAATTTATAGATTGAAAGTGTATAGATTTTCTCGCTGCACCCTGTATTTAGACTTGAGTACCTCTCCCCATCTTCTTCTCTTCTTCCTTTTTCACCTCTTCTACGTCCACGATCTATCTATATGTATTGTTGTATCAATCCTTGGGACCAGTCCTTAAGACTGCCTGTACTTCGGACTGTCAAGACAAACAAGGATACCTAATGCAAGTTTATTTATCTTGTAGTTTAGACCGTTATATATCGTTAGAGTTATCCTAAATTAGGGGTCCTAGAAAGAAAATTGTATATTTATTTCCAATCCTTCCATTGAAAATGAAGGATTTGATGGAAGGAATTAAATCCTTCATATATATATCTTTTAAATCAAAGATATATGACGCTATGGACGTATCACCCTTAGCGTCATATATATCTTTGATTTAAAAAAAATATTCTCAAGGAGTTATAAGATATTTTTAAATCAAAGAAATATGACGTTAAGCATGAAGGATTTGATGCAATTCGTTCACCTGAATATTATATATGTCTTAATAAATAAGTGGTTATTTCATCGTAACAAATTTCTACTATTGCCTTTATTATGGTGGGGTGGGAGAAGCTTTTGTAGATTGAATTTTTAGTACACCTTGAGTAAAAGAGCTATTTATTTTTGGCGCAATTTCCTGAAAACATTGTGTGTTTACTCAGTAGTAATTTGTTTACATAGGCGAAGTTAATGTCGTCATCTTGCATTTATTATACGTTGTATTTATTACATCAACGTCATCTTGAAGATATTGATCTTTTTTTAGTTTATCAAGGGCGATTGCAGCATTATATGTATATAATTTTTTTTTTTTTTTTTTTTTGCGGGGGGACTTGCTTTTTGAATTTTTTTTGAAAAAATATAAAAAATTATTTTTTTTTTGGAAAAAAAAGAATCAAAAATTACACTTCAAAAATAACATTTTTTGGAAAAAAAGTTAAAAATTAATAGCTTTTCAGAAAAAATTTCAAAAACCCACAGCTGTTCACAAAGCTTTTCAAAAATACAATTTTTAATATTATATTTTTCAACAAAATTTCAAATATTAAATTTTTCGGTAAATAATTCCAAAAATTAACAGCTATTCAAAAAAAAAAAAAAAAATTCAAATATATATTTTAAAAATTCACAACTATACAAAAAAATTAATTTTTTTCCAAAAAAATTACAAATATTACATTTTTTGTAAAAGAATTTAAAAAATCCTCAGCTATTTAGAAAAAAATTTCAAATTAAATTTCAAATATAAAAATTTAGATATTATTTTTCAACATTTAGAAAGAAAAAATCGACGATTAAATTTTTGGTGAAAAAAAATTCAAAAGTTATTTATTCGGAAAATAATTAGAAAAATTAAATTAAATTTCAAATATTGAGTTTTTAGTAAAAAGCAAAAATTCCTAAATTGGGGCCCTATTATTGGAATTTCTTAGAGATCCAAGGTTACGTTAAAGATAAATTCAACGTGTTACTAAATACTTTCACTTTGAATGAATCATCTCACAAATATTTAATTAGTAATTAATTAGTTATTTAGTGCAACATACTTTTAAAGTATGAGGCCAAACGTTGGTATTTGCATCATTCTAGTGTTGAAGATTCAATACGGAATTAATAGAAGGTTTTATTCTTCATTAACACTCATGACTCATATCAAAACATGCTCACACCCATTAAATTGCCATACAGTAAGCTCCAATTAACCCGGATCTCAAGGGACCGGGAAAATGTGTCCCCTAAAAAAGAAGTCTGCATTATCGAATTAATTATATACTCCATTATAAGCTTTCGTTAATGTCTATTACCTATATAAAAATATCTCTATTAAGCTTTTGTGACCTAAGCAGTTTCCACTGTATCTTGATGTCTCTGACAGGAAAGGATTTGCAATATTTAAATTTATATACATATAAAGGGTTTAACAGATAAATTTGGACATCATTTGACTTCATCAATATCAATCACGGGGGGCACATGCCTTTATTTAGCAATATATGCATAGAAAATACATTTTATTAGACTCAACAACCATCAAACGCCAGCATGCGCTCTATCCTTTGCCTGAAGTTTAACTTGTAACCTATCCCACATTTTGCAGGCATGTCCAACAACTCAGACGCCAACAACAGATTCCCATGATATAGTCCAAGATATGATAACATCATCAATGAAATAGAAAGGGTTCACATTTATAACAAAGACAAATATTTCGTGTGGTGATTGATTCATAAAACTTGATGTCATATGTGCCCGCAGTGGACACGTTGGACTTGTGTATCCCACAATAATTTCAAACACATCTTGGAAGAGGCTGAAGACCTCAAGATATCTAAGTATGTCTCTAAGGACACGAAAAAGGCTGTTTTTGATTTTCTTAAAATGCATTTAACAGCACCGTTTATGGTAATTCCAATTGCAATAAACAGACGAGGTACTATTACATCTAATTATGTCGACCATCTGAAAAAGGAACTGGATATGACTCCAACCTACATTACGTACTGGTAGCTTAGGGTCCTTTCGGAATTACGTAGGATTTTCTACCTGTTCTGGGATAATATTTGGCAAATTGTAATTGTTATCTTGTCTATGGTAATGTATTTTGCCTTCAATTCACGTTCTTTGTCTTCTCTACAACTGATGATGACCTTCCTTCCTTCTTTTGCAGACCATTTGGTGTTCTTCATATAGTCTAATTCTCTTCGCGTAATAACCTAATCAACCATTGACTCTAATTATATCTCTTCTATACCTCATTAAACTTTGGTCCATTTACCTAACAGTTGATCAATATTCGCGTTTAGTAATAGGATAGTATATTATGTTACTGGTTATTCTATTGTATACAAATTCGAGAATGTTATTTATCGCACTTAATGTGATATTTGCTTGTACCTCCGTTCTGTTCATTGAGTTTATTTTTATACAACATTTGCTAGAGGGAGGGTGTTAGGCAATTCGGTTCTGTTTGTCGATGGCCAGCCTTCTTGGTGAGCCTTTGCTTTGGCCGGAAGAAGAAGGACGGCATGAAGTCGTCCTCAATCGAGACGACAATGAAGTCAATCATATAGCCGGATGCTTAATCTGAAATTTTGAGGACTGTCTTGCCCTTGCACTCGGGTATCCACTTTCGATCCTCCTGATGCTGTGGGGAAACAATGATTCTCTTTTTTGCCGGAGAAAAATACCAAACGAGGAAATTCACAATTCTTCAACTGCGACAAAATCTTGGTACAGCGATGCCCTTGGTCTTGCCAGTGGCCGAGAAGAGGTGAGCCTGGCCCTGCATATAAAAGGTGAGTCTGTTCCGGTCCTAATAACCATCATTGTGCCCATTGAACAGTCCTTGCCCGGCTTTACAGGATTCGCCTAATTTGATCTTTTCAGGTCGACCATTAATGTTGGGGTTCTGTTCCTGTCACTTCGGGGATTTGGGAGAATACTGGCGACATCGCCGAACTCATTCAGGCGCTTTAGAACATGGTAGATAGTTACCCGGTGGAGTTGATAATATCCCTGGAGCCGGTTCTTACTCGAACTAATTCAGAAATAGTCGTTTTTATGGTTGCTAATGCTCTTAACCTATCAATGGTCGTTAACTTGACCGAAATGTCTTTGTTATTCATTTTGGTGAAGTTTGACTTCATCAGATTTAATTTGTTAGACGCTGTAAAAAAACTAATCCTTCAGCGTTTATTCTTAAAATTGTTCAACTGTTCCTCGTTAGGTTTTGTTTTGTTTTGAAGTAGGTTTCTATATATTTCTCGGGTCAGCATTTGAATATATCTATTATTTTGGGTAAAAACTACGGTTTCGGTCTTCTTTTTGCAGGGGTTTTCAATTATATAAAACGAAAATTGAGTTTGGCATCTGATATATGCCCAAGATCCACCCTGTATGTAATTGCCTCAACCACCTACTTCATATTATCATAGTTTCCGTCTAAATATAAAACATGGTCATCTTGACATTTCTATATCAATGCAGAGATTGTATTATTTAGGTTAGTAAACAGGAGTAAGCTTCATATATATTCTACAGACCCTACTTACATACACAATCAAAGCAGTATGCAAGAGTTCTAGGTGTTAGTTAATGGACGTTAGAATGTTCCTTCTTCTGGGTATAATATTTTTTTCCCCTTGCACGGAAACCTTTTGTTCTGTGAACAATCGGATATCTCATTTTGGCAAAGTTTGAAGCCTATCAGTAGGGCCCGTTTTAGGAATGTTTAGGGGGAGGTGCCCCAAGCCATGTTCTTGATTGAAGCAAGTACTGTATAGAATTTTAACTATATATTGTATATAAGTTACGACGTTGTACAACTTGGAACGCAAATAGTACAAATTGCAACAAAAATTTGAGATGAATAATTTTAGAGGAAGGATGTACAGTACTTTGGATTAGGATTATGCAATAATGGTATATTCCATGGATGACTATTTTAATACAAATTACTAATATATAAGTATTGTATGTTTCGTTATAGAGTTCAAATGTCCACAGTGATATCACTCCGAACTACCTACATACTAACAATCTAATTTTAATAGACCAAAGGGAAATGATTGTATCAATTAATAGCTGGTAATTAGAATGACGAATGTTTTAATCAAATAATGCATTTTAAAACGTATAAATTTCAACTTGTACAGTTTCATCGTACAAGTTGCAACTTATACGGACAAAGCAAATTGAACAAAACGTATATTCCACCGAAAAGAAACTTTTACAATAAGGCCATAAATTATATAAAAAAGGAAAGGTCGTTTTCAGAAAGTAAATAAAAAAGGCTGTTCTGAAAAAAACCCGTCATTCAATGGAATATGTACACAATTAATTAAAAAAGGCCATAAAAATTTGATTTCTAAAAAAGTGAAATTATGTTGGTTTAAATCCAATTTAAAAAATGATATATATATATACAAACATATTATTTTTTTACTTAGTTATATAATTTATTTTATTATATAACCGAATAAATAAAACACACCCTCAATGACTTCAAAAGGGATCAGTTTGACCTTCTTTAAGGACTGACAAGGGGGACTGGACTGGATGTGACCGTACTACGATCCTCGGTCCTAAATAAATCTGACACAACACTAATTGCCGTTTTAATTTTAATCTCATATGGGATTTGTGGTGTCGCAAATTATTTGTTAGTATGTGTTTTGTTTTTTTGTTCAACAACTATCGCTACAACTAAAGGGTCCTACATCTATGACGTCAATGGGGGGGGGGCATTACCGATTCAAATATTTTTTAGGGGGAGGGAGAGGGTATGGGATATTTCGGAGTTCATTACATTGAGAAATAATCACTGTGAAGACTGATCAATATAAAGTATATCAGCAGGGGCATTTGGGGTGGAGTTGGTAGGGGCTGTAGCGCCTCTCAAACATTATTTTTTTTGAAAAAAGTCATTTTAATTCCAGAAAAACAAGTCCAATAGAATCCTCTGGACCCCTATCAATTTTTTTTTAAAGAAAACCAATATATTTTTTGTAAAAAGATATACAACGGTAGTGTGCACGGGGGGATCTAAAAATTCAGGATGTCCAATTGCAAGGGTGCATCAAGTTATGGACAAATACAAACAGGGGGAAAGGGGGTCAAAAATTGTACTCTTTTCCAGACTTCATAATTGTATGACCACCCCTTGGGCTAAATTTCATTGTTGATAAAATAGGGAAGCCACAAATTAATGAGCACATTCTTGGCAAAATTATCAACAACAAAAGAAGTAAAATAGTTTTTATTCATAAAGCAGATACTAATAAATATTGACAGTACAACTTTAGACACATAGCATCAAAGTAGAACGCTACAAGAGGCCTAAAAACGGCGTATAACGAGCCAAAAGTCCCTTTTTTTGCAGTAAAATGTCTTGTATCACCTAAAAATGTTCAAAGAGGCTTCACTCTTAGTCAAAGTCAGTTTTGATTGTCTTCAGAAGAAAATGTCTTTGTGTAGGAGAAAGAAAGTATTCACGACATAATAGAACAGTCTCTTTGACATGGATAATATTGAATAAAGTAGCTATAAATCCATCATATTCATTCATATTACCGTTTAAACATATTCTCGATTATTATTCATTATATAATAAATAAGTATTACTTTTGATAAACGTAAATATGAAATGATGACTTAGCTGTACTGCACTTAATGACGTGTATGCTTGAATGGAAATGTTATTTGTATATAGAGTGAAACATCCCTTCGAATAAGTGTGTGTACTTCATTTAAGCGTGCAACTGTCTGGTTTCAGGGTTCAGGGGGAAAGGAGAATAAAATAATGGAAATATTATGAAGCAAGACTTAACACCACTACGGTAACGACAACAGTTATCCTAATTATTTTTTTATTTTAGTAGGAGAAACAACACTCAGAAACCGTTGTTAAAGTGTGGATATGTCTATAATATACTCGTAGATATGTATATATTACAGATTCTGATGATTAAACAACAACTCCAAGCAACAACCACTCTACAAGAAGTAGACAGAAAACGAGTAGGGGCGTGTTCCCATCCCTGACAACTACATCCACTACCCATTATTTTAAGTGCGAGTGTGTATTCATGAAGTAGTATAAAATACGCAGAACTCATGCAATCCACAAACAGTTCCATCTTCGAACTTACAAACATACTTCAAATCCAACATGAAGATCTTTGTTGCCTTGTCTCTTTTGCTTTCCGTTGCGTATGCACAACATTTTAACATCCCTTCCGGATTCATCAGCTTTGGAGCTCCTTCAGTGGCTTCTCGCCCCGCACCAGCACCAGTAAGCCGTCCTGCTTTCCGCCCTAGACCTGCTTTTGCTCCAGCTCCAGTTGCGGCGCAGGCTCCAGTTTCTTCTCCAGCTGCATCTACTGTTGGAAACTACGACTTCGAAGGAAAGAGATACTTGCTCTCATGGAGAGATGGCCGTTCCTCATTGGATCACTCTGCTGGTTCGAGCTACTGTAGAGGCAAAGGCATGAGATTGATCTCCTTGGACTCCTCCTCCAAGATCAACCACTTTTTCAACCTTTTGCAAAACGAAAGAATTGAATACTTCTGGACCGGTGGGAGCATCTCCAGGTAAGATATACGCATATCTAAGGAGCCGCTTTATTCAAATACCTAATGTTATTTTTACATCAATAGAGACAAGGGAACTTTGACCTGGGAAAATGGACAACGTGAAGGCATTTCCAGAGGTGTCTTCCCTTGGTCCGACAAGGGCAGACGTGGACCACAACCCGATGGTGTCAACTCTGAGAACTGCTTGGCTATCTTGAAGAACGTTTATAATGATGGTGTCAAGTTCCACGATGTTGGTTGTCACTTTCAAAAACCCGTCATCTGTGAACAACTTTAAATCCTTGCTTATAAATAAATCCTTTATTTATACTTATTTATTAATAAAGAATCACGAATCATAGCTGATTAATTATTGCAGTAATTAAGTTAGTCCTTTTCAGGAGCGTCAGCTGGATGATATTTTTTTTTGGAAGGGGGCTGGGTTTTTTTTGTACAATTACAAAAAATAGTATAAAAATCCACACCGGTTCACAAAAAATAAATGTTTTGGAAAAAAAATTCAAAATCAAAAGCTGTTCACAAGAAATTAATTTTTTTCTAAAAAATTAACTGCTATACAGAAAAAAATTAAATTTCAAAATTTGAAAAATCCACAGTTGTTCACAAAAAATTTGAAAAATCCACAGCTGTTTACAAAAAATTTGAAAAATCTACAGCTATTTGCAAAAAAATTAAATTTTTTGGAAAAAAATTTCAAAATCCAAAGATGTTCACAAAAAACAAAAATTAAATTTATTGGAAAGAAATTTCTAAAATTCACAGTTGTTCAGAAAAAACCAAAAATTAAATTATTTGGAAAAAAAATTCAAAAATAAAAATAATATATTTAGCTATTCACATAAAATTTAACTTATAGGAAAAAATTTCGAATATTATTATTATTTTATTCATAGTTCCTTTTAAAAGTACAAAGCAATTACATTACTTAATTATACATAAATAAACATTATAGTTTAAATTTATTGCTTCATAGAAGAACTTTCAAAAATTTCTATCAAAGAGGGCAGTTTGAAAACTAAAAACAAAAAATTGCCTCTTTTTTAAATGAAGCACATCATTAATATTACTAAATAAAAGTAATTGAAATCCAAATAAATTATATCAATCAAGAGTCTGGGTTTGGAAATTCTAAAACTTTCGGGAGTCGACTTTAATAGGTTCTTATGTTGGAGTGATACCGATGGATATAATTTTACTACTTTGCCAACTGGAATCCAGGACGTATCATCAGCATTGGGGATTTTCAAGGAAAGGCGGTATATCTACCAGCGGATACCATAAAAATGTATCTAAGTTTTTAAGGGTAAATTGGTTCATAAGATGTAAGCATTCCAGCAATTAATGCCTTAGAGTTGAATAAAGCAAAAAGACTGCTTCTTCCTTTGTGATAATCCGAAGAGTATAGAAGATTTGATTAAATTCAAAGGTCCATTTTCCAGACATTGATGTTGATGGCTACGAATCTTGTAGAATTTTGACAACCCATCAATCCACAAAGGCATACAGTATATTCTTAAAAAATTTCCACACTCTTTGTATCAAATTATATAATTTGATAAAATTGGCAGAAATCGGAAATTGTAAATTTTTTAGTGAAAAGCAAAAATCCTTAATTTGGGGAGGGGGGCTAAAGCCCCTTCAGCCCACCTTCTGCAGACGCCTCTGCCTTTTGATTTGAAAGAAGAGTGGTGGAATAAATTTGTCGAGGGGCTTAATCGACTATTAAAAAAAGAAGGCACTTAATATGAAGGAAGCGATTCTACTAATTATGTTTAGACAATGAAAAATGATGATCGTTAATGTTATGTTAGCTCATAAAACTATGTTTGTTCCATGAATCGTTAATTAATAGTATTCCAAGCTAATGAAACAAAAGTATACAAATGATGAATATCATATTACCAATTCAGACACTTCTTAATGTGAATTAGAAAAAAATAAACTTACTTCGGTAAGCCTCATGAAAAAATTTACATTTGAGAGAATATCTTTCATTCTTACGACCATGGAACTTTAAGAGTCTCTCTTCACATGACATTAGTAAAAAAAGAAATCTTTTCGTGCAAAATCATTCTAGTTAATGCAATTATACAGTGTGCAGAAAGATAACCTCCGGGGCAATCAGGCTGTAGAAGAAGTAGCGGAGTGGGTGTGGTTTTGAATGTACAAAAACGATTTTTCAATTCATTTTCATAATTTTAAATTTACCAAATTCTTTAAACACGAATTTTTCCACAAATATTCATGCTTGACAGCTAAAGTTGGTGACATCGGACTTATTGCCATGCAAGAATTCAAATTGGTGCAGTTTTTCTAAATCTGCGGATGGGCGACGTCCCCATTTGATTTGATTTTCAAAACTGTCTGAAACAAAACTTTAAATATGGATAAAAATTTTAGATAAATAAAACTTGTTGACCGAGTGGTTGGTTAAAATCTAAACACTTTTAATTTTAAACTTCAACAAGATATAATTTATTAATTTCAACAAAATGAATACAATAAATGGATGTGTCTCTGCGTTCTCTTAATCATTAATGTAACATCCCTTAGCGTCAACGATGGCTTCCAGATAGTGGCAATTGTCTGGCACAACCTGCAGATGTATTCCTCTGTCATGGAGTTCCAGTGCTGGCTGAAAATGGTTTTGAGGACCTCGTTGTTTGGATAAAGGACACTGCAGGCCTTACCCTCGACATGTAAAAAAATGTGTAGTCAAGGGGGTTGCCATCCAGGATGTAGGGGGGGGGCAAATGTGTCAAAAATAGTCAAAATAACTCGAAAAAGTCTTGTAACGGAGGAGATGGGTTCTTTCTTTACTGGTGTCAAAAGTGGTTTCTCCACACTCACAAGGATCTTTCCACTCACTTTTTTGATAGCTCTCTCGACAATCTGTCTGAAACCCCAAATTCTCTTGCCTGGGCCCTCATGGACTTAAGGGAATTGACCTTGACTGTTTTCTTTGACTCCTTCGGATTCAGTTTGACCTTTTTGACAGAGCCCATCTTCCACTCCAACGGTTCAAACTTGCTGACAGCGTAGACGATGGTACTGGAGACACCCAACTGCTTTGAGTGTGCGATGGAAAATTCGTCGATCAAGTTCAAGTGACATTTTCTCGACTTGTACGTAAGATAGAGATCTCAAGTTTGTTTCTATATGCTTTGATATATCGAAATATGAATTAGTTTCAATAACTTAACCTTAATTAGTTATAGAATTAGTAAGTGTTCAGATTTCAATGAACTACCCGGTATTACATTTTGGAAAATGAAGTTATGTTCCCGCAACCTGTACATATATGCAATTATAATATATTTCAAGATATACGCATGTCGTCTTCAAGTTATGACTTGGACATAAGCAGAATGTTCTATTTACAAGTTGTATTATGCATTACTTAGTTACATAATCAATCTTTTTTTTTACCAACGGTGGTCCATCAACACAGAAGTATGCTAGGATGAATATTGTACAAAACATGAGGAAAACGTATTAAGAGAGATATATGAATTCATACTATGACACTAAATATAACAAATCCCTAAGTAAGTGGTTCCCAAAAATTTTAAGTTCGACCCTTGAAATATGTTGCTAGACAATCTGCAACTCCTACATCTCCCATTGAGGGATGAATATAAAATTTAGAGTACATTGTATGCATATATACCACTTAAAGGCCATATAACCCCTATAAAGTTCAACTCAGATGCAAATTATATAAAAGTTATTTGGTTGTATTGATCAAAAATAAAGATTTTAATTGAAAAATCAAAAAAAATAATTTTGTGGTAGACTCACAAACAAATAATATTACATACTGTGGGTGTGCAAATAGGTTTATAAGCTAATCAACGTGACAGAGGTGTACTGTGCATTGAGCAAAGTAGGTCTATTATTGGTTTAATTTTTGGACACAGCAATTCAAAGATACGTTAAACCGGGATCTGTACCTATTTTTGATATAAGTTAATACGGAAAAGGTCTTCTCACACAAATAAGTTGAGCCAAATGAGCCAAAATTGGCAGTAGGTACTCATCCATAACAGAAATCGTCAAGTATTTTAGAATCAAAATCTGTTTTTAGTGTGTGTGTTTTTTTTTGTCGTTTTTATTTATTTTTAATCACCTCTATTATTTTACACGAAAGATGATTATCTGTGGCGTATCAAGTTATGTCTTCTGGGATATACTTTTTAAAATGATTTAGAATAGACTGATAAAAAATATGTCCACTCATCATTATATAAGTTTTGAGGGCATTCAAAATAATGTCAATTTAAATTATATTCTTCTTTTTCGTAAATTGTCTCGTTCCCCCTTCGTTATGTTTTGCGACCTCCACTTTGAGAATCACTGCCCTAAGTCACTCATAATAACGTCTGAGCCAGTAATGAACATATTAGGCTTCTGTTTTGTTTTGTGCTTTTCCCACCAATATTAGCTTATTTCTGGCCTATTTTTTTTTTTTTTCTATCAGTGCCTAGATTTTTTGTAAGAATACCTTGCCAATGGTGGTCAAGACTGCCGGGTGGAAATCAAAGATGTTTTGAAGAGAGGCTCTTCTTGACTCATAAACATACAAAATTCCATATGGAGCGTTTTAAGAGTCTTCGTATGACCTCAAACTTCATGGAGAACGGGTAATTTTCTTCTCCGATGACAAAAAAATATAACTATATTTTAAGAATTGTTGTCGTTTCTTGATTGTTTATTCTAAAATGTGTCAATGTTTATATAGTTTGTTTATGCACAAGGGATGTCTAAACCAGAATGTCAAAAAATAATCACTTAACCTTCCTATATTAATGAAAATATTAACATAAATTAACAATCCACGTTTTGCTGCCCAAGCCTGTAAGTCCATATATTGATAATTTATGACGCAAAGCGCCTGTTTAAATGTAAAAGAAAACCATTATGATCAAATGACAAAATAATTCATAGTAAAAAATTTATGAAATTGAATTCAAATTGTTAAAGGGTGCTTTTTGGTCATTAATGATCTTAAAAAAGTCATCCTTTTTTTGTTCTCTTTTATTCGAAAAATATCTTTATCAATCATGTTTATTTCATGCTGTAATACAAGTTAATATATATATTCTATTCATATACGGAAATGAGCTCTACTTTAAACACACTATATTTTAAACCTTATTTGAACAAGTTTACTGTAAGAACGACGCACAAGAAACAACATCGACTCGTTAGATCTAATTCCTTTATAAGTAATTTGTGAATAAGTGTGTGTTTTTGTGCATGCTTCCCAAAGTATCATTGGTCTTTTTAAAAGAGTTGGTTTAAGGTTGATTATAGATTTGGGTCATTTCCTCATAGGCATACTCTTTTGACCTCATCTGTACTTCACAACTCGATAGGGATGAACAGAATCAAAGCTATTCATAAACCAAGTGACAAAATGCACTTGTTAGGTTGAGTGGATTATCGGTCTACGTGAAATCTTTTTTTTCATGGAAACATGTCATTTTTAAGGATACCACAGAAGATATGTGAAAATTGTCGAAATCCTCTTGTGCAAACATTTAAAAAAAGTATTCTATGTAGGTAGCCAAGATGATATTCGTGCTCTCATTAATTATATTCACCCCTATTTTGAAAATTGAAATGTATTTGCAAACAAGGAACACTATACTATTCGCAGTTTTAAAGGTCTGAGGGATTTTCTGGATCTAAAAAGCTTATGCAAGTATTGCTTAATACTTGATCATAGTTATAAAAACATAGATTTTATTTATATTTAACATATACTCTATTCATTTTGATTAGTGATTGGAGCGACATCTGCATAAACAGTTGTATCGTGTGGTTAGTCCACACTTCCTTGCCTTTATTGTATAACATAACTTTTTCCCGAAATGAAATAGAGAAAATGGTTAAAAATCAGTTGGTGCATAACCCACTTTTTCTCAACTATAATGAATTATTGTCCAATGATTGTTAAGATTGTTCACAGTTTAAAAGGACCTAATTATAATTCAACCAATCAACGTTCAGAACACTAATTTGGAGAAAAGAAGGAAGAACATCTACAACTGATCACAAAATAAACTCTATATTTATGAGTTTACGAGGTAGGGCCATGCAACCAAACACTAAAATGTAAACTGTATTTTGTTGTAACCTGTTGAATTTTCTTTTTCCCCCCTCTAATTAGTGTTTTTAATATTGATTGGTTGGATACGAATAATTTCTTATTAAGCTGTGAACAGTTATGAACTATTACTAAATAATAATTCTTTAGTTTGAAATATTGGGGAACTATCAATTGATTTTGAGCCTTTTTCTGTTTATTTTTGCAGGATAGGTTGCGAGATACAATAAAAATAAAGACGTGTCCAATATTATTATTAAAAAAATCTAGTAATAACTAATCCTGATCCTATTTTATTTAAGTATAAACTTCACGTAGGATGCTTATAAAATTGGAGACAAGTTTCTGTCTAATTTTAGTTTCAGATCGGGATCCAAAAGTTTGGGTATCCGAAATTTTCCCAAGTATTTAGGTCTAAAGATCCAAACCCATACGGTTTCGAGAAAAAGAGGACTTGCCCTATCTTTAATCAAAAGATGATTATTGTGCACTAGATAATTTTAAACCTGTTATAATTCAAGATTATATTATTCACACTCTCAAAATTTTCGACAATTTTCACATTTTTAGTTATAGAACAATATTTAAGTATACTCAACGTCCTTATAGTACAAAAAGTTGTCGCGTAGCCAACAATGTATATTCGGACAAATATTGATCATATGTCCTTCGCTTCCCACTTGGTTAATAGCTTTAATATGCCCATATTGTACCTACATTCATAAGTAGGTCTTGGGTAAATACTTAATTTGGCACAAACAAAATGTCAGTATGTAATGAGTTGGTTAGTTAGTTGATTTTTTACTTGTAAGTTTGTAGATCATTGCAGCTAGAACATCTTCTTCCCTATAATTATTTAATTATAAATAACAGAGTTTGTTAGTTAATTGCATAATAATACGACTATAAATATACTAAATAAACATTACCTTGAAGAATCCATTTTTAACGAGGTGCATCCTTATAATTTTTGAATTAAAAAAAAAAAAAAAAATTTTTATACCAATAGATAGAAAATCAATTATCAAAGAAATTTTAAAAATCAATTAATCAAACTCCAAGTAGAAACAACGTAAAAAAAATGGACTTGAAATAAGTATTTTTTGATGGCCTATAAATAAAAAAAACACCAACATGTTTTTTATATATTTACCCACATGAAAAAAAAAAAGACAATAGAAAAGGTCCTCTTTGAGCAGGCTTAAACATGCATGAGGTCCATTTTAACTCTGATATGATTTAATTTATATTGTACAAAGAATTGATGTTATCTGAAATATCTGTCATTTTCTGAATAATTTTTCATTTTTTTATCTTTTTCGTCTAACGTCAATTTTCAATTTTTATGAAGAAATGTAACAAAACTATGCATTTGAACATAAAATTGTATATCTTAACACTACACAAAATAATATTTTAATTTAAGGCCTTTTTTATGTTTCTTGTGCGAGGAAAGGTTTCGTGATACAATAAAGCTTATGACGTAATATAGATGTAGATATTATGTTGAAAGGTTACACGACCTAAAGTGTTGTATCTCATGATCTGAGTCGATTTATCTTCATTTAATTAATCAATAACTTAATTATTTAGTCTAACACAAAGTGTGTGACCTTCTGACCCTTTTACTGAGGTATGAGCATATATTATATAATAAGCCACAAATGCATTTGCACTTAAGTATGCAATTAGTTACATATCTCCTGAAAGAAGCAATAAAAAAAAGAATGGTTACATTGGGACGTAGATTCATAAATCATAAAGGTTACGCTTACCATACACAACACCCAAACAAGAATACAGAGTGGTTCAAATTTAGAGTACACTTAACTATAATGTCATCAGGGGCGTCCGCAGGGCGTGGGCTGTAGTGGCTGTAGACCCCCCCCCAAAAAAAAAAAAAAAAAAAATTTTTACTAGAAAATTTAAGATTCGATTTCTTCTTTCAAAATTTTAAATTTTTGTGAATAGCTGTGGATTATTGGCAGCTGCAGGGGCCACGTGGTAAAATATTCTGTAAGATGTTGTGGAATCTAGCTGCAAGTCATTGACAATGCTTCTCTACCAAGTTGTTCAAATCAAGGACTTGCATATTGATTGATGTATTGGTCAATTGTAAGACAATATTAAAGCTGTAAAAAGTGTAAATACATATTATCATAACAAAAACCGTAATCTAATTTTGTTTTATGGGGTTCTAATTCTGGGGCACCCTGTAGGTAGATATGTATGTACCTAAAATTGCAAAAAATCAACTTCTTTCTTCCTATTACAAATCTTGTTGGAGAGACGGAATTTGATTTATGATCATCTACGAAAAAATAATTGTGTTCCATAGACCATGATGTAATTATAGCTAAGATTGTTATGATATTTATGTCTTGTATTCCAAAATTGATTTTCATAAATCCTTCAAATATGTATTATGTGTTACTTTTTTGTTAGCATGTATCTTTTTGCCTCTTTACAAGGCCCCATTAATTGATATGTGTCAACTTAATTAATTATTATATTAAAAATAATATCAAATTTTTTGGCTTATATTATAGATATCAGTATTTCAAACATAGTGTGGAGATAGAACGGGTCTTTGACTCAAATTTAAAGTACTCGGGTACAGCATAAGTAAACTTGTATTATCCAAATGATCCGTGAAACCACCCGGCTTCAGATACTTGAACTTTTACGGATCTTAAAAAAGGGCAGAAGTATTTTTAGATCTCAAAAAGCTGTTAGTCTTGATCTACATGTTTGCTCGCACTTCTTAATTTCTCTTTCCACCTTAAATTTGGAGACAGCGACAACGAAACCTTCTAGTTCAATTATCCTAACCTTTCAATAAATAAGAAATACCTTCGGTATGTTTAGAGTAGGGACGCGAAGTGAAGCAAAGAATATATTGACGGAGGAAGAGGAGAAGAACCTCAATTGTACCGAGTTAATCGGTGAATTAGCACTTGGAAGGATCACGAAAGTAGATTGAAGGTCTCATGGTATGGAAGAAGTTGTAATTTGGCTCTTATGGAGTATTTGGAGGAGGGGGGGTGATTTCTCCCAGCCTACATAAGTTGACTGGGGGATGAGGCCGTAGGAGATCATATCTAATTACTTAAGGCATCACGACTTTTTCCTATATCTACTATGAGTCATGAATTACTTTCAGGAATACTTTGCACAGGAGTCGCAGAGTGCAAATTCGCGCCCTAGAAGAATTGTAGAAATTGATGGATATTAATTTGGTAGGACTAAATACCATAGAGCAGGGGTCGGCAACCTATGGCACGTGTACCCCTGTGGGACCGAGGAGGCATATTCACTGGCACGCACAAATTATAACATATACTCGTAGTTTGTGTGTTTTTTACCATTATTGTTAATATTGGTACATTCATTGATTAGAAATGTTGAAGTTAGCACTCCCTGTCTCAAAGGTTGCCTACCCCTACCATAGATAGGTGTACCAGGAAGGTCATTGGGTCTTTGGAGTTGTCAATAGGGACAGTGAGAAATACTTTCTAGTTGAAGTTGAAGATCGTTCAGCGGCAACATTGTTACCACTCATTGCTGAACAGTTTTTACCCGGAACAACTGTCATTTCTGACGATTGGGCAGCGTATTGTAACCATGGGAATGAGTCAGATATGGGACACATTAGTGTTGTGCATAAGTATAACTTTGTGGATCCATTAACTGGAGATGATACTCAGTTGATTGAGTCATTGTGGAGTCATCTCAAGGCTATGCTTGGACGGTTTGGAGTAATAAAATACCTCTAGAGAGTTTTTTCAGACATATCTCAAAGAGTATATGTGTCTCATGGATATTAGTCCTTTTTATAGAATTATTGACGATATTATGAGCCAATATCCGATATGAGGTTCTTTCATATTTTCATTTAAACTCCACTTTTTTTCTGTTTAATGACTTAGTGGATTTGATGGCATATATGTCCTTCACAATGATAACCATTACTTTCATCCAATAAGAAGAAGAAGTAAATCTGATATATTTTTCAAAAATTAGACTTGATCGATACTTTTGGATTAAAACATTCTATTTTGGAAGGATTGCAAATTAAATGAATTGGCAAAAAACAGAGTGTAACTTTAAAGCTTTGTTGCAGAGTTTACATTGTAAGTTTTACTTGAACTCAGAGTTGAATTGAGGATCGACATAGGAGTAATTATTGCCTACGTCCTTGTTTATTTCATTATCCCGTCCCTCCTCGTCACAGCTGCTTTTAACTATTCTAATGAAACATCATGACAGATAAGCTACTCTCTTCTAAAATATCCCTCATACTATCAGGGACTGTCTGGTTTACCGTATTGATTTTTGCATTTTTTTTTTTACATACTCAATATATAAACGATTGGTTATTAACATCATTGTACATGCACCAGAATCAATGAAGAACTTATACTAAGACAAACCTTTATATGGTAAGAGCATGTGAACAAACGTACCGCAGAATGATCATTATATTTGAGAATGACCTAGGCATATTGCACAATTATTTTGAAGAAAATGTGCCTGAGAAAAATGTGTGTCTTTAAAATAGTTGCACAATTATTATTGGAAGGTTATACAGGGTAAGGAATTTTTTTTTTTATAATGCGTGGAGTCAGACTGTAGAAGTAGTATTGGAGTGGGACTGGTTTCATACTAGAGACGAGATACTAAAGTAGTTTTTTTATTTATAAAAAATCACTATCAGTCGCTGTCATGCATCGGAGTAGTGAGAAACGTGCGTTTGACTCCAAAAATAAATATTACCAAAAAATGGTTTGAAAGAATATTGTATCAAATTAAACTAATTTATGAAAATCAGTTAATAACTTCAATTTCTATTATTGAAAAAACAATTTTTTCAATTCATTTTCATCATTTGAAATTACAAAATTATTTGAGAACTCCACTAACGATAAAGCTTAAAAGATACATTTATTCACATCATAATTTGTGTCTTGCAATAATTTTAAATTAGGTAAATTTGTACAAATTGTGTAATTGGAACCGGATTTGTTTCCAAAAACTCAATATTTTTCAGGCTTTTTCATAATCACAAATTAATAAATATTTAGTCAACTAATCATCTACCATTATAAAAATAAGATATATAATGAATTAAATTTGTGCACTTTTTTGTATGAAATAATAATTCCATTCAAATCTCTATATGAAAAGTTATTTAAGGAAAAATAAAAAAATCACCGAGTATTAAAATACCGAAATTGGTTTATTCCGTGCATGGACAATGGGGGCATCTAGTATAATTTTCAAAACTGTGTAAAACAAAACTATAAATGAGTATTTTCATTATGAAATAAAAGTAAAACTCTTTGAATTTTTAAAATTTGTTTTAGTTTCTTTTGAAAAAAGGAAGTTATGTTGCCGTTGATGTATTTTCTTTTTTATTTATCATGATCAAAGATGAAAATCCAGTGTGGAATGGACATGTTAAAAAAAAAGAGAAACCGAAAATCCACATTCTAACCCTGAGAGAAAGAATAATGCTCATGATATTTCATTCGATCTGCTATAATCAGTTGTGATAAGAGATGAAGGAAAAAAGGATATAAACAAGGACATAGGCTAGAATTACTCCAATTTCGATCCCTAAATATACACTGAGTCCAACAAGGACTTACAATTATTTCTCTGCAACAAATCATCAGGGTCTTTTTTAAATTTTGAATATAATTGAATACATTTAGGAAAGGATGTTCACTACTCAGGAATTAAATAATAATGACAACTGCTAAGGAAAAGAAAATTCCTTCTTTATACTTTATACCAATTACAAATTAGCAGGTCAGCTAAAAAGCACACCGGATTTACATGTATGCTCATGATCGTTATCTTTTACCCCAGTGCAAAAATAAAAGTATACAAAATTTGAGAAATAACCAACTAAAAAAAATTAATCATTGTAAATAATATGTATAGACAAGGTTGTGCCCAGTTCAGATTCCCGGTCTCGGTTCTTTTATATCAACAGTTTCGGTCTCGGTTCAGCTTTATTGGTCTTGGTTCTGGTCTTCGGTCCTTTTTTTATACAGGCTCAGTTTGGTAATAAGCACTTAAAGTAAGAGGCGTCGCTAGAAAATTTGTGTCATAGAAATGATATTAGATACAAACAGGGCCGTAGCTACCTTATACAGAGAGTGCGTAGTACTCCAAGCTCCAGAAGGGCACCGAAAATTAAGGTCGCTTAAGGCAATGGTTTTCAAAGAGGGGTCATGAAGGGAGGCTCAGGAATATGGTTGACTGATTTGGTTAATTACCAGATGATTTCGGTCCTTTTTCAGTTTCTTTTTGGAGTAAAGGCTGCGTAATAAAATAAAGGTAACGATTAAGCTAAGATTTACTTATAAATATATTATATGGAATAGATTGGTATGCTTATGATTACCATTTTTAATCAATATAGCCGATCTCAGCGGCGATGCAGCGCTCAATGCGGGGTCTGAAGGCGGCACAGGTTTTCCGAAGGTACAAGGCGGACATTGAGGCCCATACCTTGTCCCCACAGGCATAAGAGAGTTCATGTTGGGGTGGCAAACTTTACAGACCTTGGTCTCAATATGCACCTAGATACTGTGGTCTAGTGGGTTGAGGTTATGACTCTGAGGGGCAAATAAGCAACGTTCTTATGGAGATTCTTGACGAGGAATTATTGAACGTCTTTGGCGGTGTATGCAGGGGGCCCGTCCTGCTTGAATACGACAGGTGCCACCCTTGACAATTTTCAGAGCCATGGGACAACCTTGTTGTTGAGGATATCGAGGTAATCGTCAGCTTTATGGCGATATCCAGTGGGGAACCAAATTGGTTTCATCTATTACCGTTGGGTGCAAAGAGGCCCATCATCACTACGACACGGCATCCCTTGTGGCGGTCACGTACCTGGCGGAGCCACCAAGTGGTACGTCGGGGAATGTTAATACCTGATCTCCTTGCCAGTTAAACACCGGATCCACCTTAAAAGTCTTCTCATCTGAAAATACAACGATGTCGGCTGGATTTCACTTTATCGCTTTCAAGAGTTTTTTGGCCTCTCAAACCTCTTGTCACGCTGCTTTTGGGACACTAAGGACCTTCCAACTCTTCTGAAGGATTTTCCGCCTATTTTTTGCCCCCAGAGAGATGCAGTTGACCTTGCCACCCCAAGATCCTCTGCAATCGATGTGATCGTGGAGTTCAGGTTGGCGAGTGCATGCTCCTTGTACCTCGCCAGATCCACTTTTTGTTTTCTCCCACTTCCACTGCGTCGCATAAGGTCCTAGCCAGCTTCCATGCGCTTATTAACATTGTAGACGGTCTTGCAGTAGCAACTTGAGCGGTTCGGCGATCTCCTTGGTGGAAGCATGTGCTTCGAGGAGAGCAAGGATTTTTTCTCGTCGGGACTCCATCGTGAAAATGACTCGTACTAACGTTATGGACAAAAAATATATAGAAAGAAAGAGAAAATCCTCGGAACTTTCTGTAGAAATTAACAAAAACCTTTTACTTAATCTAGAACCCGAGATATAAGGCCACAAAGTTGTAGGGATTTTTTTTTAAGGACCCGGATATTTCATGTTCTATTGCTTTAGTTTTTAAAGTAAATAATTTACTGTCCTGCTAAAGTAACATTACTACTTAAGCATGCATTATGAAGTCAGAATATATTTTATTTGAAACATTGGGAATATCTGGAATAAATGGTTTTAAACTTTATAATAAATATATTTTATTCTGATCTACTTTTAGTTATGTTGTACTATAATCTAGTTTTAAATAATCTTTAAGTTTGCTTATAAAAGATGATGGTTATTACTGATAATGATTCATAAGTTAGTAATTAATTGGACACCATTAGACCTAACGATAATATGTGTCATCATATTAATTACATAGTTGGCATGTTAGATTTACAAAATTATACCTTTTGAACTAGTAGAAAATATATGTATGGAATTATTCAATTATATTTGTATACTAAAAAATATTTAGTATGACAATATAATTGAAGTTTAACCATCGTTTAGGTACAAAAATAAATTGGTCTAAATTAAATACTCAATAAGAATTACTTATTCAAATCACTTTATGGGTATATTCTTGGATTATTAAAAAAATACACATAAAAAAAATGAAAACTAATAAATTAATGTTTGGTTTATTCTAATAACAACTATATATGGTATTTTATATTATTAATTTTTAGGAGATACTTATATGTTCTAAAAATTTCGCATTGTTTAATCAATCTCCTTCTTCAAATATTTACACATTTTCTTTCTTTTACATATGATTTAAACACATCATTTGTATATTCATGCGAGAGTCCTTGTTTTGGGTAAAAATAGGTTACTTGTACAATCCTTATAGTATGTCGAGTCTGATAATAGAAAAGGGGTGGATTAAATGTTAATATAGGTAAACAACTTAATGTTGAGTGATCCCTTGTAATAACTTAGCTGATAATGCTGAAGGAGTGAGTATTCTCTTCCAAATAATTAGATAGTGAAGATAAAAATGATGAAGAAACTTTGGATAAATTGACAGATGTAGGAGAGAAGTGAACGTAAGCAAGAAATCTTTACATTGAGGAAAATGAATATTTATTATTTTTTTGTTGAATAAGTTCGTTTCATTTTTTATGGATTTTTAAAAAAAGTTGTTTCTTTTCATTACAAGAAAGTAAAGGAACGACATTCCTCATAAGATACTTCATTCTTTCTTCCGATAAGTTTTTTTCCCTTTAGATATATACATTTCAGGAATCGTGAGAGGCAATTCATTGGAAAAAATTCCATGCTTTAGTTAGTTCAGAGAAAGAGTTTGTCAACTATCAGACCATTCTTCTACGCGTACGACTCCAGGAGAAGTAGATTTGAAGATAAATATGTGATAGTTCTTTATTCATTTTAGAGGACAGAAATACTTATCGAAAAATGTCACCCGTCTTCGAGGATATAACATTGAATTTAGTGGAATATTTGACAACAACTTCTATACTAAATTTTCCACGGATTCAATTTTTTGTTGATTATAACTTCATCAAATGCACCACAAATAACAATATATGCTACAAAAGCCGTAATTACATCATTTTTGCTCTGGCTTCTGTAAAGAAAACTAATTGTTAAAAATAGAAGAACTCTCAATCTTATTTTAACTTTCTTACCCACAATTGGGACATTGTATTTCAAGATGAAGAACAACACTTATACGCTGCAATTAATGATATAAGAGAAATGCCACACAATTTGAGCCTTTGTTCATAGTTTGCTAAAATTATGTTAGAACAAGATTACAAAAACTGAAATATGAGATACAAATGAAACTGCTCAGCCACATCAAAAATATATATATTGGATATTCTGAATAGCAAAAAGATTAACTTTAAATAGAGAAATGAAATGTGTTTTTTCAATTTGAATTGACGAGAAGGGATTTATTTAGCTGACGAAAAGTCGACAGTCAATAACGTAACAGATTCTTGATGATTTTTTGCGTATTCAGCCTTCGTAAAGTAATCTCTGTATTCGCTTTGGACATGGTGCATGTGCTCCTTAATACTGTCGTTAATATTTAAATCCAATCAACCAAAGGATTTTTCTGTATGGATTCTCTGAATAATGAGGCCAATTCTTGAGAATGATCATAACAAATATGGCAAACATCGCTTCGCCGACCCAATATAGGTACCGAATTCGGGACACATAGTCTTCCAATGAATTTTAATCATCCCTATCTTGGGCATTAAAATGTCAAAATATATAGGGTTCATGACTCAATGGAGAAATAAGACATCTCTGAGTATTGATCTTGCCGTAAAGAAACACATTAGTAATCAAACCAATTAAAAGAAGAAGTTTTGTTACCTAATCGATCCAATGGCCCTAGAGAACAGGAACAACCATTTTCGGGAGACATTTCAGCTCTACATCCTTCTTCTACATTCAGATCAAAAAATGAGACGTCAACATGCTCCGAAGTTCGGATATCAGAAATATCGTCAAAAGACGAAGGACAAATCGGGGAATTAATAACGAAAATATATTATATCAATATTACAACGGCGTCGAAAGATAGAAAAAATCATAATAATACCAGATCAGCCAGTTAAGAACCTAATCATACCAACATCAATTTCGTCTCATCCTTATAATAGGTGTCCAGTAAAATGATCCCAGTAATATGATTGCGGACAAAATGATTGTGGTAATATGATCGTGTACATTTTGATTGTGAGACAAAATTATGCTGATCAATATGATTGTGAAGCAAAATCATCCTGAGTAATATTATTACAAGACATTTGATTGCAATTTATATTTTAGTTATTTCAAGTTACCTTGAACTAATGTACTTTATGCTTTAACAGATTATATTTCCAGAGAATACGTGACAAAAAAAAATGATGATATATGGAATCAGTGCCCTATAAAGGGTTTAAGTTGGAACATGAATCATTAGATTAGCTACACATTACAGATATGAGTGGAAGGAAATAAACACAAATGCTACTCCTTATCTAGCAATGATATAGACAGAAATGTCAATCCTCAATTCTAATCTGAGTCCGCTTATAAGTAACACCACACAAAATCCTCAGTATTACTCCACTTCTTTCATGCAGTTACTTTATACTTTGATGTCCTCTCTTCAATCATAAAATAATAATGCTAACAGCTTTAGAAAAAAAAAATACTGTTCCGGTTGCAAATACAAAAAGTCAAAAATGTTTTTTCAACCCTATCCATAATTTCCTCAAAGATACGGGTTTCGATACTAATTTGTAGCCCGAGCATTGTGGTAGCCCTGAGTACTTTTGGTTGAAGCGAGGAAATGGAATATCTTTAAATTCTTGACAGTTCATAATTAAGTTTAGAGAGGAAGGGAAGAGAAGGTAGTAAATATATAATTTTGCAAAATGTCGGAAAGTAGATCAGGAAGTCAAGGTGGGAGCGAGTCTGTTCAAGTTGGTATTCGCATACGTAGCTTGATTCCACGAGAGATAAAAGCGAAGAAGGAGATAAAGTGGCTGAGTGGGGAGGATATGATTTGGTCGGATGACAAGAAGAAGTCTTATCGCTTCGACCAGGTCTTTGATGCCAACTCTCGGAATGAAGACATTTTCTCTCAGCTTTGCACCAATATCATTCATTCTGCCTTTCGTGGATTTAACGGAACCATTTTCGCCTATGGACAGACCTCTTCAGGTAAGACGCATACGATGATGGGGGATGAGGATGAAGCCGGAGTCATTCCCGCGGCTATTGATCAGATCTTCGCCTCCATTGAAGCCACACAGAACAGAGAGTTTCTTCTTCGGGTCTCCTATTTAGAGATTTACAACGAGAACATCGTGGATCTTCTCGCTTACTCCGGGGGGAGCAAAAAGTATCTCCAGCTCAAAGAAGACACGGAAGGAAATGTGTGGGTGGACGGAGCCACGGAAGAGATAGTTAGTGCTCCGGAAGAAGTGATCCAATGTCTTCTCTACGGGGAGCAACATCGTCACATTGGATCCACTAACATGAATAAGAGGAGTTCCCGTAGTCATACCATATTCAGGCTTATCATTGAGTCTTCTCAAGTGTCCTCTCATGAGGGGAATGGAGAGCCGGATGGAGCCATCACCGTTTCCCATTTGAATCTCGTTGACTTGGCTGGTTCAGAACGTGTGGAGCAAACTGGCTCAACTGGAGAAAGGCTACGCGAAGGAGGCAATATCAATAAATCTCTTTTAGGTACATTATTACTAGTTGTAGACCTGGGCTGATATATCCTATGAAATATCCAATATCTGCATCGTATCTGATCCGATATTTTATATGATGCAATCAGAATCAAGGAGGGAATCTTTGTAGGGGGGGAATACTTAATGCAGAGTACTCACACTAAGATGCATGAATTAACGCATCTGTTATGCCTTATGTACTTTTTTAAAAGATTGCTGGACAAGGTTTTTCTCCTTGGTCATTGTATTTGGTAAAAATCCAAGATAAAATTGATTCATTGTTAAAATTGTTTTTTAAAAATTTTGAACGATCATCTTTCTAACATTACTCAACTGGGATCAAATGGAGGAATCCTTACTTTATAACTCCAATATTTTTGTATTCAAATAAAATCTTGCCACTGAAAAACTACCTATAAATGTTCCGTTTTGATTTCTTTAAAATGATTGTATCCATAGGATTTGTTAGCAAGCAAAAAAAAAGACAACACAAATGCTCTCAGAGATACGGGTACATTTATTCAGATCTAAAATATCGGGTTGGAAAATATTTTGATATCAGCCCATGTCTAACTATTATATTATCCATTATATATATTTTTTTACATATTTTAGTTTTAAGCCAGGTCATTAGTAAGTTAAGTGAAGGCTCCAGAGATTTTGTTCCATTTCGGGATTCTAAGTTAACACGGATATTAAAAAATTCATTGGGAGGAAATGCTAGGACAGCTATTATTTGTACTGTGACTCCTGTTGAGAAAGAGCAAACAAAATCCACTCTAGAATTTGCATCTAGAGCTAAAAATATTGTTCAACATGCTAAAGTGAATGAAGTTTTAGACGATCAAACACAATTAAAAAGACTTAAAAAAGAAATTATCGCTCTTCAGCGTAAGCTTGAAGAAGAAAAGAATGGAGATCGAGTAGTTGAACTAGAACAACTTAAAAGTGTTATAACAGAAAAGGATCGACAAATTGAAGAAAAAGAAAGACAAATGGCTAGTGAAAGGGAGAGACTTTGTTTGGATATGAAAGATCAAGAAGAACAACTTCAAGTATTGAGGGACAGATTACTTTCAGGTCAAGTTGCTTCACCTTCAACATCTCAGTTATTTGAAGAAAAGCCGGCGAATAAAGCTAAATATCTTCGTAGGGAAACTTGGGCTGCTAGTGTACAGACCCGTAAAACGAGAAGAATGAGTTTTTTCCCAAAAATTTTTACTAAATATTACGAAAGTAATGGCAACGATAGTGATTCATTTGATATGTTTAATGATGAAATTGATTCTAAAACTGATGATCTTGACGTATTAACAGGACAAGAGTAAGTTTTTTTTTGGGTTTTTTTTTTTACCTCTCGAAACAACTAAACTTGGACTAAATTTTGTTTTTCCAATTTCTAGTTTGTCTATTTTTGAATCAGTGGATGATATACAACCTTCTAATAATTACATATCTGAGAGAAGTAGAAGAAAAACAGTTCGATTTGGTGAGATCAACTATAAATCAGACGAAGAAAATGAACCATTAGACACTTCTTCGATGTCGGAAAGTCCATTGAATGATGGGATAAAACGACCGACAGATTCGTTTAAAATATCAGAAAAAGAACTATCTGAACTTCAAGAATTTATAGAACTTGGGAATACAATGAAAGCCTCTTCACCACAAAAGAGTTTCACGGAACTAAAGGAGCAATTAAGAAATACAGAAAAGTCCAAATCTGATATGGAGAGTCTATACTTTGTCTCTAACAAAGAGCTCCATGAAGTCAAGAGTAAGATGAAAGATTTAGAAAATGAAATACTTAATATTACGGAAGAAAATTGCACCAAGGGTAAGTTCCACAATTTTGTTGTGTTTACTATATATTATATTTTCATTATTATAGAGTCACTGAGGAAAAAAATATCAGAGTTACAATTGAGTAATGAACAGTGTCAAGAAAAAGTGGTTGACTTGGATAAAACTTTAAAAATAACGCAAGAAAAATTAAATTTTCTTGAAAAAGAAAAAGGAGACTTTGAAGTTAGAATGCAGTTGTCAGAAGAATCATTCAAAAAGAAAGAATTAGAATTGATTCAGTCTTTAAATGAAGAAAGGAAGCAAACAAATCTTAGTAATGGTTCTTGGACAGATTCATCTCCTTTTGGAGATGTTACGTTGACAGCTATTGAAGAGTTAACTAGGAAATTTGAAGAATTACAGAATTATGCAAATGATTTAGAGAATGAAGTCAGACTCAACAAAATAAGTCAAGCAAATGACCTCACAACAAATAAAATTGATGAAGATGAGAAAAATAATGAAGTTGAAATGCTTCAAAATGAGCTTCAGGAATGTCGGAATGTTCTTAATGATAAACAAGCAATAATTGAAAAACTTGAGGAAAAAATTGAACAACTTGAATTAAATAAAAATATTGAGAGTATAAATCAGATGAATAAAGAATTGACTGAATATGAGGAAAAAATAGCTGAACTAAATGATAATGCCCTTGTTATTCTAAATGACTATGAAACCTTGGAGAAAGAGAAAATAGAAATGGAAAATGAAAATGTATCTTTGAAAAAAAAGTTGACATATCAAGAAACAAATAAAGTAAATGAAATTGAAGCAAAACTTACTAATACAAATGAAATATATACAGAAAAAAATTTGATAATTGAAGAATTAACTAAAGAACTGCAATGTATGAAAGATGAAAAAATTACCAATGAAAGTGCTTTGAATGAAAAAATTAAATTGCTAGAAACAAGTCTTAAAAATAGTAAGTTGATATCATGGGTTGAATATTATTGTTGAATTCATTTTTTTTTAATTGCAGTTGAATCGGAAGAACAAAGTAGTCCATCCTCACAAGTTACAAATAAACTAAGTAAGTGTGCTGATGAAATTCAAGAGAAAAATATAGAAATATCAAAACTATCGTCTCGTATTGAATCTCAAGATATGGAACTGGAAAAACTTAATGCAAATTTTGAACAATTGAAAGGTCTCAAAAATGATCTTGAGAACAAAATTTCAACACAACAACGAGATTTGGATGAAAAATGTGGTGTCCTTGAAGAAAATAATACTGTAATAGACGGACTAAAGATTGAACTACAAAAATTAACTGAACAGAAACATGAGTGTGAATCCTTGTCAAATGCAGAAATACAAAGGATGAAAGAGACTGTTGAAAAACGTACGATAATTTTTTTATAATCGTATATTTTTGTAATTGTATTTGCTTTTAGTTGAATCAGAGAGTGTATCAATTCATCAAGGTATCCAAGAGAAGGATAACGCATTGACTCTATTAGAATTTCAATATAAATCTCTTACTCAAGAAAATAAGCAAAGTATTATTCACATTGACGAAATAGAGGCATCAAAGACAAGTTTAGAGAATCAGGTGAAGGAATTGCAAAAAAGCTTTGAATTAAGTTCTACTAGATTAGATGAAGCAAAAATTAAAATTGCTGAGAATGAAAAAGAAATGAATTTGGTAAACACTCAACTTATAACTGTGACAGATGAAAAGGAAGAATGGCACCTTAGATTTGATGAACTACATAATCTAAATCACAGCTTTGCTAAAGAGATAGAGATACTAAGGTCATCACTTGACGGAGAAAGCTCTAAAAATAATATGGATTTCAAGCTATTGGAAGGAAAAAACAGTGAGCTTGAGTCATCTCTAAAAAAGGCACAGCTTAGCATCGAGGATCAAGGGAGTAACATCCATGATTTACAATTGAAATTAAAATATAAAAGTGACGAATTAAATAAGTTGGAAAATAATATAAGTCTGTTAAATGAGCAAAAGTTGCAGCTTCTTTCTGATGTGGAATCTTATAAAAAAACGTCACGTTCCAAAGAAGATGAAATTAAAGAATTACAACAAAGTGTTGATTCACTTATTAATGAAAATAGAGATTTAACCTCAAGGTATGATGTGTATTCTACTAAAAATCTTCAAATGGAATCCGATTTGAATGAGTGTAAAAATGAGCTTCGTATATGTGAATTAAATACTAAAGAGTTACAATCATGTGTTGAATCCTATGAGATTGAGCTTGAAAATGTCAAATTTCAATTAGGTGAATCATCTCGGCTTCAATCTATTCTGGATGAAGGAAGAAACAAATTTGAAGGTGAAAAGATTAAACATAAAGAAAACATTCTTACTCATTCTAGTTGTAAAGAGGAAGAAATTGCTCACTTTAAAATAAAATGCAATAAATTAGAAAATGAAATCTCCAAATTGAAACATAATGATTCTGCGTTTGTTGATTTAAAATCAGCGAATTCGGAACTATCGTCCAAAATTACTTCCTTATCCTCTCAAATTAAGCTATTAATGTATGAAAAGGAAAAAATCAATGAAGACTTAGTTCGATTGACTGAGTCGAATGAGAATGTTCTCCAAACAAAACAACAAGAAATATTAGAATTAAAAGAAACAATTAATTCCATTTTGAAAGATCACAGGAAAGAAATTGAAGATACCCATAATGAATACAAAGAAAAAATGAAGTCGTATCTGCATGATGGTGTTTCAGTCAATGAGGAAATTGCTTCATTACAAAATCTTGTCAAATCAAAGGAAAATGATACTGCGCTATTAAGTGACCAAGTCAACCTTAAAAAAGAGGCCATTACGTGTCTCGAGAATAAGTTGAGTCAGGAATCTGTTGCATTGAGTGAGATTTTAAATAATAATAATAAACTTATTTTGGAAATAGAAGAGTTGAAGAAACTTAATCGTCAGCTTGAAAATAATATTTTAGAAGGTGAGTAAAATTAGTATTATTTTCGAATTATAGATACTTAATTATATATTCTATTTTTTTAGTGTCAGAATCTCAAAGTCAAAAAGAGTTTGATAAGCTTCGACATACTTTAAAAAGTTGTAAGTTGGAATTAGCTTCAACTCAAGTTGAATCTACATTTAAGGATAAAGAAATTGATATTCTGCGAAAGGATGTAATTTTTTTTTCTAAAAAGTCCAACACCTATAAAGAAGAACTGAGAAAAGTACGAAATGAAAATATGGATACCACTATCTATAACAATGAGTCGAAACTTAAGAAAAGGAATGAAACCAGGGCGGAGCGACAAAGTGAGGTTATGCATTCTATAGAAAATACGTCTAGTCAAGTTTCTTCAGGTAATTTAAAGCTTTTATGTCTCAAATCTTCAATGATGATTAAGAATAACTTTTATATATACGTTAAAGATGTTTTTATGTCGTTGATGATCATCTTTTATTACTTATTCTCAGGTGGAATCGTTGAAGAACTATGTTTGAACATTAAAGAATACGAAATCAATCGTCTAAAAAAAGAAATTGAGGAAAGAAAGGCCCACGAAGAATCAGTCCTTTCTGCCTACAAAAAGTGGAAAAAAATAGCCATGCAGAAAGAAGAAGAACTCAAAGAATTACAATTGAAATTGGCCTAAATTGAACTTTAATTTTATTAAACATATTTTTTATTATGTATTGACTAACAGGATTGTTTTATTTATTTAGGTAATAAATATATTTTATGTCATAAATATGGATAACTACGCTTTTAATAAAATATGACATAAATAATGTTGCCTTATTTAGTGTTTACTATTTTCTAACATAACATCATATTATTATTTTTTTTTTTTTTTTTTTTTGGGGTTAGTATGTTTTGGAGATACTTTAGCTCGTTGCTTAACCTCTTCTACAGTTATATTTACTTTATTTAAAATTTTAGTAACCCCCCCCCCCATACGAGTACTTTCCTCGTTTTTTTCTTTTCTAATATGAGTTCAACGAAGCGCAAACGGAACAATGAATAACTCAATGTTATTACTGATATTAGAATATAATCATTAGTTATTATGTCAATTATTGTTATAATAACACGTCGTTACTTTTTTTTTAATTAAAAGTTGTGCATCTAACTTATAGCTGACACTCAACCTCTCCCTTTATAATTGAAATTACCGAGTTAAATGCTTTCTTACTTTTAAAAATGTAGTAAAATATGGTGCGGATTTACCAGAAAGTTAAGAATAAAGATGATTTTATACCATTTTCATTGTAAGGGGATGCATCTCCCCACATCTCAAGCACTGGGGAAGATGAGGCCGGAGGAAATCACATCTCATTAAGTAAAGTACTACGACTTTTTTGTATCTACCATGAACCTACAGCATAGTTACAGGACAGGTATCGTGGTGGAACTTCTATGCTGTGAAATCAAATACCTCCTGAGACATAAAATTACTAAATGCATACATAATTAGAAATATACTGTACATACACACTCCAATGATCGTCTGATCCTTTGTAGAAACGTATAACAATTGATTCGTGATACCTCTCCTCCTATTCCAATAATATTTTCTTCGCTTTGAGAAGTTATTTCCTTATTATTAAAAGGTTGCGTTAATTGAATTTCAACTATTCCCTCTTACTGTCTCCAATTTCGAGATAGAAAGAGAATGTATGACGTGCGGAGAAACTCTTACATTGTAACCGCCGGGTACTTCGGATCTGGCTCCAAGATCCGTCTTATCTCTACCTTGTACACATTTCTAAACCATGGTCTATATAACATAATTTACTAACTAATGATGCCCTTCAAATAATTAGCAGTTACTTTTAAAATATCCAAGTACTTATTAGTGTTTCATTTTATAATTTGTTAGGGATAACATCTTTATGGATACTCCTTATATGGTGTTGTTTTTCCTCGTTATCGTCGTTTGAATGAATCCGTTTGTACAAGATACCTATGTATGTTAGTGCGTCTACTACTGCATATATTGTACATACTTACATGCACATAATAGGCATATAAAGTGAATAATTGCCAAGTGATGTGCGAAATTGGGACAGCCAGCTTTGCCTCAAACATGTTTGCCTCGCACTCTTTTTGCCTCCAGCACCCTCGCCGTCAACCTTTTTTGGCGTCATACATGCTTCCCTCCAACATGTTTGCCTAACTATATTCTTGCCACCCAGCATTTTCACCGTACAAAGTTATATAATAGAACTTAAGTAGTAAATAATTTGGCTCGTCAAATAGATCTGAAATTTACATCACTAGTATGAATCTTAAAACTACACACGTAAGAGTTAGAGGATTCGAGGGATCAAAGTTCGGAGCATACTATCGAATCTGATTCAATTTAAGAATCAATAATTATTTATTCAAAATAATCAATATTTATACAAAATTTCTTCATAGAAATAATAAGACTGCCAAAAAGACTGCTAAAAAGAAAGAGAGCCTTCTACATTCAAAATAGTATTAGTGTAAGGAAAATATAATAATTATATTGAAATTTATATATATTTATTCTATTATGTATTTTTAAATCAATTTACACCAAAGATAGCCGAGAATTCTTCTTTTAGAGAGAGATATTAACACACACGTGACTTAGTACATAATAAACAAAAAGAGAGAACACAAGGATCAACCGTTTTTCCTTTTTTTTTTAAATAGATTTTGAAGGTAAATAGAATAGAAGGCATGTTTTTCAGAACAGTTTTTGATTTGTTGTTGAGAGGAGCAGCTGACGTGTGACGTAGTTGGAAAATAGAATAATATAGTTTACAAAATTATATGACATAAATTTATATTTTATTTATATATATATAAACACGTTTTCCTCTTCGAAACGTCTTCCAAAATTTCACACTCTTAAAATGGATAGAACAGAGTGAGGATACTTGTTAGGGAGGAGCCATGTTACACTACCCATAACTTCAAAATGAAAGTTATCATGTCTACTCCTGGTGTATCAAGTATCCTACTTTTGGTTAGTTTCGAAAATATCATCAAATGGCTATTAATTATTGCACTACATCAAAAATACTTTGGAATTATTTGTCTAAGGTAACTATTTATGTCATGTTGCTCAGGCGTTGAATTATCTTTAAAATTGTGAAACTTGTGACAGTTATAAAAAAAAAAAATGTAGCATGTATCCTCACTCTCCCCTACTCGTAAAAGAAGTGCTATGACTTGTGCTGTGGCTCACATTGATTCAGATCAGCAGAATTCTTACCATCTATTTCCTAAAAATGACGATATCCGTTGATAATGGATTAAAGTCTGCCATATGCAGGATTAATTTAATGCTACAACCGTAAGAACTTATTCTCGACACATTCAGAATGAGTTTTTCGAAAGAAATTTCAAGGCTAAACCAATGCCAAACTATGTAAGTAGTTCGAGCAACAAAGTTGGAAAAGCTGAAAGCCCAAAGCCTTTCCCACCCTTCACTTACATAGTTCCCGAGAATCGAGGCTGATACACCCAAATTTAGAAGAAAAGAAAGGTATACTTTCATATTCCAATTGAGTAAATAAAACTTGTTTAATGTAATGAAATGTAATTCTTCTAGGCTTTGGTCCAGAAATACAAATAAGATGCTCGATAAATTAATCAATAACATCACAGCAAAGAAAACTTGGATTCGAGTATTGATAAAGATCATTCTGAAGAATCCCATTTACCTGAGGCTATGGAACTTGAACATTCATCAGAAAAGTATTCAAAAATGTGCTAGTTCAGGCTATTATTGAGAGGGAGTAATATCTTAATTGGAGGAAAAAGAACAAAAAATTACTTTTGAAAATAAGTAGGCTTAAAAAAAGAGGCATTTCTCTTCAAAAGAAAAATCTGTACCACAAGGTATCAAAGAGACAGGAATCACAAACCTTAAAATATCTTCTTCCGTCAATGTGTTTATGAACAAAAAGGTAAATGCAAGTCCAATAAAAATTGACGGAAGAAGATATTCAAATTTCTCTATTTTTGGGATCAATGGTTGGAGGATATGCATATATTTATCTTCAGAAGAAATTCCCCCCCCCCTCCCCCAATTGCCAGCTTCATCAACTTTGAGAAAATGGATTTAAATGTGCCCTGGGATTCAGCATAAACTTTTAGATATTTTGATAAAAAGAAAAGAAGGGTAGGTGCATGTAGAATTACATTGCAATTGCAGTATTTGCATAAATATTTTAAATTGCTTTCTCTTACTGAATTCTCTCAAAAGTCAGTTTAACCATTTGGAGTACTGTCATTCGATAAAATGTATTTAAAAAGAAGTTACGATTACTCTCTTTCCTATTATCAAATCTTTGGCCCAAACAATCAGATTCAGGTCTTTCAGGATGTGACTCACATAATCAAACTCTTCAGAAACCATCTTTGGATAAAGGGTACCAGTTACCTAATGGACCTCAAATAACAAAGAATGACCTTATAGAATTGACAGTAAGAGATTGTCAAGAGGTAAAAATCGCACACAAGATCAAGGATATCCATCTAGAATGTCATGTTTGTAAAAGACAGCGTGTTTTTCTGGCCTCATAATTGTTAAGCCATACAACAGCCTCAACATTTGAATATATTTTTCCAGCAAAGAAGGCCCAACATGAGTTTATTAAAACTGTGTATTCCTGGTTTAATATCTTCAATAATAGGAAGCCCATTGATTTTAAAATAAGTTCTTGTGGATTTGGCATTCATTTGGATGAACAAAAAGAGTTCCTCGATAAGATATAGGAAATAATACAGAATATCCGGGGAATTGGTAAAGAAAAATCCCTTTTTCCTTTCCAGCATGGCATTTTGATTTCCATATCATCTTTGGAAAAAATACTCAAAGATTTGAGTGAATCATCTAGAATAAAATACATCCTTACTTTGCAGTTGAATCAGGATTGATTGGAAAACATTTTCTCGCGTTTGAGGGCCCTTGGAGTCTCCAATAATCATCCTACTAGTGTTGATTGTATAAATTGATTCCAATTAGTTATCCTTGGCCAAGCTGATGGGATCCATATTGGAGTATCAGTAGTTCAAATTGAAGATAAAGAAGACGATCAATTCTTTGATTGTTTAATTAAACACTTGAAACAAGAAAAGAAAGAACCAAAAATAGATTAGGAAGAGGAAGATGATGCTTTACTATTAGCCTTACATCTTAATTTGGAATGCAAAAGTATCAGCAAATTATTCCTTTTCTGCCTTGGACTGTGGTATTCAAGGAGTGGGTTACATAGCAGTATACCTGGCTAAAAAAATTGAATCTAAATACCATAAATATGGATGCAGGACACGAGATCATCCTTCTTGTACTTCCGATATGATATCAGCCTTATCTACAGGAGGATTGACCTGCCAGAAAGTTCCTTTTTACTCAAATAATACCATTCGAGGCAATCTTTTAGGGTTATCATGGACCAAAAATTTCAAAATAACCTCAAGTTATTGTCCAGCTCAAGTGTCAGCTCCAAATTTCTCTCAAGATGTCATAATAAAATATGCTCGATTACTTACCTGTATTAGAATTAAGAAACCAAATAATTGTTTAAATGGGCAAAAGACAAAGAAATTGGCGGAAATCAAAGAAATTACGGAATTATATAACATAAGCTCCTAAAAATTATACCAAATTTCTTGTAATTGGTTAATAACAAATTTACTATATGTTAAACTTTTTTTATCTGGATAATTTTTAGTATTAAGTTAGATTAAGTAAGAATAGGCAATCATTGTATTATCAAACTATGTTATAAATTAGACAAAACATTACCTACTACCGCCGATTAGTACTATCCAACTACGTCATAGCGTCAACTTACTTGTCAAGCCCTGTTCAGAATACCTTCGATTCTATTTACCCCCGTTTTTATATACACACATCTCCTGATTAATTATTACTTATTACTTCATTTATTTATAAATAAGACTTAAAAAGTATCTCGATATATATCCATTTTTAAGCTAAAAAAATGATAAATAACGACAATCTTCTTTAGACCCTTATAACTTATTCATAATACATAGTGGTGAGAAATATCATGGCTTATATAATAGAAAAATATTCTATGTATAATATAAAAAAAGATCTATCTTAAAAATATGCATTTTCAAGTACAAAATGAGTGCTCCCCTGTGTAATCAAGGGATCATTAAAAAAAGGAAATTCGAATATCCTACTAATCACTAAGGATGTCATTTTTGTAATGAAAAAACTAACGTTGTTGTGTGTGGTTTTTCTTCTTCTTTGTTCCTAATTTAATAGGTCGTCGTGGTATTCAATTATCGCTCTGAAGAAAGCATTCTTACCTATCTTTGGTGTAAATTGATTTAAAAATCGATAATGAAATAAATTTAAATGGAGGGTGAAGACTCAAAAATTAGAATCCTGTTATAGACCGTCTAGCCTCAGTTCTAAAAGTCTTACAATTTTGTACTTGTTGCCATTCAAAGGAACTAACAAAAAGCTACAATTGGATGTTTGTTTTGTTTTTTGCATTCAAAAATGTCATAGCAACAAGCAAAACGGCAGAATGGATGCGATCTCCTCTGCGCTCAAGTAGATCTCTGACATGAAGATCTTCATAGTGGATGCTGTTTTGAATAGAAACAATGATCACTTCTTGGTTAAATGAAGAGCTTAGGTTGAGGAAACCTTCAGGACCAAACATCCAGCTCAGGTCATGGTCCTCGGTATTGTGGCGTCCGACGCAAGGAGGATGCATCCCTACTTCTTCAAGCCCAACGAGAAAGTCAAAACAGACGTCTACTACAAGATCCAAAGGTACAATTGCTCGCCATTATCAAAGAGCATGCCCCCAGGGACAACTATGCGTTCACCTAAGACGGCTTCCCAACACACGTCCAAGAAGGTGCAACGAAAGGGCAGAAAAAACCAATTATGTCACCGTCCATGTAAATTTTCTGGATTAAAGAGTCGACGCACATAATAAAAAGCTGAGCAGAGGAGGGATCCCCTTGTCGCACACCTTTTTTGTTATCAGATATAGCAGGTTCTATACTGAACTATGGTTTGTGATTTGGCTAAAAGAGATCCAGCCATCCTGACGGTATAATTTCCAAATCCCTTTTTAAATAACGTTTCAATTATGTATTTGTAGAAGGGTGTATCGAAAGCTTCAGAAAAAGCATTAAAGAAACATTGTCGGATTATTCCAAAAATGTCAGCAACATGACTATATTGTTATTTCTTAGATCAAAAATACCTTTTTACATTCCTATCAAGAAACTTTACTTTCTTATTATATATGATATATTTTATTTTCTAATGATGAAAATAATTTGTGAACCAAAAAATAACGCTCTATAAATGAAAATGGGACCATCAAACTAGTCATCCCTAATTATCCTTGCAATGTATATATTTTTTTCAAGACAGATAATCTTCCATATCTGACGTCATTGATAAATAGACTATGACAAGGCGTGAATTCTCTAACGATAAAATTACAATTTGTTTTTAGTTTGTTATCGATTTTTCTGATTCTGTTCCCCTAATCAGTGATTTGACGTTGATTGGTTTAATTTGAATGAACTCTAGTTTATCTGCAAACAGGAATAATATTAAATAACAATTCTATAGTTGGAGCAAAGGTTGTGAGATACATGAAAGTAATTATTTTTTATAAGTCGACGTTTTACATATCAGTTTTTTATTACAATATGTTACTTTAATTATTGGTAGGAGTATGGACTCGAGACAATTGTGGGAGTTTGAAATTAGTTCTTGGAGGGGGGTGGGGGGTGGATTATATTTATTTTCAAACAAATTATATAGAATGTAGATACACTTTTGGGGGTCCGAATGACCCCGGTCCTTCCGCAAACTTCACCTATGATAAAATCTGCCAAAATGTAGTAAATTTGACAGTGATCGAGGGCATTATCTCTGTTTTACATTATTTGAATCAGGTATTTTGTCCTTACCCCGTGTATGGCGAGTGGCTTTTATTTACTAAGGAACATTGAGAGCCTGCGCCAGCTGCGCATGGGCAGGTCAGACATTGTTTTGACTATAGGACTGTAAGGAAAGAGCGGTTAAGGGAAAAATAAACAATTCAATCAAAAGACAAGGAATACCAATGTTCTTTAAAAACAAGGTTAGTCAACAAGAAATTTGAAGGCCAAACACAGCAGATCTATTAAGTAACTTTCTTTCCCTTGTTTTTTTTGATGATGTCATTTGGTGGAGATAGAATAGAGACTTGGAGATAAGTACAATTGATCTCATATTTTCAAAAGACAAGGTGCTTACGAATATGAGAATTTTCAGCATTTGAGCAAATTTTATCACTTTAAAATGTCTAAATTAAGTTTAAGTTGAACAAAATATATATATATATATATGTACCTAAATGGTCATTCCATCCATATCCTATTTTTATAATTGAACTTTTATATTCTGTTTAATTAGGCGAAGAAAAGTGGGTCTGTCGAAGCCCGATAAACCCGTCATACCACCGATTCCCTACAGATTCTTCCATAAGGAAGTCATGGACTGAAGCTTGTAGAAGGGAAGATGACTTTAAGGTTTAGGAAGCTAGAATTTTGTGGAAATCATGGCTATCATGACCAAAAATCAACTTTTTTCTATAATAAGTCAAATAGAGGAACATGCTTTTCAAATTCGTGTACTCCTATGGACATGGGAAATGTTTCCCTCATATCTCAACTCTCCTTGAACGACCAAAATCATTCCTTTTCTAATCCAGCAGATCCCTCTCGTATATGTTTATGTTTTTCCAGATTCATGCCACTTATTAAAAAGAGCTCGTGATCATTTGCTAGACAAATGATTTTTGATAGTTTCAAAAGATGGAAAAACAATCAGCAGAGCTCCAGAAATCAGACTTTCTAAGACTTGTTGTTCAAGATGGTGGCGAGCTGAAAATAGCTCATAAACTCTCAGATATTCTTTTAAATTGCATGGGCAATGCAAGGCAACGGGTTTCCTATGCAGCCCAGCTACTGTCAAGAACAGCTGCGAAAGGGATTTCTTTTGCATCAAACTAAAGAGAAGAAGAAGGTGCAAGGCTTAAGGGAGATTTGATTCTTACATTTGACACATGGTTTGTGTTATGAATTATCGTCGTGTATTTGACAAGAAGAAAATGTCATGTGATTTGGGTGTACATTGGGAAGAGCAGCGGGAGGCATTAGAGAGGATGGAAGTTTCGATCAACTCCATGAAAATTAGGAGGAAATCGAGGGATGGTTATTTAAAGGCTTATCTTCTATAGCAAAAAGGGATTTTATTGTCTGTTAAATCTTTAAAATCTTTATACAATGATTTGGTTGAAAATGGTCTATTGACTTACATCTTGACTACCATATTGTGTCGAAAATTTATTCAGATGTATGTTGGGACTGAGACTGATTTTTGTCTTTGAATTTGAATATTAATCTCGATATTATTATCCGAATATTTTATTTTTGAATTCGTGGTATATCTGGTGATAATTCTCATCCAGGGCCGGTAGAAGTCAAATCCAGAATAAAAATATTACTTGTAGGGAAAAATGCTCTATTCTACGTCCAAGATCCAGTTGTACAGATGGAAGAAGATTATGAAAGTAGACCTTGTTTTACAGCTCAAATATCTCAAAATGTTAAAATTATTCCGGAGCCTGATAGTGAAGACATAAATGAATTGAACCCTCCAATCAACTCATAGGAAATTCTGAATGATTTTGAACTTGTAAGAAATTGTCAAGAGTCAAAATTACTTGAAATTTGGCGAGAATGTCAAGTGGGACTTCAATTTTCAAGCGCTTAGTTATGTGGCTGGATACATTGCAAGAAAAATGTATGAAAAATATCCAACTCTCGGTACTATTTCGTCCCAGGTTCCTCATGAATCATCACTTTCTCCCTGGATGATGCATTTATCTAAAGGTGGACTTATAGTCCCAGAAGAAAATTTCCTTAAATATTGTTCCCTATTTAATAATGACTTTTGCCAGTTTCATACTGATCTAGATTGCAACTCAAATGTCATCTGTTGATTTGGGGATTTTTTAATTCAAAAATATGACGTATATTCCCCGAAAATGTTCTTAGGTTTTTTTCTAAAGTACGGACATTTATCAGAGTCATAACCTTAAATTGTAATTTAAGGGTAAATGAAGCTAAATCCAAACTTAGAAAGATGAAACAAACTCGACAATTTAGTACATAACATTTTTTTTCAAATTAATTTTCTAATATATTCGTATATATTTTTTAGTATTAAAATAAACTATAAAAATATCCTAAATCATGTTTCAGTGGTTTTTCTACTAATATGCTTGAAAAGAAAAAAAAATTACGTTCCAAATTATAAACTATAATGCTTACACATTGTTAAAAATAAATGATATGAGATATTTTGATACTTCTTTTTGTATTTTTCCATCCAATGACGTCAGAGACAACTATACTATTTTTTCCGACGGAAATAAAAATTGTTGCTGCCGCCAAATCTTGTATTTAAAGAACATTGAGGAGGACGGATGTTCCTAACACCTACATATAAATAATGCCATGCTATTCTTGTGACGTAGTCCCCCTTATTTTTCTCTATTTACTAGGGGAAGGGGGTGGAAACGGCCGGTTCAAACTGGCTGCTTGTCTGGAGGAATAGGTATCAGCTTCTAATTTTAATAATTTTAAGCTAATCAGAATTGAAAAATACTAATCCTATCTTCCTTGCCTTAAGTGTCTCTCTTTACCTAGAGTCCTTTAGTTTTCACGACTAGCCGGAAGTGTTTGGCGTTTGTTTAAAAAAAATGGCATGAACATGATTTAGTATTTATTCCACAATCGTGGTAATGGTAGAGTTTCCTTGTTGCAATCCACGTCGGATGAGACAATATCGAGATTGCAAACTTCTTATGCCTGAGCAGATCCTTTGTTTGGCGAGTCAGGAAAGAACTAGAAGAGTCCGGAGATCATTGTGAACCGGCAACGTTATAAAAACATTCAACTTTCATTTGGAATTTGTTTTTATTAAAATCGGATGATTAATTTAGGAAAAATAGGAGAAAATCCATTAAAGAAAAGCTTGTGTTGTCTGTTAAATAGAAGTCACACCCTCTAGTTTTACGTCAGCAGAAACATTTACAATTGTGTTGTCGATTCCCTTGTATATAACGGTAAATAAGTATTTATTTGGTTTCCTGAAGCCTATTGTATCATTTTTAACATCTATTAAGAACAAATAAAGTTAAATATTGCTAAAATGTCAATAAATTTATTGTTAAACACCCTAGGGAATTATTTGAGATAAGATTTGAAAAGAAGTAACCAAGGATTAAATACTCTTGAGGGACTCACTCCCATCTCTTTTATTCTGAATAAATAACTTAAGTAATTATTTTACATGACTTGTATGTACTTGATGGATGCAAAACGTATTACTTTGGTTTTTGTTTTGCAACTAAAAGAATGAATGAATAATAAACATAAATGCAATTGCAATAAAATGGAGTAAAATTACAAAAACATTCATTATTCTTCATTTGAAAATTTTAAAGTATAGATATATGTCAAAGTAAACAAAAGCAAAGTTTGTGCATTAAGGGGCTTTATTTTTTGTCTTTTTTCAAACTTTCATAATGGTTAATGTGGAAAAGTTATCATGATGCAGGAGAGTCCCCAGGATTAAATATATATATATATTATTTTTGGTTTTAAGATTTTTTAAATAAAATCCATAGCTATTCCCAACAAAATTTATATATTAAATTTTTGAAAAAAAAATTCAAAAATCCACAGTTATTCACGGAAATTTAAATTTTTGGAAGAAAATTTGTAGCAAAAAGAAAAAAATCCTTACTGTCGGGGGGCGTGGGAGCTACAACCCCTCTAGTCAACTCCCTGCGGACACCCCTGTGTTGTAACTTCAATGTTCTATCATGTCATCTTTAGTTCGCACATCTCATAAGCTTTATTGATTAAGTCAATAAAAATTAATCACGTCGTTAGCTTTATTGAATCACGCAACCTTTATTTTTTTTAAATAGGGAAAATAGTTCAAAATCACTTTGTAGCAGTTTGCCTATTCTTCTCATCTATGGAATTATTATTCAACCAATGTTGGGAATTGTTCACAGTTTAAAAAGAGCTGAATGGCACGAGGGTTGTTTACAAAAACAGGGTGTCCGCAAGATTATATATATATATTTTTTTTTTTTGGGGGTTGCTTTTTATTATAATTTGGTCTTGATGGAAATTTCAGTCCAGATCAGTCTAGAAAAAATCACTTAGGACCAAATGGAAACAAAAATCCCTCTTGGATCGTGTACTTCAACCCTATTAAAATACCCAGATACGAAGCAATAAACAAAGTGACGAATCGAAGACTACGTGATCAATATTTTTCCAAATGCAGTTGTCTACTTTTTTGTTCACAAGAAGTGCAGAATATACTTGAATATACTCTTAAAATCAATATGCAATTTCTATGAATTCACACATTCAACTGAATAAACAAGGGGAATTCTGAAAAAGGAGGGAAAAGTTTATTCCTCATGAGGGCAAATTACAGAAAATGATAAAGTGACGTCATCAATGGTATCATAATAATACATTAATAACACAAGGAATATACTAAAACAGAGAGCTTTGTTTTATCTACTTGCTTATATATATTTCCCGATTCGGAAACCCCGAATTTAATCAAGAATTACTCATGAATTACTTCATGAGTCTAATGTTGTCACTTTTTTTTCTGTACTTTTTACATACATTAGCCTTAATGATGGCCTTCAACCTGGCCCTGAAGGTAGAACATGACTCCTCACCAATTCTTTGTAGATATTGTAGCAAATTGCCGTTGACAGAGGCTTTCAGGGCCTCAGTGTTTAGGGTGGAGTTTCACATACACCCAGAAGGCAAAGTTCAACGGGTTCTCGTCTTGTGAGTATAGTGGCCACATTGTCTTGTACGAAAAAGTTATTTTCTGCTGGAGAAGGGACTGGTTCACTTTGCCGGTATGTGATGGTGCTTCATCCTGTTTGAGAGCCAGGGATCAACTTGGTTATAAACTGAATGATGTAGTCAGCTGCCATGAGCTGTTACCCTAGCTGTACTTCCTTCTTGCAGCCATGACGTCCTCTTGGATCACAGATGATGACTTTTTATGAAGCGTCTACATCCAGGCTTTCTCTCCAGCAATTCTTCGGCTTCTATACGTTTTTTGACGTTGTACACGATTTTGTAGTGAACATTGTCCTTTTTTTTTACTCCCACAAGGAGCATTGTGGCAACTTTTACACAATTCCCTTGCTCCATATTTGTAAAATAATAAAAGAGCAAAGACTCTTAACTATCATATTTCGCGGGAAGTTTTAAAATTAGTAAAAGGCAATCTGGAGATATTAGCAATTAAATTGATTGGGAAATAGTTTTGGTACATTCGTTAATTTTTCTTTTGCTCCATAGGGTGACTACTGCAAATAAATTATATTGCTGTGTTTTGCTCCACCCTAATGTACATAGATTAAAAAGATTCTACAATTTACAAAAAGTATTCATTCATTTATTATTGTCGTTGTTTATCAGATAAAAAAATAACTAAGATATAATAAAATTAAATGGTGAGTCTGGAAAATTAAGTCAGGTGTTTGACAATGCACTGATCCTCAAAGTCAAACTTACTTGAATAATTTATGGTATTTTCATACCTACCACATATGTATGTATGGCATAAAAGCATGCTTAAGTTTACATAATGTATGTTGCTTAATGATAACAAATAATAATTATTTGGAGCTCACTTAATCATATCAATCATTGTAACTTGAATAAAAGCAAAAATAAAAGAAATCTGTACGGATCGATCTCGGACACTCAAAATCTTAAAACTTTTGAGTTTTAAGGAAGAATGGAAAAGACAATTGCATTATAGAACAGTTGCAAAGGCTATTTACTACAAAAATCAAAATTTGTTTTGACTAAAGATAGAAAAGATCCACAAATTATTGGATGTATATGATTATATAAATATATATTAGGGTGTAGCGTAATGACAAAAGTTGGGAATTTGATATGGCCCGGTATTTTTTATTTTGTATTTTGTTCCTCTAAACAAGACAATAACCATCCAACATCCAATAAAATTATCCTTCATGGACTCGTTTTGACGGGAAAATCTATAAAATCCCGAAAAAAAGGAAATTTTGGTGTTGTGTCTTTCAAATTATCGATCTGAATCCAGTTACAGGATTTTTATTTTATTAAGTACTATAGATGAAACATATATTTTGGAAAAATATTTTGACAATGCTTCTCTAACTTGCCTCATGGTATGAGTATTTTAGTTCCGAACATTCTGCAATAAATAAACATTATCTTTCCGTACTGCGTATTACGCGAATGTCTTTTGAAGTTTTTCTTCATTTTTATTACTCAAGTGTAATTTTTTGATGCAAAATGTCTTATATTTATTATCAATTATACTTTTGTTGTTCGTTTATGCTCAATAAGACAACCTATTTAACCAATTTATAACTTTGGACTACAAAAATGTCAATTAAACTCTTAAAAATACGACCTTTTATTTATTATTCCTTAATTTCTAATAAAATAAATAGTATAATTATAAATTAATATTATTTAATAATTACTAGAGAAAGAAATATACTATATGTATCTGGATTTCACCATCAGATTTCTAGAATAGATGGAGACTTGTAATACTATAATGTTTACTTATACTTAATCTATCTAACCAATTAAACGAACATTAAAAAAAAAAAAAAAATGAAAAAAACTTCAAAACTTTTGCAAATTATATGTTTCATCTATAATACTTAAAAAATAAAATCCTGTTACTGGATTCAGATCGATAATTTTTAAGAAAAAACAGCAAAATTTCCTTTTTTCGGGATTTTATAGATTTTCAAATCAGAACGAGTCCATGAAGTATCTTCTTTTTTTTTATGTGTGATGGTTATTTTCTTGTTTAGAGGAATAAAATGCCAAATAAAAAATACCGGGCAATACTAAAATCCCAAATTTTCTCATTTCGGTACAGTCTAATATATATATATATAAATTAGACTGTTCTTGGTTTTTGGAATTGTTTTAAATAAAATACAAGAATTAAATTTTTTTGAAAAAAGCTTAAAAATTCATTGCTATTGATAAATAAAATTGTAAAATATACATTTTTTTTGGAAATTTCAAAAATCTATAGCTGTTGATAGAAAATTAGATTTTGGGATTTTTAAAAATCCAAAGTTATTCACAGAAAAATAATTTGTTTTACCATGTTGCACAAACGTACAGTCACGTATAAATATGGCCATGAATCGTTGAAAAGTCCATTTCTGACGGGAATATTATAATACGTTCGGCAGAAATCAATTTTCGTAAATACTTTTATGTCGGAAATGATTCATGGAAACATTATTTTTTGACTGTCCATTTGTATTCGTTTATTTAGAAAATATACTCATTTTTTGCCCATCTGAATCTGAGCATAACCATCACGTCCATCAAGTTTTGGAACTCTTAGCCATGTATAACTTCAGATTTTCAATTGGGAAATGTTAATTTTATTGTGTCGAAATTGAATTTCTAGGAATTAAAATTTCCCGTGAAAGAATCAGACCTCCTCATTCAAAAATATCTAAAATCGGAAATTTTCCTAAGCCAGAGGACCCCAAAAGTAATTTATAGGTTCCTGGGAATAGTTGGTTATTATCGAAACCTTATCCTCCACTTTGCTCAAATTGTTTTTCTATTACCAAAAGGATCAAGTTATCTGACATGAAGACACAATTAACTTGGTCTGAAGATCCTTTTGATACCATCAAACTTGACTTAACAAATACTCAGGCACTTCTTTTCTTAAATCCATCATTTCATATTTTCATTTAATTACAGACGCTACGTAGGATGGTACTGGAGCAGCTCTTCATCAAATGGTGGATGGATCACCTATTCCGGTTACATTCGTCTCAAAGAAATTCAATGATGCGCAACGAGGATATTCTACGTTTGATTGTGAGCTATTGGCGGTGTATTTGTCTGTCCTTCACTTTAAGCACTTACTTGAGGGCCAATCTGTCACGATTTTTACCGATCACAAGCCCTTAGAGTCTGGATTTCACAGTGGTAAGATATCAAAGTCTTATCTTCAGCAGCGCCATATTGGACTTATAACAGAATTCGTGAAACATGTTCAGTACATACGTGGGCCAGATACCAAAATAGATTGATTGGGATGAGGATGCAAAGTAGCTGACTGTCTGTCTCGTTCTGTATCCTCAGTAAACTCAATACCGTTAGACCTCCCAGCTTTTACAGAGAAATAAAAGTATGATTGGGATGAGGATGCTAATTTCAAAGATTATTTTAACGATCATAAAAACAATTTCTAGTATGTTAATTTATCAAAAGATCTTCATCTTCTTTGTGAGACATCCGCCCCTTCATCTCGACCTTATGTAGCAAAATCTTTACGCAAATTCTTTATGTTTCACTCATTATATCATCCTAGTAGTATCTTCGATTGAAATAATTTAGTCTCGTTATTTTGTAAATTAATCAAATCCTTCATGATCAAATTGCTTGCAATGAATTGCTTAATAATCGAATTACTTTGAATCAATTTACCAGACATTGTAAAGTTAGTTAAATGAACATTGACTACTCTATTGGAAATTTTATAGATTTCCCAGGAATTTTGCAAAATGTCCGGTTTTCAACATTGCCCGTAGCATATACATATATATATTTCAAGGTTATTTATATTTATCGAAATCCTAAGGATGTAATTATTTTGTATTACTACTTCCTAAAATTGTTATCTTACACTACCTTCATCGGGAATTTTTTACTCTCTTCATTAAAAATTTTACCAATCTATTTAAATTTATAAAAAATATTTTACCTTCCATGTTATTATACAGTTCCGTATGCACCTTATTTTCTCCATGTCAATGAATATGTCAAAAAAGCTAAATCTAGTCCTTCACTACAATTCTTGATATTCCATTATGTGCAAAGGTAGAAAAACATTGCAGATAGTTAGCAATTTTTTTGGGAGGGGTTTGGATACTCCTTCGGACGAAACTTTAAATAAAATTCGCTTAAATACATCATTTGAATCTATGGAAAAAAAAAAATCACTCTACAAACTATTACCACGGGATACCCCTTGGACTCAGACTGAAGAACATATCAGAATTTAGGAGAAATGGTACACTTTGTCAAATGACTTTCTTTTTCCTAAATATTACGTCTTATATTCTAGAAATCATTGGTAATCATATAAATCCTTTCCCTCTAGAACTGAATTCTACATTCCACAAATGGAGGAACAAATTTGATGCAGACAAGCTTGTGGAGTTTATCTGTGAATATTTATTTGAACAGACTTTTTAGTTAATACAAACAGAAATACAATTAATTGATGTTGATCAGATTATATGTTCCTATTTATTCTGGCAAAATACAAAAACAAATATTAGATCTTATCAAACTAGTCTGTATCATAAAATCCACAGTGTAAGTAATCCTATGAAAGCCTTCCATTTTTTGCTTAGGCATAGTTTTCATTGTAGATTATTCTAGTTAATTTGTGATGGATCAAGCTCCTCGTATATTGTTCTTAAGATTTATCTAGTCACCATAGCCAGAGATGATAGTAACAATTAAGTTGGAGTAAGGAAATTAGACTAAATGATATTTTTATATGAGAAATAAATAACTAGAATGCATTATAGCAAATTAGGATATAATAAGATTTATATTATAGACCACGAATAAGTATAAGGGCGTCGCTTGTCCCTTCTTGAAGTACTTGAATCCCCCTCCTTGTCTTTGGAAAACAAGTGGAAGATGATTCTAGACATGTAAAGAAGCTTCTCTTCTCTCAATATTTCGATCTACAAAACCTATTCTTCTGCTATTATATCGATGTAAATAGTTATTTAGAACTCTTAAGTGATTATATTTTTTTGAAAAAATATAAGAGACCTCATAACTTCTGTAGACTTCTATTGAAATATCTGAATATCATTGAAATTCCCAAAGGTATTGAGCTGGGAATCCTCTTTAAACACCTAAATTGCGTCTCACCTTGTTTGAATATTACTCTAGGACTCTAACGAAGAACTAGGATCTCCACAGAAATACTGGAACTTTTAAGAAACTATGGATTATACAAAATATATAATATACATACCTCTTAACTTCTGTTGGAATATCTGAATGCCATTGCAATTCCCAAACTGATTGAATTGGGAATATTCTTCTAAACAGACAAATTGCTTATCACCATATTGGAATATTACTCTTACAAAGATCTAGGATCTCCACACAAATAAATAAATAATTAAAATGTATACCATACTAGCTAATTATTAGTTATTTTACTTAAAAATATGTTTAAACTGTAACAAAATAATAATGCAATTTTTTTAGTACTGATTAAAAAGATAATAAAACGTCGATGATTTTCTACAAAATTTACATTTCCTATTTATGAGTTCTCCGTTATTTTTTTTTTTATCTCAATGATTCATTTGGTTTTATTTTGGACATGCAAATGCTATTTCGTTATTTTGATTGTTGTCAAGCGAGTTCAAACTTCCAAATCCTTTCTATTATTGCTTGTAGAACTATTTTTGGTCTGTATTACAAACTCTTCCAAGCAATATGAAAGTGGGGATGCTTTAAAAAATTTGATATCCCTATTATTATTCAAATATTAACTAAAAAATATATATCTCTCTCCAGAAAGTATAGTAAAAATAACAGATGCTTAGGCAATGCATCGTCGTCGGGTCTATTAGCAAGATATTGATCTCCATATTCAAAATAAATGGCAAATGAAGATCTTATTCTAAGTTTATGTCATGTTAGTGCATAATATCCACTTACTCTTAATATATTATTGATTTCTTCGATATATTGATGGGGTTTTTTTTTATTATGAAAATATACCTAATATTAAGATAATGGTGTAAACCATTGTCTTAACTAATATATAAATATATTTCAACTTATTTTAATATATAAGTATTAATCAATAGTTTTTCTCTATCTGAAGAAAATTTCCAACATATTCAAAAGATTTAAATGGAGTTGTTTAAGTTACAAAGCAGCTAATTGTAGTAGACCGTATTATATTCATAAACGTGAATATATTTTGTTTTTTTCCATACATACAATAGTATAGTATGAAAATAAGATGCAAGTCATCCTTTATATAGTCCTAGGTAAGATACTTAGAGACTAAGTCCCAGGATTATTACAATGCCAATTTTATGACGTCATACTCTGTAATATAAAATAATTAATTGTATTGGATATATTAAAATTCCCTACTAATTGTGAATGAACGTATATTCATCCGAGGACAACTATCAAGATTCATAAGGGAGTAAGTGAGGTCTATAAGGGCCTAAAGAAGAATGCAATTTCTCAGTCTATATAATGGAACTTTATCGAGTTCGGAACAAGATACAGAATCAATAAAAACACTTTTTGTAAGTTTTATTCACTTTAATTTGGTGATTGTTTTAAAAATAAAAAATGACTGAACGATAGTAGTACCGAAATAATATTTTCCCAGATATTTCCAAATTCAGGCGACTGAGAGAAAAACTGAGATTAGTTTTGGATTCTACGCTCAAGATAAATTTGATTTTTGGCTTCAATTTATCAGTACATAATTGCCCCTAATTTGTTTTTGTGTTATCTCTCGCATAGTCCCGGATGAGAACCACTGCCTTAGACTCACACATTAAAGATTTAGACGTTACAAACTTAACATTCCTATTTTAATGTTCATTATCAATTTTTAATTATATTTGGTAGTCGCGCACTATCGCCAGTATACAAAATGCAGATTAGTATAAGTCAATAAATTATGACAATTTTGATAATTAGTCATGGATCTTCATGATTATGCACAATCATGATTTCATATCATCCATACTCCAAGTAAGTAACTAGTAATTCTTCCGCAAGAATATACTGATAAAAATGAATACACCTCAAAAATGATAAATTAGATTCAAGTTTTTTTATCAGAACCCTTTATTCAAAGTAGGTTGCAATTTTAATACAATAAATATATACAGTGAATTAATGTTTTAAAATCAATGATTCCTTGAGCGAATTATACACTGATCAGTACCATGATCCAGTTGATGTATAGCTTCCGACGCTAGAATTTGTAAGAAACCCATCCAAGGACATAGAAAACACTCTATTGGTAAATATCTAGACAAATATGTGCCCATCTAGAATCAAATTCGTTTCAGACAATGATACATCGTATGAGAGATCCGATATCATCCAAATCTAAGAAAATGAAAAAAAAATTATGTTTGATATATACTAATAAAAGATTGGATAACTAAGAAGTGCATGGCATTAGTATGATTCAGTGTATTATAAATTATCTGCATGTTTAATCAGTAGACCGTCGTGATTAGAATCACGTTCATCATTAAGGTAGCTTATCAAAATTACAAGATAAAAGTAATTAAAAATACAATACCTAAGGTTGTCCAATTCATTGTGTAATCGAATAAATGCTGAGTACCTAAGAAGGAAAAAATATACAGTGAGTAAATACAATAAAAATGTACACACGAATAAATATGTATTACATATATTTTGAGCATTTATCAGTTAATAAAAGTTTCAGCAGAAAGCTATCAGTAGACCGTCGTGATGAGTATCACGATCATCATATGGAAAGAACTATTAATTCATAGGTAATTTAGTATTTACTTACTGCTTTTTAGGAATTTGATGGGCATCGGAACTCATCGGATGAGATGATGTATTCATACTAAATCTTAAAAAAATAAATACATAAATTAAAGAATTCGTTAACAACTCTAAGCAAGAAATGTATCTATTAAAATATAATTCAGTTAGTAAAAAAAATTTCAGCATATGTGCCTAAGTAGACCGTCGTGATTTTATATCACGATCATCACATTAATAGCGAACAATAGACCTTAATTTAAAATAACAAATTTTTACTTACTTGAAAACGGCGACCATACTTTCCTATGAACCAAACATAAACTGATAATTAAAATAAGAAAATTCTAATGAACTGATCTTTTTAAAAAACGAGCACATGTTTATTTGTGACGTCACAAGGTTTTGTAGCAGAATAATATTTTGTATCATATTTTCCAAGCGTAACATAAGGGCAAAATCAATAAGATCATGGATATCTGGAGTGTGACCAAATCTAATACGCAACCTCATCGAAGGGTTTAATAGCAATTTCGTGAAAAAATAAAGTAACATGTTCATAGAACATGTTATAAACAATTAAAAAGACCCAAAATCATATGATAGCTAGAGATCATTGCCAACTGATAGTGATTTATTGTCTAGTAAGAAATGCATAAGATCTGGACTGTAACGTTGAAGACAAGAATAGCTTATTAATTATACATTTGAAAAAAAAAAGAAGATAATTGATATACTGAACTTTGATTGGTTAAACTGTAGAACTTAAACGTCGTTTACATACATAAATTGTATTTTACTCGTTAGGTGATTCTTAAGTAGAATCAAAAATATTTTTAAATACTTTTTCAAGACAATTTTTAAGATTTTGTTCTAAAAGAACAAATGTTTAACTCAATTCAATCAAATTATATCTACTCCCTTATTCTATAACATGGTCATACTATGAAATGCCCTAATTCCCTTAATGGAACATCCGTCTGGAATGAAGAAAGCAAGAGTGCAACTTTGTTTTATTAATAATTGAGTAATTATAATACTTATAAAATGACAAAAGGAATGTTTTTAAAATTACATATTCGATACTTGAGTAAGTATCTAATATGATTAATTGTGGTACGTATTATTTTGGTCAACTCTCTAGTAAGGTCCTTCCAAAGATTTGAAGAGCATTGTATATCTTAATATATTATGACAATACTTGTTTGCCAATCCACAAGTATAATCCAATAGGAATTGGACGATACAGCTTTTCAGGTGTAGTGTTGCGACAGCAGACGTCAACGATCAATATCTCGGTGAAATCATTGAAATTCAACAGAGCCAGCTTCAACAGAATCTCTTCAGAACAACAACGCTATCAACCTTATGCGTCAGCAAATCGTATCATATCCTCTTATTGCAAAGAAAGCCCTGGAGATACATACTCATACAGTTTGAAACAATATATCTTTGTGAGAAATCCTTTTCAAGTATGGTCGACATAAAAACGAAGAAAAGGAAGTCTATTGCAAAAACGATTTAAGAGTCGCAATGTCAAGGCACACATTTCTGAATATTGTCTAAAAGGCAAGAGCAAAAGTTACATTGATTTGCAGTAAATATTCATGGAGTTATGTCTTTGTGTGATGCAACTGATGCATGGTTCATTTTGTGCACTAATAAAATATACAAGAATTCATATTTTATTTTTTTCAGTCACCAATGGGATCGATGAATGGATCCTTTGAAGCTTTCAGGGTTCAATATTTCCAATAAGGTTAAGAACCACTGCTCTATAGCCTACCTCCGCTCTAGCTATATATCTATTTTCTTTCATTTATGCATAGCATAAAAATTAGCAAATTTCCCCTAAATTATGCATGTATGCCCTAGAAGAACCAAATTAATGTACATTTGTATCGGGATATATTGTTAATGGATCTTGAAAAGAAACGTAATGACATCAATTTAGGAATGTATTTATTATGAATGTACATTGTACATTCATCGTGTATAATTCAGGAGATACTTTCATGCATGCATATACACATTTGTAGATAAAACTAATTATAAGTCTTATATTAATATCAATGTTCAATGTACTGGGTGCAAAAGCTATTTATGCGCCAAAAAGGATTTTTTTTTTCAAACACAATTTACTCTCCAACCAGTTATCAGATTCAAAAAATAAAACCAGATTCTTACAATCAAAGGCCTCAGATTCCTTCCTAACTCACTGAGTCCAATAGCTCCAACAATTCATATGTTGTAGCTCACTGCGCGGACTCCAAGGAGGGTTCCGTATCTTTTCTAAATATAATTTTAATATTAATTTAATTTAATTTTGAAATTTTTTTTTCCAAAAAACATAATTTTCTGTGAGTAGTCATGGACTTTTTAATTTTTTGTAAAAAAATATATGTATATAGGCCTACTGTGGGTATTATGAATATATATAATGTAGATAAAATAGTTACCTACATACTTATATTTATCTATTGTTTGATAAGCATTCATAATTAATTAGTTATAACATAATATACGCACATAATTTTATATGTATAGAGATGGAATGTGTGTAAAGAAAAAAACTACGAGAGTGGTCTGAAAAGTTTCCTACCTAACAAAGATAGAAGCATTTTATTTTTTTTAATTTAATCTTTTTTTTTCACGTCTGTGTCACTGAGTCTTAGAGTTCGAGCAATTGTTATGTTGTCTCTCACAGCGTGGATTCCAAGGAGGGTTTCGGATTTTTGAAATTCTTGGAAGTTTCCCCGGATCTTTTCCAAATATAATCTTAATATTAATTTAAATTAATATTTAAATGTCTTACAAAAAAATTCCCGGCACAGATTTTCAAAATATTTAGTACAAAGAATTCGCCAGTCCATTTTTTCCAACTGGTGCAGGTTTGAACAAGGTTTTCCCAAGAAATAACGCCAACATGGTGGCGTAAATAGCTTGCACACCTTTTACATATTATTAACTAAAGTAATAGACCTATTAATGTTGTGTCTTCCTGCTACATATAGAATGCATAAACTTTATGATGTAAATGTCAAATATCCAATTGGATTGGGATTTTTTACCCATTCATATTTATAAGCAACACTTTGTTTTTTAACGAAAATAAGAGCCTGGAGTATCAAATGGTGGATTAGAACTAGAAATGCATCGTACTCATAACGTCAATGTAAAACAAACACACGTAAAATTCGAAAAACGGATGACCAGCAGATTATTTCTCGTCGTGGAATATACAGTAAAATCCGGGTAATTGTACTGTTTTAAATCTATGTACATACATATTATACACTTTATGGCAACGAATTATGCAGTAGGATTTAAACTTTTTTAGAGCTCGTAACTCTTATTTTAAACTATTTTAAGTTACATGAGCTAATTCTATATCCAATTACAACAATTAAAAAAAAACATTCGTATGATGTTTGATGCAACGATGGAGTTTCAAAGAAAAATGATATCCGACTATGTCATGGTGGCAGAAACTGTCAAGATGGTCGGCTGCTCGCAGAGGCTCGTCTTCAAGGTGAAGAAGCTAAAAAAGGATGGCTTGAGCCCCGTACCGAGTCCGGGCAGCGGTAGTCTTTACAAAATTCGGTCTCCAACCTTTCTGAACTCGGTGAAGGTAAAGATAGACAGGAGACCGGTGAAGAGCATGAGAAAGATTTCAATTGAATATTTGAAATTTTATTTAAAAAAAAATAAAAAAATCAGTAAATAGCTATAAATTTAAAAAAAAATCAACAAAATTGAATATTTGAAATATCTTTTTTGAAATTTTTTTTCATAAAAATGGAATATTTGAAATTTTTCTTTAAAAAATTTTAATTTTTTGATTTTTTTAAAAACAAAATCCAAGCCCTCTGGTAATTATAATCCTGAGGACGCCTCTGAAGGGGTTGTGGTCAAAGGACTTTTGACCGCTGTCAAGCCCGGACCTGAACCCCCTGGACTATGGAGTGTCGGATGCCATTGAGAGGAAGAAGGCTTGTGCCTTTATTTTCGAAAATCCGGGCGAAATTGTACACGGGAATCAATTACTGCACGATTCGCTGCTGCATACTGTATAACCAGCAATATGAATAAAGACATCCCAAAAAAATCATAAATGCAACTATTATTTTTTAGATGAAAAGTTGACTATATCCGGATTTTCAATATAAACGAAGTAAAGAAAAAACCACAATTCTTGGATACTTGTATAAATAATCAATCTAATGAAACATTATTTTAACAATTAAAATGTAATATTTAAATTTAATATAGTTAGTAGTGATGGGAATTTCGGTGGGCTCACTAAAAAGAGCCTGCTATTTCGGCTCCCAAATGACTCTTCAGATTGTTTATTTATTTAGTAGATATATTATAATTACAGAAACGACCATACAGGGGCCTCACCAGGAGTGAGCTCTAACTATTTAGTGAAAAGCAACAGCTATTTATTAATTTTTTTAATTTAGTTTTCGAAATATTTTTCTTCAAATGGCATCCGATTAATTTTTTGAGTAAGATGTCAGTGTGTATTTCTGATTTTTTTTTTACGAAAAAATAAATTTTCTGTGAATAGCTACAGGATTTTGGGAATTTTTTTCCAAAAATTTAATATTTGAATTTGTTGGGAATTTTTTTTTTTTATAGCTGTTAATTTTGAAATTTTTTAAAGAAAAATTTCATGTTTGAAATTTTGTTTCAAAAAATTAAATATTTGCAATTTCATTTTAAAAAAATTTTATGTACAGCTATTGGCTTTCGAAATATTTTATTATAATTTTTATATTATTTTTCTTAAAAATTCTTAAAACCAAGCCTTCCCCTCCCCAATAAAAAGCATATATAATCTTACGGAGCAACAATTCCTTCATAGAAGGGGCTACAGCCCCCCCCTCCCTGCAGACACCGTTACTTTAATGAACGACACATCACTAATAGTCAGTTTTTTTTTGTTATTGCTTTTTTTACTATTATTAGTGTTTTTCGAGGTGAATTTATTATCTATATCCATATTCATTGAAAAGCATTTTGAGGCAACCAATGTTTGATTGCATCCTATTTTTAAGAGTATCGATAATTTACAGCTTATCTGCAAAAGAGTTTTTTGGAGGTCTTTCATGATATGTATGAATTTAAAAATAAAGATACATAATTTTTTTTTACCCCATCTGACAATTTGTAAAAAATCATCATGGGAATTCTTCATTCCCATTAAGTTGATACAAAAAATGGGGGAAAATTAGACTTTATTCTGATTAATTTACTTTGTACTTTTGCTATGCAAAAATTGGCAAGGAATTGAATACATATTCCCGGCACTGTAAAGATATAGAAATAAATTTTACTCTATTAAAACTCCATAATTGTGTGCCACATTTTAAATTATCCCTCACTATTTAAATGTACCACCCAGACTTATGGCAACTTAGGGGAGTTAAAATAACATGCATGTTAAATAAAATTGATTAAAGGATAACATTTCAAGAATAAATATATAAAATGTTATCTCAAGCTTGTTAACTCACAAAGAAAAGTCACGGCTCTGGCCCCTCCTACATTTTGGAGAGCCCTTTTCACACTAAGACTATATATATAATATACATATATATCACTATTCCCGGGGTATTTTAATACCCCGTCTACAAGGCAACGTTTTTATAACAGTGGTGTAGAGGGTGTCCACAATAAATTGGAACTACTTTAAACTTCATCCAGATCCATAATGTGGATATTGGGGGTTAAATCATACTAATATAAAAGGTTGTGTGAACAATACACTATAACTTCCCCCACAATTGTTTTGACAACAAGCAATAGTCATCATGAAACAAGCAAGGAGAGACGCCATCCTGGAATTGGCTCGGGCGGGACACAAGCCCTCTGCTATCTACAAGCATCTTAACTACCCCAAGACCACGGTTTACCGGGTCTTCAATGCATGGGAGGTTGAAGGGAAGGTCTGCCGCAAGATCCACGACATGAGAAGTGACCGAATCTGCACTCCCCGCTTCCTTGAAGGCCTCCGGAAGTCCATCAAGGCTTCGTCGGGGACTTCCTTGTCCAGGTTGGCCAAGAACCGTGGAGTGAGCAAGCAGCTGGTCTCCAAGGCTGTGAATGAGGACCTCGGATACATGTCATACCAAATTACTAAACAACACATCCTCACGGCATCCATGAAGGCCACCAGGCTCACCAACAGTAAGCGTCTCCTCAAAGACCTGAAGAGCCATGGAGGAAGAATCATCTTCTTCTCTGACGAAAAGAACTGGACAGTTGACAGAAGCTACAACGTCCAGAATGACAGGTGGCTTGCCAATGAGAGAGAAAAGGTCCCTGCGGTCTTCACAACAAAGTTCCGGGCCTCCGTGATGACCCTGGGTGTCATCTGCAGCACCGGTGAGGTGATGCCTCCTTTCTTCTTCAATCCCAAGGAAAGGGTTAATGCGATAAGGTACTGCAAAGTCATGGAGGAGTTCGTCATCCCCTGGATGAATCCAACAAGACTCAGCGCCTGCACACACCGCCATGAGGACCACTAACCTCTTCAACTCCCACGACATTACTTTCTGGGATCGCAACACCTGGCCCTCCAACTCACCGGACCTCAATCCGTGTGATTACTACTGGTAGGGGAAGTTGGAGAGGGAGGTGTGCAAGGTCAGCCACAAGAGCATCGCGGCCCTGAAGGGCTCCATTACGAGGGAGTGGAATGCTGTCGATTCCGCGGAAGTCATCAGGGCATGCAAATCCTTTAGGGGTAAGATAGAGAAGATGGTGGCTGCTGAGGGAGGACATGTTGAATAAGTTTATTGTTTGATATAATGTCTAACTTTTTCATATTAACAAATACACTCCAAATTCCATTTTTATCAAGCAGGTTGAATTTTAAGATAGTTCCAATTTATCGTGGAGACCCTGTATTTACAAATTAGAAAAGTAAAAACGGTTGATGCAGTTGTTCTTTCTTTAGTTCTGATCATAATTTAATATGTCGAGGAGGTGTTAACATCTGCCTCTGAAGTAAGAATTCTCGCCTTTCTTTGGTATAAATGATTTTAAAAATGCAGAATAAAACAATTACATATAAATTTAATTATAGTTACAATATTTTCCTATACCAAAGCTATTTTAAATGTAGAATAGACTCCATTTCCTAGCAATAATTCAAATTCTCCCCATAAAATCATCTAACAAGCAGATGTATTAACAAGAATTTTAATTCAGGTATACAACATGTCTTGCTGCCTCCTTCTACTACAACTCAACATATAACTATTTTAATCCTTACAAAAATCTCAACTTTAATGATGATTTATGATCGTAGCTATTGATAAAACTTTCACAGATGAAATGACGTAGTACGAAAAGACCGAGGACTGGCAAAATCAGTCAAGAGCTGACCGATCCAGCACTATTGAAAAGAGAGTAATAAGAAAAACATATTATAATCTAAACAATTTAAGTATAATTTATCTAATTCAACGAATTAATCCTCTAAAAAATGTATATAGGCCTAATGTACATAAGTATTATGAATATTTATAATGAATATATATAAAGTAGGTACCTAAATACTGCATTATATGTGGCTATTATCCATAGAATTCATAATGAATTAGGTATGACATAATATATGTATGTACATCATATCATATGTATAAAGATGGGATGTGTGTAAAGAAAAAACTACGAGGTTAGGTCTGAAAAGTTTCCTACCTAACAGGGATACAATACCTTTTTTTCCGATTTTTTTATTTTTATTTATCAACATAGTCTCCTTCTAACTCAACAAACTTTTGTTTTTGGCTCAATTACTACGAGTTAGATACACTTAAACATGTCAAATTTTAACATAACAAGCGGTTTATATACTGATATTGTTTGAATTTATTTAAGGGTTAAACTTTAAAAAAAAAATACATCATGACAGTTCGATACAAGATTTTGCATAACAACTGAGCGTCCAAAATGGCTTACACTTTGGTGAGTAATTGTCAAACAGATGCTATATAGATGTGACTAGCTTTTATTTCCAAGCGCTGCCATTTTCACGCTGAGGTCGGGAACTTTTCAGACTACCCTTCTAAGTATAGCGATTAGAAAAACGGTTGATTCGAGTGCCATTTCTTTTTTCGTTCATTATTTACTCAATCATTCTCGCCTACCTTTGGTGTAAATTGATTTAAAAATGCATTATGAATAAATATAATTATAATACTAATGCTATTTATAATGTAGAAGGTTATCTTCTTTATAGCAGTAATTTATTGCCTCCTCCCAAAAGTATGTAATAGGCATCAAATATTAACAAGGGTTTCAGTAGTACCATATGTCTTGCTCCCGCCTTCTCCTCGCGGTCTTACTCAAATTCCATCTCTAAATATGTAACTCTGAAGGAGTGACAATTTAAATAAAGGATTATTTTGTGATATATAAATATTTGATATACATGTCAGAGTAGAGATTGAAATCCAGTAGAATCGTTGATTGTCCTAGTAGAGATCATTATTTCTACTAGGATAATCAATAATTCTACTAGTAAAGATTACAATCCTATTCTCTCCTAGGACGAATTACAATTTCACTGAGGGATATATTAAATATGTGAAGAGGTTGTGTGTTTCCGAAAATATGAATCAAAGTCATACCCTCTATGGTACAGTGACCGGTAATTTCATTCCCAGTAAATTCATTCACATACATTTCATTCCCACTTTGAAGAGGGATATATAGTGACGTAATACGGTTTCTGTTTCTACACTAGTTAGTAACTTTTGTGTAGGGTTGTAGAAGGAGGACTTGGGACTGTGCAGTCAGAACTGGAGATGAGTGATGAATGATGGTTATTGATTAGTGATGGGTGGGAGACGGATACGAATGATGTCTGGTGTATATGGATTATAAATGACGTCATGATAAATCTTTAATAGTGAGTAGAAATGGAATCCCAATCCGTTGATTATTTATACCTTGGGAAATACAAGTAAATCCCGTCAGTGCTCTTCCTCTTCTTCATCGTCCATTACTACTTGCTCCTACTCCTTTTCATCCATCGACAATCATCAATTTCATCATCCTCTTTTATCTTCCCTTCCTCCTTTCAAAATTCAAATCTACGTAAACAATAACTATAAGCAAATTGATCAGGCCCCTAACTCCCTTCTCCAGGATCAATTACTCTCTCCTGCTTCAAGCTCAACTCTGGATTGAATCCTATAAGTTACAACAATCATCATCATTTATAGGATCATGCTGGGTCTCGTTATAGATTTCTAGAATATATCATTCATCCCCTTCAAATCCAATCACAGCTGTTCAAACTTCAATATGTAGGTTTCAAAGCATTTTGAAAGATACACGGAATACTATTGCTACGGTCCTTTACGAAAATCATCGACATTCATATGTAGTCGATTTCTTCATCAAGAGCCCATAGAGAGGATTGTACTAAAGTTATAGAACTAGATCAAGATGTGTACTTCGTCCCTGAAAGTCTACAAACATTTCTGAATATAATTTCTTAAAATAATATATATATCTAAATATTTTATTAACTTATCACAACCATAGATTATGTTGTGCTCACTTCGACCCTTCACTTGTGCTTCTCGCACGGTGCCTCGGGTAAACAACTCTTTTCTTTGTAGCAATTAACCTTCTTCATATTACTGGGAGAATTTTGGATCCTAACGAATGGAAGTAAAAACATTGTTTCAAGACCCTTCGGGAATAAAACATGATTTTTAATTCTTAATAAATACAAGAAGCCGATTGATCTGTTGAGTTGAGGATTGAATAGGATAAGGAGATCCTCACATTTTGAAGTTTAAGGTAGAAATATCATTTACTAATAAAATAATAACTATAATTTTTAAATTCAAACTCAGAATGTCCATGGACATCGTTAATTATGAGATTATAAGGAATTAATATTTCAAACTGATATTTAAAAAACCTGTATTGAATCAATATAGCCAATTCTTAGAGATTAAATTGTGAAGTATTAGATATAAATTTATTTAATATATATATAAAATATACTTTTAAAAATATGGTGCATCATTGATTACTACACTACGGTATTTGTTTGTATCAAACTGCATTTAATCCAAATTGGTAATAAGGAATAAAAGCTGCCTTTAGTTAGGCTCAGTTCAACATTCCTTATATCCTAAAACTTCTATATTGCAAAAATAATAATATAAGGTCTTTAACTTGTCCTCTAGTTAATCCAATATTAATATAAGCGTGTATTTAAGTTAATAAATGTTTTTTAGTTAGGATAACCTGCACAACCGATCGGCCAGGATGTATTTTTGGATATTATATCGGATTTATGATGCTCAGGGAAGCGGCTGTGGAACATTTTTTGTCTACTCAATAGTTAGGGTAGACTTAATTGAACTGCTACCTGAATGTACGAAATACGAATAATCTGCAAATAATTCAATTCTTTTAGTGAATCAGTTCTTTTGTTAAAACAGTTCAGTTGGTGGGTTGGTGACTTTGCAATTGTTCGTGTGTGTAAATTAGAGTGCACTCAAAGTAGCGAGCTAATGGATTACCGTGCAAATCACAAATATATGCTTCTTCACTTGAATATATTGATAATAACTTAATAAAAAAGTCAAAGTAGATAAAAATACTTGATGGAGGTTAAGTGATATATTCTATATATGTGAAACTTACGGTATAAACGAATGAATCATTCATACAACTGAGTCGGTTCAGTACGTTCACTGAAAAGAGTCGTTCAAGAGAACAAATTGATCGCGAACGACACAACACTAGTCAAGGACAACTAGAAGAAATGCACCAGTACACAAACTCAAAGAGGCAAATATGATGTAAATTATTAACTATTAACAGCACGAATACGCTATCTTAAAGTTGAAAAATGAAAAAGATTTTATTTATATTAGCAATGATTTTCAATGTTTCTTGTTAAATTAACATTATAATCCATGGTTGAATTAAAGTTGAAGGAATTAACCAATATAAATAATTTTTTTAACGGAATATGGAACTCTTGAAGAAAAAAACATTGAAATTTTTGGCCATCCTTCATCCTCACACTGAGCCCCAAAGATTAAAAAAATAAAAATATTACTTTCTCTTTGTTTTAAACTAATTATATCATCAAATTCAAGCTCCTCACCCGTAAAAACATATAATTGGATACACAAATCATATTTTATATAAGTGTGACCTCTAAAATCAGTAATTTAAGTTTTTGAGTTTGTGAGTGCTACTTAGTGGTTAAGATTTTAAAAGTACCATATCTCGCTAACCGGTTTGCCGATTTCAAATTTATTTTTCAGGTGATCATATTTAATAATATTGGATGCAACAATGTAGTTAACATATATTTTCATCCTAGTGGTTAAAAACATATAATTGGATACCAAAATCATATTTTTATCATGAGTGTGACCTCTAAAATCAGTGATTTAAGTTTTTGAAGGTGTGAGTGCTACCTAGTGGTTAAGATTTTAAAAGTAGTACATCTCGCTAACCCGTTGGCCGATTTCAAATTTATTTTTCAGGTGATCATATTTAATAATATTGGATGCAACAATGTAGTTAACATATATTTTCATCCTGGTGGTTATAAAATAGTTTGAAAATTTGTTGAAATATAATGGAAATCCCACTCATGCAATGAGTTCTACTTATATCTGGAATTGCTTTATCCACAAAGAAAGAAATTTCTTTTTCAATGGCTTTATCTGGAATGGAACAAGGCTAAGCCCCTCAACTTCATAAGTTCGTACAATATTGCTCCCTTGTTAATATCATGATTTCATGATTCACGTCGTTACCTTTATGTATCACGCAACCTCAACCCCGAACAAAATTTAACAGAAAAAAGAGCCGAATCATCTGGTAGTTTGTCAAATAAGTAAATCATACTAATTGCTATATATCCCTCATGTACTCCCAGACTATCACCGTCATATATTATTTCTTCCCCAATTTTGAAATATATTTTGTAATATTTAAATCTACATTGTATTTTAAACGATAGATTATTATAGTATTGCTTAGTAATATTCTATAAATAGTGTGGGTATTAATTTGTATTACTTTATGATAGCCATACCTTCTTTATTTAAATAATAAAATGGCCAAAATATATATTATATAACCAACAATGAATTAACAAGAAATATCTTTGTAATTATTTATCAAAATACATTATGAAATAGCCATGAGTCATGACGTATCAAGCGAGAGGAGGGAATGAACAGCTGACAAAAAATACTTAGGGTATTTTTGTGTTAGCGGAGTAACGCCGTGGATTATTTGTATGGATGAGAAGTCACGTGCTATAATTAATATATCTTCAACGGAGACAACATTTTTAACAAATAAAATGTAAAATAAATTCTACATACTGACTATGAAAATGCCACTTTAATTTTTTCCCTAAATAGTTATTAAACCCTCTGATGAGGTTGCATAGTGGATCTGGTGGCACTCCAGATATTTATAGATCTTATTGATTTTGCCCTTATGTTACGCTAGGAAAATATGATACAAAATATTATTCTGCTACAAAACCTTGTGACGTCACAAATAAACATGTGCTCGTTTTTTTAAAAAGATCACTTTATTAGAATTTTCATATTTTAATTATCAGTTTCGGTTCGGTTCATGGAAAGTATGGTCGCCGTTGTGAAGTAAGTAAAAATTTGTTATTTTAAATTAAGGTCTATTTTTCGCTATTAATGTGATGATCGTGATATAAAATCACGACGGTCTACTTAGGCACATATGCTGAAATTTTTTTTACTAACTGAATTATATTTTAATAGATACATTTTTTGCTTAGAGTTGTTAACGAATTATGTAACTTATGTATTTATTTTTTTAAGATTTAGTATGAATACATCATCTCATCCGATGAGTTCCGATGCCCATCAAATTCCTAAAAAGCAGTAAGTAAATACTAAATTACCTATGAATTAATAGTTCTTTCCATATGATGATCGTGATACTCATCACGACGGTCTACTGATAGCTTTCTGCTGAAACTTTTATTAACTGATAAATGCTCAAAATATATAAATACATATTTATTCGTG